>NC_137458.1:220678187-221897116 GCF_964235325.1 Thermobia domestica | reverse complement strand
CTCCCACTTTCTTCATTCCACCATTTCATACATTTCTCATCATCACCGTCTCCTTTAGCCTAACCTGCATATGAGTGGGAAGTAAAACTCAAAAATTTCATTTCATTTTTTCATTTTGATTTATTTTTATGATTCCGAAGGTATTATGATTCGTAAATTCTTTCCACATGGTCAAACCGTTAATGGTGAATATTATCTTGGTGTTATGGAGCATTTGTGGAAGCAAATCATTCGCGTAAGGTCCGAGTGTCAAGCTCCAGGCGGTACGACAATGCTTCATATCACAGAACCGTCGCAGTTCGTGATTTTGCTGCGGCATCCTCCGTATTCGCTTTATTTATCACTATGTGATTATTTCATATTACCAAAATTAAAATTGGCCATGAAAGGAACATTTTTATGACAATGTTACCCACTTCCAGTCTGCCATGATGAGGGTCATTGAGGAGCTTCCAAAAAAAAAAAAGATATTAAAAACTATGCTAGCATTGGTTGAACGTGCACAGCGGTGTATTAATGCGGAAGGGATGTATTTTGAATTATAAAAGTACAATTGATAAAATACTTAATTCATTTTTTTAATTTAAAAAGTTACGTTATTTTTCCAACATTTTGTGTATATTTGGACCCTTTCTTAATAAAATTATACGTGCATATCAGAGAAATCCTTGATATAGGCTAACGAGTTGACCTTATGCGTCATCTGTACTATTTCTCTTCTGATAAAAACATTCTACTTTTATCATTTTTTTCGTGAAAGTACAGCTGTAAGTACTTACAAATTATTCATATTTTTGTTTTCGCCTGTTGAATAATACCCATTGGATACTAGATAAACATGGTGTCTTGTATTATCGAAACCTTCCCAACAAAAATTTCCCTATTATGCTACACAGTTTGTGAGCAACACAAATTTTTAAGAACATTTACTTTTAGAACAACATCAAAAAATAAAAGTGAAACAATCAGATAAATATAAAATGTATCAAGCTGCGCTGAACCGAAGTCAGAAGCTCCAGACGGGCAAAGCTATGGAACACCTCCTCTCCTGTCGAGCCAAACATCTGTCTGGCCGAGTTCAGCTATCAAATATACTAAGATTTAAAAAAAAATATTTAGTTGCAGTGCGACATCTTCAAATTTGAATTTTAACTATCTCAGCATTTTGTCTATTATTTGTACATTTTTGTACAAACAAAAAATGGACAATTGAAATAAACAAAGGAGACTCATTAAAACATTTTAGCCACTTCCATCAAACGCAGTGCGACATCTTAAAATTCGAAATTTAATTAGCTATAAACTTTGTACACTTTTGGATATTTTTGTACAAGCAAGAAAAAATGTACTATTCAGATAACAAAGAAAGCTCTCTTAAATATTTGAACCACTCCGATCAAATGTAGTCCGATATTTTAAAACTCGAATTTTAACTAGCTCAGAATTTTGTCCATTTTTTTTTACCTTTTTGTACCACCAAGAAAAAAATGTACCATTCAAATAAACGTCGTACGTGAATTGTTCCATTCAAAATTTTGACCAATTCGATTACCTTCGGTGCAACGTGTTCAAATTCGAAATTTTACTAGTCAAAAATTTTGCACTATTTTTGTACTTCTTCGTTCAACGAAAAACAAAATTATACCATTTAAGTAAATGAGCAAGGGCCATTTCAAAATTTGTGGGTGAATTAAGTTGTAGTGCGACATTTTCAAATTATAATTTTAACTAGCTTAGAATTTTGTACTATTCTTGTACTATTTTTGAGTCCATTTATTTGTAGTACGACATCTGAAACATGAATTTTCACTTTCTCAGAACTTTTTACTATTATTTTTTCTACGCAGTTCTTACTGGAAATGTTAGAAAATTTTATTCTTATCAGGGAAAGTAGGAAATATTATTGAAAAGTACCTTAATATGAGGAAATAATTGATAAGTTTTTAATAGGAAAAAGTAGGTGTGCCCGAAAATTTAGGAAATGTATACATCATATAAAATTCAAAATTTTGGTCACTTCGATCATCTTCCGTGCGACGTCTTCAAAATCGAAATTTTACAAGACCAGAATTTTGTACTATTTTTGTAACTTTTTGTTCCACAAAGAAACAAATTCGAATTTGAAGATGTCGCACTAGAACTAAATGCAGTCCAAATTTTGAAATAGCCCTCCCACCTTTATTTGAATGGTACAATTGTTATGCTTGCTACAAAAAGGTACAAAATTAGTACAAAGATATGAGCTAGTTAAAAGTTCAAATTTGAAGATGTCACACTACAACTAAACAGGGCCTTTCTGAAATGGCTGTCCCTCGTTTATTTGAATGGTATCATTTTCTTTCTTCGTGGAACGAAAAGGCACAAAAATAGTATAAAATTCTAACCAAGTAAAATTTCGAAGTTGAAGACATTGAACTGAAAGTGATTGAAGTAGCCAATATTTAGAAATAGTCCTCCCTCGTTTATTTGAATGGTACAAAATCTTTTCTTTGTGGTACAAAAAGGTACAAAAACGACAAAATTCTGAGTTACTTAAATTCCAAATTTGAAGATGTCTCACTAGTACTAAATGGACACCGGGATTCATGCCCCAGATACTTACCATACAAATCGTTGAGAGTCGGTCAGTAGCCATCAAGAAATAAACCTGGAGTGAAACTATAAATTGTTGTATGCAAAGTGAAGTGTAAATTCTTTTGATGCCTCGTAAAACCTGACAACTTGCATAAGCAAGTTACAAATCAATACTTTAAACAAAGCTATTGCGATTACCACCTCTTTATTTGAACAAAACACCTCGGTCCAAATCAGTACTACGTCCAAACAACAGTCGAGTTAATTCTACGTAAACCCAAACGATAAATATGCCCTATAAACTCTTATTTCTTGAGCGCTAATTCTAAGGACGTTAAATGAAGACTTCTAAACATACTAAAACCTGAGAAAAAATTTCATTATTTTTTTTCCAAAATTGGCTGGGTAGCATAAGCATACGTCGAAAACATAAATATGCCCGCCAGGCCTTTATTTGTTAAGATCTAACTCAGGGTCTATCTGGGCTAAAAAGCACTAATTAGACATTAACACCTGCCGTGCAAAATTTTATTTTTCTTGAAACTGGTTCAGTCAACTTCAAATTTACCCAAAATATAAACGTGGCTCTTATGATCCCATTCATAAAAAACAAATTATGGTAGAATGCGGGACAGAAAGCACATATTAGGCACTAAAACCTGACGCGAAAATTTATCATTTCTTTCTAAGCGGATGGGCCAATTTCACATTCACCCCAAACGTACATATAAGCAGTATACCTTTCTTTATTGAGCATTTTGGGATAATGTGTGATTAAACAATAACTCTTAACGTGAACATTTCCATTTCTCGTAAGTGCTTAGGACAACGTCATATATACCCAAAAAATAAATATGCCGCATATGTACTTATTTATTAAACAAAAACTCTGGGACCTCACGGGATTGAAAGCAAAAATCAGGTACTATTTGCTGATAAGAGAAATTTTTATTCTTTTCTAAGTAGTTTGGCAAAATTCACATTTACAACAAACGTACACATGCCCCGTGCACCCTTTTATACTGAGCACTAATTCTGGGACCATGAGGGATGATGAGCAGTAACTAAGCAGTAATTGCCTATACCGTTTAATTTGAATTTTGAAACAACTTTTAGATAGCGTTAAGTTGGCCCAACCATCTTAGTAAACAATATATCTCGAGAATAAATTGAACACTAATTCTGGGACCGTGTGGGATTGAAAGCACTTATTACGCACTAATTCGTAACTTGGAAAATTTTGATTTATTACGAAGTGGTTGGGCCAACTTCAGATTTACCCCAAACATAAATATGCCCTGTATGCCCTTATTTATTGAGCACTAATTCTGGGACATTTGGGATGAAGAACATCAATTACGCACTAATTACCTATACCGTTGAATTTGAATTTTTAAACAACTTTTAGAAAGTGTGAAGTTGTCCCCCCAACCATCATAATAAATAATATATCTCGAAAATAAATTGAGCACTAACTCTGAGACAATGCGGGATTGAAAGAATAAATTCATAACTAAGTAGTGAGATAAAAATTTTTGATATCCTTCGAAGTGGTTGGGCCAACTCACATTTACAACAAAATTACATATGCCCTTATTTATTGAGCACTAATTCTGGGACCATGTGGGATGAAGAGCAATAATTATGCACTAGTTACCTATACCGTTTAATTTGAATTTTGAAACAACTTTTAGAAAACGTGAAGTTGGACCAACCATCTTAATAATCAATATATCTCGAGAACAAATTGAGCACTAATTATGGGGCCATGTGGGATTGAAATCACTAATTAAGCACTAATTTGTGACATGGAAATTTTTTATTTCTTTCAAAGTGTTTGGAGCAACTTCAGATTATTCCCAAGGATAAATATGCCCCGTATGCTCTTATTTATTGAGCACTAATTCTGGGACATTTGGGATGAAGAGCACTAATTACGCACTAATTACCTATACCGTTTAATTTGAATTTTTAAACAACTTTTAGAAAGCGTGAAGTTTGCCCAACCATCTTAGTAATCATTATATGTCAAAAACAAATTGAGCACTAACTCTGCAGTTTTGAGCACTACTAAACAATAATTAAGCACTAAATCTTGACATAAACATTTTTGTATTTCGACGATGTGGTTGTGGGCCAACTTCACACGACTTATATATTCGCATTTACCTGATAGTTTACTAAAAACAATGAAGCAAGAGTATTATGCCAACTTAAGCAAAATATTATATATATTTAAATATATATATATATATATATATATATATATATATATATATATATATATATATATATATATATATATATATCGTATGTAAGTTGCGATCACATCTCATGCTAGGCAAACATCATGTTGGTTTTCTTTAGGTTCTTCCGTCTCGTCCCATTTTTAATTCTACCATTTCATTACATATTATCACAACCATGTCGTTTATAGTATATACCATAACCATAGGACGCTAATGTGATAAATTTAATTCTATAGAGTTTGTGTATAATTACTACACGTATACCATCAACAGTTTGTGCTATGGGAAAACTAGTCAGATAAGACTATTTATTTAGAAAGTTATTCAGTATTTTCTGATAATTTAAAGTAAAATACTAGCTTGATTCTGAATGTTTTGTGTTAATGAATACTTGCTCGCCAACTTGACCAGCGATGAATATTGTCTATGCAACCGAATGTTGGTTCAGATCAATTAGACCTAATGTGCCCATTAGAATAAAGTTACATATCACTCTTAGAGGATATTGTTGGAGAAACAACTGTCTCTTCGTTGCGAAATAAGAGATCCGCATGCGTTATTGTGTGTCGCCCTGTATTCGATTCAGTGAGCGCAGAAAACCTCGGATGAAATCTCAATATAGTTTGTTGAATCCTTATTATTCGACCTTTAAAGTGCTGAAGCATCAGAACTTAAGACTAAATTGAAGTCACTGACTGAAAGAGACCAATTCATTTTGATTGCATTCTGCCTTACAAATCAGACTGCTGTTCTGAAGAACTTTGGCGTAAAACTTTAAAAACAATTAAGTAAATATAACATGTAATAGCTAAGGTGGTATTTCTAAGCAAGCAAACAATGTTGAATCAGTTGCATCGAAGTAACGTTTCATCTATTTCATGAGCTCGGCTGTGTGGTAGAGTAAAGACCAACTAGCACGAGTCAGTCATAAAACACATATATATTATCAGTTGATGTTCTAAACGCCATTGCTTGGTTAATTAAATATGTACTATAGATAGTTGGGTACCAATTGAAAGTTATCCTACAAAAGTTTTAGATATAAATAAACGGGTAAGAAATGAGTCCATAGAAAAATGATGAAGGCAAGTAGGATGAATGGTAACAGAGGACGTTGCAATTCATCAACATTATTTATTCTAATGAAAGAATAGAAATGAATCATTATCTGATTCCTTTTTTCGTAACAATATTTCAGTACACACTATTATACAAAACTTAGGGAACAGAAAGATAAATTATCATAAAATATTACGTAGTCAGTGGAAATGAATGGAATTCCGCTACCTTGTTGCTGGAGGTCTCATATACAGAGCAAGATCTGACATTGTCGTGTAAATATCGTCGAAAAGATCTGGATCGCAACTGAAAGCGAGCTCTTGAGGTGCACTGTGGTAGTGTTAGTCACACCAATTTGGTCAAGGTACATTTTGATTACTTCACACAAAACAGAAACATAGAGAAGCTGAAAAATGATGATGACGAGTGTCCGTCAGGAGTTTGATATTGCTCATAGCATTTTTCAACTACTTCATGAGCGTTCAAAGCACAGATAATGCACAGTATGCTGTTGATCATTATGTTGTTGAATGGGCAAGCGCAAGAAGGATGCAACGTCAAAGAGCTGAAGCAACTGCAAACACAACTGAATGCCACCAAGTCCCAAAATCTCACACTCCACATTGGCGCTTCGACTGCACGCGGAGTGCTATCTTTGCCGACGGTTATCACGTTGTGTTCTGTTGCACCTCGGCGGCACTATTTCTGGTGGTGCCAAGAACAGCAGGAGCGAGAAGTGGGGTCACATTCTTTTGTCAGATTAGTTGGGTTCATTCTAAGTAGTGATTCTGTTCGTACATATCCGGCCAGAGGCGAGAATACTTAACGAACCAAGAGCGTTGTCTAACATAATAGTTTTGGTACTCTATGTGTTCTTGTCTGGGAAACATACTGTTGCATGGCCATATGAGCGCTTCTGCCAAGAGAGATGAGTAAATAAAACCCTTCTCTCGAGTAGTTTATTATTAGTGTATTAATAAATACAAGTATCTCAAATTCTAGAGGGTATATCAACACTTGAAAAATAGATAAACCCCTATTTCTTGAATAATTTTACTACGAAGAGGGCGAGTCTGACAGGTGATCAATTGGAGACTAGAAAGAGATACCTATTCTACAGACCTTTGTAACGAATTCTGAACAAAAAAAAATAGGAATTCAACTACAAAAAGAGACTTGTCTTAAAACAAAATAGTAAAATGGCACATACTATAGGATCCGGGATGAGCTATATAGTATTTGTACGTTATCGCGGATTCTACATGGAAGCAGTGTAATTGAAAGATACAAATAGGCAAGACCGGCAACCATCAAGCCTCATTTGATTCCGTTTGGACTCTGGAGGCGTGTGGTCAAGTCGAAATATTTGGAAGTTAGTGTCCGATCTCGCTTTTAAACGACAGGGTGCTTTACATGTTGAGAGTGATATGCTCTAACTGGCTACCAAGGGTATGTCAAACAATATCGAGATAGACATTTTAAGCCTTCATACGGTACAAAATGATCTTGTGGTCTAATAAAGCAAAACTATGAATCTGTACTTTATTCGGTGCTGTCACATCATAGTTGGACAGTAGTTGTGTCTCGACCCATGAAATTCAGCGATTACGGCGTGCGACAGCCTTCCATCTAAATATTGCATAACAATCGACCTTTACTTTTTGAATACAATACAACCATTGGTCAATGTCATTATGAAAGTGACAGAATGAATGTGAATGAATTGTATCATATTTCTCTCCTTCATAGGAAATCGAATTCTAAAGTACGTACACCAAGCCGTGTTACTTATAGAGTTTTCACAGCAATATTTTTTAAAATTCAACATCATATAAACGAAACAATGTATCAAGTACCAGAGTTGCTAGGGTAAAGTGTATACGTTTAACTTTTCCATAAAGTATTCGTGTACCTAGTGTGATAAATTTAGTTTAGAACCATTTGAGAAAACGTCGTGAAAAATGTAAACTGTTGTAGTAAACTATTGCCTGCGTTTTATACGTTTTTATATCCGGCAGCATCAGATGTATTCTAGGGATTAAGTATTGATTATACAAACTTAAGTGTGAATCGATAAAAAATTTGGATGCACTATATACACATTTAAGAGTACAAAAGCTTAATAATATCTCAGATATTAGTTGTAAATTAGAGGAAGCAGGAGCAAAACTATGCAAACCTTTTTTCAGTAAAATATGAAGAACTAGTTTCATTGAAATAAAATTTTATATTTGAATTTTGGTTACAAATTTAATATTATGATGTAAACCAAATGTCAACACTAAAAGAAATATGGATAACTACAGTTTGGGAAACCGTGTTTTTTGCCAGAGAGTTCTATTATTTTGTTTGCAGAACGGATGAACCTGGCTCATATTTAAATTGACATCTAGAGTTCAATATTAATTTTGTTTATTGCTTTTATGCTAGTTATGTCATTGTTAATCTGGAACATAATTGAGATCCACCAGGTGGATTGAATCTCCCATCTGCATGCATATAATCCATGATTTAATAATGAATAACCTATTAAAATCAACCTTAAAATGGTGGTAACTTCATCTTCTACATAAATATGTGAAATATTGTGTTGTACAAGGTTGCTGTTCGACGTTCATATTTTGTTCTACAATTTCAACAACCAATATCATATTTACCGAACTCATTCGATTGATGTAAGAGTTTACATGGTGCTAGAGTTTGACCTGAAATATAAGTGTAGGGAATATTATGTTGAGCAAGACTTGTTTTCCCTAGTTGCGTGCCGCAAGCAGGTCGGGGTACCAAAGATCAGAAGGAAGTGTTTCATTAAACAAGAATGTATGAAAATTCAGGAAGAACACACAATTGTTAGCGATATTTCCTTCGACGTTGCCGATCAAGCTGCTATGATTAGGTGATGTAACGTGAAGTTGAAAATACTCTGCATCTTACAATCCAAATAACTTTGATCACAGAGTAAAATTACAAACTAGGTGTTATCAATAGGTTGGATTGCATACGCAAATCTTTGATTAACTAAATACTGCACTTTCAATATTATTTCTTGCCTCCAAGAATGATGTATTTCATTTGAACTGATCTAACACATAAGAGTTGAGAACGTCAAATAATCCCTTATTTAACTTGTCAAAGATCAAAACATCAGAATCTCCGTCATTAAAGACAAAACTCTATCTTCTTATGTGGTTTCTTTTTCGAAATAAAATGGACATTTCCTTTCTCTCTTCATCCGATTCATTAATATAACTGTACATCAGTATAATTCTAGTCCTGTATTTATAAGATCACTTTTATCTAATGTCCATTTGCATTAGTATTAAGGTGATAAATTATAACTAATTATTATTCAATGTTATTGCGGATTTATGACTTGCTTAATTAATTATATGTTTGTTACTAGGTTTACCGCTAAAATTTAGTTTTCTGAAATTTTATATACAAGATGGTCTACTAAGTACAGTAACTATAATTAGAAACATACTACTTCGTTTAGTTCGTTTCCTTCTTACATTTCTGAACACTAATAAATTAGTATCAACAATTAGTGATTGTAAATAATGATATTTGTCCCTTGGGATACGTATATTCCTTCGTCAAAAATTAGTTGATATAGATATCATGAAACATAAAGAGGCAATAAAAAATACTAAGCAATCTCAAACAAGTGGTGGACCCAGAACGTCTTTCCACAGATCTTGGGATAAGGAAATTTTTCATTTCTATATGCATATATTGTGTTGATCTTATATAACAAGGCATATCCAATATATCATATTTGAATGTAAATATGTGAATTAAAGAAGAGCAAAAATACTGGTTTTGCACCGGCCAATGTTAGTGAAATACATAATTGGAAAGAATGAGGTTGTAGTAGTTACTCTTCTTAACATAGGTGAAAAAATAAATAGGAAAGCGACATTTTTTGGCTTTATTCCTGTCAGTTCACGGACCCGAGCCTCTTTAAACCCAAGCTATTCGGTTCAAACGTCGTTGGAACTGCCACCAACCAGGTTATCAATTGTTAAAATTATGGATTCGTCACTAAAAATATGCCATTTTGAACGTTATTTTTTAAGTGTTTGTTCCTCTTCCAAAAGCCCGTGACGAGAGGGATTAAATTTAGATTTGAACAGTGGCGAGACTGTTACTATTCATTTTAGTAACGTCGATAACTATTGAATTCGAAATTAACATCCATCATACCTAACGTTCAAAACTTTTTTTTATCTATATACAGGCTTGCGCATATGTCATGCATGGGTTTTAATGCCTCTGTTATTAATGGTAAGTTATTAATGGAAGTTTGTCTTCAGGATTGTAAAGGAATCCTGGGAGATTCATCATGAATCGGTTGTGTCCTGAACAACGTACGAAACTGTTTGAACTGTGTTTTGATAATCAAAGTTCAATCATACTCATCCAGACATCATACTTCGGCACTTCAATGTGTGCCTGACTTAACTGCTCCATTTTTTTCCTTTGGGGATATTTCAAAGAACGTATATATGTCAACAAACCAACAACTATCGTGCAACTCAAAAACAACATAAGGCCAGAGATCCATGCGTTACAGCCAACAACTCCTCGTAAAGTTATGGAGAACGTACAGAAAAGAGCCAATCTTTGTGAGGCTGCAAATGGCGGATATTTGAAGGACATAATCTTTCACACATGGTGTTTTCAAATCTCCCAAACATTTACTTCTTTCCTGTAACAGGAATACTTACTTGCATTTACAAACACAAACGTTGTACATTGTTTCCATCCATGCGTGACATATGTCTCACCCTGAATTTTGACCCCGCCGTAATTGGAATCGAAGGCTTCACTCGATATTAATTCTGACTACTTATACAAAATTTTTGGTATAACAGGCGGGTATATATATATATATATATATATATATATATATATATATATATATATATATATATATATATATATATATATATATATATACAGTGAAACCTGTCTTTAGCGGAATCGAGTGGGACTTGCAAAAATTTCCGTTAAAGTCAGGTTTCCGCTTAGTGGAGGTAGACCTTTCCTTTCTTTCTTCTTTCTTTTTTTTAATACATGCTTATAAAGGGGCATACTGACAAAATATATTGCTGTACGTACATTGTTCGATTACAGTACTTCTTTCTTCTACGAATAAATACGCAAAAAAAAAAAAAAAAAAATTAAAATGAATACAAAATTTGCTATGCACACGTTTTCTTTATTTTTCTAAGAGCCAAGCAGGGTTTTCTGTGTACATTGCTGCTTGGCTGCTTGACTTTCTGCATACACTTTAAACTGAGAAATTATACTAAGTGAATCAGAATCATTTTTCCGTAAGGCAAATTTTTGCAGTTCCTTTAAGCTTCTGAGAGCATTTTCATATGTATTTATTCTACACTCTTCTTGGAACTCGGTATCGTATTACTCTTCTTCCTCTATCTCGTTTTCTTCTTTCCGACATTCCTTATGATTCTTGATTAAGATGCGTGGATTAAGGACAATTTGTGGGGGGTGAATATGAGTAGTGGTTGGGGAAGGTCAACACTGTCCGGAAATATTTAACAAAAGAACGAACATTCTATCGCAAACAGTACAATGTATATGTCCCACAGAATGTCTAAACATCTAAACGCTGTAGTCCGGAACAGAATTTTCCGTTAAATGTTTATTTTTCTTTCCGTTGTCCGCGTAACACAGTTTCCGCTTAATGAAGGGAGTTTTACACGTTTTGTTCTCCAAAATTCATGGGACCGTGAAATATTTCCGTTTAAGACAGTTTTCCGTTTAATAAAGGGTCCGTTGAAGACAGGTTTTACTGTATATATATATATATATATATATATATATATATATATATATATATATATATATATGTGTGTGTGTGTGTGTGTGTGTGTGTGTGCGTATATGTATGTATGTATGTATGAGTTGGACGAAAAAATCTAAAACATTTGCAAAAGTGTGAAAATCATACCTAGTATGGTGTGGGGCCTCCTTTTGCGTCCAAAACAGCTTGGATCCGACGTGAAATGGACGAATGAAACTCCTGAATCGTGGTGTGTGGACTTTTGTACCATTGTTAGTCCAAAACATGCTCCAGTTCTTTAAGGGATGCTGGTGGAGGATAATGATACCGAACACGCCTTTCTAACTCAGACCACAATGGATCAATGGTGTTCAGATCTGCTGACTGTAGGACCCAGGGGAGGTGTGATAGCTCCAGGTCATGCTTCTCAAACCATGATTGTACCGTTTTTGCAGCGTAACAGGGTGTCAAACCATCTTTGTAGATGCCATCACCATTAGTGAACAATATCTGGGCCATGCGTAGAAACTGGTCCACCAAAATGGCTTCATACGCCTTAGCATTCATCATTCCATGCAGGGTTCTGATGAGACCTGCAGAAGAAAACACGATATCACTGCCCATACTGTAACAGACCAGCCCTATCCTTTACAGATGGGAGTGGACAGTCTGTGTCATAGGCTTGCGATGGTGTTCTCCATACGTAAACACGGACTGTTGTTGGAGACAAGGTGAAGGTCGATTCATCAGACCACATTACGTGTTTCCAATGCTCATAAGTCCACGCCTCGTGGTCTTTGAATAAGTGGATACGCCTCTTCGGATTTACTGCTGTGACCAGGTTTTTGGCGATAGCCCCCCTGCATGAATTTTCAACTTATGAAGTTTCCGTCGCACTGTTTTCGACGAAACCGGGTTCTGTAGGCCGGAATTGATTTTAGACGTAATTTTCATTGCAGTGGTTGTCTTTTTAGCTGCTACAATATGTTTCAATGTCCTCCGGTCACTATCTGACAGGATTGTCTTTCGACCACTGTTGTGCTTTGCAGACGTCGTTTGCTCATGAAGTATGTAGGTCCTGGTGGCATTGGACACACTGGCTTTCGATATCCCCACATTGTTCGCCACAGTTGAAATTGAAGCTCCAACAAGACGGGCACCAACGACCATGTCTCTATAAAAGTCTGTCAGGTCGCCCGTTAATACCGCAACACTTTCACACCAAGACACTTACAGATGAATTGGTTACTGCTGATGGAAGAGGAAAGTCCACAAGACCCATTGAAAACAAAAAACGATCGGCAACCGCAACCCGTGTTGTACAGTGGAGGACCAAACTTTGGTGCCCTGTATGAAGTGTTTTTAGATTTTTTGTTTACTCCTGTACCCCTCTACTTGCGGTGGAACTGTATTTCATATTTCAAATTTATTTTCTACATTTTCATATATTATTTTGTTTACATTTTTTGTTTACTTCTTTTTTCAATTTGTAATTCATCTAATAGACATGTCTATCATTTATTTATTCAACTGCTGTCTTCCTTCCAAGCATGAATTCTGTAGATCCATCGGAATTAAACAACTCGGACCTTACATTAATTAAACTGCCATTACATGTCATTCTTGTGCACGATGCTCGTCCTGTAGCAAATAGTGAGGTCTGCTTACCTTATTTTCTTCATCCTCACTTAAAAAGGTATGAAAGAATGGATGTTCGGATGAACAAGGGAGCAAGGGAGCGTACCCCAGTTGAAACAGAAGCGTTGGCAGAAATTTTAAGAGGAGGGACTTTGAAAAAAATGCTTACTTTATCTTAAATTATTGTATTACAACGTCCGTACTAAAACTTGAATAAAAGAGTTGCATAATTCAATTTGAAGTAACTGTGGTCTATTTTTAACCCTTCGTTAGGCGCGTATGATTTTTTTGCACGATTAGGCGCGTGGGTGACAGGTGTCACCCACCTATTAAGACATACTGCTGCAGAAATAATTTATTTTTTACAAACTGTTGACAGGGAACGGAAGTATGCTACTGCCGCCACATCAAACACCAACAATTAACGTTGAGCTACTGAAATGTGCGACTCCGAACACCGACACCAAGTGTTGCCAGCGTGAGACAAAAATCACTGGGGGACCCTTGTCACCCACGCGACTAATCTAGGGTTAAATAAGTGTATCTGACCAGGTTCTCAAGGTTATTTTGATTTTCGTACCTTCATTTATTTTGAGAACGTTTATTGTCATTAATAATGGGACGCCCCATCACAAGTCCGATTCCAACAATGCTTATATATATCGTCGTGTATATATTGTCCTGTCATGTAGTTGAAACACACAAAAGGAATCATTTTTCCTTAGGAGGGCACGGCCAATAATGGATCAGTAGCAGGACGACGGATGGTTATTCTCTTTACTTTTGCCAAAAAGGGTAGAATGTATGGAGGAAACACCAAATACTAACTGTTGTAACAATTGAAGATATTACCTTATTTTTCCGTAATATAATAAACTAATTAGAGTCTACTAAACTCAAAATAATGAAAAATGTTTGCTCATTGTTGTCGATGTTCTATTTTTAGAAATTGTATCCATATGGCAATACTGTAACTTAAAGGTGATATGTATGAATACATCCAGATATATGGAAACCTAGTTAAGATTGTTTATTTTATGGCGTTTATTGGCGCTATTAGTTGTGATTCATACAAAAAATTGAGAAAATATATTTCTATATGCTTTGTTGTAGAAACCAGATATACAATGCTAGTATTTAAAACACAGTTCTGACCAGAAGAATGGAATTATTTAATAACTATACGTTTTTTGTTACAGTTTCAAGGACCTAACGCCCTCTTCATCAGACATTGAGAAAAGACAGATGACAGCAAATCTTATATCTTCCTCAGCCGTTAGGTAGCATCAACCAATGTTATTAGTGTAGACTCGAATTGCTTTTCCAATGTAGAATTGCTCAGATTAGCTCAGGTTACCTGACTTGACATCAAGATTTTAGCAAGATTCTCCCTTTTCTAGAATGTTGACAGTTATCTCTAGAAAAATGAAAATAGGAAGAAAAAGTTCAACTTAACCCTCCAATTCATATTGTATCATATTTGATACAAAATAAATTATGGCTAGTATAAGTGTTCAGGTCGTGAGTAGTATCACACATACATATTTCTATCATATCTGATATTTCTCCTGAGCACATAATTCACCATACATCCGGTAGATGTCAGGATAATGTTGCTTCAGTACAGAGAAAAAAGTAGTGCGCGTGCTTAGTGAAGATGAGAATAGAAAAGTTTATGGGTCATCTACTCTGAAGAACAAAGAGTGGTCGAATTTACGAAAATTCCAAGTTCATGAACTGAGTTTCCTAATTGTTTTTACGAATGTTATAATTTGATTTTGTACGAGAGAGGAACATGAACTGTTGATGCATAATGTATCATAAGTGATACAGAGTATGTTTATATTTTCGCAGCAAAAATTACTTTTGGACATATTTCTATTCGGATATTAATTAGAAGTGTCCTATCATATGCGTGTATATAATTTTACTTAAATACAAAAAATCAAGCAATCTAGGGTTAATAGTGAACCATTGCTTTTAATTATTTTGGAATTTGTTACGATAATTACGTAATTTTTGAGCTCATGACTTTGTAGTAAATTTCGTGTTCTGATATTCAATAACTTTTCATGTTTGGTCCAAAATTATTTCTTTCACATTAGCATGAATAAAGCAATATCAAATAATATAACGTTTGGTATTGTAAGGCTATGCCAGCTTTCCAAGGGTCCCATTTTATCTTTATGTTCTTTTAATATGGTCAGTTTAGCAGACGCCATTTTTCCAAAATACTATTAACTCTCTTCGATATTCTATTTACCTTTGTTGATTAAAGAACTTTACGCATAATTGTCAACGTATTTTATCATTATAATCTTATTCGGTTTAATTTATACTCTCGTTAGCCTGTAATAATTTAAGTAATTAATACATATTTTTACGTTTCTTTTTGTTCTCTGAATTACGTTAGCTCACAAGGGGGGGTTTAAAAAAATTATTACAATTAATTTACTTAAATCTTATGACATATTAGATATAACAGATTCTCGAAAATATTTTGTTCCGCCTTCCACTTCTCACTAGTTGCGTTTTTCCAAAGCATTTATAGCCGGCAGTGAACTCTCTAGAACCTGAAAATAGAAGCGTAATTCACAAATGTCATAATATTGTTTATCTCCGATATCTATGCCCGATTTTCGACAGACTTGTCGATCATAAAGGAAACCTTATTAAAGCATACATCATTGAAAAGTCAATACAATACTCTACGCAGGCACGTAGCTAGGATTTCGTAAAGGGAGGGTGGCGTGAAATGAAGTACTGTAGTCATCACACCATTGGGCTCGAATATTCTATTTTACTGGAACATACATTTGTTTGTTTAGCCGGGGTTTCGTAATGCGCGGGGGGGTTACATGAAATACTAAATAGCCATGAACACGATCAATCTAAACTACTTTATTTATAACATATATTGGTTTGTTAGGACAATAAAATGAGGATATGTTAGTATTTTAATAACATACTATGAAGAAAGCTCGAGTAAAAAACAAGTATTGAAAAGGATTTTACAATCTCTAAGCTCCTTCCTCTGTTCATTCAAATATAACAATTTTCCTTTCATTATGACCTGAACTATTATAAAAAGTACATATTCAATAATGTGTTTCAAAATATTTTACAATATTTGCGTTCCTTTCTCTGCTGAATCAAATGTTAACAAAACTTTCATTCCACATAAAATCTTTGTTTTCATTATTCCGTCAACTACTGTCTGCTCCAAACGAGAGGTTAAAGGAACAGTAGGAAAGTGTTTCTGAAATAATATGGTTGATAATACAAAGAAGGAAAGGCGAAAAATTATGTTTAAAAATGTCTACGCCGTTGCAGAATGGCACTACGCTTTCGAAAGCTTGAAGTCTCCCCAACTAATAGCAGAAATTCTGAAAATTCCGTAACTATTCTAGAAATTTCAAATTCCCTAACATCTACATGATATCCCGCTAATTTGCCACAATGTAAAAATGAAATGAAATCTTTGAGTTTTACGTCCCACGGTTATGCCGGTTAGGCTAAAGGAGACGGTGATGATGAGTGATGAATGAAATGGTGAAATGAAGAAAGTGGGAGGAAACGAGACAACCCCGAGAAAACCCACGCACACGGTGTTTGTCCACCACAAAGTTCACATGGCGGGGGCTGGGATCGAACCCCGGGACCCCAAGAACCAGAGGTGAACGCTCTACCACTGAGCCACCGCGGCCCCCTCACCACAATGTATTGCAAATAATACAAATCTCGTCATAGAAAAGAGTACCCAAAATCTTGCTGTAGGTTTTTATTTTTAACGTTGATTATCCTTTTTCTCGTTTCTTTTTGTTTCATCCTTCCTTACTTTTTTCATTTCTGGTCTTAAAGCGGGGAGGGAGTACGTGCCACAAATACAACCCAATCAAATATTTCTCTACAAACAAATCAAATAAGCTGGTCAAGCTTCTTTACACTTGCAGCTACCATCGACCACGGTACACAAGGTGCTACAAAACTGACTAAGTCTGCATGCCTACAAGATGCAGCTGCTGCATGTGCTCCAACCTGATGAAAGCAAAAGCAAAAGCATTTGCAATTGAGGTTATGAATCGCATCGACGAGAATCCAGACTTTCTATCAAAGGTGATGTTCTCGGATGAAGCTTTCATGTGTCTAGAATGAGAAACGGACACAATGTGCGCATATGGGACACGGAGAGCCCCCCACGTAAGTCGAAAAATTGTGCAGAGCACCCCAAAAGATAAACTTGTAGTATGGTCTGCTTCATGACCGTGTGAGGAGACAGTGATTGTTTATTTGAAAATGTTCTAACACTTTGCATTCCATAAATCGAACATCTGCAATCGCATTTCTTGTTGCAGCAGGATGGGGTCCTCTCTCACTAGGGCACGATGGTTAGAAGTGCTTAGGATAACATATTTCCAGGATTTGTTGAGGGGAACCATTACCTTGTCCATATAGTCACCGGAGATAGCCCGTTAGATTTTTCTTTAAAGCTTTGTAAATGATCTGTTCTACACAAATCCCAGTGTAAGACCTGTAGGAACTGTGATTTCGGATGGGCGCAGCGCTTGAACACCTTTAGTTGTCCATTTGCAGTCAGTTATGTGTAAACTTTAAATTTCGGTGATTTGATCAAGTGTTCCGAATATTTTCACATGCAAAAATACAAAATATAACTTAACAGTTGTGTTTGTTCTTCATTATTATACTATTATTATACTACAGGGTGCGGCACGTAAAACCGGCCCGTAAACTGAACACATAAAATGAAATGTAATGTATTGAATATGATTAACCACAACACATAAATGAAATGTAATGTATTGAATATGACTACTCACCTTCACAGCAGGTGCTGAAAGTGTTCTCCGCCCACTTCAACACACATGTGAGCACGATTGAGGAGATTCATATATACCCTTGTCAGTTCTTGTGTTGTAATGCTATAGGTGACATTCTGGATCCTGGTCTTGAGTTCTTCAATTGTGTGTGGATTTGCTTCGTATACTCTTCCCTTTAACAGTCCCCATAAGTAAAAGTCACACTTGGACAAGTCTGGTGACCAAGGAGGCCACAAGCCTTTGCTGATTGTCCTCTCTGGTGTAAACATCTCATGCACAAGGGACAATGATGCAGCTGATGTGTGGCATGTTGCACCGTCCTGCTGAAAATAACATAACTGGCGCTCATGTTCGGTCAAGTGTGTATAAAACTCCTCCAGGATTCCCATATACACGTCACTGTTCACTGTCGTCTCAAAGAATTTGGGCCTAATAACGCGTTTGACGGAAATGGCACACCAAACACTTATCTTCTCATCATGAAAGGGTACCTGGTGGATTGCGTGTGGATTTTCTGTCGACCAATACCGGTTGTTTTGAGAATTTACGTACCCAGACAGGTGGAACCACGCCTCGTCACTCATGATGAGCATTAGTAGATCCAAGAAAACACTGGCAACATTGCTCAACAGCCATGAACAGAAATGCACCCTCGTCTGCAGGTCAGGCTCCTTTAGTTCTTGCACAACACTTATCCGGTACGGTTTTAACTTCAGTCCCCTTAAAACACGTCTGCAACTTCTCTCACTCGCATGAACCTGTTGACTCAATCTCCTGGTTGACTTTCGAGGACTTCTTGTCATTATCTCCTCCACCTGCATCTGTAATTCAGGTGTGCAGAGAAATGGTCGTCTGTTCCTGGGAGCATTTTGAACCGATCCTGTACGCCGCCATTTTTCAATCAATTCCTGAATGGTGCTTTTTGCTGGCACAGAACGTCGTGGAAATTTCTCCCGAAACAAATTCTTTGTTTTCACAAAAGATCCAGTGAGAATGAACCCTTCAACAATGGCAACACGCTCGGGTACCGAATACGGCATTATCACACACTGACACTCACCCGGCTTAACACAACGAGGCCTTTTTCTCAACTGGTTTCGACAAGTTTCACTGGCTGCGGCTGCACGTGACTGCTGCAGGTCACGTAAGTCGACCCAACCTCGACACGCCATCTCTTGGTAGGAAGGTAGATTATTTAAATATTGCCAAAAACACAATATACCAGAATATTAAGACTTGCCGGTTTTACGTGCCGCACCCTGTACATTATATATATATATGTAATTCAATGTTCAAATTATTAGACTCGCGCTCGAAAAATGCAAAATTGATGTAGGAGTCCTAATTTCAGTTTCTAAAACATTTAATGTAATGGTTAAACCTAAATATAGGATCCTTCATTTGTGTACTGTATAGTAGAAGTGGTGATATCACCGTTCAACAGCAGATAGTATTGGTTGAGGGCGGTAAATTCTGAAAGTGGTATTTCAGTTGTAGATAGCTATTATGGTACCTATCAACAAACTACAGTCTGAAGTGTTGCGGTTGCTGTCGTAAGAAGTTAACGACATTCAAAACCTTCAACAGTTAGAATGGACCAGTGTAAAATGACCGTGACGTGTTTCCTGTAACAAACGTTTATTCTGTGTGGCTCTCTAATTGCAGCATAATGGGAGAGCAACTGATCTTTCTCAGCGTAAAATGGACTTCTGTTGAAAATAATACATTGCTGGTAGAGTTGGGATAGGACAAAAATCTGAGAAAAATCTCTGTTGAAATGCATAAGAGCGAAACTAGTGTTGGATAATGTAGGCGAAAACAAAAGCTATCGCTGAGTGTATCAGAAATCTAAAAAGATTGTCTCTGTGCAACTTCTAATAAACTTAAACATAAAAATGGCTGGGTATGGCTCAGACATTTGTCCTAAAAGTATTCGAAGGATTCTTTGTACCGAGCGAATAAAAGTGCACTGTCAAAAGAGAAAACAAAAATTAGAGTCTACTCCATTCATAGCAAAGAAGCGCCTCGAATGAACACGAGGCCTGGAATATTGGACTGGTGACGATTGGAGAATAGTGTGTTTGAGTGATGAATCATGTATTTTTGGGTATGATGAATGTACCAATATGTGCGACGTTGACCTGGGAGGATTCAAGTTGTAATGTATTTAATAAAATGTGAATCATCCTACTTCAGTTATGGTCAGGGGTGTGATCTCTATCTTCGTGCCTGGAAGACTGTATGTGGTACAGAGGACAATGAAGTACGACCAATACGTACAAGTTCTTCAAGGAGAACTGCTACCTTAGACTGCACTCTGGTTTGCATAATTAATTCAATTAATTCATTTGCAATTAATTAATAATATGTTTTTATTTCTGTAATTTTTCCTGGATTGTATGTGGTTTCCTTTATTAGTGGGCATTAATTTCTCGCTAGGTCCTCGAATAAATGAAATTCGTTGTGCACCTAGGTGCAAATACCCTTACAGGAAGAAGCTTGATCGTTCCAATGATCAAGGCTAAAGTAGATAATATTTGCGTTCTAGTTCTAGGTGGCGTGATAGTGTAGCGGTAACGTGATGGAGTTACGTTTAATAAAGCTGTCCAGCATAGGCTCAAATTATGTTTACGCCAAAGTTGCATTTTTACTAAGTAATAGTGAAGAATAGATTTATTATATACGATATGCAACTCTTAAAAATGTGGAAGCAAGCACCTTTATCATGATAGAGACGATTTAGGAATGTTGGTTTGGAAAGGGCAAGGAATTTACCAGGATATACGAAACACTTCATTGATCTGAAGTAAACCATTTTCGTGTTATCGTTCTCAGAAAGAAATATTACAGCATTTGTTGAACAAAGTTTGTATAAAAAAAATCGGTGGTGTAGTGTAAAGTACTGAACTTCGAGGCGGAAAATCTGGGTTCGATTCCCCATCAGGTAGTATAACTTTTCCCATAAAATAATGGCTGCAAACAGAGATTTATCTTCTGTTGGAAAACTTACAAAGCATCACTGGCGAGAATTCGAATAAACAGTGTGTGTGTTCATATTTATATGTACGTTTCATATAATGATAAGTATGTTTCATATTTATATTCGTATCCATCTCTCTCTCTCTCTTTCTCTTTCTTTCTTGACGTTTCCCTATCCTGTCGTTGCATCTTTCACTTCTCTCCCCTCTCTTTCACGTACACACGTACTTTATGTGCGTGTGCGTGTTCCGAAGTTAAAACGGAGCAAGAAACCGATAGACCTGGTCTGGAGAATGTAATTAACTGGCAACTTCAGTGTCGAGTTTTTCGTGCTCTGGGCATACCATCTCCAGTCCTGGTCATCTCTGAAAAAAAAATACTGTTTAAATGCAACGGAATAAGCAAAATATCTTTTTTATCATCTGGGTTACCGAGTCTCAGTCGAATTACCGGTTGACTACGGGTTTGAATCCTCGACCCAGGGGTGATCCATAAGCTAACATACATCATCCGACTGACACTCTCATCCGCTTGAGCTCTAGCGTGTTCATTCTATATATGCAAATTACAACGTTATATTCGCAAGAGATGAAAGTGATGCTGAATGTTCGGAACAGATAAATCTTCGGAAAAGACTACAAAATGGCAACCTCTTTGGTTATTTGAGAACAATTTTTTTTATATACTAGTTGGATACAAATTTGTTTCCATCCTATAATTCAATGTCATTTATTCACTTTAAAATTAGAAACATGCATGGGCTGCTACATCTATAAGGAACATCCAATTCTCCATTTAAACATTTGTAACTTTTCATTATGATACGGTTTGTACTTTTAATATAGGGTATTTCTGATAAAAATTAGCAGTAAAATAGCACTCATTCAATTTTATCTTTCTTTCTTCCTTTTTCTTTTCGATTTTTTTTTGTTCACTTGGCATTAGTAGTCTGAAATTGAAGATATGACCTACGCTACCTACTGGGTTTATTTGAATGTAGTTTGCATCAGTACGTCTAATGAACACTGCCGAATTTACAACCGAACCACGCGTAAACAAAGCATGTGTGTTAAGCTTTTAGATGTGTCTGTGAGATCTACAGTTCTACTTGAAATTGAGTATGCTATGCTTTTTGATAGAGACTTAATGAATGTTTCAAGCATCCTCTTTATATTCGAATAGTCCTGAAAAAATATATAAAAACAAACGTATTTTTATATCACTGTTGGATTTCTGGTAACGGAACTTTATAATGTTAGGTTCTTTTCTTACTAATTTTAAAATTTTACATTTTTTATATGTTCTTCCTTTACGTTTTCTTCTTCTGACGCCTTCCCTCTCTCTGCCTTACTTCTGAACCTCTGTGTAATAGGCATCCATTGGTTTCAATCTTACATTATGTGTTTTTCAGTTTCTCCCTAAATCAATTTATGAATGTTGTTTCGTCTCGGTTTTGTTATTTCATTTTATCGATACTAATACATGTGTAGTTTGAAATCAGAATTACGTTCATGCTATTAGCTAATTTTAGTATGGGAGAGAAGAAAGGAGGAGAGAGAGGGGGTCTCTTTACTAGACACGATTATGGTATAAGAAGGTGTATATTGGGTGGCCTCGCTGCACGGCGTTATCTGTCGCAATTCTTTTGATGTGGAGTGTAGAATGTTCTCATTAGCAATGTTCTGCACCAAATAATTTGAAATCTTGCAACAAGATTACAAAATATTATTTCTGAATCATTTTCAATTACAGGCATAAAAGAAAGTGGTGATGCATTTATTTCTCAAATAAGAAAGATATGTTATATAAGACTAGAGTTTTAAAAAACTTGCTCTTCAAGTGGAAAAATGATGCTTTTCTTCTTTTCAGATGAACAAAGAAGGACATTTAAAGAAGAAAAAACATCGATGTAGTAAGTACTATATTTCTTTCTACCTACAATACTCAAAAACATCTCATCATACGAATAATTGTTGTAATCATGAATATACATCTGAACTTATGGTAGAATACTTCTTTGCATTTCATGTTAATTGGTGGTGTTTCTACAATGTAGCTGAAATACGCATTTCCAAAAACATGTCGGAGTGACGTTTTACTTTTAGATCACGAAAATAAAAACTCCTACAACTTAGTTAGTAACTAGAAAATATCCTTTAGTAAGAGTTATATGATTAACTTATGCGAATATTAAGTAAATGTTTAGAAATTAATAATTTAAATGTTCTTAAATCATATAAATGCATAAAGTAATTCAAGTCTTAAAATTGAAGCACGGAACTAAGTAACTGTCCCGCACTCGCTCACCACCGGTTAAATTCTCCTGCAAGTTTCAAATTCCAAAACAAAATAACTGTTACTGCAGATAAAAAAAAAACTACAACTACACGGGGTGCTTTGAACACAAATAACAATAGGTTGTCGGTGGAAAAGAAAATTCCTTTAAAAATCCATTAGCTTTATTTACATGCCCGAAAATTGATTTGACACTTAATTACCAGCTCAGACAATATATAATGTGCATTTCGAAATAATATAAGAAATGATTCAAAATAAAAATTACAATTTAATTAATTAAGTAGGGTCTGAAAATACACAAAAGTCTTTCAATAGAGATAACACTAATCAGTTTGGACCGAAATTACAAAATTACACCGTCTCATATTTTGGAAATTAAATAATAATATTATTGAGAAATGTTTTTTTCTTTTGGAGGGTACATTTTAAGATATACAAGAAGGCCAGTGCCTCAAGGGAAAACTAATTTGTAGAACGACTACACCCAAGCAATGAGAATACTATTCTTACAAATAAAATGAGAATGTTCTATCAGAATGACCTACAAAATGTTAATGTATGACATTTTTCATTGTTATACATTTAAAGAAAAAAGTTCTCTATTTGCTAGTGTAACTGTTATTAAAGAGAAAAATGTTAATATTTGGTTACAGTTTACGGAAAGAAAACTGGCATCATTAATCGAAGCTAGTTCAGTCTTCAGCAGTAGAGGGCTCATCCGTTTTAGCTTGAATACATGAAGGAGGAATGAATCTGAATGAAAATGTTCTAGGTATTCAAACGATGGTGAAAACTTTTGCCAAATACGAGAAAAGATTACGTGGAAAGAAAAGTTAATATAGTTACCAATAACAACAAAATTTTATTTCTTGATAGTTATAGTGAGAATGTAGTCCAAAAGTTGTTACTCTGATCTTCTGTACGGTTATCGGTCAGTGTTCATAACGAATATATCTTGGGCTGTTAACTGACCATAGCCATGGAAGTAAAAAATAAGGAAAGAAAATTAGTATTTTTATATTAAATATTCTTTCATTTGGTGTTTCTTATTATGTTCACTGCTTCTGTGGTTCTTGTTTTGAAATTTACAAATTGGATCGTAAATTACAATTTGGCGAGATTCGATTTTACTGTTTATTTATTTATTTACTAACACAATTCCAGAAACATTTTAACGCCAGTATTCACTGGAATATCTAACAAATATAAGTGATGAAACATAACGCAATAATAATAATAATAATAATAATAATAATAATAATAATAATAATAATAATAATAATAATAATAATAATAATAATAATAATAATAATAATAATAATAAATGCAATAATAATAAAAGCAACAAAATAACAATATGTAAGGGATAACAAGAAGTTTGACAATAGGTGAATAAATGACGTCGTAGTGCAGAGTTATATGCAGCGTCAGAATGAAATAAATCTATTAACGTTGAACTATTGAAAGTCTAGGTCGTGCTGTGTGAAAAATGGTAACTGTTGCGCGTTTGTCTGAAGTGGATTCGGAAATACAATTCTGACAGTAGCGTTTTGGATCTGAATTAATCATGTGAGAGTTTATACAGATATTTGAGGTCACTGATTTTATGTCGAGTGTCAGGTAGTTTCGTATTTTGTGTTTGTAATAGTTCATGTTTTGTCATCACTGATCATAGTAAATCTAATGTTGGATATTTTTCCTAATTCTTAAATTCAGTAATAGAATAGTCATATTGTTTAAAAATATTATGCATTTTCAGATTTAAACACTTGCTGCTTTACTAGTTGATTTGACAGTTCATTAAAACCAAAAATCTACAAATTGATAATTAACTTGGTCTTGAAGAAAACTATTAGTAAAGAATAAAGAAACAAATATAAACATTCAATCAACTCCTGTTAAAAACTGTAACACGAAATAATTCTAAAATATTTTTTGTCGAGTTGCAAATCACAAGGTCATTAGATCAGAATGCCGAATTGTATTTTTTATATTCAAAAATCTTCAAAAGTTTTCGTTAGTTAGTTTCAAAATACGAATTTGTTTAATTTAGTGATTTCAGTCTGAAGTGATTAGTTCTTTTATTGTTTCGAAAACTAATATACACCAGCCGATACTGTGCTCTATACACAGCGTATCATTCACATTTGAGCACGAATCGCTTTGCCATTTCTCACAATATCTGTACACGTCCCTCTACAGGCACAAGTAAAAGACATATAGATAAAATATGCGAGGGTTTCCATAAATGAGAGATTTTTTCGATTATTTTTTCAATATCTCGCACCCTTTGCAAGATTTGAGCCTACTTCTGGTTGACGTTCTACTCCATTGTTTGATTACTGTTTCCTTTCTTGGTGTATGCAGTATGTAATAAGAAAATACTATACATACACAATTAATTATGATGTCAGTAATATGTGGTGTTCATTAAGCAAACCACTTTTATGAATTAAATTTCGTTTTATAGTGGAGAAATGGTCATCATCGTTTTTCGTTATCATTTGGCCATGAAACAAACACCTGAGAAATACAACCCCTGTATATTAATATGTGGTTTTGGAATGCATAATTCGTAAGATACGATATATTTAAAAAAATCTATACTTTTTTGTACATCTAAGAAAATATAATACAGAAATAACGGTCATGCTTTTTTTCAAACATTTAATTAGAACTTGCCAATCTACACAAAATTTGGAATCGACCGGCGAAAACAGCATGTTGCTAGCACTTGTGGTTTACGAGTCTCATTGTCGAAATAATTGGAGACAAATCCTTATTTTATATATAGGTTATCAGATCCTCATTAATTAAAATAAATTTAAGTCATTGTTTATAATATTTTTTTAATCTTATCTCGTAAAGTATATCATGTTCTGTGTTTCTTTGCATTCAAGAGTAAAACTGGTTTTCACGTCTGTAGCTAAACTGAAAATAGAAATAAAAAAGTGTTTGGTAACTAAAGGAAAAAAGAAAAAATAAAATTTATTTTCCTACATGAATTCTTCACAATTGCATTTTTATAATAAAATTTAACATATTAAACAACCAATACATATATTTACATGTTTTGTTGTGAAGAAAGGTGGAAAACATTTATCTCATACCGGTAGACCGGCGTCGGTAGACCGCGGATGGGCAACTAGTTACATATCGCCAAAAATCGGCGGCCCCGCAGCGACGATTAACAGTAACCTCTATTCTCTTTTAAAAATTTTACCACGAGCAGCCCACGTGCGGCAGAGACGCTAAGAAACGCCAATGACAACAAAATTACTCTCCCAAAATACGTTAAATCGCCTGTATGTGTGATTTGTTTACATTACGGTAACTTTAAAAACCCTTAGAAGAGTCAAAAACAATACACCGAGGTGGGCGCAAACTACCAACCTTATGAGAAATAGGCATGTGTTCTCTCGACTTCGCCACGGAGGCATAAAACAACCTTTTAGAGGGATAATTCGTTAAGTTTTTTAATTTGGCTAATTCAAAATATTCCTTTAACCATGTATATTCGACGGTGACACGTTGGGGACAGATAGAATGCGTTCGACATATAATTTTGTTACAATATGTTAAGCGTCTATTTACTTTATTTCATAGTATTCCTATATTCGCTTTCTGATGATAAGCGAGAGTTGCCATCTAAATTCATACAATTATATTCACTGATTTCAAATATTTTTACTTCATGATGCCTAATGTCTCTTGACCCCATGTGTCACTTTAGGAACAATTTTTAACGAAAAAATATATAATAATATCCACATGCATATGACTAGCCATAGTTCGTGTTGGCCACTTCTCGATTTTCCTCGACGAATCGAAGGAGCGCGAACCTAAACGAAATCCTCGCTACTACGTGGTGGTAACGTCAACACCCTTACTCTAGATATATGTTTCTATTCAACTTAACTCTACCACCAGTGGCACACTAGCGGCAATCTTTCGACGCGTCCATATATACATTTACCGGCAAGTGAGCCACTAGGTGTTGGCGATGTTTACGGCACGGGGTAGTTTATTTCATTATTGTATTAAGTTCTTCGCGAAAAATACTTTTCACTTCTGATATGTTGTATCGAAGATACGAAATCGTAGCTTTGTCTTCATTAAACACCAATACTGTATTGAAATAAGGAATCAGCGTACCACAAAGCAGGCTGAATTTTCGTTGCCCAAAGACCTAGCAACCTGATCCTGTAAAGACAACTTGATGGTAGATATATTAGGACATGATCTCCGACACCATATGAGCATATTTAGATAAGTTCGAATTCCAATATCGAAAGAAATAATTTATAGGTGTGCATAAGAAATACTTATGCATTATCCGTTGAAAAGTTTCAAGAAATCTTATCTTGAATAAACCAAGGAATCTTTGATATATTATTTAAGAGTCGCTACTCTATTATTCTCTAGAAATCATAAACGGAAAAATTGTCAAATCCTATGAGCACATATGTCAACCCACTAGAGTTTGGAAGAAGCCCTACAATATTAATCATATAATTCCAGCAAATTTTAGAGCTATCCATGCAAATAAAAATCCAATTTTCTTCTAATTAGCCTCACTCAATTTCTGCAGTTGCATGCACGTTCTAAGATAATCAACAATTCCTCTCCAGTGTTGTTCCCATGGGAAGTACTTTCTAGCATTTGTAGCCTTTTTGTACTGGTACAAGTAAATTACTTAATTATCTGAAGAATTCTCTCTTCTTGAACAGGAGTCAAGGCTCTCTTAGGTTTTCCAGCTGAATAATATGTAACATTCACAATCCGTATCAATAGCAGCAAATGTACTACGGTTAGGAAGAACACGATTTGGAAAATATTAATGATATAGTGATTGTGCTTGACGTGGGTTCCCATGAGCACTGCCATACCAAAGATGCATGTCTGCCATTTCATTAAATGTGTACATCTACATTGATGCCACTTGAATAATACTGCGCATGAGATGAGCATAATTACCAAAATATCTAAAGCCACACATTGCACCGTGTGTTATACTCAACTAAACTATCTACGAGAATTGTAACAAAGCTGAAAACGCGCATACTAAAGGACGACACCAGGTGAGTCTATTCAGATGAAACAAGTGCAGGTGTGTGCACCAAATACAAGAATACCAGGTTTGTTTAGCAAACACAAGGTTTTTTATGATATCATTGATTGATTAACTTTTGCTTGCATAACGTTTCCCCTGTTATTCCGTGTCCAATGAGGTTTTGGAATCTGCAAGTCATTTTCTATTTGATCTTGGAAGAAATAGTGTACAATCGAATGGTCTTAATGTGTTAGAAAATGTGTCTGTCCATTCTAAGAATTGAAACGTCAGAAAACGAAACAATAGGACTTATATCTAAAGATGATAATTTGAATTCAAACCTAACATTACCCTCACGAAAATACCATTATCTTGTCTTCACCTCATTTCACTTACTCCTTTTCGTCATATTTTCCTATTTCACAGATGTTTCCGTAAATCTTTTAAATTCCGGCTTTTTTTTAAAAAAGGGGGTAATGTATGGACGTTCATTCAAACGGCTACAGCATAATCCCTATTTATCGTAGGGTCATTGTTCATGCGTTTTTCTTAGAATAGATCAGCCTTTTAAATTATACCATTTACATTTTCTGATCATGTACACAAGGCGAGAAATTGTGAGAAAAATCTTGAAATTTCGAGAGAAATCTGAATTTTTCTCTAAATATCATAGTTTGTACCCTGGGAGCATAGTTTGAACCTCATTCGCTTCCAAACAGAACATCCTTTCAAGGTGTACTATTCATATCTCTCCATCATGTATCTGATCCGGTAAAATCTCCAAGAAATGTATTTTTGTAAAAACAAAAATGCCTTTTTTTAATTTTTTGCTTCTCTGGACTCCCTGTGTTAACACAGAGAACTGAAGGAAATTTGATAGGTACTACTTGACAAACTGAATGTTTGTGCAAAATTTCAATCTTTTTGGTAAAAAGTAAGCCCACCAAAAATAATAATATTAGGCCTAACAAAAATATGTTTAATGTTATGACATCATTTTCCCTATGTCTCGATGCAGAAAGACGTGAAACCATATCTATAATGTTCTATAATGTTTTTAGATTTGAAAAAACGAAAAGAAGTACTTCACGTAAAAAGCTTAAGTGGTTGTTTTTAATCTAATAATGACACTACTTTTGTACTTAAAAATTTGTACTAGATTTTCAAAGGGTAATCATTCACTTTTAAAATTCACTTAACTCCTGAATCTTAAGGTAGAAACTGTGATATTAACTGTAATCTTTCACTTATTTATATTTACACCGTCATAGGTTGTATTTACATACTCGCACTAATAGAACTAACTGTCATCTTAAGTACTCGATTTTCGTTTTTATTCTTAAAGATTTCTCCATGCTTATTTTGGCTCGTATGGGGGTGCGCACTTTCTAAACATAAATATAACATTATGCTGAGCTACGTAACCTATACTCTTCTCTAAACAGTTTATTAAATCCTTTGCCCTAATGTCATTTGACCACAATTTAGATTCTACAAAGACAAAGGCGGAAATTGATTCTATTTCTACATCCAAATGCATGCATATATTTTAATACGAATTGAACTGATGCCTTGTTTATGGTAGCCAATTCTGGTTCACATATACAAAGTACTGTGATGTTATAGAGTGGATATTATTATTATTATTATTATTATTATTATTATTATTATTATTATTATTATTATTATTATTATTATTATTATTATTATTATTATCTGTTCCCTTAGCCAAATATTACTGTAATTTATATGTATTCTTCAACTTACGTAGGAAAAAATTTCGGGATGAATTCAATATTCTTACCTCATCGTTTACTTTTATCCCATTCCCGCAATTTGACAGACAGTTCCTGTGAATACGCAGGTGCTAAAAGCAGCGGGCGAAACATCAAATAGTTATTGAGTACCTCTACAAGAAGGATGTGGTCCTAAAAATTTATCTTGATATATGTCAATCATTTAGGAACCGTGCAAATTCTAATGCTAGTATAGGAAATTCTATTGCAGATTCCCAGGGTGTCCGACGTGCATTAGTGTTTAATTTTATCCCGGTGCACCTTTTACAATATTTCACCTCGAGAAAATTGATGTCATTCATCATATGGTACTGTAGAATAAAAACTTCTGGTACATTACAAAAACTGTTAGTGTTTCTTATAAATGTTTACAACTTCTCAGAATTGCTGAACAACAATCTGTTGAAGATAATGAGAAAAATAGAGAGAATTGCCGAGAAAGATTTCCAGACGTCTGAATTCTGAACGAAGTCTCCAACCAATGTAGGTATTCTTCTTTCCTATTCCTCTTGGAGGTGAAACGTAGCCGTACCAACGGATTTAAAATAAATGAAATACTCTAAAAGGATGAAAGAACTAAATGTGATTTCTTCCCTCACAAACTTTCTTTCCACGAAAACGTGAGCGACTTCTCGTTTGTGATAACGTCATTTATCTTTGTCAGGTGGATACATGGATGTTTGAAAGTCGTAATTCAGTATATACTTACATCCACCACTGTAAACCTGGGACAAAACAGGTTAGAAAGCAGTAGATAAGTAATCAAGTTCACTTTCAACATATTCATCTGAGTGATGACCGGTGACTTATGTTATTCAAAAAGCAAATAGTAACACGTGACTGAAGTATACTATTGAGAACTATTAAGGTGTTCATTTGAAACAAAAAATAAGATGTTATATATCTACGGAAAGCTAGATATATCTACGAAAAGCAACATTTGTTCTGATGCACGAACACAGCATAATCCTCATAGCCGTAGTAACAAACTGTACACAAATAAAATGATCAAATTTATTACCCTAAAAACAGATTCCTGTTCATTAGCTAAATAATAATAACATAATAAACTATTTTCTAGTAATGATTATTTGGTTGTTTGAGATGTAATGGAGACGTCATCTTCGAGGTTATTGGTTTGAGTCACGAACTGTTCAAACAGACGGACTATCCTAAATGAATTTGAGAAAATATATGTTAAAACATAAAAATGCTAGAAAATAGAAATGATAATCAAAAGGTATATAATAAATATGTGAGGATTACAAGTATATAATAATAATAACATTCGTATTATGTATGAAACATTATCAATTTACATTAATAATAGTAGGAATAGAAAATATATAACAACAAAAATACATAATAATAATGGTAACACACAAAGAAACTTTGACAGTTATACCTAGGTAATAGCAGAAAAAAAAATAAAATGTGATACATAACCGTTTCTGGTGAGACTTTTTAGGGAGCCAACTGTCGTTCACTCAGTTACCATCAGTTCGTCTTCCACAATGTCAGATTTCAAGTGAATTACAAATGGCTTACGGACAGTGTGGATTTTTATCTTTTCGGGGAAACACTGTATCATTCTGGTGGCGTATATACTAGCCACGCTTTAGACCCGGGCATATAAGGAGACTGGTGAAAAATTGGAGTTCGCCAACCACCACTAGAGAAACATTTTGGGTTTAGGAGAGTATGCTAATAGATGCCACTAGCGTCCTACTTCCTGAACTTTTGTCAAGAACAGGGTCAGTTTCTGCGCCACTAATTTAAAGGTGTGTTTTGGGGGAGATTCGCTAGTCGGTGCTACTGGATTCAGAATTTCTTGATTGGAAATAAGATCTGTTTGAGTGGAAACGTCGGATATCTAGATTGCCACAGATTTACAAGAAGTAGTATATGGCAAAGAATAAGAAGAAAGGGGTGCTTTCCTTTAAGCGACGCCTAGGGTCGGCAGCAGAGGTCTTCTCAACCATCATTAGCCCTCTGATACGTATCTACTTTTGAGAGCCAACACAGTCCAGATATTAAGCAGAATGTTTGCACTGCCAGTTGGAACAAAAGGGTTTAGTCGATGTATAGGGTTCTACATCACGACTACCCTGATCCTAATTCGGGCAATAAGCAGATGTCGCATTACGTGCTGCTGTGCACAAAGTGTCGACATTTTGAATGAGCATACGGGACTGGGAATATAGGGACGGATCTTAAGTCGATAATAACAAGCGTTCACGTAGTCTGGAATTGTAGGCAAATTGAAAATAGGACCTAGTGACTGAGTAGCAACGAACTCACATAACCTCTTACTTTTGATGAGCAATCTCTACAGTATGACGGTTCCTAGCTCTGTTTTAGCACCTTCTTCGGTGGCGTTTAAGAGTTACCATTATGGCATCACTTGAGAAACGTCCAGTAATATTGTGAGTTCTACCAAAACATTCACTGGTCCAAAACCTTTATCAATTTGAATAGCTTCCTTGTTAGTATGTAGTCCATAGTCTTCAACAACAAAGTGTAACTTTGTAATTTCTTGATATCTTTAACCTGTTTGGGACTGTATTTATAACAAAAGGTTAGAAGCCTTTAATAGCACCCACACGATTTGCTTCAGCATTAGCGCTAACAGTAATTTTATATTTAATTACAAGATACCAGGCTACAGGCATCACGATTCTTTTTTTCTAGACTATAAACACCTTCAGAGTCTGTTTCTATGTTATTTGGTTTCGCCGATTTGCTAAAGGACTAGTCCAGACTCAAATTTACAATTTTTTTAAACATAAAACCTCGGTATAATATATGCATTTGTAAAGAAATGTGTGTGAACGCCGCAATTTCGCACCGGGACGCTTGCGAAGAGAACTTACGCAACTCACGCTACTCTCCTGGAAATCCACAAGCAACCCTCAACTAGTCTTAATGGGGAGCAGAGTGTGCCGGCGGCGGGCCTAAGTGGTCAAGGGGAATGGGCGTACAGGAAAACTAGTTCCATCGACATAAAAAAAAGAAAAAAAGAAAAACGTGACTAAAACAAATAATTTGTCTAATAAAAGGATAGCCTTCACTAACCCACAAGAGAATAAAGTGTTGAAATCTTTAATTTTTTATTTTAATATTCTTCCTTTTCATGTTTTAAGTCTTTTATTTTTTTAATATTTCAAAGACTTGGACACAGGACAGCACGAACACTGAACACACATTACACCCTGCCGGGATAAGTACACTTCCACCCCAGATGCAGGAAGACGTCTATGGAAAATTCACTTCCCAAGACTCGCACTCTACAAGGGATAGAGATTACATAATCCTGGAGTAAAAATATTTTCAGTTAGTTTTAAAACTTTATAAGATACGGTTGTGTGCTTTGTTCTATTTCCTCTTTATGAGGGGGACGCAAATGAAATGGGGATGATATTATTCAGAAACGCCGAAAGGTAAAGGATGTGGTTAGTAAGACGAACTCTGGATTATAATCTTCAGCCCACAAGCAACCTCGCTCGTAATGAAATAACTTGAGGAGACCCTACTTGTACCATTCGAGCTTATTGTACGTGATAAGAAGTTGAGATGTGAGCGAGGCTATTTGATGTGATGGAGTGCGGATTACCTTAGAGTCGAAATGATATGTAGAAATTGTGTATTTCAATAGTGTGAAAATCAGAAGAAGAGGTTTAGGCGAGTGTAAATGTTTTTACGTGTAGGGAAGGTCAATACCTATTGTTTCGGAGAAAATAGCATGTTCACCATCATGGTGCTCGTTATATATTTGAAACGAAAACCTTCTAGATGATAAAGAAGGTGTGGAAAGGTGACCCGGTAGTATGCTTTACGAGTAGGAGTCTGTAAGTTAGTGCAATAGGCTGTCCGGAAGTCAAGTATTTACATTACTAATAGCTCTCTGTAGCGTCTTTGCCTTACTGGGGTGTAACCGTTCATATTCATAACTGTAACCATGAGATGAAACAATACGTAAGAAAAGGACGAAGGGTGATGTTGTACGTCTTTATGAGCGTAGAGGAATGGAGGCCGCAGTTTGTATCAGGATACTTTTAGGTAAATAAATATGCATTTAGGTGTATGCCTTTATTTAAGAGGTATGAAAATCATGTATAGAAGGATGGAATATAATACCAAAGTAATCCACTGTTTCCGAGTAGTATGTGCCTACATAGATAAAACCAAAGTCTTGTAGTTATTTTATATATTTTTCAAACTACACAAATAGTTTGATTTACTATGTACTTTTCGAAATGTATATGTATTGGTCCCCCATTTTAGCAGCTGTGAGTTCCCGAAAAGAATACAAATACAACGTTTACGAAGACACTGATGTATCGAGTGGGGAGGATTGCGAAGCACAGTGAAACTTGAAGCTCTGTCGGTAGTAGTGCACTAGCAGCAGGGCCACTCCTATCGAGTTAGTCTAAATGATGTGGATAGAGGATGAGTATTCTGGGAGATGGTAGGAGTTATCAGTAGAAAAGTTGGCATAAATTATAGTAATCGGTACGGTACCTTGGATATTAGTATCAGACGTGGTGAGAGTGACTTTAATAGCTCGGATACCGCGGAGTGGAAGGCAATGGGTAACCACGATTGTGAGTCCCCAGTTTCCTGACAGGAAAAGGAAAAAATGTAAATTCTTTTCAGTCTCTAGGAGTGTTATAACTTAGGAAAATTACTGGACACGAAGGTAACAGTGTGCGGAAGATAGAGAAAGAAGGACGAGAACGATAAAAACATTTAGGATAGGGACATGTACGTACTAAGCTATAGCGAAAGAAACTATAAAACTTCAAAGAAAAGTGAAACAAAATAATCTAGAATTGGCAAGAGTTTATGTAATTAGAATGGCGGGTAGTTGGGTATTGAACAGCAATGGACAAATGGCTTTACTCAGGTAATGAAAAGGGTTGTGATAATAGTCTAGGAATCTTTCTCGTTAAGAATTAAAACAATGACCATGAAAGCAGATTGGTCATGATAGTGTGATGATGCAAGGAATTAAAGGAAAACCAAACGTTCCAGTGGTGAATCATAAATATATACTGTGGACTTCACATACAACTGACGAGGTAGATTAAGATTATGAGAAAAAGAGGAAATTTTAGATAAGGAGAACAGAGGTGCATGCGTAATTGCCATTGGAAACTTGACTTCAGTTTGGGAGAGAAACAAGCAAGTATTCTTGTAGGTAAAGATGCTTCAGGCGAAAGAAATGAAAAAGCAGAAGGACTGGGCAGTGTAGACCAAATTCACTGGTAATTGGAATTACTTGATTCAATTAACGCAAAGGAAGAATATATATGTAGAAATCCTCCACAGACTGCCGAAAATAAGATACTCTATGTTTTGATTCAGGAGATATATCGTAATAGCTTACAACGCGCTAAGATCCTCCCCGGGACCAACATTATTCTCTGATTACATTCCTGTTCTAGCGGAAGTGGATATTCAACTGAATAATGTATGCAGAAGGAAAGTAGTCCACAAGATGTTAAATTTTGAAGAGTTGAAAACTAAAAAGTAAAAACAGTTTCGTTAAAAATCGTAGAAAAGCATTGAAACGAATAAAGAATATGTCCAGGTAGTAAAAGACAGAAGAGGTATATTGTAGTTTGTATACATCAAGTAACAAAAGTAGTGTAGTAGATTATTGCAAAAAGAAGCAGTTTAAGAAATCATGGCTTATAAAGCAGATGTTACAGTAAATGTGGGAAAGAAAGACGTTGAAAAAATTTGATAGAGTCAGCAGAGAGATGTATACGAAGTTGCAATACTAGGTTCGAAGAGAAGGTGACAGAGAAAGGATGGGCTTTATGTAAGTAAGTGCGAGACCATAGAAGAATTAGAAAGCGCTGGGAAATATAAGGATATGTATAAAGAATGAAATGTATGGAACGTTTTAGGCAATATGAAAGTATTACAATAATAGTAAATTATTGGAGCGGGGAAACAGCCAGCGAGAAAATTAAAATCTTAGGAAGATAAAAAGAATATTTTGAGAAATTACATAGACCCTGCAGCCTAGATGTTGAAGTAGAAAATGAAGTGCTTGAGTATAATAAACGGTTTAACATTCTTCGCGGGACTTTTAAAAACTACATCGAGAATCAACAACGGAAAAATAACCGGGATAGGTTATATACCAACCGAATTCATTAAAAATATTGGAGACAAGAGAAGCAATATTGAAAAAGCAATATTGGAGACAAGAGAAGCAATATTGACAAGAGAAGCATAGACCTGACTCAGCAAACAAATATGTGAAACAGGAGATTGGCTAAAGGATTTCCAGAAGACGATCAAGATAAAGATGGCTAAAGTATCGAACCACAGAGATGAGAGGATTATTAAACTCATTGCATAGGGCACAACCTGTGTTTCAAATACTGAACAGAAACTTTAATATAATAGATGCATTCAAAGCGAAATCAGTCATTTTTTTTTTAGTTTTATCGTCTTCGATACTCGTGTTTTGGCACGTTATGAGGTCTCAAGAGAGGTGATGAAATATAAAGGGACAGGTGCTCTTGGTACACCGTTTCGAAAATAGGAGGCTGAAAACATGTAATGTGCTCGAAACATGCATGCATATATTAAAGTATTTTAGTTGCAGTTTAGTGAATGTAAGAAACATGCAACTTTGTCACAGGTCACATAGTAATACAGGGAAACAAACAAAAATCTAAAAGATCAATATCACGATTACTGTTATAACAATGGCGGGTCATAATTAAAGGTCGTTATCACAAGAGAGCACCAAATTTGAATCTTTGTGGAGTAGAAGTGAAAAGAATCACAAATATTTATATTATAACTGACAACCTTATTTTAGCTTATTTTAGTGTATTTTAGCTTAAGGTATGTACCTGTGTACGGACGTTATTCTAACTCCATGTTATGAGTATTGGTCATATTTTGGCGGTCATATTGCAATAGGGATGGAGAAATATTTTCCAGCATGTGGGAGAATTACTCCCAGTTGAATGTCTTCTTGCACAGCAAGTATGATTTGGTGGTTGACAGTATTGTCCTAATTATCAAAGGCGCAATATGGCTATGCTCAGAAAACGAAAAAACATAGTTGAATAATATATGAAATATAGATGCTATTATTACAATCCACATATACATCATGAAAGACACATTATCGTACCAATATGTGGTTGGCATGCAAACTGAATGCTTAATCTCCTATGAAAGGAAAACATGCTTGTGGTTCATATACAGGAGAAATCAGTGTCAGTCTGGCAACCCTGTCTTGTTTCAGAATTCATTCCAGAACACTATATCAGTCATGTAGTCACGTTTGATTTATTATGTTGTGCTAGTTTGAATGCTCTATGGTAAAAGCATTGTAGTCGTACCAGCATCATGCAGTGCTCTTTTGGGCTTCTAAATGAAGACAGTTGTGGAAACAGGTCAGGGGCTCGTCTGCAAGGGCGCCAATCCTGGGGGGTCAAGGCAGCCCCAGAAAAGCTCATATCGGCCCCCTTTTGTAATTATGAATATACAATATTTGGCATAATTAAAATGCAATTTGCCTTAAAATCCTCATATATATATCTATCTCTTCTGCATCTGATTGGGTCCCCCAAATTTACAGAGAAATCGGCGCCATTGCTCGTCTGGGCACATATGCCACCTTTGGTACATGTAGCGTCTTCCGATAAATGTTAAGGATATTTGATATATCTTGCAACGAAGTCCCTAGGCAAGCCATGTATAGATAACATTTTATGACATATAGTGCAAAATGGTTTTCAAGGAATTAGTTTTATTGCTTTTGAATTGCTTATCTTCTGTGACCAGTGTCAATCTAGAGAAGCTGTGTGACCTGTTTTCACTACTGCCTTTAGTTACAAGTCCAACACAGCACTGCAAGAGATCGAAGGACTAACACTTTTCTGCGACAGAGCACAAAACAACAGTTAAAATTATGTTTGTTTTGTATTATCCTGCTAGTTTGAATGTGATTAGTAGTGTGCTCAAAGCAATGTTTTGGAATGAATTCTGCTACAAGACAGAGTTGTCAGGTTGATACTCATTTTTGCAACTACTGCATACTCACTAACATGCTCTCCTTTTGTGACATTGTAAGCATTAATTTTGCATGTCAACCACCCACTGATATGATAATATGTATTTTAAGATGAACGTATGGGTCTTAATCATACATACATATATTACATGTATTATTCGAGTATGTTTTTCATTATTTGAACATAGCCGTATTTCACCATTGATTAAATTGACAAAACTGTGAACCACCAAATCATATTTGTTGTCTAAGGAGACAAACAATGGCTAGCTATTTTCACACATTCCTAAAATATTTCTCCAAGCCCTATTGCAATATGGCCGCAAAACATGGCCGATATTGACAACATTGAAACACTATAATATCATAAACCAGAAGGGGCAACATACCTCCTGCTGAAATATACACCGATGTTCTGAGGAAGGTTCAAGGTTGTTAGTAAGAGAACAAATCTTAGTGAACAGAGAACAAATCTTTTACTCCTGAAAGATGACCAAATTTGTGGCACATTTGCGTTAGTGACTTTTAACTTTGACCCACCATTCTGATGGCAACGTTCACAATATTGGTTTCTTTCTATTCTGTTTGTTCCTCTGTATTACTATATACATTGTCAAAAAGTTTCATATTCCTCGCGTTAACAAAATGTAACTAGAAATGCTTTAATTTGTACACGTTTGGACAATTTTTACGTGTTCAGTTGTCTATTTTGGAAAGGGTGATTCATCACCATCTACCACTTTATAATTCAAAACCTCTCTTGTGAACTCATAATATATTAAAACACGAGCAAACTTGAAGACGGTGCACATACAGCCATATGTAATGCACTAATAACAAGTGAAAACTCTATGAGAATCTTTTCTGGTTCAAGAGAAGTAAGAGCACATGGAATGAACTCTATGTGTGGTCGGTGGAAAGTTTATAGAAAATGAGAAAGAGGTATGTGTTGTATTTATTGACCAAGAAAATGGTTTTCACAGCGTGAATATGAAATTGTTATTGTTTGATTTGTGGAGAAAATTCGGTAGGAATAAAAAGATCGAAGGCTCACAACAAACGTATATATGAAGAACCAAAAATTAACATTTAGCATCGTGGAGGAATTGACAAAGGAGAGTGCAAATTAAGTGAGAGATCACCTGAGATAATGCCTCTGGACAAGATGATTTATACCTATCTAGAACAGATAGTAAATATGTGCCTACGTAATTAATGTGCCATATCCTCTGGGGGAGGAAGTAAACGGTTTGTACATGCTATGGTGTTTGCTGAAGAATCAGGAAAGAAAATCAATAATTTATAAAACTTATGAATGAGGTATATGGAAAATACGTGATAAAATAAATGTTAGAATTTGAAAATTCATGGTGATTGGAACTAAACCGTCGGCATCAACTATGTAAATAAGAGAGGAGAAAATAAAACAGAGGAGTAGTTTCCGATACCTACGTAGTATTATTATCGATGATTTGGAGTACGAACGTAAAATGAAAGCAAGGATACGAACTCCAAAAGAAGACTTTAGGAGAACGAAAGTAAGTTTTGTGTGATCTTCAAAATATGAGTTGAGAAAAAGATTAATAAAATGGTTGACGCTGAATGTTATACAGTCTGGAACAGGAATATGGACATTACGAGAAAATATTGAAAAACGAATGGAAGATTCCGAAATGCGGGTGTGGAGAACAATGGAGATAATTACGTGGTAGAATGAGAGGGGTTAGAAATAGTGGGAGACAGAAGAACAGAAAATGTATTCATAAGATTGAGAGAAACTGTGCGGGATATTGGCTAAAAAGGAACGACATCACGAGGAACGTGCTACAAGGTATGTCATTAAAGAAAGGAATGGGGCGAAGGAGGATACAATTGATGGACAATATAAAAACAGAAGAATCGTACGTAAGGATGAAAGATTACCGGAAGACTGTGGAGCATGGACGCTTCTCAGATGCAGCAACTGAACTTCCAAGAATGGCAGAATATCGATAATGATGGTGATGATACAAAGTTTTGTCCAAATACTGAAAAAGAAATGTTAATTAAAATCAAAATTATTTTTTGTTATTTTTGCAACGGCATTCTGACTTACCGTAAACTTGCAAAAATTATAATTCAGAAGATATATTAGACATTCGTCTTTGAAAGTTTGAGAACCCTGTTGCTATTACTAACAAAGCAAGAAAAATAATTTATCATTATTAAAAATATCCTGAAGAAATTGTACAGAATAACTTCCAAAATGTAATTGAATTATCAACCTAATAGTGCGGCTGTTTAGCTAGGATATTTCAACATATTGTGCACTTTTTGATAAAAGCACCAAATTTGGCACAGAGCTATATAGATGTAAGATGAACAAATTTGGATGTGGAGCCATCGGCCAACTGACCCCTGGCGGCCGTAATGGCCATTGTCCAAAATGGCCGCCATTGGACACTCAAAAGACAACAGAAGTTAGATAAAGTTTGTTGCTGAAGGTTTTAATAGATGCTTTGAAGAAAAGTGTGACAGATAATTTGTAAGTTATATATATTTAGTTCATAATTTTACATTTCAGAGCATTCCCCGTCGCAAGCACACAGTGGTGTGCATTCCAGACTGGCCTTCTTGCACTTGCACTTTTTCATGCAGTCTTTGCATTTGCAAGAGACGAGCTCCCAGCAGATCTTTTCATACAAGCAGCTGGTCTTGATCCAACCCCAGTCGGTTGGTGAAGGCAGTGTTGGTGCAGGAACCATGGCCTGATCCCAGACATGTCCGCCCTGATATACTGCTTTTCGGACGTGCTGCTCCAGGGCTGCTCTTGTTGGTGGGATCAGCTGGACGTTGTTTTTCTTTGCAAACAGTTTGCGACGTGCCTGGTCAAGTTTATGTGCTTGTTCTGCCATAAAGCAGTATGATGAATCTTTCAATTATATGCATGGCGTCTTCATTAGTACGATCTGGTGCAATGGAGAGAAGAGTGAGCGTCTGCGTGAGCTCAGGTAGCATTGTCCACACTGCCTATGCTGTCCTCTTTCCACGTCCGGAGAAGCAGGAGACCGTGTCACAGCCCGTCAAAGCATGAAACATCGGTAATGCCTGAGCATTTTCAGGACCCAGAGCCCGAGCAATTTCGTGGGCCGCCAACCAGCGGGACGTCTTCCCCGAGCCGAAGGATACCCACACTTCAAATTCCTCATTCAAGGTGCGTGCCAGAGCCACCGCCAGAACAAGAATATCAGTGTCTATTGTGCAGATGAGGATCTTGTTGTGACCATTGTGAGCAGCGTGGGCGGCATGCAACGTAATACGGGTATCGGCCTCCTCGTGGTTGCAAGGTGCCAGGGCTGAAGTATCCAAAAGCGCTGACTTTCTCAAGACATCATCTCCTTTAGTGATGAGCAGCTTCTTATCTTCAAGCTCGGAATGAGTCGTAGAGGATGTCAGAGAGGAAGATGAACAGCTCTGTCTTGTTTTCGTCGACTCTGAGGAAGCTGGCCCAGTTCCCGGGTATAGTTGAATTATCCACCACTCGTTTTCTCACCCCTTTTCCCCGCTTGGTTCTTGCTGCACCTTTCAACGAGTTTCTTATGTAGCGGTCCAACACCAGGTCCATTCGCGTGGCTTGATGAAATTTTGAGATTATGTGAGGCACAAAATTTGCTGGGCATATTATTTGAAGGTTTTTGCCGTAGCAGGCTTCAGCAACTGCATGATGACTGTTCCATCTAGGACAAAGCAGCTTGTTGGACGAACCTCAGATCTAGGCTGACTGAAGTCTTATAGACAACTGAGAAGATCACTCTTTACACCAAACCGGATGCCTTCGCCGTCCGATAGTGCAGGAGGGACAACTTGGTTTCCATGTTTGAAGAATTCGTCTAGATTTCCATCCCGGTTCTGGCATCCAATATACAGACGAGAGAAGAGGTTCACGTCGTTTCTGAGGGATTTCATTTGCTGCATGCCTTTTGCTTGAGGTTTTGTTGTAAGCTGACCAAATATTTGTTGTTGTAAGCAGTTTGCACACTCGATGTCTGGTCATGATGCTTTGTGTCTATTGATCGTTCTTGGCTAGAGTCCTGGAACTCTTCGATGAGCCTGGAAACCTCTGGTTCTGCCACCATCCACCGTCGTATTGCGCTGGGATTGTTAGTTAGACCTACTGCACCTCCATGTCCTTTTATAGCTGCAATGTTCTGTTCGTGGGCCTGATCGATGGGGATGGTGGAGAATGGCCTAGTCGTTTTGTGGACTGTGAAATTCCCTGTGAGGAATTCATCGGCGATTTCAGGGTGTTTAGTCGGCAGTTCCACCATGTCTCGCAGATGCACAGGAATCCAGCGTGCGTAGTTGGTGTGATCCAAGGCATGGAACCACGCTGCTAGTTCTTTGAGGGCATCGACGTACATAGCAAACATGCTTGGCGCAGAGAGCGCACGTACACTAAGATCGTCAGTTCCAATTCCAGTACAGTTGCCCAGTAGTGGAACTGGGGATAAGTCTCCGCCTTTTGCTGACACCACTCTGCGAACTCAAGCTGCTTGGTGCTGGCGTGACGCAACTGGTCAATGTAGTGGTTGTATGCGTTCTGCTGCAGGATGAAGAGGGCTGCTGCTGTTACTTGATGCGCTCTCCTGGTTCGAGAGACATGTGATGCCCGCAGGAAGGATCCACAGCCCCGGCACTGCTGATCTCTGTCTCATCCAGTGCTTGCACCCATCCGCTCCCTCGCAATAAGTCACCAATGGTTTTCAGTGCTGCCATCTCGATATGAAGACCTCCGAAGATGATAACGAACTTTTCTTCACCGTACACCTGTGGCCACTTCCATTGGATTTCCTTTGCCAGTGCAAAAAGCGGTTGGTCGAATGTGAGCACTAGAACCTGGCTTGGGTTAAGATGTTCCACTGCATTCCTGACGACATGCATGGAGTGCTCGATCATAGCGACGATATCGGCACTCTCCAGGAAGAGTGGGAGTAGTGAGGTGGGGCAGATAGCCCGACTTGTGTTACTAGGCTGTAGACTTGCGTGGTATGCAGCCCAAGAAGTATTTTCTAATGGAAAACTTTCTTTTACGGATAATTGGGCGTTTTGTAGCCAAAGATATTCTGTTTCAATATGTTGCTTGAGGCCGCTGCTGCATCTCAGGGATGTACGTTGGTAACCGGTACCTGCGTGTTCGTGATGCTGCTGTTGACGGGTGGAACATCTTTATAGTATTGTGGCAAACGGTCAACTTATTTGATGTCTCTTTCGTTCGACCCTCCGAGGATACTGATGCAGCGGTCAAAAAGGAAGGATGTTGCACCAGCGAAATAGCGGTCCCATGAAATGACTGTTTTGAGGTCGTAGAACTTGGATTATGGTTGATGTTGTCTACTGCGGCTGTGGTGAAGACTTTGCCTCTCATCTTGGGAGGGCAGACTACTTGCTTTTGGAGGTAGAGGAGGCAGGCCCTGTTCCCCAACTGTGCGGAGAAGGACAGGACTCGGTCGTAGGAAATAGAAATTCCTGTGTGTGACAGCTTGTCGACTAGCTTCCTTTTACGAGTGCGTGCGTGTAGCATGAGTCCGATATAAATGGGAAGTGGCGTCTCCTGCGTGGTGGCGTGCCGGACTGGTCGAGACGTACTGCCTATGTCGGCTCTACGGTGCTTCACACAATCACCGAAAGTCTTCAAGGTATTCAAGGTCTTTGATACTTGATCCCTCCAAGATCATAGTGACTAGGGCAAGCAACACGGATGGCACGGGATCCTGTTGACATTCTGGACGAAATTCGTTGAGCCCATTGTCATCTCCGAAGATCTGGCGTCGCACAATTTGGGCAGCGCGCGCGAGATGGACAGCATCAGTATCTGTATCCAGTTCACAAGCCTCTGCCAAGGCATCACCGAGGTCTTCATTAAATGCAAGCAGGACATCGCGCCCCTGATGCTGTACACACATGTTAGGAAAGTAAGCAAGCAGTATGAAGACGGGTGGTGTGCACTTTGCCTTCATACTTGATTCCCAACATTTGTTCCATCTGCGAAACATATAACTGGGCCAGGGTCTGCAAGTTTGAAAACCGCAGCCGTCTTGCCTTCCGCTAAAACTTCTACAATAAACACGACCAGCTGTGCAAAGGCAAGCCCTTCTATTGCTTGTTCATCATTTCAACTTTTACGAGTCATTTCCTTAATCTTCCGAACGCGGTTGTAGAAATTCACGAGACAATTGCGGTGGTACTTCCCATCTTGTGCAATCATGTCCCCAGCGTTGAGTTTCGTCTGTAGGTCCATATCGTCCAGAATCATTGCACACGACCTGACACGCGAGTCCAGTTGGAATGTCGCAGATTCATGAAGACGGACACGACCAGCAGTTTCTCTGCAAAAGAAACATTTCACTTCTCGTTGTTTAGGCTCAGTACTTGATTGTCGTAACAGACTGCATTTTCACTTGTGGCCAGCAGCTTTCTGTACTTAGTCATCTTCGCCTATTTTTTGCTGCCTCTTTTCTGCTCTCTCTCTAACTTGGTTTTGTTATACCTCAACATGCAAGTTTTGTGGTATCGTGCATTGTTTGCAACACATGCTGCTTCAACGCCACTTCCTTCATCTAGTCGACTAAAAAGAAATGATTTGGACTGGTCATTGAACCTTTTCAGATATCCTGCGAGAATGCTGTAGCTGCTCCCCTTGTCTTTACGTGTATTCCTGGATGGATATGTTAGCGACTCTTGCGTCACTTCTTGACATATGACGCGTAATGACCAGTCTGTCTCTGTTCTTGCTGTTCGGCCGGAGGTAGACTGTACTGTTTCTGCTTCTTCACCACGAGGCTTCACGAGTTTGAAGAACTTTGCTTTGCTCTGGAAACAGAGAAGGAAGAATGAGTAAATATGTAAATTAGTATTAAAAAGCAGCATATTTCGAAATTTAAAAACTAGCTCAAATTAGTGATTGTTTATAATAGTCCGGAAGTTTAGCGGGATATTTCAACATATTATGCACTTTCTCATAAAAGCACCAAAATTTACACTCCGGTAATATCGTATCTCAAGTGACACTCCGAGAAAGTTTTTTTCAATAATTTTTCCAAAATTGTGGTTGTATCTGTAGTTATGCAATGGGAATGAAAGGGTTAAGTATTACTGTTGTAGATATTGCGCCTATATATATATATATATATATATATATATATATATATATATATATATATATATATATTACAACACAGCATGTTTTTATTCAAAATATTCAATAAACATTCACTAAAACATTCAGCAACAAACTTTATCTAATTTCTGTTGTCTTTCTGGTGTCCACTGGCGGCCATTTTGGAAAATGGCTACCACGGCTGCCAGGGGTCAGTTGGCCAATGGCTCCACATCCAAATTTGTTCATATTATATTTCTCTACCTCTGTGCCAAATTTGGTGCTTTTATCAAAAAGTGCACAATAGGTTAGCTAACCCGCAGTACTATAAATACTTTAATAAGATTGTGTGTTGATTAGATTAAGCTTCATTCACAACAAATTTTCTTTCATTTTTTTTAAAAAAAGAAAAAAGTGTAATGAATATCTTTCTGCAGTTGATGAGAATTAATTTACTATTTTGTTAATAGTCAGCGCTTTAATCATTTTATTGTAACTATGAAATTTTCAAGCTAGAAGTAAAACATATTTAACATTTTCATACAAGTTTGCGGTTATTTGATTACACATATACAGAGTTTATATGTGTTTACACAATTTCTGAAATGGTAAATCGTTATTTTCCGTAATACTATATCAACATAAATGTCATATTAAAAGTATATTAACCTCTTTGCATACTTTCTTCGTCTATTATAACATACATGAATAAGTTACTCTCATTTTGTCTATAGATAAAGAGGGTAAAGCTACGTACCATACTTATTCTACAATTCCCATTTCGTTACTTAAACTCAAATGTTATCAAAACACAATTTAATCACCTTTTGTGGGGCACTGAGCCTGTATCACAAACAAAAAACGTATTCTGTTCTAAATATGTGTGATAATTAATTTTGTAAAACCACCAAAGAATCAATTTTAAAATGCATCCATTAAGCTGTACATGCTCCATTAACATTAATTTCCTGTGATTATGTGCAATAATACGTAACATTCTCGGAAGAAAACTGGTTTGAAGAAATTTTTCAAAATTATAATTTTCCAGTCAATGAACTGAAAAAAAAACAGTATATTTTTATTCGCCAGATCTCTTTCATTCTGTTAAATAGTCATACTTTAAAATACGTAGTAAAATATTTCGTGTTGCTCGGAAGTATAGTCGGTTTATTCTATGGAAGGAAAGACCAAAAACTATTCACCAATCATGTAATTGGCCTTTGCTGTTCTTCCCAATTTCACTTTCTTTATCAGTAAAGTAATTCCAACTGGAGTGTTAAAATTGCCACGAAATTATATTTAGTTATAAGTTTCTAGAATCTTGTAATTCATAATAAGAATTTATCTTAAATTCGTGCTCAAGAATTTAGTAATCCCCAATCAGAATAAACAAGATAAATCACCGATGAATGAAGAGGAAGAATATTTCATCTCAGATGTTTCACAAAATTTCTGTTTATTTTTTTTTTGCAACAAATTTAGTTTATTACTCTTTTTTGAGCTTAATTAATTTAACTTCAACTTCAAACATGCCTTATTTCTCATGAAATTAGAAATATTTTTTAGAGCGCTTATGTTTATTTTAGTAGGTAACAGATTTATACCATTAATTTCACTACGTCTACATACATAAATTAATCAGAATTTAACATGACTTACTGACCTACTAACAACTGAGAAAGATTAAATTATTTTGAAGGTACGAAATTCTCAACCAATTTCTCCAACATTGAAAAAATAACAGTGTAGAAAATGTTAGAAATGGCGTTTCTACAGGTTAAACCATCTAGGTTTCGATAAATTCTTGATTCGCATTCCTGTCTAAGAAAGGTTGTAACCCAGGTTTCACTAGAGTTAACAGTGTCATGTCCAGCAGTAGAGATTAAAGATACGAATAGCTTTATTCATAGACTTATATTTTTGAGATTTAGTCGTGATCAAGACTGCAGTAGCTGTATCGTTGGGATACTGATAATTATGAGCGTTACGGGGTGATGACATAGCATCGAGGGAAAGCAAATATATTACTGGTGACAAGGTAAACCTTTTTGTATTGCCTTAATGAAGGTCTATAAGATAACAAACACTGGAATCAATTTACATATACTCCAGACTTTTGATATTTTTTTTTTTTTTGAAGAAGCGTATCTACGTGTTAGAAAGGCAAAAAGACAAGTTTCAAGAGGATTGACAAATGCAATACTTTATCAAATGACTTTCAGACATCGAATACAACTAATCCTGAATACTTTCAAATGTTATAATGTCTTCTATTCATGTATATAAGGCATAGTGACTAATCATTGATACTCTTGCCTCATCCGGAACTCAGTTGGTATAAATTCAGCATTCCTTTAGCTGTTAAATAACTGTTAAGACTGTTGACTTTGACACGTTTCAATTTATTGCTGAAAGAGGGAATTAAATGATTATGTCGGTGAAATGACTAATATTAACAGCTATTTTAAGGTTTATCAAACATAATAGCTTCTGAAGTCTCCCTCGTAGTAGAAAAATAGGCATACATAGATTAAATTTCAAGATAACATTTAAAAGGTGTCGTTAGAAAAGTTCTATTTGATCTGGCTTTGACTTTCGTAAGTGACTAAATCCCGATCAAGCGCAATGTTACTTTATGAGCAATGATAGATTTGATATCTATTATTGTGTTAACGGAAGTGAAAGGATGATCATGCAAGATATGCCACATATCTAGTTGAAGTGTTGATGCATTGATGCTTAACCTATACGTGGTAAGGTTCCGAGGTACTGCAACTTCTGATTATATAAAAATTGACTCTAAGTACATTGCATTTGTTCAATTTGAAAACATATCTGTTCAATTTTTCAAGATTGTTATGGTTGGCTTGAAGGTTCAAACCAGCATGTTTAGTTTCAATTTTTACCAAGGTATTCGAAATTGGACTTCGAAAGTGTTAGTATCAAAACACCCGTCATCATATCGTTAAATGTGTTTCGAATATGGTATTTGTTTTTATACTTGTAAAGTCTGTATAACAATTCATTCTTTAAACAGCTTTTCCTATATATATTACTATTCCTTCATGAAAACTATTTTTAATATTATTATTATTATTATATTTCTCGCAGCATTTTAAGATATTTCGTTGACCAAGCCGTTCCCCGCGATAGGCATTTTGTGCGAGTAACCAATCTCATGTCAAGTATTAGCTTTCACATTTTGCTTCCTGCTCGCAGCTCAGAGTATTGGTAACTAAGAATAGAAATACAGTAGTAATTACTTTATGGGAGTTAAAAGGCTATTCTGGAACTGAAACTAGCAGGCGAGTACGTATCCCGGCCTCTAAATGAATCCAATGGATTTGGTAATATGGTGCAACAGGTCAGACTGGTAATTTACGACTTTCTGTCCGTTCTCATTTGTCTACCGAAGCCGAAGATGCGAGATTAATAAACGAATCTCGATTAAACAAAATAAAGACGTCTAGATAGCTAGGAGAAGATTCTCACTTTCCTGGTGGTAAGCAGACAGCTGTGCGAATGTTTCGTCATGCTGGGTTACGTGGCCGTGTTGCTGCCGTGAGGGAAAATTCTCAGACGAACACAAAATTTACCGTCTCGCGTTTGCACTTGCGAATATGGTTTGCAACTGGGAAAACAGTTTTCTCAGACGAATCCAAGTTCACAATATCAAATGAAGGACGCCGTTTCGTATATCGTGCGAGGCACACAATGTGACCCTGGATATGTGACTGTTGGCAATTGCAATAGAGATGTATCTATTTCATGTTTAAGTTTGATTAACAGGAGGAGGACAGCTGCACAGAAATGAAGGACTCCCACACAGTGCTCAGTACCTAGACATTATGAATAATGTCATTGTGTCATGTATACAAGTATTCCAGTCTGATGGTGTAATTCAGTTCCACCAAGACCTGTCGTCAATACATACTTCCCGTGTGATTCATGAATGAATCGCAAGACAGCCTGACATTGATTTAATACACTGGTCGCTTTGCGAAGCAGACCTCAATCCCATGGAAAATATGTGGGCAAAATGGAATCGTACTCTGAGGTACAGTTGACCTGAAGAAGATCAACAAGAACTCGAAATGACCTGTGGCATATTGTTTGCGAGACATGGCTGGAAGTAGGGGAAAGTAATAGATTTGTCACCCATTTAATAGATTTCACGCCTAGAGGAATGGAACGCGTAATAAATTTAGAAGAATGTAATTAGTCAATGGCGCCAATGAGAAGGTAAACTATGAAAACAACCGGTATGTGCAGCTTAAATTAGTAAAATACAAATGAAGGGTAAGGGGGAAAAACAAGGAATGTCCATGCATGTGCTTTACCGGGTGCTTTGTCCTACCTGTTGGGGACTCTTGGTACTATTTAATTGTATATGCCATGCACGCGTAGATGTAGAAATATCCATGTAAAAAGGGACGAAAGATTTAATAACCCTATTCTTTGTACGTGATTTCAAATATTAAAATGCCGTTTTCTCAAAAATTAAATTTTGTGACATTCCTTCTCTTTTCCCCTTACCCTTCAAATTGTGTTTGAATCAATTTTACACGACTACCGTGAGTACATTTCGCGAATGTACCTTGTAAGGCAGAAATTAGTGTTTTTTAATTATTGGAATGGTTCACGAGATATACTGTTTTATATGTTTGACATTTGTCTTCGAGTTGAACACTTCTTCATATAATCTATGTGCTTTGTTAAATAAGGGTTAAAGCATATGCCAGAGCCTTGTGTTATTTATAACATATGGAATAGTCTTTTTACTAACAAAGTGGTCGTAAAAGAGTATGACTACATACCTGGCATGTTGTATGTTCAAAAAAGGGTAAAAAATTGGTCCTAGTCTACTATAAGAGTGAAAGAATCATCGCAAATCATCTTTTCTTATTTACTATGCACTATGTTACTTAGGGAATGAAATACAACTGTTTCTCTTTTATAACGGTTGAAAAAAGTAATCATAAAACGAAATATGAAGGTGGTCCTACTATGTTTTACCTGTCAAAAAGGTCAAAAAGACTATAAAAGTAACAAACCTGGTTACAAAAAATCTAAAATATGTTGCCAAAAACGCCGCCAATTATAACGGTTGAAAAGGTAATCATAAAAGACAGTGAAAAAAGAGGTCGTACTCTTTTCTACATATCAAGAAAGTGCTATCAAAATGGTACCGAAATCGAAATCTGGTTACCAAATAAACGGAAATCTGGTACCAAATCTCCGTGAAGTACCACCACTTTTCTTAGCAATTGACATTTGAAGCTATGAAGTTGACCCCATTGGAAGAATTCCCGGTGCACCACCATATATGGAAGCATCACCATTTGATTCATCACATATGATTTGGTAATCCAACTTTGTGTTCGAACTGTCTACGTGCACCACGAGTCGCGAAAAGTGCCTGGGATGGGTGGACTGATGCACTCTGTACATGACAGAAAACCTTCATATTCTTTCTAAATTACTTTGTGAGAAGGATAAGAATATAAGGCAACAAATGTAACATTCATAAACAAAAAATTATATATCCTAGTTGAAAACATATTTCCTGTTCACAGCATATCAAAACCCTTACACAAGCATGATACAAGTAGCATTAATTTCGTCAACTTTCAACAGCACTATATCATTGTCTATTTAAATTTAGAACTCAAGTGTGCGATATCGTGAAGAGGGCACAATATTCACGAGCACATACGTTCAAATTCTTCGTTGTCAGAAAAACGATACCGACAAATGGGTCAGTGATCCTAACAATATTTTTTTTTCAAATCTACAAGTAAGAACATTGTACACTCATGTCCAAAATTATTGTCGCATGTCTATAAATATGTTATTGTAGGAATATAATTTGATAACAAAATAGCCCGGTATTTCTTATATTGTCAGTATGTTTATAACAGGCAAAGACATGTATTTGACAAATTTCGTGTTAAAACAGCAGTAACGAAGAACAATAACAGAAAATAATTTTTTCTTGTCTATTTAACAACATTTTGTTTCACTCATTCTAATTTTCGTATTTATAATGCTTTTACTATGAAATTTACCACAAATATACATTTTCCGATTATACACATAGTATCAGTATTTAAGATACCCTACAAAATCATTATCAAATTATATTCTTACAAGAAGACAGTTATAGATATGCGAGAATCATTTTGAACATAAGTGGACATAAATCAATAGAGATACTTCAGATTTTCACAAAATGAAGGCTGTAATAGAATAGAAAGATTTTCAAGTAACAATTTGAACTCAAATTTCGAAGGCATGACAAGACACAGCAGTATTTTTATCACGTTACCCATAATTATCATTACTATCGAGTAAAATAGCAAAACAGATTACTTCAATGAATGAGTATTAAAGATCAAAGGGTTTCTGAGACCAGTGTATGTGAAGAGTGAAAAAAATTGATAAGAATCAAATAAAATTTGAACCATCTAAATAGTTTTAGATGTAATATATATATACAGTGCGTTCCACGAATAACACTAAGGGCCACCTCCTGAAGAAACGAAGGCAGATACAAACATGAAACCTCTTGGAACCTTCAAGGAACTTAAAGGGCAACATTATACTGAGAAGGAGAATCCCCCACAAGGATTGCTAAAGAAGGTTACTGGGGGTAAATCAAAAATTTTAAACAGCAACCCCCATCGTGTGGTACCTTGTTTGAAAGGTAATCACGAGTAAACACCACTTGTGAAAATTGTAAGTCGCTAGCATATCTTTAGCCAACATGACGGCCATCCGTAAAGGACGGTCGAAATGCGTTCAACAAATAACACTAAAGCTCGTCTCCAGAAGAAACGAAGGCAGATAGAAACATGAAACCTTTTGGAACCTTCAAGGAACTTAAAAGGCAAGATTATGCTGAGAAGGAGAATCCCCCACAAGGGGGGCTAAAGGGTGTTACTGGGGGTAAATCAAAAATTTTAAACAGCAACCTCCATCGTGTGGGACCTTGTTTGAAAGGTAATCACGAGTAAACACCACTTGTGAAAATTGTAAGTCGCTAGGATGTCCGTAGCCAACATGGCGGCCATCCGTAAAGGACGGTCGAAATGCGTTCAACGAATAACACTAAAGCTCGTCTCCATAAGAAACGAAGGCAGATAGAAACATGAAAACTTTTGGAACATTCAAGGAACTTAAAAGGCAACATTATGCAGAGAAGGAGAATCCCCCACAAGGGGGGCTAAAGGGGGTTACTGGGGGTAAATCTAAAATTTTAAATTGCAACCCCCATCGTGTGGTACTCATTTGAAAGGCAATCAGGAGTAAACACCACTTGTGAAAATTGTAAGTCGCTAGCATATCCGTAGCCAACATGGCAGCCATCCGTAAAGGACGGTCGAAATGCGTTCAACGAATAAAACTAAAGCTCGTCTCCAGAAGAAACGAAGGCAGATAGAAACATGAAACCTTTTGGAACCTTCAAGGAACTTAAAAAGCAACATTGTGCTGAGAAGGAGAATCCCCCACAAGGCGTGCTAAAGGGGATTACTGGACGTAACTCAAAAATTTTAAATAGCAACCCCCATCGTGTGGAACCTCGGTTGAAAGGTATCACGTGTATTGACCTGTTCTGGAAAGTGCATGTTGATTGAATGTCCGTAGCCAACATGGCTGTCATCCGTAAACTATGATAAAAGAAACATTGCAAACCTGTAAACAGAGAGTAACATAGTATGATTTGGAACATACCTCATTAATGCAGGAGATGCTCGAAGTGTGCACCGCCCACTTCCTGGTAGTAATGTAAACGTTGGACGAACTCCTCTTGAACACGGGTAAAAGTCATTACCGGTATAGAATGACAGGCATCAACTATGTGTTGGCGCAACTCCGCAATGCTGTTCGGTTGCGTGCGGAACACTATAGTCTTCAAATAGACCCAGAAAAAAAGTCGGGTGGAGCAAGGTCTGGCGAACGAGCTGGTCATTCAATGGTGCCGTGACGACCAATACATCGTCGCGGAAACTCACTATCTGAATAGTCACGTACAAGGCGGTGAAAATAGGCAGGACAGCCATCATGCTGAAAAACGGGAGGAATCTCTCCAAATTCTTGCGGATTCTCTTCAATTGCCTCTACAATCAACGGCGCAATAAAGTCTTGCAGCAGCGCCAGGTACTTCTCACCCGTTAATATTCCATCGATGAAGAAGTGCCTGATTATGTGATTACCTAAGATACCCGCCCAGGCATTCAGCGACTCTGGGTGTTGAGTGTTGCCACAAGAGGGTTTGTTTCACACCAATATCGGCAGTTATGCTTGTTGACCTTGCCATTCAAGTAGAAAGTACTCTCATCGCTGAAACACATATTTGTCAGCACAATGGTCCCACGTGCCAATGCCTCACATAGCTGCGCACAAAACTAACTCGATACGCATATCGGGATCATGTTCGCTTAACTCCTGGACCACATGTAGTTTGTAGGACGGAAGGTATGTTTTTTTAAGATTCTGTATGTCGTTGTGCGTGACACACCACACGTTTGAGCCACAGTTGTTATGGACTGTTGAGGATGCACATTCAGCTCCGCCAAAACTTGTATTTGTGTTTCTTCCGTAGCAACACTAGGGTTTCGAGGCTTTGGGGCATTGGTCACACTGCCTGTCGTAAAGAATTTAATTATTAAATGGGGTACAGAAGAAACACTAATTGGGTTGCGCACATTTTGTTCATTGAACAACCGTGCTGTTGCACTGTACGAACGATTCGTAGCACCAAAGAGTAACACAATTTCAATTCTCTGTTCAAGAGACCACATTATGTATGCAATGTAGGATGGTCAAACGCACCAGCACAAACACACGTCTACGTCCTTCAGACCTACTGTTCCGGGTTGTAATGTAGCGCACTATTGGTCGGAAAAGCACATCTGATAGTGGTGCACGAGTAAACAGAGTAGCTTTGCTAAAGTATGTGTGTCCAACACCAAAGCGCCACCACGAGCAACTCGTCGTCATGAACTACATCTCCTCGTCCGTAAGAGTAGCAGTTCGACAGTAGCGCAATGGTAAAGTGTTGGTTCAGTACACGTGCGGTTCGGGGTTCGAGCCTTGGAGGGTTCAGATTTTTCAATAATATTATGGTACTCTCTTTTCTATCGGTTTCAGTTCAATTTGCATGTTTTGTATTTACAATACTGTTATAGTGTAAGTTGTGTGGTATGTGCATTGTGCATTCGTTCCGAACTAGACCTACGTTAGACTTTAGAGTTTGTTGTGGACACGGTCTGGTCTCTATACGCGATTACTTTTCCAGCAAGGTACCACACGATGGGGGTTGCTATTCAAAATTTGTTAGTTACCTCCAGTAACCCCCTTTAGCTCCCCTTGTGGGGGATTCCCCTTCTCAGCATAATGTAGCCTTTTAAGTTCCTTGAAGGTTCCAAAAGGTTTCATGTTTCTATCTGCCATCGTTTCTTCTGGAGACGAGCTTTAGTGTTATTCGTTGAACGCACTTCGACCGTCCTTTACGTATGGCCGCCATGTTGGCTACGGAGATCCTAGCGACTTACAATTTTCACAAGTGGTGTTTACTCGTGATTACCTTTCAAACGAGGTACCACACGATGGGGGTTGCTATTTAAAATTTTTGAGTTACGCCCAGTAATCCCCTATAGTCAAATTGTGGGGGATTCTCTTTCTCAGCATAATGTTGCCTTTTAAGTTCCTTGAAGGTTCCAAAAGGGTTCATGTTTCTATCTGCCTTCGTTTCTTCTGGAGACGAGCTTTAGTGTTATTCGTTGAACGCACTTCGACCGTCCTTTACGGATGGCCGCCATCTTGGCTACGGATATGCTAGCGACCTACAATTTTCACAAGTGGTGTTTACTCTTGATTACCTTTTAAAGGAGGTACCACACGATGGGAGTTGCTATTTAAAATTTTTGAGTTACCCCCAGTAACCCCCTTTAGCCTCCCTTGTGGGAGATTCTGCTTCTCAGCATAATGTTGCCTTTTATGTCCCTTGAAGGTTCCAAAAGGTTTCATGTTTCTATCTGCCTTAGTTTCTTCAGCAGGTGGACCTTAGTGTTATTCGTGGAACGCACTGTATATATATATATATATATATATATATATATATATATATATATATATAAAATAAGATTTAATTCTTATTCATTTCCTTGTACTGTTTCAGATTGTGGGTTAGCTCAAGTACAAGAAGGCAGAATTGTTGGCGGTACAAATGCAACCTTAAGATATCCCTGGATGGTCGAGTTGACGAAAGTACAGGGCGACACAAATATGCATTTTTGTGGAGCTAGTATAATAGCGGATAATCTTGTCATCACAGCTGCTCACTGTTTCAAAGACGCGCAAGTAAAAATATTTATTTTGTGTCATTTAATTCTACCTGTGATTCATACATTAATTATGTTCACAAACTTTTTCTATTTGATTTTTTTATTTAGATATATATTGCATTGCAAACTGTTAACTAGGAAGTGTTCATTTTTTACATCGTTTGTTTGAATGCACTTTTCACATTGTTAGTTTTATATTTTAATATTACGTATTTTAATTTTATGAAAATCGTTTGATGCTATCGGATTTCACCTCCGTTGCTACAACATGTAACCTAATATTGTTTTCACTTGATATCCTATAAGTGTTGATTTTGGTTCTTTTAACAGAGCAGGTTACAAAACGTTATCAATTTTGTTCTAAAAATCTTTCTAAATATATAATACCAGGATTAAATGAAAATGTATATTGTAACGTAACATATGTTTGGATCTTTTATATATATTAACAATGTTATACGTGAAACCATTTGCGATTAATGCAAAATTGATGTTATCTACTTTAAGAGTTGCATTCTTTAGTAAAATTTCAAATATTAACTAAATTGTAAGGACTCAGGTTTACAATTACTTGAGAAATGCACAACATTTATGACTCCACCCTGGTACTATACGTAGCAGATACAGGGTTTGTATTTATAGGATTAATCATAAAGCACAGTTGTTAATTTATGGATATTACATACATAGGATCGCAAGGATCGCAAAAACATAATGTGTTGCAAATATCGTTTCAAACATTTTCTCTTGTATTGAAGAAGGTAATTTTGTATGTTTTTTGATTAGGAGGCATTAAAATATTTATTTTACAGTAATAATTATTAGAGAAAGGTAGACACATAAAATATTTCTTTCTTTATGATAATAGATTTTCAAGGATGTCAACTCTTAGGTTCGTCTAAAATTAGAAATACAATAGTAAATTAGTAAAGTAAATACTATATAAATATAATACTAAAACAAAACTTGACAGCGAATTTTACATTCAATTAGAGACCACTCTTAGCAAAGAGGTTTGCATGAGAGTGCCAGGTTTGATCCTCGGTGGGAGTTCATGTGGCTCGGATCCCACGTTAGGCAATAGTTTACATATCCTATTGCCTCGATGCTGAAAGGTACGCCAAATAGAAATCAAATCAAATCAAATTTACATTGAAGTGTTTTACGGTCCTATTATTCGAAACTTCAACCCCTCTACACACTACCTTGATTCCTTTTTTAGGTTGTGTTCAATTCTACACTGTTTTGTACACTTCGTCATCTCTTATTTCGGCCTGTGCTGCTCAGACAACATTCAGAGAATCGCTAGTCATTTCTGGGTTGAATGTCTTCAAACTCACTTCCACTTACTTGTTCACTGACTTCTACATTATTTTCTTTATTTTATTATTTTCTGCTATGATTTTCCTCAGACAGAGCTTCAACGAAATCATCTTGGCTGATTTATCCGAATAGTCATTTCCTAAAATTTCTCTGTGTTCTTTTAGGCTGCTCATTCCTAATTTCCTCTTTTTCCACACTCTATCAGTTTGTTAACTCTGTCGACTCCTCTTCTGTCCATTAAAATGAAAGATATTTATGTTTGTAAAGCTTAAAGTATCTCCAAAGCAAAAGTTGCGTGCGAAGGTAAGCACTGGGAAAAACAACAGACGTGTAGTCTTGCGCGGTGCAAAGTCACTAAATAATCACTAACGTTTGAACGTATAACGGAGTAATTGAGCAGGAATATGGGGGAAGGTGTGGGGGAAGATTAGTTGGACGGGAGAGTCTGTGTGACAAACAGGGTGGACACACCATAAAAGATAATTCCCCTGCGGTGCGATTACTCGAAGGTTAATAATGATTAATCATTGTTTCTTTCTCTTTTTCATTCAGTAAAACGAGCTTAAGATATTAAATTAGTTTCGAAAAGATCAGGAGATAATTACTAGTTGTCTTGATTTCCCATTTTGTATTTATAACATAACGAAAGTGAGTTCAGGTTTGAACCATTGAAAATGAACTTGTGGCTACAAATATTACTACAATAGACACGGTTGCCATAAACATATTTTAAATAAACAATATTTTCTAAAGATGAAATCAAAAATTAAAATTTTACACGATGGATAATGGTTGCTCTATATGAAATGATTTTCTGAAGCAAATAAGCAGCCGGTAACAATTTCGGAGTATAAAAACGGAAAATCCTGGTCCCTCATGTTTTAGTTGGCATAAAGTTGGTAACCATACGTAGAATATTTGTGAAGTCAAGTATATACTGGAATAGGAATATGGGTTAGAGAAATGCAAAAGCATCCCAGAGAAAAGAAACACGCACTTATTGTTCTACCGGCAAGAGTTCTGAGAAAAGACTATCATTTAATACCATACGGAAGGCCATAAAGAAACTGGTTCAAAATACGAGATAATCAGAGTAAAACACTAGACTCTTGAGACTATGTGTAGATGGAACCTATATATATCAAAAAGATTGACGGAAGAAACAATATGCAGAAAACACATTCAGAAAAAATGTAAAGAGAAAAAGATCAGAAGAAACACGAAGTTGCTACATGCTTAGGTACACGATGAAGAATGGATGCAAAAGTGGTTTGGAATACATTATATAATAATATGAATGATAAATTGAAGAACACGAAGAAAGAAACTAATAGAATCATGAGAGCCAATCTTTTAATAGGAGTGAGAGAGAAACTTTTAATATAATTATCGTTTCTCCTAACAAGCTGGATGTGATGCAACAAAGTAAGACTTTTAGATAGAGGTTGAGAGCACATTGCTGAATTGTTCGATACATGATAATCTTATATTAACAAGATATCTAAATGGCATGTGAAATACGGAAGATATAATTATGATAAATATATGACTCATACCAACGATGCATAGGAAAACATCAATACTGAAGGTCAAAACATACTACAAGGGTTCCAAGGATACGATCTCGCTATCTTGAATACATTCTATAGACAAAGGAGAATATGTTGTCATATAATAATATTACTTATAGACTTCAGATTGACTACAGTTTGCAGAATAAAGAGAAGCTAGTAGATGTAATTTATATCGCGACATGGTAGCTGATATCTATATTAATATGAAAGGAAAAAAGGGTATGGGAAATGATTTTTGTAAAAACAAAATGGCGAAAACTAGATGTATCAAATGCTGAAACGACTCCAAAGAATCAGCCACGTCGCAAGTACTGGAAACGAAGGAATAAGAGGTGGAAGAGTTTGACAAAAGAATCAACAGTACTCTGAAGAGGAGCAAGGAAATATTATGAGGAAATAAAAGGAAGTAGCCTCATCGATAAAGAAATGTGGTTGTAATGAACAAAACCAATCAACTGTTGAGAAAGAAAGAAAGAAATAATAAAAACGTCCCATAAATCTAAAAACAAAAAAATATCTTCACAGTTGAAAATAGAACAGTCAGTGTAGAGAAAGATAAGGACTACGGTAGGGTGTAGAGTAGGCTGAAAAGATACCAGCCTTCAAAGATAAGAGAAAAACAAATTGTGCTATTTCACATACGTGCTCCATAAAGAATAAAAATAATGAAGTTTTTTCTAGTGAGAATAAAATAAATAAGAGGTGGTGGGAACATTTCCAGGAATTCTTCAGTAAAGAGAAATGACAGAATAATGTCCATGATCATGGACTTCTTTCATCTGTGACTATGGTTGAGGTGAATAATAGAATGAACAAAATAAAGTATTGTAAATTTCAAGAACCGGATTATAACCATATTGAAATATTGTCTATTTAAGTAAGGACTATTTAATAGGCCATTGGAATGTGGTAAAATGTCAAACGAATTGAGAAGCAGCTACATTTGCAGATATTTGAAAATAAAACACATGTGAAAAAGAATGATGACGACAGAAGAACAAAACTCATGTTATAGCCAATGAAGTTCTGAAAGAGAGTAATAAAATCCACATTAAATAAGACGGAAGTAATGATACCGATTTGGTTTCATGTATGGGAACTCAAAATGAATGAAATACGTGTACTTAGAACAATAATAGGTAAGACCAGGTAATACCAAAAAGTACTTTATGTGGATTTCATACATCTACAGAAAGTGTACAAAACAATCCCAGGGAATATAATTTGATGAACACTGAAGAAAAATTGTGTTCCAGAAATACGTATCTGTTCAATTCAATATGTGTATCATGAATGAAGTAAATAGCGGCAGGCATGTCTGAAATAACATAAGAGTTCAAACCTAAAATTGTAATTCTTCAGTGAAATAGTCTTAGACACATATTTGAAAATATTTCTTTAATCGTCCTTGACTTGAGTTCAAGGCTTCCTCGAATAAGTGATCCGTAAGCTTCAAAGGACCGCTTCAAAATAAATCATATGTATGAACCATCCTCGGCTGTTCCTTATCGACAGTTGGTTCCATGGTAGACTCAAGTAAAAATGTCATAGAATTGAAGAGGTCATAGACAACTGCCAATAACCACTCATAAAATAAAAGAAGAGCAAACTAAGCATATCGAAGTAAAGAGCTAATATTTTACGTACTAAAACAGTGACAGAAGGTAAAGAAACTGTATAGAAAAGAAGAGTTAAAAGAGTTTGTACTTAAATAAATAATTGGAAATAAAATACAGATGGATCGACATTCCAAGAGAAGGAAAATTCTTGGGATGAAATTGAAAAGGAAAAAAATTCACATTCCAGATTATCGCGAAGTGAGTACTCGAGACGAAGGCGTCAATCCGCAATTTTGCTCAATTTTTCGCATAGATATTACCCCACCAGGAAACAAAGTATTTGAAACGCTTCGCCGTACTACCTAATAGAACCCAAGATATACAGGTTTCTTTGATTGGCCAAATCAAGATCTCAATGATTTGTCCCTCTACAAGCAAAATTTTCGTCATAGCTTCCGTGGTGAAGTCGGAAGATCTCGCGCCTAGTTTTCATATGATGATGGTTCGCCCCTTTGGGTACTTTTTTGGTGTTCTTTTAGATTCATCTGAATGTAAACAAATCACGCATATAGGTAATTTAGCATATTTTGTAGGAGTAATTTTGTAGCACTTTGGCGCTTCGTCACGTCACTGTCACTGGTAGTACAATTTTGAAAACGAAAGTGGGGCCACTAATATTTGACGAAAGGTAACTAGTTGCCCAATGGTCTCCCACCGTCGCTTACTGCCTGGGAAGAAGGTTGTATCTAAGAAATTGAGAGAGAAAAGCATTGTGTCATGAAACCCGTTAGCACCCTGCAAGTCTCCGTTGAGACAGATGTCAAGCCCGGTAAACAAGTGTTTTATCATTTGAAAAGTACCCCTATCGAGATATAAAATATTTGCCTTACAACTCTTAAAAGGGTCCCATGTAGAGTACAAAACTTTTCAAAAGTAAAGGGAATAATAATTATTATGCAGACCCCAAGTGGCATTTTTCAAGTCGTCTGACGATGTACATAAACATATTTTTGAAAGAATTCCTTGCCATAGGTCGAATAGGAATGGCATGTCTGATAGCTGTCCTCTCCCGACCATCTATCTGCAATCATAAAGAAGTGAAACAAAACTTGGTTAGAAATTCTGAATTCCAGCCAGTTTTTCCTATGACGTTATCAATATGGCCGCCAACGAATATCGAATTACCAAATTTAAAATATTATAACCTACTTACTATTAAAATTGAAACGTCAGAGAAAATATTGAGATTTATTGTGATTATAAAAGTTTGCCTTAGATTGTCGCCATTTTTAAATATGGCCACTCAAACCTGAGAAACGATAATTTTCATATTATTTTTAATATGTGGTAAATAACTTTGAAATGGCTACGTTTAAGGAATCACATTTTGAAACAAATGCAATGAGACATTCTAATAGCTTTGAAACGCGTACAAAATCGTTCATGTATTTTAATTAGTATCAGAGATATTCGATTTTAAATAAGGTTAAGTGTAAACTTTTTTCAGTAAGTTCGAAGTATTAAAATTGTATCCAAACATGTCTTCGGCATGAACTTTCGGTGCCAGAGCTAAAAATGCCGAGAAGTAAGTTTTGCAAAAGTGTTTAGAGATAGACTTGCCTTGAGAATGATAAGTAATGATAGATAGGTTAGGTTGATTATAACTTTAAATGACTAAGCCCGACAAAACTTTAAATGACAAAACTCGAAAATCAAATTTAGGTTTAGTTAGAGATGCTTAAAATACTAATCATTTCGGAACTTTCTAAATGCCTTTTCAGCTTAATTACCTGAGAATTTCGGCTGTAATTCCTAAAAATACACTGGAATTCCAAACATAGATTACCCATAACTTATTCAGTAGTCTGATAGCAATATCATTATTGTAGGTAAAATAAGACGATATTTAGCACATATTAATCACTTCTCATCCTTTCAGGTCTATATTAATATTATTGCAACTTGAGTTAGAATTTCGTTTGATATTAAAAAAAAAAAAATACTATTTCCACTCTCAGGATGATGGCGAGAGGCGCAGTTTATTTTTAATATTATTTCTTCGGGTAAATATTCCAATAACTCTAATTATATTTTTCTGAGTTTCATTCTATTTTTCGTAGTTTCAGGCTGAAATATTGAACTTGTAACGATAAGGAACGCCCTGTATTATGGCATCAAACACCTATTCATCTCAATCGTTAGTTGGAATTAAGTTGGTGGCAGAAAAATAAAAGATCATGATACTAGTATACATATTGCCATTGACAAATATATTATCTGTGAACAAGGTACGAAAGAAAGAACTTGTATATCAGTGGCTGGAAGAAAAATATTCTTCATGCTGCTGAAATACGCGTAAAAAAATATGTTGTTTATCAAAGAATTTCCGCAGGAACTCTGGAACCAAAAAAAGAGTTTATTTATCATTGCACTAATACATCTTACGAACAGTACAGCTTAAAAAGAACCTTGATGAAATTATTGTACAAAATGCAAAATATGATTTTGATGGGTTTAATAATATTGAGCAGGAAATGAAAAAAATCGATCAGATATCATATGTAGAGAAAAGCCATTCCAAAACATAAATCCATTGGAAATCAATTGTGTAGTGTGTAATTTTAAGAAACGTGGCGATATCAAATAAAAGTGTCGTATTTGTGATAGCTTCAAAGGTTCAGTATTTCTTGAAGCAACTTTCTGTGTGAAAGATGATGTATATACTTAGAACATGAAACATCTATTTTTGCAGCTTTCCTGTTCTATCACAAGATATGCTTTGAAACTTACCTTATAAAGTACAGAAGAAAGCAGAAAAATTGATATTAAAATATCATTACAAGTAATCAACAAAGAAGAAATGATGTAAGATGTTTCTCCACCAATTAAAGTTATTCTAGATGAATGTAATGGCTTGGCGCTATCTGAAATACATTACTAATAAACCAAAAAATAAATAAAGGTAACAAACAAGGAAGTCAAAATTTATCTGTTAAAACTTTTGGATATACAACCTAAAATCCGGTCAGAATAAATAAACCTAGTTTTATTTATTCTTTCAAGCTAAGTGTTGATCAGTTAGCTGAATTTATATGAAGCACACATATGCAAAGGATGCTGGAATATTGATTCATGATTCTATTTTAAATTTTGATTTTTGTTTGGATCGTTGAATTGGTAATTCTGAAATTTTAAACAATCTTGGGCATCAAGAATGTAAGGTTTTGGATATTTTTCCAAAAGTTTATTACATTTTTCAAACACTACGTGAGGCTAAAGAGGTAGTTTTCTTTCATTCTCTGCCCCCGCTAGTTCACTTGCGCGCATTTCGGTTTGTCTCCGGAAATGATGAAAGCGATGGAATGCAGATTGACAACAGATAAAGCAACGTCTTTTTTCCCTTTCTTCATAAAGCTTAAAGATTTCATTGATTGTACGTAAGAATCTCCGCGAATAGTTACCTATAGAGGCCTATTGGAGCTAATGACGTATGAAAGTCTGTTTATGTTGTTTTCAAGTGAGGGAAGTGTTCATCTTGTAAAAGTAGTTTCGAACTGTATAATGCAGAGTAAACTGGCTTATTTGTCGATCAACTGACAAACGTTTACATAGAGATGAAAGAGAATTTATCCTGTTGTGATTTATATCGAACTGCAAAACGCTGTGTAAGAAGTGTGTAAGAAGAAAACGACCCAGAACTGTTTTTCGATCGTATCGTTTATGCTCATTGAAAATCAATACTGAAACCGGAAATAGTAAAAAAAATCTACCAGTTAACTGTTTCAATAGAGATATAGAAATCGATATGGTATATATTATAGAGACGTTGAATCAATTCCCGATACTTGTTAACAAGGAGACGGACATAGTCCTTCTATTACACTTCCGACACTTATGCATAGAATAGTTTAAAATTTTAATAAACCCAGGTATTCATCAAATCTATGTTCGTGCATGTTAAGAACATGGAACTTTCAAGAATTCTTTTGCATAGTTATTATACCGTAAAGAATAACGGAGACAGCGGTGGATCACTGGTAGAGGGTTTACCTCTGGTGTGTTGGGTCCCCGGTTCGATCACGGATCGCACCAAATGGACTTTGTGGTAGACAAACACCATGTTCCTGGGTTTTCTTGAGGTTTTCTTGTTATCTCCCACTTTCTCCAATCCGCCTCTTCATTCATTCTCATCATCACCGTCTCCTTTAGAATAGCCAGCATAACCGTTGGACGTAAATCCCAAAAAAGATTTCATTTCATTTCAAAATAATAACCCAATGCATTCTGCAGTGTTGTATTCTTCGCTAATGACCCAATAATAGCATACAAGTTGGTGATACGCTTGCAGATTGATATGCCATAAAATCGATTATTGATGCCAAAAAATGGAACAATATCTGCCAGGCAGTCACAACAAGGAAGAACGCTATTTATTTTGTTCAGATAATGTTCCTTTGAGACGAGAAGTAAAGTATTCTCATCTCCCTTAAATATAGTTGTCGTGTCGTTTTCGAGATTAAAATGAAGACGAGACGAAAAACGTCTGGTCTCGTGGACAACACTGCGTTCAGAATAGGATGAACTGGCGAACTTGCGTGGGTTGGCGTCTGTAGAGAGCAGGTGAGTTAGCAACAGTGTGTATGCGCATACAGTAGAAGTGTATGCAATCATTATGTGAACTAAAAATTTATATATATAACCTAAACTTTCCATACATCATGAATATCGACCCATATCCTGTTTAAATTGCCAAAGCGCTTGAAGAGATGTTAGTTTCAAATGCAAATTAACAAATATCTCTGACACTTTCATTCAAGAGGTCAAACCTTTGGGAGTTCGTTCGACAATACAACTACAGTTAAGATCGTCTTACGTGTTTTTATTTCTATGAAAATTCAGGTTTGAACTTCCTATAAAGTATTTCTGCTTATAATATCGATTCAAACGTTATAAAAACCAGTGGGGTATTTAGGCTCTTTTTTCAGAAGGGGAGGTTTGAGAACCAAGAAGAAGCATTTGTGTTGTACGTATAATGCGAAAAAATATTAATGAAAGTATTTCAGAGGAGTCTTGACCCCGATTGCCACCAAAATACATCACTAATAAAAACATACAGTATTTGTTATAATTATTAGTACATAAATGCAAATTACCCTTCATAATGTTATTAAATACTTATGTTCATTGCATTGTTCATACAGAACTATAACATGGTAATGGACCAAACTTTTCAGTGCTGTATCTCACTTACATGAGTTACACGCTATCCAGGTATTCGCCAGGCAAGATTATAGGCCGCGAGATTTTACTTGAGGAGTTTCACCCGCAAATCATCAACATATCAAGTACCGGTATTAACTTTGTTGTGATGGGTGGTCAACAACAATATAGAAGTATGCACGAATGTGGATATATGCAGTAATATAGCTTTCTGTGGATATATGTTTATTGATTCTGTTCGATTTGTGATCACTCCAATTTGCGACAAGGTTCTTGTATCGGCCAAATTTCGTTGAGAGTTTGATAAGATTCCCCAGCCGAAAATAATAATTCTGGTTTGGGGCCAGCCGGTAATATAGTTGTTTAAAAGAATCATAAGAGTAGAAGTGATACACGTTGCCAGATATTTTCCTTAAAATTGTAAAGTATTATGAACTGCGTGGGGGAAACAAATACAAACATCTCTTTGTTCAAGAGTGACGTAACTGTAGATTTGTAAGGAGATGTCACATAACGTTGATCAGGAAACTGAGTCAAAATACTATATAACACACACACACACACACACACACATATATATATATATATATATATATATATATATACAGGGTGGTAGGTAACTCCACCAACACAATTTGGGTATTGATTACTTATATGAAATGAAAGAAAAACTTCTTATAAACATACGTCGAAAAACGTCTCATTTCAGAGTTATTATCCGCCGAAAATTCCAAAAATCATGTTTCTAAACGCCCTTCTATAGATACTTTAGGACCTATAACAAGCGGTTTAAGGAATTACACAGGGACTAGTATTCAAAGTATATAAATATCCATGTTTTAACATCCTCTGTTGTCGGCGAAACGAACGCGTTATTAGTACTTAAAGGAGTATCCTTAAACCTGAATTTTCTTTTTACAGTTTGTTTCGCCGATGGTTCATTACAGTACCAAAGGTGCATTTCGGCAGCCCCCCACCTTGGAGTTTCGAAACAATACCTATGCCAATCGTTTGTGCCGGAATGAACCGAAAAAAGTTTCGTTTGTACCACTTCCGGTACCAAGTTATAAGAGTTTTAAAGTGAGGCTGGGGAAATGACAGCCTCCAATCTTGGAATTTCGAAAAACAAAACCTATGCCAATCGTTTGTGCTACGTTTGTGCCGGAATATACCACAACACTTTTCGTTTGTACGGTACGATGTTATAAGGGTTTTAAAGTGGGGGGCTGGGGAAACGGCAGCCTCCAACCTTCGAATTTTGAAACAAAACCTACGCCAATCGTTTGTGGTACGTTTGTGCCGAAATGTACTGCAAAAATTTTCGTTTGTACCACTTCCGGTACGAAGTTATAATAGTTTTGAAGTGGGGGCTGGGGAAACGGCCGCCTCCAACCTTGTAGTTTCGAAACAAAACCTATGGAAATCGTATGTGCTACGTTTGTGGCGGAATGTGCCGCAAAAATTGTCGTTTGTACCACTTCCGGTACGAAGTTATAAGGGTTTTAAAGTTGGACGGCTGGAGAAACGGCAGCCTCCAAACTTGGAATTTCGATACAAATCCCAAAGTAAGTTCTTACAAAGATATAGTTTGGGATGGTTTTATTTATTTTAGTATAAAATGAACATAGCCGGAGAACTATTACAAAATTCTCTTTAGGCAATTTCACTGGAACGGAAGTCCCTGTGTCTTGATTTTATTTTCAAGTATTACATTTAATTTTATTTAGGAGCATTTATTGCCTTAGGATTTTGACAATAGAATTTTTTTCTTTTTATGAAGGAAGTAGAGTTCGTGCAGCATTGCCTTAAATGTTGCACTGTATTATAGAATATTTGGTGTTTTCGATCGTCGAGTGCGTATATTAAATTTTGATTAGTGAACGAAAGGTCAACTATCATTTTTTTAAAACTGTATAGACTAGCATCTGGCAGGAGAAACTCTTCTCGTTGATACATTCTCATTTTTATCATCCAGATCATTTTACAGTTCCCAATGGCCATCTTGACGCAAACATAACGCTATGTAGTGGCCAATTGCATTTATTTCCTTTCCTTTTGTTCCAGAGAAAACCACTATTCCACGAAGCTTGAAAGACCTTTCAAAATAAATCTCCCGATGTATTACGGACAATGGAATATTCAGATCACTCGCAGCATCTGATGACAATGTATCTATTACCTCTATTACCAAGTGTTCGTTTAAGACGGAGAATGTAGTCTTTTTTGTAGTTTGACACATTCGTTCTGGTTCAGTTGCCTCTAAGCATACAGTGTTTGTTGTGGAGAAATAGTCTTCCAAAATGTTTTGTAGATTATCAATTTCGTAATTTGCCATTCCAACAGTGATTATTACTAGCTGAACAGCTCTGTTTGAAGGACAATGGTTTGTAGCACAGGTATAATTCTCCGTAACTGACATATGGCGAGCAAGCATGCAGTCTGCCATTTTTTTCACCGTCGACTCAGCAGATACTTGACATACATTGTGAGGCAAGTGTGTGGAAGGGAATGCTTCCATCAATAAATGCATTCTTTGACGGTATGTGCTCAGAGTCACAGCACCTCGTACCATTCCAAGAATGAAGGAGACAGTGGGGCAGTCAGAAAACGACTGCAGTTGAGCGTAATATTGCTGACTGTCACATGCCGAAGTTGCCAATATCTGCATCAAAGAATCAAAAGCACACGTATTATTTATTATCATTTGTCTGCCATTCATTTTCAAAAATTTCAAATCTCTGCTACGGTTACTATTTTTTAAAACTCCAATTGGTTGAGTTACATTACGTTTTCTGAAATCTGTCTTCAAAATTTCCTAATGTCTTGGACGCTCTTTTCGTGGTAAGGCTAATCCTGTCCAGTTTTCTACCGATGTATTATCATCATCCTGCATATTTCGGTTTGCAGCACACGATTTGCAAATTCTTTTTGCTCCATAACCTTCTTCGGAAGAATCAATTGGAAAGGAGCATCCCGGAAGAACATGAACATTCATGTTGCAGTTTATACACTTGTCAGCGCAACTTGGTACATCACCTCGCTGACAAGCTATACACCCACTTTCTGTCTGATCAGTAGCTAATGTAGACCTGTCTTCGTTAATGCTCATCGGGATCTCTCTGTTCTCTTTCCTTCCAGACAGTGCTTCTGCTGCATTTGACATCCCTGAATCTTCATTTAACCCCTTATCAGTTCGGCACTCTCCTGCCACAAGTTTCACTGTTCTCTCAATAGACTTTATATGCAAGTCCAGAAAAACATCAGGGTACAACAGCAGCTTTTTGTGAGCCAGAACTCGATTTTTCAAATCATTGAAACTGCTTTCAACGGATGCAGAACTACACGTTGATGATCCATATCCAAAAAGTTATACCATTAACGCTGACCATAATGGTATACGTTTGACAAAAACTGCGATGCAGAGGACGATCTCAGGTAAATACTGTATGTTATCACGATCTCCTTCTTCTTTCTCTATTTGCAAAAGAATTTCCTGGGCAAGGTTTCTTGCCCATAGGCCAAAATCAGAATTGTCATTTACATCAGTGATGCTGATATCAGAAGGTAACTCATTTGTCGAATTTTCGATGTTGATATCAGTTAAACCTTGTTTAGGAGCACTTGCAGCAATTTTTATTTTCAATTTGTCTTTTAAAATTTCACATGATGTTATTTGTCCTGTGTTCTTATCTGTACCTTCTGTTTCAGATTGTGAAACGATGAACAAATCTCTCAAAATCTCCTTCACATTGTTAATTTCTTGCAACTGAATTATTAATGCTAAACTTCTGATAAAAAAAAATGGCGTGTTCGTCGACCTTTATCTTTCAAAGCTTTCCAAGTTCTTGGAATTTTAACAGTATGGGCTACATCAAATGGAATGAAGGAATATGGCATGTCGACTTGTCTTTGTTTAAATATAATGCAGTAGCAAGCTCTGATGTAATCTTTCAGATCGTTGAATTGCGTAAATGCTTGGATAATAGCTCAGGTGAGAGCTAACGAATGATCGCACACTATTTCTTTTGGAATAATGCCTGTTCCTTTTCTCCAAACTGAAAACCAATGGCCAATTTCTATTTTGTCGTGTCTTTCGGAGAGCATATTACTTACCGGAAATTGATGTGATCCCATATGTACAGTAGCTTCACACAAGAAAATATGAGCTGATTTATTTCCGTAAGTACTCTGAATGCGCTCAACTACACCACCTGTAGCGTCAATTGCTATTTTCGAAGTTTCGTCACATTTGCAAAACGCGCGATAAACATGTACTTGATAAGGAAGCCAATACAAGACGTAAAATGAGTTGTAACTAAGCCATTTGATTGATTCTTGTAACTGGTTTTCATGCATCATATGACTAATTCTTATCCCCGGATCGTCGTGAATAAAATTCTTTCTCAGCTCTTTAGACTTTAAAACTTGAAAAGCATTGCCGGAAGGTAACTGACTTGGTGTTGGGTCTCCGAAATTCATGAGTTTCCTTGCTTCTTGTTTTCGGTAAGCTGTGGTGGAGAGTCCTTGTTCGAGCAAAGCCTTCACAGCTTTAACCTTCGGTTGCCCTACAAGTCTCCTTTTTGAGGAAGTTCCACAGTTAGCATAATTTCCTGCATATCGAAAGTGCACAAGAACTCTTGCGCCTTCTGTAGGCTCTTCCTCAATATAGCATTCAAGTTCTGACTTGCATCATGGACATTTTCCTCACATTATAGAATACTTTGCGCCACGAGGATAAATTTTTGCCCTTTTAAAAGCTAAGCAACAAGGCAACGACGTATGTATCCAGAAATGTTCATTCATTACAGACTCCCAAACATTAGGTGGAAATATTTGGTATTCCCTCGATAACCGATTTGGTTTATTTTTTTTCGAAACACTTATACTGTACACTTTGCGGTTTGTTCTTTTCCCATTCCTCGGCCGAAAGAGTTACTATAAACGTATTGCATTGAACATCTTCGGTCTCTGAATACACTGATGGCGATGACTCTTGATCACTTAGCTCTTTGATTTCTTCACCATCACTATTTCCATTCTCTGTCAAAATCGACAACAGTTCGTGAACATTGTAGCGGTTCAACTTCACCATGGAATAGAAATGCTTAGGAGAACACTGATAGCTCAACTTTTTGCTAATAATTCTGCACACGTCTGAAGATGGAGGCTGAATAACACCGTCAGAACAGAGGACTTCACTTTTGAAACACATAATTTCATCAAGCAGAAATATCCTTTCAATAACAGCCTTTCTAGGCATTTTTGTAGGCTAAAGTTTACTCACAAATAAATTAAAAGCAGCAATGAATCACATGTAAATAAGAACGCAATTTTCGGCACACACAAACACAACACATACAGTACACAGAACGCTTCCTTGAAAAACCGTAAAAAAATGTTTAATTTCACAATCAATGGTACCCAAAAACATACAACGAATACACTTCAATTACCGAAGATAGCTTCAAACCAATAGTAGATTTTTTTTGCCGTTTACCCGGTTAAAGGGTTTTGCCCGTTCTTCGGGGAAGTGACTCATATACATTTTGGACTCCATAATATTATAGTTGGTCTATGGGATTTTTCATTATTCGTTAATAATTAAATAATTTATACATACATGCAATACTGATAATGATTAATCAAGGGAACGATAACTAAACAATAACAATAATAACAAAAGGTAATAGGTGCACAAAACTAATATATAAGGTAATAGGTGCACAATGAGTAAATAAGTGAAAAGAAGAACAATATTATATATATGCATATAGGCTAATAAAGGGAGAAAGCGGTGACGAAATAGAAAACAGAATATTTAACTGAAAGGACGATATGATGAAGTGATAATGAATGAGTTGCACTAGACGGCACATCACGAGGTTTTGTTAATGGACAGATGCAGTTACCTTCTGTTCCTGGGGCCACTCAGGAACTGATCAAGATAGGGGAGGCCCATATTAGTTGTTAATCACTGTGCGTATGATGGATAAACATGAGGTGATAGGTGACGTGGATGATATATGGCAAAGATCTCTGGGTCTCTAGTGGCAGGGTCCAATTGGAGGTGATATAGTGTCATATAGTGTTGCAGCGGAGAGTCGATGTATCGTGGTGGTGCATCGTTATCTCAATCGTAGCGCATAATGTCATATAGCATTACATGCTGTAACTCAAACCGAGTAGTAATGTATCGGGTTCGAAGCTGCTCCAAGTGTTAGAGTAAGGACGGAAAATCGATAAGATCGTACAGGAGCCTAGTTGTACTTGGTAACCTGATTCTATGCGCTAACCGTAAGGCATGTCTTTCCATGATACACAATTTTTTATAATATTTATCAGATGCAGAGACCCAGGCCGTGTGGTCATATGTAAAGGTACTTCGCATGAAGGCTTTGTAGGTTTGAAGTACTGTACAGGGTTATAAGCCCCAGCTTGTACCAACTAGCCTTTTCAGCAAATTGAGACGATTTTTAGCCTGGGTGACAACCTTCTTAAGATGTGGGGTCCAAGATAGTTTACTGTCAAAGACGATACCAAGGTAAGTCAGAGTCGAATGAACCGGAACTGGTGTATGCGCAACACGTAGGCGTAGTAAAGTCAGGTTACGGTACACTCTGAAGTGTCGTCCAGGTGGTAAAAATACAATTGATTGTGTCTTCGCAGAGTTAATACTCAGTCCCCATATGTTACACCAAATACAAATCTTTCAATAGCAGTTTGCATAAGGCGATTAATTTGCTGAATAATACGGGCTGTTGAAAGAAAAGCTGTATCATCAGCAAACTGATAAATTTGGATATTGGCTGGTAATCTGAGATTGGGCAACGTATAAGAGATAGAGGAGAGGCGACAAAGACGAACCTTGAGGTACTCCAGAGTGTAAGAAGATTGGATGAGGTAGAGCGCTGTTTATGGATATGTATGCCAGACGTCCTGTTAGAAGGAATTGACTAAGCGTATGTAGGAAATAGGTAATAGACGGTGATGTAGTTTATAAAGAGGCCCAGGATGCCACACTTTATCAAACGCTTTCTCGAGATCAAATGTGACTAAAGAGGTAGTAAAACCCCGGTTATATTGGTTATAAACGGCCGTGGTAAGGAGTAATTGCTGATCTATAGTACTAAAATGAGGCCGGAAACCAGCTTGATGAATAGGCAGAAGATTGTGACGTCGAATGTGGTCATGAAGTCGGCGAACAAGAATCCGTTCCAAGATTTTACAGAGGCAGCTAGTCAAATGAATTGGTCTATACGACTGAACATCCGATGGAGGTTTCTTTGACTTGGGAAATAAAATAACCGTCGAGTATTTCCAATCAAGTGGAAAGAAACCAGTACGAAGTATGAAAGTGTAAAATTGGCTGAGGAATAGAAGAAAAGAAGGAGGCGCATGTTTGATAAGTACATAGGTGATGCAATCAAAGCCAGGTGCAGTAATCCGTTTCTTTTTTAGACTTGTAGTGATATCGTCCGGTGTTATAGACTGCTTAAGTGGATTATTTGGTTCAAGAAGATGATTATCCGACGGTTGTAAGTGGGCTGAGGTCGGATCAGTTTGGCGGTTTATAATTGTTTGAAGTCGTTGTGGCATGTGCCACCCAGGCAACGGAGTAAAGATATCTTGAAAAAAGGGGGCGAACGAATTTGCCTTCTCTGAGTCAGTAGTGAGAGCTTGATTGTTTTGAATGAGCGGGTATGGCGTGGATGAAGTTGTGCCTGTAAGCTGACGAAACTTACGCCAATATTTGCTTGGATGAGTTTCGGCAGCCAGAGTATTACATGTACGGATCCATTGTCATTTCTTGTACGGATCCATTGTCATTTCTTATACGCAACGATGTAGTTATGTGTTATGCGTAGGTACTGACGATGGAGTCTAAATGCTTCCAAGTTGCCGCTCGTTCAGTACTTTCGGTAAGCTCTACGTGATACAGTTATTAATGAAAGGTATCGTGGCGTTAATGTCGGTTTATGAAGATGTGCGGTAGTAGTAGGATTAGAGCGGTCTGCCGCATTTTGAACTGCTTCAGTTAGTGTAGTCACTACTAAATCGAGGTTATGTTGGGAATTAGGTACAGTGAGCGGAATGATAGCATCGTTAAGTGCAGAACGGTATTGATCCCAATCAGCCTGATTATAACAGTAGATTTTCTTAGTTGGCAATGGAGATGAAGATTGTGTTGTGCAGCGTAGTTCTAACTTAATAGGAATATGATCACTTCCTATGGAGTCTAGTATCGAGATGGTGATAAACTGAATCAGAGAAGATAAGGTAATGACAACATAAGGAGTACTGTTACTAGCTGGTCGTGTTGGCTTAGGTAGAATATGAAATTCGCCAGTAGTAGTATTTTGAAGAAAATCAAAAAAGTGCTGTTTGTCTCTCTGGGTACGACTATAAAAATTTAGGTCTGCCATAATAATGTAATGCTTAGAGTGAGAGTCAATGAAGCGAAAGATGTCATAATTCAGTTGTTTACCGAGACGTAAATAGATCTTAGCAAAGGTGATAGTACGGCCTCGAAAGTATATTGTAGTTATGTTATATTCAGGAAGAGTATGGCAGGATCGATATGGCAGGCGGTTGCAAATACCGATAGCTGTGCCACCATAAAGACGTGGTCCTGCAGGGGCATCGTGACGCAGTATGGTATATTTCGGTATGTAGCAATTCAGGTAAGGAGCCAGATATGTTTCGTTCAATGCAAAAGCTGATATTCGTTCTTCTTGTAGCAACTGTGTGAAAAGCACTTGTTGGGTCAGTAAGGAGCGGATGTTCATAAAGAGTAAGATGTAAGCAAAAATAAATACACAGAAAAGTTTAGATCTGAATTTCGCCATATTAGACATAAACTTCAAGGGGTTGGATTTTAAAGTATACTGTGGGGCCAGAATATGTTGCATGAAGCTGAATGTAAAACATAATTTCATCTGCGTGAATGATTTGAGTAAGTATGTGAGTGCGTAGAAAAGGATGGATATTTTGTAGAGTAATGGCCAGAAAGCGTAGTAAGTCTCCTACAGTAATTGGATGAGTTGGCAGGTGGAGTCGGAGGATCAACAGAGCGAATAGGAGCAACCCGTTCCGGCTTTGAAGGTTTAGGTTGCGGTTTGGCTTTGCATTTATAGCTGTATGTCGGTTGTTTTTCAGGACATGTACTACATTGCGGTGGTGCCTTTTGGTTAGGGCATTCCCTGGTAGGATGTTGCATGGAACAATAGCCACATTTAATGGTATTAGTGAATTCCGACGTGGTATGTGAGTTATATTGTTGGCATCGCTCACAGCGCAATGGAAGAAGGGGCCGGTGTACGGGATGGCTTGACCTTATAGCGTCTGGGATTGATATACGCTCCTTTTGACAGGAGTTGATCTGTAAGTTGTGGTTGGTCTGTAAGCACACGTACCAGATAGGTTGCTCCTTAATTACCCCTTATTCGGATGCATCGTTTGACAGGAAACCGTTCTTGATGCAGTTCTATGTAGAGTTCTTCGTCTGTGAGTTCTGGCTCTACTTCGCGTATTACCACCATAGAATTGGTGAACGTTTAGGAGACGGAGGTGTCTTACGTGTAGTAGGTGTTAAAGCAGAGAGTTTTGCTTTTGGCCCAAATATCTCGAAAGTGGCCTTATTCCGCACATACGTCGCAAAATTAGACCTGGTTGATTTTATTATAATGCCTTTTCGTGTCTTGATTATTTCACGGATCTCCGGTCTTGGTACATATTTAATTAATTGCTGAAAGACGGCACGTACCGAATCATATTTGATGTCAAAATCGGTTAGTAAGAAGTTATAGGATATGTCTTGAGTAGAGGTTGCTGACGTATCTGATTTATTAGTTGTCGAAGCCCAATCAATGTTACTTGTTTGCTGGTTGTCGATATTACTAGTGCGTGGTCGTTTCGGAGGATCAGAGAGAGAGACTCACGCGCGTGTGGTGATCGACAATGAGTTCGTTGATCTCGAAATGAGCTGTCCCCAGTATCAGTGTTGTCCCCTGTTTGTGCATTACTGTTTGCCTTGGTGCCAGTAACAACACGGGGATGGGTTTTCTGACGCCGGTTTGGTCCTATATTAAGAGGAATTTGTTGGTCGAGATGTAGTTGTCTGGTAGCGCTGCCAAGGTACTTCATGACGAGAATGGAGCCTAGGGCCGAAGCCCAAATGAAGATGGAAGTGAAATGAAAGATGATTAAGTGATGTTCAAAAGCAAGCTTGCTCTCCGAAAGTGAGAACTTCCGTCGATCCTCTAAGTGCGTAAGTGTGCTATGCTCACAAGTACGTTTTGCAATACTTGGTCCTCGCTCGCACAATAACGAACACAAGAGAGGCTAGGCTACTTGATTGACGTATGCCAATAGTAGACTACAACATATGTGTTTTATTTATCTACTGCCTCAAAATGCAATGCTGGATTATGTACCAAATTGCTAGGAATAGCTAACGTTATCTCTTCTGATCAGTTTTAGTATCTGACGTTAGTAACATAAATAATTTACAAAACAAATAAACGAACTTGCATACCCTCACTTTTAACAACGTGGGAAAAATTAAAGAAAATATAGCATTCTCCCTTCTGTGATATCTTTCGAACAAACAAGAAATCTAAAAATTATTTATTTACAATATCGGTTATTAAGTACTGTTATGTTTAATAGGTGGCAGCAGAAAAGAGAACAGAGTTTAACAAAACTTTGATTTACGTATTATCACGTTCAGGACAACAAAACAAATATATTCTAACAATACAGTGAGATCAAACTAATACGAAAATTCGGATAACCACTTCATATCCAACGCAAAAGAAAATGAAAGACTGCAAATATAGAGTACACTTTTAATTACAAACAATTACAAACAACAAATTTATTTAATTACAATTAGCATTGGTTTTGTTCCGAAATTCCAAGGCTGGGGCCTGCCGTTTCCCCAGCCCCCCACTTTTAAACTAATAACTTTGTAAAAGAAGTGGTACAAACGAAAACTTTGGCCGTACATTCCGGCACAAACTCAGCACAAACGATTGCCGTAGATTTTGTTTCCAAATTCCAAGGTTAGGGCTTCCGCTTCGCCAGCCCCCCACTTTAAATCAATTATAACCTTTTAACGGAAATGGTACAAACGAAACTTTTTGAGGTCCATTCCGGCAGAAACATAGCACAAACAATTGGCATAGGTTTTGTTTCGAAATTCCAAGGTTGGAGGCTGCCGTTTTCCCAGGTCCCCCACATTAAAACTTTTATAACGTCGTGCTGGAAGTGGTACAAACAAAAATTTTTGCTGTAGAATTCGGCACAAACGTAGTATAAACGATTGGCATAGGTGTTTTTACGAAATTCCAAGGGAGGCTGCCATTTCTCCAGCCCCCACTTTAAAACTGTTATAAATTTGTACCGGTAGTGGTACAAACGAAAATTTCTACAGTACTTTCCGGCAGAAACGTTGCACAAACGATTGGCATAGGTGTTGTTTCGAAATTCCAAGGTTGGAGGCTGCCGTTTCCCCAGCCGGAAACTTTAAATTTCTTACAACTTCGTACCGGAAGTGGACCAAACGAAAATTTTTGCGATACATTCCGGCACAAACGTAGAACAAACGATTGGCATAGGTTGTGTTTCCAAATTCCAAGGTAGGAGTCTGCCGTTTCTCCAGACCTTCCCACTTTAAAACTCTTATAACTTTGTACCGGAAGTGTTACAAAGAACATTTTTGCGGTGCATTCCGGCACAAACGCAGCACAAATGATTGCCATAGATTTTGTTTCGAAATTCCAAGGTTGGAGGCTTCCGTTCCCCCCCACTTAGAAACCTTATAACTTCATACCGGAAGTGGTACAAACGAAAATTTTTGCGGTACTTTCCGGCTCAAACGTAGCACAAACGATTGGCATAGGTTTTGGTTTTTCGAAATTCCAAGGTGGGGTCTGTCGTTTCCCCAGCCCCACTTTAAAACTCTTATAACTTGGTACCGGAAGTGGTACAAAGGAATTTTTTTGCGGTTCATTCCGGCACAAACGATTGGCATAGGTTTGTTTCAAAATTCCAAGGTAGGGACTGTCGTTTCCCTAGCCCCCCACTTTAAAACTGTTATAACTTCGTACCGGAATTGGTACATACGAAATTTTTTGGTACATTCCGGCACAAACGTAGCACAAATGACTGGCATAAGTTTTGTTTCGAAACTCAAAGGGGGGGGGGGAGTAAAATGCAACTCAGTAAAAGTTACTTATACATACAAGTGCCTCTGACAAAGCATACCTATTGGAAGTAAAAGTGGGATTCTCATTTGAAATTTTACCACTCATTCCTGCTTCACACACTTACGGAGGGAGACTGGAAAGATAATTTTCTAAGAACTAGATTTTCCTTTTACCATTATTCACTTATACTTTAATAATCGTTTTCTCCATTGGATTATTCTCGAGGAATGATAAAAACATTAAAATCGCTCTGTGGTGCTGCTATCTGTTGGCAGAAACTGTTACGCAGTTAATAATCTGCTTCACTGTCTCCAAAGAACCCAATACTGGAACCCAATACCTCTTTGATTTCCTGTACTAGTTTTATCCTCTTCACTTTTCTCCAAACATTTCCATATTAGTAGTACTGGATATTTATCTGATACAAATCTTGACGGCCATTTTGAATACGGTGACCGATATGAAAAATCTACTGGCACGATACGTCTCAGTTTTTGAAGATCTATCGAACGAGATGTCAGCCATCCCATATTTTTATTTAAAAGTTTAATGTTGGGCCCCGGGTCTCTTTGAAGAGCTGCCCTTGGGGACACAGCGACATCACCATTCGATTTGCATCATATTATTTCCTATTTGAGTTTTTGTTCAGTTCGTTTATGTTCAACCGTTTTCGAGATATTTCCGTAGGAAGATTAAAAGGGCCACCCTGTATATAAAATTCTGTAAATCAGATTTTCAGTCTATATCAAGTGAAAAATAATTCACTTGCTCATTCGTGGAATAATAATATCGAGTCCAAAGGATCTATACCCTCAGAAATATTATAATATTCATTTATTTTGTAAATTGCTGTTAGGCACACGCATGAAATGCCATTGTTTCTTCTTTCAATTTACCAAATATTTCTTTTAGTTTTATTTTTTAAAGTTACATACCTTAGTTTGAAGACGAAAATATTCATGATAATGCTTTTAATTTTCGTGTGACGTGTCCTCTTTTTCACCGTGCAAGAACCAAGATTTAGGATCAGTAATAGTTAAAATAGGACAATATTGAAAGTGCACCCTGTTTGACAAGAAACCGTGTTATAAATTATAAGAAAAAAGATATGTAGGTTGATAAGGTTGTTTCATTTCTGAGAGTTGCCAGTCTTACCTAACGCAATCCTTTCTTCTTCCGAGAATATGATCAGGTTTTCAACTAACGTTATCTAATTTCGTAACTTGTTTCCCTCCCCTTCCAATGTTTTGAATATCAATGAGGAACAATGGTATGAATGGATCAGATATCGGCACCTCAACGATCAGGAAAAAAAATCTGCTTATGTGCTTTCCAGCGCTGTCATATTTCCTTGTAAAAATGATATCAATGAACTATAGGAGCTAGATCAGAAATAGAAACGTTAACATGTAGTTTTGGTTTAGGTTAACATCTAAAGAAATTTTGTACTGCATAAGACAACTGTTTTCATAATACTTTGGAAAGAAGTTTACCATGCTATTACATGCGAATTGATTATTTCAGCTGGAAACGTTAGACACGGCCTTAAGACTGATAATTTCTTTCCAATTTTATTGGTAACATTTTCTGATAGGATAAGATGTTACCACTAGAATTGGAACTAAATTGGTAGCCTTAAAAAGCATAACCATAATGAAACTTATCAAATTTTGAACGTCATGTGACAGCAGATGATCAAGCTTTTCAAGCAACGGAAGAGTATCTGGTACAAGTTTTCAAGTGCGGTAGTCACCAATCAAATTTCAATGATCTCCGGGAAGATATTATGACTCAGTCTAAGGTACCAAACCTCTCCTGCTGTCACCAAAATTTTCCTCTTTACAGGGTCATCAAAGTATTTTCTGCTTTCTTTTGTACTTCATTAGGTAAGTTTTAAGCCATATTTTGTGATAGAAAAGGTGAGCTCCAAGAACACATGTTTCATTTTCCAAGTCTCAACAGATGTTTCATCTTTCAGGTATATACATCATCTTTCAGACAGAAATTTGCTTCAAACAACACTAAAGCTCTGGAGGTTTCACAAATATGATACTCTTCTTTGATATCGTCACGTTGCTTATAAGCTTACACTACACAATTGATCTCAAATGGAATTTTGGTTTGGAATGGCTTTTCTCGAGATGTGATATCTGATAGATTTTTTCATTTCCTGCTTAATATTAGTACGTACATCATAATGATCTTTTCTTTCTTCTCCGATTAAACTTTTCTCGAACTTGAGCAATGTATTCTTTAAACTGTACTGTTCGTAACATATAAAACTCTATTCGGGGTTTCAGAATTCCTGCAGAAATTTTTTCATAAAACACGAACAACCAAAGGGGTCATTTTGACCCCTCACCGTTATTCATCATCCTTTAATTTGTACATTAGTTAAAATATGCAAAACATATTGCACCACTTTTCTCCTCTCTAACCAGTGTGATTATATATGAAATACCATATTTCAATTATTTTTGGTTTTCTTTAAAAATTGTGATTTTCCTAGAACTACAACGGGGGTCATTTTGACACCTACGTGTTTACTTCAAAAATGAAAATTGAATATTTGAGTTTTACGTCCAACGGTTATGCCGGCTAGGTTAAAGGAGACAGCGATGATGAGAAATGAATGGAATGGTGTAATGAAGAAAGTGGGAGGAACCGGGTTAACCCAGAAAGCCCAGGCAGACGGCGTTTGTCAACCTCAAAGTCCAACTCCTATTTAATTTACTCCGGATAAAAATGCATTTTTGATTCTTGTTTATACTTTTTACCAAGGTGTATTATTGATGCCCCCAAATTGAAACAATTGTGAACAACCATTGATTTGCGGTGGTTGTTTAGAAGAACGTGATTCACTCTTTGCGAATGATGGAATCTTTAGGTAGTAAATAACATGCAGCAGCAGAGTTTCTAGCACAGTTACAGGATATTGACGATAGTGCTTCTGGTGATGAGGACACTAACAGCTGGATTGGAAAGGAGGATGCTACAGACCTTGAAAAATAAAATATTTCCAGTATTTATGACAAAGAAGTCAAATATACTTATTCTGATTCTAGTAATAATGATTGAAGTGAAGAATATGAACAAGGGAATTCTACTGAAATTACCGGTTGGCCTAGTGAACTCCGGATCAGACTGTGTGGACGACAGCGGATGTAAACAACAAGACACGTGGAAGATTACAAAAAAATATAATATAGTTTGTATCAAACTAGAACCCACGTCACTCGTTACACGTAATATGGATTATCCTTGTGCAAGTGCATTCAAGCTGATGGTAACCGATACTCTACTGCGAAATATACAGAAGTGTAGAGAAATTGAGGTCCGTCGAGTTTTAGATGATTCTAACTGGTCAGTTTCCCTCGATGAGTTTGACGCAATTATTGTCTTGCTGTATTTCCGTGGAGCAATTAAGTGAAGAGCGTTAAGTGTAAAATGTATGTAGTCTGGAAAGCTTGGGCTCCAGCTTTTTACGGAATGTCATGCCCAGAAACAGGTTTGAAGAAATTGTGAGATTTATAAGATTTATCTCAAATCTAAGAGGAGCGAAAGACGTATAGTTGCAGGTTTTGCTTATTTTCTTATATTTGTTATCAGTTGATTGGAAATTCCCGAAGGTACTACAATCCCCATTCTTATTGCACTATTGGTGAGCGGCTCTCTCTAACGAAATCTCGCGAGCCATTTATTTAGGTCATGGGTAGCAAGCCGGATAAATATGGCGACAAATTTTGGATGATTGTTGAAGCGAAGAACAAATATACTCGTATAGTAAATAGTTTTCCATATCTAGGAAAAGATGAGAAGAGGCAAACGAACATGCCTCTTGCTGCACATGTAATTTTATATATTTTGAAACTTGGGATTGCATGTAACTTGAGACAGCATTTTTACTTCTCTATATCTTGCAAGGGAACTAATAATTAATGGAATAATTTTGCCTGGTACTGTCCGAAGCAACAGAAGAAAAGTTCCAGATTCCGTGCGTTTCCATAATAAAGATTTGTATACCACAGACTACTCAAAACCGTGGACGATATCACACTCACCACATATCAATGCAAGAAAAACTAAAGACTGATATTGAACACCCTTCACACTAACGTACTTGTAATGACAGGTCACGAAAATAAGAAAACTGAAAGTTTTGTTTTGCAATTAGCAGAAAATTGGTGTAGACATTGTAGACCAGATGGACTGTAAATATTCTGTGAAGCCTGTTAGAACAAAATGACCGTTATAGCTCTTTCATAAAATACTTGGTTTGGCAGCCGTAAACTCTCGTATCTTATACAAGTGTATTACAAATAGGCATATTAGTAGACAGAAAATTTGAGAAGTTCTGTTTTTCTAAGTGGACAAAGAAACATTCTAAGAAAGTGAGACAAAAGCGTGTTTCGAAAGATTTGCTAGCACTGTCAACAGACTGCTAGTACCGTCAAGTGCCAAATGAAGACTTCACGGAATCAGTGTATTGAAATTTATACCTACATGCGTCAATATAATACTATTATCAAATGTTGATTTACTCTTGAAACTTGTACTCGTTTATATGCTCACATCTTATATTTTTAAACAAATGCATAACCTATAGGTGTAATAAATGTTCCTGAGTTTATCTTTAAGATTTGAAGTGTACATTTATTCACATATTGTCCAACATTTTGGGCGAGGTAGACCACGGTATGATACCTGATTAAAGCTAGTGTAGATTCTAAAACATATTAATTTTTTATGAAGTACAAGTCTTGGTTGCCAAAGGAACGCTAAAGTTCAACCTAAAAAAACCTTCTAAAACACAAGGGTTCAAAATGACCCCTTTGGTAGTCCTTGTATAATTAATTTCCTTGTAGTTCTAGTGATAAACAACATCTTTTCTTACGCAAATTTCAGCAGCATGAAGAATATTTTTTCAGCTCGCGACTGATGTATAAGTTTCTTTCCTTCGTAGCTTGTGGACAGATAATATATTTGTCAATGTCAATATGGATACTAGTCTCTTGATCTTTCATTCTTTCTGCTACCAATTTAATTCCACCTAATGATTGAGATGAATAGGGTTTTGATGCCTTAGTACAGGATGTTTCCTCAAGTTACAAGTCGAACAATTCATATGGCCTGAAACTAAGAAAAATATAATTAGAATTATTAGAATATATATTAGCTGAATAAATAATATTAAAGATAAAGTTCGCCTCTCGTGTGGAGTGGAAACAGTCATCCTGAAAGTGGAAATAGCACTTTGTAAATATCAAAAGGAATTCTAACTCCAGTAGCAATAATATCAATAAAGACCTGAGAAATTTTAAAGTGATTAGTGTATGATAAATATCGTCTTATCTTTATAATGATATTTTCGACACACTACTGTATAAGTTATTGGTATGCTATGTTTCGGATCTCAGTGTATTTTTATTACTTACAGCCGAAATTCTCAGGTAACGAAGGTGAAAAGTCACTTAGAAAGTTTTAAAGGATTAGTATTTTAAGCAGCTCTAACCAAACCTAATTTTGATTTTCGAGTTCTGCGGCTTAGTCTTTTAAATCTATAATCAACTTAACCTATCCAACATTACTCAACATTTTCAAGGCATTTTTAAAACACTTTTGCAAACCTTACTTCTGGGCATTTTCAACTCTGTCTTCGAAATTGAATGGCGAAGACATCTTTGGATACAATTTGATTACTTAGAACTTACTGAAAAAATGTTACACTTAACCTAACTTAAAAATGAATATCTGCGTTACTAATTCAGATATATCAATGATTTTATTCGCGTTTGAAAACTTTTAGAATACCTCATGGTATTTGTTTCACACTGTTTTTCCTTAAACATAGCCGTTTCAAAGTTATTTGCCATAAAAATTTAAATGTAATATGAAAATTGTCGTTTCTCTAGTTTGAGCGGCCATATTGTGGCAGAGCACATATTTTATGGTTAATTTTCATGTACATTTTATGATATTCATTTTATTAAAGATTTTATTTTTGTTTGGCTTAAGGATTAAAGAAGAATAAAAACACGGAAATAATTAATGTCAATATAAGAAATCACATAAATGCAATTCTTAGTAAATTCACAAGCTTGTATTGTCAGCTCTTTAGAATAACATCTTTGCACATTGTTCTCCGTCTGAGAATTCAGGAACCGAATTCTACAAATGTGTAAACGAGAACAATTAACAGAATTTTTATGGTCATGCATTTGTAAAATTATTGTGAACAGAAGACACATTCAAGGGTATGTAGAAATTATCAAGAATCATGAGACAAAGCATTCCAAGTGTTGCCAGGTGTTGATTGCTATGAGGAAACAACCTCGTTTTCCTCAAGAAAGAAGCACACGCGTTTCTGACGTCATGCGACTGTGGCGAATTCTGTAATGCGGAAGTTAGAACAAAAACGGAGGAACGAGATGTCTCGAGACAGTTGGAGACAGTTGGACAGTTGGACAGAGTGACAGAAGTTCTGCAGATGTTATGGCAGAAGTTCGAGATTTCCAGAGAAGTTGATCTGAGAGAAGTCTAGTTCCGATGTGACTAATCTTTAGTCACGATCCTACTTCGTTTAGTGAACGAACATTAGAGTTATACACATTGAATATATTAGATGTAGAGTCCAATCACATCTTAATTGTCGATGACTACAGCGTAGTGTCTTACCAATCGAGACACGAACCACGAGTCTGCAGGATAGATATATCAACCCAGGCGATATCTTTCAACCGGAGGCCAGACACGGAGAGACCACTGAGGACCACCACAGAGATACCAGCAGAATTTTAACCTAGAGGTTTGTATTACTTTAAAGTCAGTAATCAACAGCTCAATGCTTGGTTAGCGATGCTCAATCTGGCGAAACTTCTAAATACCCGTAACTAAAGACATCACATTTTACACTTGCACATTTCCTATAAGAAATACAAACATCTATTATAAACTTATATCTGAGTTGTCATTTTATGATAAAACCCATAAGATTATGTACGATCAAATAATCTCTCGCATAAAAGTAGAAAACGTTCCCACTCATTTCAGATGGTGAATGAAAGGTGGCTTCTTCAGTTCACTAATTCATCCCCGTTTTTAGACACGAACTGAGGAGGTTGTCATGGTGCAGATGCGTTGGGTTAGATCTTAGTACGATTTTAGTTTAAAGTTTGTAAAATATAAAATCCCATCCCGCCCACCCTCAATATGTTATGGTGCAGTAGTTATGATTTCCATCACAGCACGAGTAAGATAATAGTTCATATTAATACACCATTGTTATTGTAGAGACCACCGAGGACCACCACAAAGGCACCAGCAGATTTGTAACCCAGAGGTATGTGTTACTTTAAAGTCAGTAATCAACAGCTCAATGCTTGGTTAGCGATACTAAATCTGACGAAACTTCTAAATACCCGTAACTAAGGACATCACATTTTACACTTGCACATTTCCTATAAGAAATACAAACATCTATTATTAACTTATATCTGAGTTGTCATTTTATGATAAAACCCATAAGATTATGTACGATCAAATAACCTGTCGCATAAAAGTAGAAAACGTTCCCACTCATTTCAGATGGTGAGTGGAAGGTGGCTTCTTCAGTTCACTAATTCATCCCCGTTTTTAGACACGAACTGAGGAGGTTGTCATGGCGGAGATGTTCTGGGTTAGATCCTAGTTTCTATAAGGCCACCCACGTCATGCTGGAGATGCTAGCGGTTCGTTCCCAGTCTATTTTTAATTGATAGCTGAGTGGTAATTTTATTATAAAATCTCCATAGTATGCGGCATGACATGGCGGAGATGCTTTTGGTTTTTGATTCCCGCAACATGTTAGGAAATTTCAGTTAACGGAAAGGTTTCAGTTAACGGAAAGGATACGCATAAGTAATCCATTGTTATGATAGTTTATGTTTAGATATATGCACAAGTATAATGATAACGATCAAGTGTCGGATGGCGAATACTAAAAGTTTGAAAAAAATTGTTAGAGTTTACTGTAACTATGGTACAAATTGGGTCTACCGATGAAGTGTCAGTCAGAGGGCACTTTTCTCAACGAAACCCTTGTTTCCGAGATTTGAGGAAATGCAAATCTCCATCGAATTGTCCCGAATCGATAGACACTTTTTGGATTATACTTACTAGAAATTCGAAAAGATAACTTTTATATATATGCAATACGTTTGTAGAATTTTGATCAAGTTTTGATCAAGTGCCTAGAATATAAAGTAAAAGATAAGTGAGTTAATAAATAAATTAATAAAGCAATAAATAATTTTTAAACATAATAATTAAAAATAAATAATATAGACTTGTTATTGAAAACGCCTTTTATCTATGACAATACAGTGTCCAGAATGTATAACGTTATCTCTATGGGTTATCTAACTAGAAATTCTCGTATTTATTACACATTACCTGAGGCCTATATCTAGCAAATGGTGTATATCATAGTTTGGATAGATCGAAATGTGAATTCAAAAGTTTTCTTTATTTTTGTGAATTAATAACACTTGATGACGAAGCGAAATGCCTCAATAACATTATATTCAATGGTTCATTACACGGTTGCCAACAGAGGACGGAAAGATATTTGGGAAAAGTATTGTATAGATACACTCATGCAGATGTATTGTATTTCTCGTTACTAGAAGGTTACATAACTAAGCTAGGTAATTTTCACGAAATAACATCAACAAAAGTAATGTTTGGCAACAGTTGTTCTTATTTCATAAACTATAGCCAATTTGATAATTTAATTTTTGGTGAACTAGCCATACCTACGACAAAAGTAATCTCAGTAAACAATAAACATTTAAATTTAATTGGTAATTGGACACAAAAACAGTTAAACTTCACTTTGTATTCCGAAGACCTGAATTCACTAGCTGAAAATTTATTGAAGTTAACAGTGGAGACGACTGTACCACAACTGGTAATGAAAACCGATTATATAATGTACGTAATTGCAGTTATCATAATTGTTTTGGTAGTTTCTCTAATTTCACTAATGTTATTGTATTGTAAATTATATAAATCCTTGAGAAAACATAAATTAGAAAATAATCAGGCATTAACATAATAATAACAACAACAATAATAATAATCGTAGACAATAGGAAATTTATTTATGTTCTGGCACACAATATTTTATGTCGAAAGGTTTTGGTAAACAATGAAATCTGTAAACTGAAAACGTTGTTGAAAAAAATGTAAACAAAACGATTAGGTAATGTTGAAGTCCAAAAGTAAACATGCATCAAACACTTACCAACCAGCCATCACCAACAGTAAAGACCATCACCGAGTACAAGTATGTATAGTAATAAATAAAGTCCATAGTTCATAGTAACCGACCGAAGATAGTAAACGATTGAAAGGAGTAACCGAAACGAATGATGTCCCATTTACATCTCAGGTGTACGAAAAAAATAACCATAGTAATAGATGAGAATAGATAACCTAGACAAGTCTAGGATTGTAACATAATAAAGGATAATAGACAAAGTCAAGAACATTTAAGAATTTTTAAAAGGGACAAGGTAAATAGTAATCTAAAAGAAGAAAATTAATATTAAGAATAATAGTAATAAATAGATATAAATAGATAATAGATAAAGAAGAGTATTATTATTGTGTTAATAGTTAATGTATAAAAATATTACGATTATTATGAGAAAATTACATAATAACTAGATTTTATACAATGGTTACATTGTTAGCCAAAGGGTTAATATTAATGAATATGTATAGATAGAATAAGAAATAGTACATGAAGAATATAGAAGAATATTTGAATTCAACGAGCTTGATATATTTATGTTTATTTTACGTAGAGAAATTATTTTTTTAAAAAAATAATAAAATAAGTTACACATTTTTAATAATTAATTAGTAATAATAAGTTGTTATTGAACTAAAATATTGATTCGCATAATTTAATTGATCATTGTATGCGTATTACAAGCGCTACAGTCAATTATCAACAACGAATTTGTATTCATTTGCGTCACGACCATACGGAATTTCTGACGAGCAAGAAGTGAAACACTTGACTGAGACCTGCGTTGAGGCTAGCTCTACTCTCCAGTGCACACGATAGCGAGCATTTCCGAGAGTATCCAACCGGATACGAAAATCACGGAGTAGGCGCTCGTCGAAGGCATCCTAACGACTGAATGGAAGCCAAGCGTAAAAGCAAATGAAACATATATTAAAATACGAAAATATAATAAAATTAATTAAAATTAACTACATTAATGTATATTTATTATTACAAACAAGCTCAAAGTAGATAGATACGTATGTTAGAATATATATAAGCGCTGATATATGAAGTTAAAAACGAGTATATTTTAATGTAATTTTAATGAGTAAATACGACGAAAAGAAAGCTTATAGATTAGCAGTGTTTTACACACAAACTTTGTAGTTTTAAAGAACGGTCTTACACTAATATTACACTGAATGTAGCAAGTTGTGTTTGACAAAGAAAAGAACATTATAAGCTTGCTTCAATAAGACGCGAAATGTAGTCGAAGAGCGTAAACAGACACAAGTTAGAGAATATAATTATTTAAATTAATTATAGTGAATAGAATTTTCTACGATTTTTAAATGAGCCTTTCCCGACTTTATCTATTTCTCGTCTATTCCAGATTAAAGCCAAAAAGGAAAAACATGGACATCGAAACTATTTTATTTTTAGTATCTACCATAGTATTAGGAATTATACTCGTAGTTGTAATCATTAATACTTGCTATATTTTAGCAAGGTTACGTAAATTAGAGAGGAAATATGAAGATAGAAATAGAAGATGTAATATAAGATCTAGTATTGAATTATAAGTAAGAGATAAAAGCAACTCAGAAACTTACGTTCATCGAAATTTTCCCCCCTTGTATGCCAAAGTACAGAAGAAGAAAAGAGCACATACACAAAATACAAGAACACAAATCACTGACCACACATCACTACACACTATGCCAGATTTTAGCAATGCTTATTCAAGCACTAGCAATGATGATGAACTTAAGGTAACACAAGTGGATCACACCAAAAATAACGTGTTAAATCTTGAGCACCAAGAGACTAAAAGAGGACACGTCACCGATTTTTAATCAAACATTTTAATAATTACGCCCGATAAACTTGTGAAAAGTGGAAAAACGCAAGGCGGCGACAAGGAATCGTTTTATCCTTGTGATATTATCGTGATTTAAACGTAAAAACTTCCAAAAATACACTAAAATTTTGTTGCGTGGGATCACCGAATTAACTTTTAAGCAAGCCAACGCCCGAATGAAAGAGCAAAGCGGATGTTTGAATTAACCTTGATTCAAAAAACGCTGACTTCGCGCTTCTCAATCAAAGTCACCCACATCGTTGCAAACTTGCTAAAAGAGAACTTTCATTTTCAGAAAGTGAAAATTGGTGTAAGTTTTTTTTTTATCAAGTAATTGGTGAAGTTGTGATACTAATTCGTGTAGTGTATAGCATCACATGTATATATATATATTTTTTTATTAGTGTGGAAGTTTCTAAAACAGAAAACAGTGAATAAAAGTGTCAGAAAATGTGTGAATAAATTTTGGTTGTACACTCAACTTGTGCTCGAGTTGGCAAGTTTGTAAACAGTGCCAATGGAAAATTTTACTTCTGTTTTAGCAACAGAAAGCTTAATTGCATATTATGAGAAGAACTCTAACTGCAATTAATACAGAGAACAGCTTACTTGTCATAATTCTTGCCTCAAGCACTAGATGGTGTGAGGATTCACGTTTTAATCTTTATTTATGTATGATGTATTACAAGAATGGAATGATAAAAGATTAATAGTTTTTGTTGAAATTAGGATTTTGGAGATGGAATTATCAATTATGAATATTCATTTATGCTATTAAATATTGTTATTTTTTTAAAATTATATTTTGCAATTTTATATATTTTTATACTTTCATGTTTATATATCTACAGGGTGTTTTATACAGCAACGATCTCCGGTGAGATCTGATTTGTTTGCAGGGCTAACAAGGTTTCGAAGAGGGGCATGTGGCAGAGCCCATATTTTATGGTTAATTTTGATGTACATTTTGTGATATTCATTTTATTAAAAATTGTATTTTTGTTTTTGTTAAGGATTAAAGAAGAATAAAAACACGGAAATAATTAATGTCAATATAAGAAATCAAATGAGTGCAATTCTTAGTAAATTCACCAGCTTGTATTGTCAGCTCTCTAGAATAACATCTTTACACATTGTTCTCCGTCTGAGAATTCAGGAACCGAATTCTACAAATGTGTAAACGAGAACAATTCACAGAATTTTTATGGTCATGCATTTGTAAAATTATTGTGAACAGAAGACACATTCAAGAGTATGTAGAAATTGCCAAAAATCATGAGGCAAAGCATTCCAAGTGTTGCCAGGTGTTGATTGCTATGAGGAAACAACCTCGTTTTCCTCAAGAAAGAAGCACATGCATTTCTGACGTCATTCGACTGTAGCGAATTTCGTAGTGCGGAAGTTCGAACAAAAACGGAGGAACGAGAGGCCTCGAGACAGTTGGACAGTTAGACAGAGCGACAGAAGTTCGGCAGATGTTATGGCAGAAGTTCGAGATTTCCAGAGAAGTTGATCTGAGAGAAGTCTAGTTCCGATGTGACTAATCTTTAGTCACGATCCTACTTCGTTTAGCGAACGAACATTAGAGTTATATACATTGAATATATTAGATGTGGAGTCCAATCACATCATAATTGTCGATGACTACAGCGTAGTGTCTTACCAATCGAGACACGAACCACGAGTCTGCAGGATAGAGATATCAACCCAGGCGATATTTTTCAACCGGAGACTAGACACGGAGAGACCACCGAGGACCACCACAGAGATACCAGCAGAATTGTAACCTAGAGGTATGTGTTACTTTAAAGTCAGTAATCAACAGCTCAATGCTTGGTTAGCGATGCTCAATCTGGCGAAACTTCTAAATACCCGTAACTAAAGACATCACATTTTACACTTGCACATTTCCTATAAGAAATACAAACATCTATTATTAACTTATATCTGAGTTGTCATTTTATGATGAATCCCATAAGATTATGTACGATCAAATAACCTCCCGCATAAAAGTAGAAAACGTTCCCACTCATTTCAGATGGTGAGTGGAAGGTGGCTTCTTCAGTTCACTAATTCATCCCCGATTTTAGACACGAACTGAGAAGGTTGTCAATATATAAAAATAGCGGTAATAGAACGGAAAGTTTTATAATTAAAATAAAAGATAAATATATAATCTGATAAATAAAGGAAGAACGAATTTTTTAAATAGTATTAAGTTTAAAATTTCAAAATGGTAATTCGAAATTCGTTGGCGCCATATTGTTGACGTCAAAGAAAACTGCCTGGAATTCTACCAAAGCTTTTTTTTTACTTCGTTTTGATTGTAGATAGCAGGTCCGGAGAGAACAGCTATCAGACATGTCATTTCTATGGGACGTTTATCCAGGGCCCGTGCTATAAGAGTGTTACATCTACCGTAACATCTGAACTGAATTATCTACTGCATCATGCCCTACAGTTCTTTTGTATGAAGAATAGGTGATTGTTCATCCGAGTTGGGAGTCAAGACATTTCCTGAAAGTATGGCATTACCTAATCGGATTAATCGGACAAATCATGGTCTATAATATATGTTTGTTCCCTAAGACCTATTGCAAATTTCCCATAAAACATGTATCCAATCAATTGTTGACAGGGAATTGAAGAAATACTAGAATCGATTGGCAACATGTGCGCTTTTGACAACGGCACTAGAACTGGTAAATCACATGCAATCATATGGATACATTCTGCTAAAATCTGGATTATTTGCTTTTCTAAACACTGTATCTAGTATCCACAATACATTCAATGTTGTAGTTTAAATTGGTATCTGCTTTTTTTATTGTGTCTGAACATTTAACAAATATTAGCAATTGTCATAAATATGACTGAAGAAATATGTAAAATTACCTCTAGTTTAGTATGCAAAAAATGTCTTTTTGAGTGTTGAAAACTATTATAGGAGGAACAGTTTATTATTCTACAAGTTTCATGTTTGGCTTGAACAAACCATGGTGTGACTTCCTAAAACTCTCACAGAAAGAGCGTGTCAAGAGTTTATATAAAGGGGAATTCATTAAATAACAAAATAAATTTCCTTCTCTCAAATGATGGAAATAATTCGTAAACATTCGAAAAAAACAACGTTTGTAGCCCAATGTACCATAGTAGTTTACGCTATTGTTGTTAGTGATAACCGTAACATGTTGGATTCTCGGTCGAAAAAGCATAACACTTTTCTTAGATCAACCGTCCCGAATAAGGTTAATTTGGATATTCCAAATACACCATAAGCGAATACCAAGACAGTACCTAACACAGTAATCTCAAATTTTTTCTTTCTTTACATATTCCTTAATTTTACCGCAATTCCAAGGAATATTTGAATACAAAATTAACTATTATACTACTCCAAATATAATTCAATTACATTAATTGTGATCAGTAATAGATTGACTTCTTGTCAAGATTCGTATTACGATGCAAGAGTGAAATGTACTTATCTATATAAGTAGTGTAAAACAGTGGGTTCTGCGCCACTATGCTCACACATCTAGCTTGTAAGCCCTGACGGATCCAGAGAACTCCATTTCTCAGTGTCGGATGCCAACCGGATCGTGAAGGACATCACACATACGGCCGAAACGTGACCGGAAGGAATTTGTTCTCCTTTACTATTCCTATTTTTCAACATTTTAAAGGACTATGGCTTTTTCAATTCCTGTTGAATATAGCAATCGTTCACTTTTATAACCCCTATTTAATATATTGTCATCGCCTAGGTTTTTTAATAACCGTTAGATATATGTCTCTGCTCTGGTTTTGTCTTTGCCCAGTGCATCTCTAAGAGAATAAAGTGTAGAAATTTCAACAGTAATTTATTATATATAAAGAATCTTATTCTGCGGTTATTACTGATTGTACACTAGAAAATGTTGACTAGGGCTATATTAAACAGATTGAAAACAGAGAAAACATAAACATATTATAAAAATAGATAATTGGAGAATCATTTGCAGTGGAATTTATTTTTAAAAATGGTCTTATTGACATAAAACCTAATATTAATTGGAAAATCTTCCGCAATGTAACCTATATAAAACGGTTGTTATTGTTCTTATAAACCCTGCTATTAACCATGAAATTAACTATACTACCATATACTATTATTGTTATGAAAGTATAGTATAATACGGCCGACATTCTCTTAAGCACCAAACAAGCATCTGTTTATTTAATTAAGAAGTTTACGGTACATTTTTACAAAATAATATAATTTGTATGCATTCTAAAATAAATTTTTTAGGCTATATTTATCTAAACAGAATATTATGTTGCAACCCCTTCCTTTTGATGAAAATAACTCTTTTTAATATAAGTCCAATCTAATGGTATATTGCACTAAAATAATTCGTCTATTTTTTAAAAAATCAATGTACTGATCGAGCTTAAACTTACTTCAGTTATAGCAGGATCATAAAGAAAACACAGAGTTTCTAAATCTGGCTAAAACTCACTAAATCTAGTTACAAAATGCCTTCGGATTAGGGTCGCACAAATTATGTTCGTACGCATATGATTCACCCCATATAATGTTACATAAGAACGGCATAATTACTAAACTTGATGGTTCTAAATTAACATCAGCTGATAAAAAAATGGCCCTGTAAATGATTTTCTCCGTGCAATGTTCACTGAATTGCAAATTTATTTGAATAATAAATATATTTCCTTCTCCTCACATAGATGTCCATAACGACCGCATATTGAAAACCTACCAAATTATAATGCTAATGCAAGCAAACGCATCTTCAAACAGTCATTTGGTTTAAATACTACAGGTTATATGGACACTGTGGTAGATTGTAATTTAGGACTTAAACGTTTTCTTCTCACTATTTTAATTCAATGATTTGAATTATTGTGTTATATTCATACCGATATTTTCAATCAGGACAAATTTCTACTGAGTGGTGTACTCTCTGTCAGAAAAGTAAATGTACACCTCCTTTGTGAATCTAGCATTCCTGCGCTCTAACCATGGAGAATATGATAATTAGAACTATCAAATGTGTAGTGAAGAATAGAGAGAAAAGCCTAATTTGAACAAGACATTGAAGAGAGGCACAAGCTGTGAGTACGAATAGTGCATGATGTAAATCAATGACACTGAAAGATAAATTCAGAAACAGCAGGTAAACGGAGAAAAAAAGAGTAGAAATTGTCGAAGTGGAAACATAAAATACAAATGAATCAAATATGCCAAGAACTGGACATTTGCCAAGTGAAGATCCTGGTGTAGTAGCTAAGACACTAGATTGAAAATACAAAGGACGTAAGTTCGAGTCCACTCTAAGTAGAATGATTTTTATAATGCATACAGCACGTGAGAGGTAGTAAAAGAGAGCGTATTATCCGTTCGAGATGTTACGTGAAAATGTAGTAAAAATTCCATTGACATTTACTAGAGAAATGAAACAATGAAAGCGAGGAAGCAGGTATATCTAATCAGGGGTATGAATCAGACGACGGTGATCGATAAAACAAAATTTTCCGAATTTCACACATGTGAGTCTCTACAATAGACAAACTTCTTCAGAAATGTGCCTATTGCAAAGACCATCATACTCCACCGATTGCGCTAGCCAAAGATTTTTTAACAAATGCTGAAGTGTTTTTTCCTTAGAACGATAAATTAAAAAGTGCATACTGCAGATGAATGAAGTGTTTCGAATGCTCTAGTAATTATCTTGCCCTTTCCCAATTAACATGCGTAAATCGACTCTATCATGATACAAGTGTTTGCGTCCACTTTCTTAAGGATTGCTCATTTAGTATGAGAAGCCACTCTTTTATTCCTCACCATTGCTTTGAAAAAAAAATGAAAAGGATTTGAAGGTATATTGATTAGCTGTTTTACTCAGAAGTCCAGCACTTCGCCCCTACATTATCTTCTCCTACAACATCATAAGCTAAAGATTGCTATGTTCAGCCCTGATGTTCGGACTGGATGTTTGGCAATGTTCTTCCTGTAATGAAATTTCCACCAAAGTGCATGCCGAAGTTAATTTATTCGATGACATGGAAACAATTGAGTGCCCACTAAGAAAGTAAATAACATACAATGGAGGAATATTACAGAAATGATCTCGTATTATACAGTAATTTCGCCGGACAGGTTCAATAGTATAATAATAATAATAATAATAATAATAATAATAATAATAGTAATCCTTCGGTCCTGGGTGGAGAGTATCACATGAAAAAGAGGTTGCGAAAATTTAAAATAAAGTTTTTCTAAGGCCGTGTTTGAACCGACGCCGGAAAGCGAAATTCATTAATAGCCCACACACTAGAACACTTTTTTTACTTGATTTATTGACAGCTTAACAATATATTTCTGCAATTTAACAAAAAACTACAAATTGTACAACATAACTACTGATCAAAAAAACCGACCCAAGTTATGAGGGGGAAACAAAAATACATAATAAGAACGAACATTTTGACATTTGACATGCGCAATGTACATAAACAATTTTTATTTGTATTCTGAATAATCTACATGAGTAACCAGATAGTACACCGTATAAGCGCACAAGCAGAGCATTGAATTTTGTTTAGGCTGCGGCATATAGCATAAATCAGGAAGGCGTAATAAAGTATCTGGGAATACTTTTATTCTACAGTGGCATATACACCGTGTATATCCTAACATGGTCCGTAATAAATGCCATATTGGTAAAACCTTAGAACACGTCGTGAGACGATGTTCAGAATTATCTTCCTGTCCACAAGAGTGACATACGTTGTTTGCAAGTAAGTTAATGCGTACTAACTGAGCAGGTGTAACAAGAAGACCATGTACGACTTTATACCACTCAATGCGTATACATTGTGGTATGACAGGACTATTTATAGTTTTCCAAATTTGCGTCCAGCAAGAGGTGGGACTTATTCTTTCGACACGAGAGATTGTGGTATTATCAGAAAGTAACCTTGTATTGTAAAGGGTTTTTGCAAGCTCTCTAGAAGAAAGAGTCGGATCTCGTTGTAAATAACTGCCTTGTCGTAAGAGTTCTCTTAAATAAGAGGCAGAGGGGAGTAAGTTACCTATACGGCGCAAGTATACCGATTCTTTCATACCAAAAAAGGCCCACACTTTAGTGAAGAATTGAGATTGCTGAAACAGTTTACAATACAATTTCGTGAAATACAAAACATAACACTTTAAACCGATATTGATCAAATTATGGCCTCCACTCTATTTCCTTTTACACAATATTGAATAAGGCACACAAAAGATTTGCCCTTGCCAAATATACCAAAGACTCAAAGATTGAATTTGGCGGAGACTATCCTTCCGAGCAGGCAAAATTTGGGCAATATCCCATAATTTATCATGAAAATTGCTATGACAAACCCAGATTCGTTGTTCCAAATTAAATGGTCGAAAACGAATATTCTGACAAAGTAACTTTATATTAGTGACCACTCTCTTCCAATTAGAAATAATCATTGAGGAAACATTTTACTGGTAGACTCTACCTAAGATAGAGACTTGCGACACAACAGATATAGTAGTCGGCAGATAAGTCGGAGTTGTAACACCAAACTGTAAAAATTTACATTTATGCATATTCAAACTAGCTCGAGCAGATGTTCTAAAATGAGCCATAACTTGCATAACTTTTTGATAATCGTCTTTTGAACAGATAATGACACTAATGCCGTTTGCATAAGATCGCAATGCAAGTTTAGGGCCGTTTATTGGAATTTCATTAAGCTGGCGATCGAATTCCGTAATAACAGGCAGGAGATATATACTAAACAACACTGACGACAAGGAGTTACCTTGGCGTGTGGACTTACGAGTTGGCAATGCCAGGGTCAAGAAACCATTGACTTGTAGTCTAGAAGCTGCATGTAAAAACAGGGTTTGGACTTGTTGAATGAAATTATGAGGTAACCCTATATGTTACATATTATAAAATAAATAGGAATGTGTCACATTATCAAAAGCTCGACAGAGGTCTAAACTCAGTAGTCCACAAATAGTACCAGTGTCATCAAACGAATCAAATGTGTCGCGGAAGTCCATTAGACCATCTAACATTTTGTTACCAATTCTAAAGCCAGTTTGGGCGTCATGCAATAGATCAGGCATGAAAGGTTGCAATCTGCAAGCAAGACATTTCGCAATAATATTGTAATCACAGTTGAGTAATGTTATAGGGCTGTAATCACTCAAGACCTGGAGATTATCTTTTTTCGGTATTAAAACAATGAACCCCGTAGCAAATGTGGTAGACACCTGACCCGTCTCTATAATATAATGAGCGACTTCAAGAAAGTCCGAGGCAATAATATCCCAGTAACATTGATACAAAGTATACGGAATTCCATCAATTCCTGGACTACTCAATGTACTAGAAGATTTAACTACTTGGTGGATTTCGCCCATTTTATATGGTTGGGTCAAGAGGTGTGTTTCAGAGGTAGGAAAAATCACTTGCGGCAAAGGAAATGTCGAATCAGACTGAGTAGGATCAGGTATGTCATTAAATTTATTTTGGTATTCGAAGAGAATATAAGCCGCTATATCAGGTTGCTTCTGAAGGACATTCGCATCCCTTGTATGAAGAGAAGAAATACGGAGACGTTCTCGTCGGCGCGTTTCTTTTATATGATGATACATGCATAACCTTTCGTGTGGAATCGTCAGAGGATCATGTTTTCTTGCCGTAAACCCTTCTAAGTTTTTGCGTTGCAAATTTGAAACTTTTGCTTTAAAAAATGCCAATCTTTGATATTGATCTGGAAGATCATTCCTGTGACTCAATTCTTGGAGGCATTTGTGATAAAATTGTAAAGTATGTGTAGTCTGTATAGCCTGATCTTGTGCGATGCGCATAAAGAAGGTTTTGGTATTGGGTTAAACCATATTCTCCCACCCAATAAGAATAGAGTTGAAGTGGGGCTTACGTTCACACCATATAATCCAACAGTTTCGAAAGTTTTCCTTAACTTCAGGTAAAAGTAAGAGAGAAGAGTTTAATTTCCAATAAGATTTACCCATTAATTTTCGTGGTACATCATAAGGTATCCATATTTGTACTGCAAAATGATCGGAGAAAGAATTACCACGCACAGCATACATCACTTGTGGTGTACACAACGTATCACTGAAATAAAATCTGTCTATTCTGCTCTTAGTATTACTACGGACATACGTGTACAAATTGTCTTCCTTTTTAAAAATAGCAACATCCTGTAACCTAAGTCCATCGACTAAATATCGTAATTTAGGACTGTAACTAGTGTCTCCTGTGGCATCTTCGCCAGGTCGAATAATACAATTATAGTCTCCCCCAAAAATTACATGATCATATGTCAGATTAAACATATTTACTAACGTTTCATTAAGAAATGTCTTACGTTCATTTATTTTATTATGCCCACTAGGAGAATATACAGGGTGGTAGGTATTTCCACCGACATACTTTGGATGGCGATTCCTTACAGGAAATGAAAGAAAAAAGTTCAAATAAACATATGCTGGAAAATGCCTCCTTTCAGAGTTTTAGTCCATTGAAAATTCGAAAAATCATTTTTCAAAACTCCCTAACTTAGAAAATATAGGACCTATCCCAAGCGGTTTAAGAAATTTCACAGTAACTAGTATACTCTCTATCTAAATATCCATGCTTTACCATCCTCCGTTATCGGTGAAAGGAACTGTAGAAAGGAAGTTGAAGTACAGGAATGCTCCTTTAAGTACTAGTGGTGCGTTCGTTTCGCTGGTACCGGTGATTTCTGAAACATTGATATTTAGATAGAGCGTATACCAGTTCCTATTTGATCCCTTAATCTGTCTGGTATACGTTCTATTGTTTCTAAGTTAAGAAGTTTTGAAAAATGACTTTTCGAATTTTCAATGCATCAGAACTCTGAAAGGAGGCACTTTCGGCCCATGTTTAGTACAACTTTTTTCTTTCATGTCGTATAAGGAATAGCCTCCCAAAGTTTGTCTGTGGAGTTACCTATCACCGTGTACATTAAGAAATAATATTTTTGTTTAGCCGGACAAGGTGTTGATTTTGAATAATCGAACAAATTGTTGAAAAATAGAAACAACAATTGAAGGATGTTACTAAGTAGAAATAAATAATGTGTAATCGTGTTGATGTAGAAATGGAGCCATAAGTGGCTGAAGTCTTTTGTATGTTAAGGATAGTTAGAGCCAGTGTGGCAATTGATATTTTAGGGTTTATGAGCCAAGCGTGGCTGTTAATAATAAGGTCGAAGAGCCGAGAGTGGCCACTGTTATGGTAGGTTGATGAGCCAAGAGTAGCTTTTGATATTTTAGTGGCTTATGGTAACGCCAAGTGGGATCATAGTTATTGTGATAGTTTTTGGGATACAGGAAGGCTCCTGTTTAACTGAGTGTATTGGTGTAAGTCCATTAAAGGTTGACAGTGAAAAGAAAGTGATATAATTCATTTGTAAACTCTAGTAGATTTGAGAAGTTAATTATAAGTAATACTTTGCTTCACTGAAGGTACCAACAATTTAAAAAAAAACTAACAATTTTGTTCCAAAGAAAACCAATAGCACGACCAATAGCACGCATGACACAGTTGGTGTCATGCACAACTGAGTAATCTCAAATTCGTGCTTGATCAAAATTTTAGTACCTCTCTGGTTCACTCCCAAATTTACATAAGATTTATAACCAGTGAGATAAGCGAAATTATCTTCAACTACCTCTTGTAAAAATAATTCCGGGATCGTGGTCAAATATAAACTGTTTATACATTTGTCGTTTCGTTTCAGAACTCATGCCATTAACATTAACAGTAACACAACTCAATAATGACATAAGTTAACACATTAAACTTAGTAAACAAAGTAAACACATGGCAACCTTAACACTCATTTCCTGTTTAATGTAAACAACTAAAGGAAAACGAAGTATGCAGGTATTTACAGACCCCGTTTCAGTACAGTCCATATTGCTTGCCTAATTATCACCCGTATTTAATTTCTTTTGTGAGCCAGTACTATTATTTTGCAGATGAAGCGCAATTTGTTGTCGTTTTCGTCCTTTTGGCGATGCATTATCATGTCTTTTATTCTCTAATTTCGAACCTTTAATTTTGCGCTGGGTAGATCGTAGTAACGGAAAATCATCATTACTATCGATGCCATCGTCCTTGAGAAGGTCAGAGTTATTATCGTTTGTTTCAGTTTGAAGCACACAGGAAGCCTCTGTTTGCTTACTGTCGACACTCCCCGTTGTTGTTGTTGTTGCTGTGATTTGACCTTCAGTTACCACGGTATGAGCGAGTTCCACGAGAGAAACTTCCCCTGGTGTTACGTCAGCTGTTTCTGCCTGTGTTTGGTTCTCAGCACCTTCGCTTGGAGCTACAGGTCAAACATCATTAGAACTGAATTGAATTTCTTCCTTCGCTTCAAGTAATTCACTGTCCGTAGTACTACATTGGATGGCAGAGAAGGGAGGTACTTTACAGGGAAAAGTAGGTGGTATACGCAACACTGTAGGCCGAGTATTTAAAGGACAATTATAGCGTTCATGTAATTCTGAATGACATCGTTGGCAAGTTTTAGGCTGTCCTTCTTAAATAATATGTCCTTGATATTTTGAAGCCATCACAAATGATGGAATGTTTCGTTTAAGCTGGACACGGGCAAGATAAATGCCATTATTTACAGTATATCGATATTGTCTAGACCATGCATCAGGTGTAACACTTAACACATTACCATAGGCACTTAAAGTCGTCTGAATGCAAGGAATTGAAGTCTCCGGGGCAAATTAAATATGTGTAACACTTTCACTTCTAACGTAGCATCATTTACCAACACTTTAGCAACGGTTCCATTATTATATTTGAAAGTGAGTTCACCGTTAGCGTCGCGAACAATCTGCTCCATTCGAGCCTTCCGCACTAATTTTAAATAAACACAACGCTGGGTAGTCGGAATTTGAAAGGTCCCCCACTGTATACCTTTACGTCGTCTATAATTTTGTCTTTACTTTTGTTTACAGTGGGGGACCGTAGGTACCCCATGAATATTAATAATCTTTAAGGAGACTTATTAACTTGTTGATGAAAGGAATTATTTACATTACAAAGTATCTTGATTGGAGTCAGTTTCGCAGTTTCCGTCGGAGGTTTTCATTAAGGAACTTTACAGGGAATTAGCTATTCCACATGTTGTTTACCGCCAGCAAATCCCTCCAAATTTATTACGGTAAGGTTTTATACTCTTTTATTACAAGTTTACTTTTGAGGTCATATAAGTATTACAATAATTTTAAGAAAAAATATTGACGTTTCTATATAATCAGTATTAAGTGCATGAACGCGCCTGTTGTATAATCGGAGAGTTCAAGGTTCAAATTCTGAGGTCGGCCATCATTAGTGAGACCTTCTTTCTTGTATTCTGGCTCATACAATAAATGCCAAGAAGGTATCTTTCATTAAAATTTGCAGTATATCTTTATGGCCAAAAAAATAACTAAAATGTGGTGACGGATTATACCTGTACGACCGAGATACGTAAACAGGTAGATAGATACATATACCAAATCACGTAGCACAACAACCCTAAAGAGTTAAGGCCTGTCACTCGGCTTTCAGTGGTTGGCACGTGGTCAGCGTAAAACTATTCACAGCTACTTTGACTATCTGCTTTGCTTCAGGGTTGCCCTCGGTACTCATTTCTGGAGATTCCTTCTATTCATCCGCCTGGAAACGAATCCAGGTCGCTGGATGGATAGTCAGACTCTCTACAGAATTCACTATTGGCCAGTCCAGATAGATATATATAGAGATGGATGGATGGATATATGGAAGAACGTGTAAATAGATACTGAGATACATGGATGAATGCAAATCATGAATCGTTTACATAAATTACATAAACAGTCTGCTATGATATATATATATAATCAAAAGAGACATAGAAATGCCTTTCCTGATTCTTTGACAATACCATTTATTGAAACACGCATTAAATATACGTCTGATGAATGAAAAAGGGGATCAATTGCGAAGAAGATATGTAGTGAGGCATACAAGGTAGATAGGAGCTCAAAAAAATGGTTACTAAAACTGCTATGAAAGCAATCTTTAAAGTATCATGTATATCATCTTGCTAACAATACGTTATCAAGTCAAAACAGACATATAGACGCTGTAACAGAAGTTGTGTAAAGATAAAAGGCAATAACAATAAATTTAATACAATTTCTAATGGGGTCACTTAGGTAACCCATTTCATCGTTTTTGTGATGATTTTGAGCTTGACTGTGCGAGGTTTAACCATTTCTAAAATATATTTCATCTCCACTCTAATCTATACTAGAATTGGCCTACTTTCAGTTTAAGTTCATCCTAATACAGTAAATATGGTAACAGATAGCGAGAAGCTTTTTCCGTAATCGATTAAGCGTCCAAAGAATATATTCCATTTTCACTCTAATGTCTCTGTTAAAACCAGAACTTGCAGAAAGCAACCACTTACGGTTTTAACAAAGGTCGTTATTTGAGTAAAAACGGTAATAGATAGGGAGAAGTGCTTTCCGACAGCATCCGAAGCATAGATTACGTCTCTATTCTTAACTCTCTACTAAATTCAAAAGTGATAGAAAACCACTAAACCTTCAGGATTTCGATATTGATGTACACAAAGCAAGAATTATAGGAGATAAAGAGAAGGAGTTTTATGGAATCGATGAAATCTACAAAGGACATGTCGCATTTTAATTCTTCAGTTTCTACTAAAACCAGGAGTGTAGAAATCCACAACGACTTCTGATTTCAATATTACTCAACATAGAACAAATGTGTTAAGATATAGCAAAGAGCATAGAGCAAAGGTACGGGTGTCTTGTACAACAGCTATGTTTGTCCATCCGTCTGATCTTCCGTCCAACTGTCTGTGAACAAGTATTGCAGTTTATTTTTTAATTGTTTTAGTGTCTCAAAATAATATACAATCAGCACCCACAATATACTACGGAATCAGAAAATGGTTGAAATTCCGGCTTGAAATCCGGTACTTTTGGCTAGAATACTTATTTCCACTAAGCAAAAAATGTAGAATATCAAGAAAGTATTTTCCATCGATTCAGGGCCCCAAGAATAGATTCCGTCTCCAGCATTACATTCAAACCGGAAAAGATAGAGATCCTTCATTAATCTTTATTATAGATTAACTTTGCTCTTACTTCCATTAACAGGTTTAAGTCCAAGCCCAAAACTTTGATGGCCAGTAACTTGGAAACCAAAGACTTTCATTAAACCAAATTTAAAATGTTTGTAGATTCTAATAAGCTTAATGTGTATATACAATATCTTGCTGTATGAGCCTTTAGTTCATGAATTAGTGACCATCAATTCCCGAAATTTCATGACAAATAACTCCAGAATCAGTTTTGTACACCATAATATATCATATGTGTATTAAGCTCATCACGGTATACCCTATGTGAAACCTGGTGAAGATCATATGAGTTACATTGATCGTCCGTAATCAACATTTCTTGGTAAATTTGACTACGTCTAAATCTCAAATTTGATAGCCAATAACTTGAGACGTAACAGTCTCAATTTAATTAGATTTGAATTGGTGAAAGATTTTACTGCGCTTAGTGGGTATATGAATTATTATATTGTGCATGTTTGGTTCAGGAATCATGTTGCCCACGAGAAATACTGTTTCGTCGCTTCGTTTCGATTCTCGAAGTTTATACTCGTCTGGTCTCGAATTGTTTACGTCTCGTTTGTAAAATATATGTACTAACTTTCCATACCGGTATTCTTCTTAATGTCTTCTAGAAGTTATCAGATTGCTTCCGCATGACGTGAGATCCACGAAGGATGTGAAATAATAACAGTTCAATTATATTTATTACTGAAGTATATTGTGTAGACTTGCATATCAATGAACGTTGATAGATGTATTTCATTGTTTTCATACAATGAATTTGTAGTTTTCATACTATGAATCGTGTAACATTAAAACAATGACTGAGATCTAAAACATAGGTGAACTAGTGTTGCCACGAGACTTGATAAACTTCAAGTGTCGTATCGATTGTTTATTAATGTTTATACACATTTCTGGTTATTTACGGCGTCTATAGCATTAAACTCTTCACGTACGAAGGATGACGTCCCTTGGTGAGTACAATATCCAGGGAAGGTGAAAAGGAAGAAAGGAGCCGGGAGGAAGTTGAGTTGAGTTAAGTTGATTTTAGTTTAGCGTCCCGTTCTGCAACGAGGCTATATGAAACGTGGACCTACTGAATAACGTGGAATCCGAACCAAGTGAGCTCCCGCTGGGAAGAGCGGGGAAGAAGGAAAGCGGTCTTGGGCCTGTATGTTAGGTACAATCCTGGCGTTTGCCTGCTGTGAATGACGAAACCTCAGGAACAATTTAACTCAGGATGGCTCGAAAAAGCTATTACTGCTTTTAGACTGAGTAACCTCTTCGAGAATCGAACCAGGGACCACTTATAGCAAAGGCAAAAGGTTAGCGGATTTATTACGTGAGACCACTGATCATCTCATCTGGAAAAGAAGACAGGAATTGTCAAGTTTCTCTTTCGCCTTGATTTTGAAAATGCACTTGTCGACCCGTTTTTGAGTCTAATGGGCAATACTATTCTGGACTTTAAACTGGCCATTAATAAAACCACAAATTTGGTTATCTTTAATTTGAGGACCAAGGATCTAAATATTTCATACGCACATTGAGCTCATAAATTTCATCATAATGATAAATTTGGTCAAATTCAGATGAATTCCACCAATCGCGTTTTACAGAAATTTCTTGATTTTACTACGCCCAATCTCAGTTTTGATTGTCAAGTGAACCAAAGATCTGGATATAATAATATATCATATTAAGCTATCACGTTAGTAAGCTACTTAATATTTACTATCATACCAAGTATGGCCAAGATTGGATGGGTACCTTCGATCACAGTTTAATAAAATTTCTTCATTTCATAAATTCCAAACCCATAATTGATGGCAAATAACTTAACAAACATGGCTTATTATTTCATATGTTCACTGAGCTCGTTCAGGTTCATTAGCACTCCAAGTTTGGTCAATATTGAATGAGTTTCATCGATAGCATGTGATAAATATTCTTTCAATATGACCAACTCACTCTGATTAATTATAACACAAGAACCAAAAGCACCATAATATTTAGATCTCAATCATCATTTAGATTAAAGGGCGGATGAGGTTCAGAAATGATTTTAAAATTAGATAATCTCAGACGTCATAAAGTTAGGTAAATGAATCTTCTTATGAAAAGTCATTATTGAAAACAAATGGACACATGACCCTCTATTTTGCAAAATTCCAATTTTAAAAGCAATTTCTATATTTTTCGCTAGATCGGATTCTATAACGTTGTCTTTTGTTTGTGATATCATCACGGAAAACGACTCACCCATTTAAAATTAATTTTGAAACACTGTTCTATGAAGTTTTGTCACTTCACATTAATTAACGTATGTATCCTGAGCAATCGAGGAAGTTCAAAATTTAGGCCAAAAATAGAGTGTTGACGGTTTGTATAACTATACTTAATTGAAATACATACTTACCCTAAGCTGGAAGGAGATAAAATTATTTTAATAAACCTATTTTCCCTGTGCGAAGGACGGGCATTTCAACTAGTTATTAATAAATGCACGGTTCGATTTATGAATACTACTACTACTACTACTACTACTACTACTACTACTACTACTACTACTACTACTACTACTACTACTACTACTACTACTAATAATAATAATAATAATAATAATAATAATAATAATAATAATAATAGGGTAATAATAAACATTTTGTGCCGTTTTTTCCACATGGGGAGAATAGGTTTGTGGAAAATAATTGAATCCTATTGCCTCCCGCCTTTAGCATACATATTTTAATGAAAGTTTAATGAAAAGGTACACTAAATGTTTTATATTTTGTGTATATTATGAACCCATTGCACACCATGTTCTTAGTATACGCTCTGTAATTAAAGTGACACCATAAAAAGCCCGTTCGAAGTACGTGAAAGCTATATTCCAAAATTTATTTCAAACGATTTAATCAGTTTCAGGTTTCCAGTTATTCGATCACCTACAAAATCGTTAATTTTTACATATTACATTTCGTACCCTGCATGTCCCTTTTTCACTTCACTACACAACTAACGGCCAATGCTTCTCTTGAAACGAATTCTTCAAGTTTGCCTCTGTGTTTGATAATGTTTGCTCTAAATAAGTAATATAAACCATAAAATTGAAATTTAGATTTGAAGTATCATCTAGCATTACACTCGGGAAACTGAAGATTGTATACTGTAGTCCCTCCCATTCGAAAAAATTCATAAGGTTCACTACCGTTTGTTCCTACGCGACAGATATTACACTACCTAGGTAATAACCCTTTGACGGAATTACGTAAAGAATACTCGCAAACTCTTCAGTATAATCCAAGTGATATTGAAGGTAAAATTAAATATGCATTAATGAAAATAATTAACAATAAAGTTGTTAAGTTACACAAAATTATTACATACCGTAAATAATTTTATTCAAATATCATTCACTTTCTACAACATGTATCACGCAGAAGAACTTGTATTCAGTGTTTATTAATTTAATTTATTACAATATAATCTGAGAGTGTATATGATTTTCATTTCATGCCAATAGCGAAGAAATGCAATCCTGAATCTTCAGGAGGCTTTTGGTGAGCCCTGTAACTTATTTTAGCGCAAATGACACAACAGCTGGTGGTGTGAAAAGATTACCACCTTAAGAGTCACAAAAAGATATTGGCGCTTTAAATTTGAATGTTACCAGTGATGTAGTGAAGGAAAATTTGGCCAATCGAGACCCAAAAAAGTATAAATATCATTCGACACAATTAAAGAAGACTGCACTGCAAACAAAATAATATAGGTTTCAGATTTACAGGAACATTTCCATTACAACAGTGAACGCATTAATATATGTTGTGGTAGTGTGGAGGTAAAGTGCAGACAGGTATTTTCAAGACACGGACACAGCGTCTCTAAATAAATAAATAACCTTATTATTCTAGAATAGTCAACCCATCAATTAGGAGCAGGTAAAAAGATTCGGTCTGTCTAAATTTTTACATTAAAATATCAGTATTTCGGAATCTCTGAGGGACAGAGATATGACATCTCATTTAAAATAATTAGATACATATGAAATACACAGAAGGAGAAACGCAAAATATTGTCGATGGTAACACGTGGCGATGTTTGCTAGAATTATATATATATATATATATACTAGCAGCGTTCACCCCGCTTCGCTGCGGTCACCCCGGAACGCAATAAACCTTGTTAATTAGATAATTTTTACTTTTTCGCTTTCAAGTGATATGATAAAAACCATAGTAGATTCCAGTAAATGTTAACATTATATCGCCTGTCATTTATGTTAACCCGCCGAGTCACATGGTCATGCGGGTTGCATATAAATACGTTTATTTTTACCTATGATGAACTAATAACAAAGGATTTGTACGTATGGACACTTGAATGGTCAATTATCTCAAGACACTGGTAATTGAAAATTAAAGTGATATGATAAAAACCATCTAGGGTCCAAATCCTAATAACCCCCCAAAAATGAAAGAAATTGGTTCAGCCGTATTAGCGTGATGAGTTCACAAAGGATTTGTGCGTTCTCTTTTATATATATAGATATAATGGCAGGGGGTTTTCGCCGGCGAGGTTAAGATCACACGAGCTGTCGATCACGTGAGATTTTGAGCAGCAAGATGTTCACCACACGAGTTTCAACCATGCGAGATTTTGCCGCACAAGGTTTTGTGCGACAAAGTTCTGGGCACAAGAGGTATTGACCAAGAGAGATCTTGAGCAGCAAGGTTTTGGGCAAGCAAAATTTTAAGCAAGCGAAATTTTGGCCCGTGGGCTTTTGGACAGCAAGGTTCTGGCCGCAATATTTCGGCGGCGAGGTTTTGTACTCATTCTGTTGGCACACGATACATGTAGGAAACCAGAGTCGATTTCAGATGAGGGCACATGAGATTTGATTTCTTGTTCGAATGAAGGTTTAAATTTTATATACCGTAATAACTTCGGTGCTGAAAAGAGATGTTAAGCCAAATGAGATAATTTACACGCATGTCTCTACTTCCTAACACCATCTCTGACTCATACACTTCCTAATGGATTACGTAAAAACATATCTTCTTTTCAATACATAGTATAAATGGAACGTCGCTATCAGGATTGAAGAAAATCATGATGTTTTTATTAAAAAGCTACATTTTCTTATTTTTTCAACATTTAAATCGGTTTTCTATTTAAATCACTTGTACTAGTTTTTTTTTAAAATAACGGAGTACATTTCTTTTTCAGTTGTCTTCAGATTTGTTCTTATATAAAGTTAAAATAAAAGCGAAATTTGGACTTTCCTGATTTTTATGTTACGTTTCTGGCATGTAACAGTTACTCAGTAGAAATTAATTACTATTCTCCCAACATATAAGAGTAGGTGATCACAGTGATATTTCACTCCTCAATATTTGGATGCAAAAAATATACTTATGATAATCATACTGCATATTTGGTTTTACGAAGTTCAATCAGTAACAAAACAAGGTACAATATGTACGTGTAGAATTGCTACAATTTTGCAAACTACAAGAATTTTGCATTGCGTTGCACAGCTAATATGTAACTGATTAGCTAATTAATTCTATGGCCTATGAAACCCGAAGGTTCACTGCAGCGTTCACAAATACCTCCATTGACTTCTGTCCTTAGTCAACTGGATCCAGTTTCTAATCTATATTCCTATTTCTGCAAGATCCATGTTAATATTGTCCTCCCTCCTCCTAAGTCTTCCTAATGGTCGTTTTCCGATTGGTCTTTCAGTCAAGACTTTGAAAGCGTTTCTACTTTCTTCCATTCTAGCTGCATAACCAGCCCACCTAAGTCTCCTAGACTTGACGATCCTAACAATGTTTGATAAACGGCATAAAATATGCAGCTCCTCTTTATGAAGTTTCCACCATCCCCAGTTCCCGTTCCTCATGGGTCTGAATATTCGATTCCGAATTTTATTATCAAATACTTTTGGTCTACGTTCTTCACTCAGAGTAAGCGACCATGTTTCATAACAATATTGCACAACAAGCATGATTTTATAAATTTTAAGCTGAAATTCCTCGACAGAATTCGCGAAGACGAAATATTGTGAAGTAAATAATAACATGAATTTCCAGCTTTCAGTCGACATTCAGTGTCTTCATGGATTTGGTTTTGGTCTGTTAATATTGGTCTAGAAATTTGAAAGTTTCTGTAGTGAGTATATATCCCGTTTAAAAGTTTTTCTTTAAAATTGTATAATTATTCAAGATAAATTTGCATATCAACATGAATTGTGTTTGAAATAGAAATATTTGATTTCAAGTTATCTGTACTCAGTATGACAATGTGCCATACCATAATATGTAAGATGTCTCAGTAGTAAGGTGTTTCTAGGCAAGGATAGCAATTTCTTTGCAAACATATTTTTCCTTCTATTTACAGTATTAAAACTATCTGAAATGCACGTTCTTAGTGCGGGAAGTATATGTCTCTGGGAAATATATGAAAGGTATATTTATATCCTCTTTTCCACTCCTTTGGATCCGTATTTGAATCGAAATAAAAAAGAAAGCAATCCAACTCAAGCAAGGCGCTATGTATCTTCGAAAAATCCTTTCAACTAGTGCGGCCATTATAGCCACGGCCATTATAGTCATATAGCCACGCTGCTGACAGATATGCTAAACTTATATTTCCACTCATCATATGTGAAGCTTCCGGGTTCTTGACACTATAGAAAGGTAGAACCCTTGCTTGGTCTAGTGGGTAGTACACTTGACTTGGTTCGCGTGATTTCGATTTCAATTCCCGGTAGGGGTACAATTCAACGACCAAATTAGGTCCACGTCTTCTTTAGCCTAGCAGGCATAAACGTGGGACGTTAAACTAAGTGAAACTAAACCAAACTATAGAAAGGTAGAATACGTATACCAGAGGAATGTTAATTCAAGAGTTATTACTCTTGTAATGAAGCCATTATTACTAAGATCTTATAAAAGTAGTCCGAAATCCTAATTCACAAATCTCCTCTGTTCCAGCTTTTAATTTACAGTAGCCATGACCCTTTTTGAATCACACGAAGACGTAGCTAGTCGTTTTACCACTACTTTATTGGCTTAATAGCTGAGAATGATAGTAAGGAAAATTAAGTTGGTTTAAAATTGTTTCACTGGTTCGAACTAACACAAGAAAACTTATGCAATTTAATCATTCTTGTACACAACAATTACTACATTAGATAGTTATTCTTTTTGCAGTGACTTCCCTGACGTGCCGTCCTCATGGAGGTCACGCTTAGTTACGTTACAGTAATTAAACTAGAACCTGCTTTATGGCAGAACACTGAAACACAGACGTAGGTACTACAGCATATAAGGCAACTATATTTCCTGTACTCTAATACAATAAACTACTTTTCATTCCTGAAGTTGTAGCAACAATTTTAGGGAGTTTTGTGTCTCCTAACTAGTATAATAATTTGCATAGGACGGATCTACTGTTTGTGAATTAACATTTTCCGAAAAACAATTCTGATTAAATATATAAGGGGGATATGGGTATACTAATCAAAATCTGTCCGAGTGAGATAAAACTTGCAAAATTTAATCTCCCGAACGTCCTGATAACGAAAATAAATATTTTTTTCCTTTCCGTGTTCGGAGAGATCAGAGGAAGCATAGCCAAGAAGGACAATTACGATTGGAATGAAACTTGCAGGATCCATAGCTCTTCAGCTTACGATTCGAAACCGAGAAAGTGGCTCCGCGTATCGTAGTCGCTGACGCTCTCGCCTTCGGTGCGAGCGGTCCCAAGTTCGATTCCCGGTGGGGGCACTCAGTCGAAAAAGTGTAAGAGCCTTTTCAGGCCAGCCATACTGAATGAGGTTTTCCTGGGTTTTCCTCAATTCCACCAGGCAAGTGCCGAAGGATACCTAACTTATTGGTCCCAGGCCGCTTCCTTCCTTCCCCAATCCTTTCTTCCTTCCATTTCCCCAGATAGTGTGTTCGCCAAGGTACGTCATCCCTCGAAAGGTGATGGGCTAAATGGCCATAGATGTCGAAAGCCCAGAAATCTAAATCCTAATCAAAACCGAGAAATAACACGAGGAACAAATAAGAAAAAATAGAAATTACGTTTGTTGTCAGAGTGTCAGTAAGAATAAATTTTACACGTTTTATCTCATTCGGAAAACATTTAGGACTGTGCCCTCTGTCACCCTTGCACCTTACATCTTCAAATAATAATAATAATAATAATAATAATAATAATAATAATAATAATAATAATAATAATAATAATAATAATAATAATTATTATTATTATTATTATTATTATTATTATTATTATTATTATTATTATTATTATTATTATTATTATTATTATTATTATTATTTAATCATAAGGCAAAGAGCTATGAATCCTGCAAGTTTCATTACAATCGTCCCAGTCTTTCTACGCTGAGCCCAAGACCCAAACTATAGAATTTTAAGGGAGGAATATGCCTGTTCTGCACAAAAGAAGTGTTTTTCTTTCATTTCGGTTGTTAATCGTAATTCAAAGAACTATGGACCTGCAAATTTCGTTCCCATCGTCCCAGTTCTGGGCTAGACTCAAGACGTAAAGCAATAGTTCTTTATGAGGACACATGATTCTCAACTCCTGCCAAATAAGTAAAAACATAAGCTTAAAAATTAGTTTTCTTCTCGCGAATTATGAAACATTGCATTTTACAAATTCTATCCCATTCGGACATTCCTTGAGGAAATTAATGAAATCTTTAAGTTTTACGTCCCACGATTATGCCGACTATGCTAAAGAAGACAATGATGATGGAAAATGAGTGAAGGCAGAATGAAGATACTGAGTGAAAACGGGAAAATCCCGAGAATACCCACGCACACGGTGTTTGTTCACCACATTCACTTGGCGCGAGCTGCGATTGAACTAAGAACCCCATGCACCAGAGGTGAAGGCTCTACTACTGGGTCACCGCGGCCTCAACAATTTTTGAGCAGCATACCTTTTTCACCACTTATATGTGTAAACAGGTATTTTAAAATTTAGGCTGAAGAACTATGGATACAGCACGTTTCGCTACAATCGTCCCAGTTCTAGGATAGCCCTAAGCCCCGATATATAGGATTTTATCGGGGAATATGCTCCCTCCACTCCCACCAAATACACCAAGAAAAATATTTTAAAATTATTCTCGTTCTCTAAATATTAGTGAGATGAAATTTTGCAAGTTTTAGGACTATATGATTTGGACAATTTTTGAGGAGTATGCCCCCTGTCACCCCTTATGTATGTAAATATATTTATTTTTAAATTCTAGCTCCGAGTACTATGGAACCTGCGAGAATCGTTCGAATCGTCTCAGTTCTTCTAGGTTAGTAAATATTCTAAATGAAGATAGATAGAACATTATACACTTATCTGTCGAGATTCCACCACTCTTCCGTAGATTTAAGTAAGATCTTCAGTCAACACTATTAAACTACTCTTTAAACTACACTATTAAACTACAACATGCAGCACGAACATTTATTGAAGACACGGCAAACAATCAGACCCTTGCGTGCGGTATCGGGAATTTCCCGAGACCTTGCTATCTGCGCGTAATGCAAAGATGCCAACCCGTAGTGGACGTTTGTATTTCGGAAGTTTGTATTTGAATGATGTATTTCGACGTTTCTTTTTGTTTTCCTTTCTTTTTCTTCTTTTCTTATTTGTCGCTAAGTTTTGTTTTACGATAGAGACACGTAGCCACTCTGAGAATTATATTGGGTCAGCAGGAGGTGAGTCTGGGCTATGGGCTATTGTGTAATGTAAACGGATAAACCTAACAATGTATAAACGTTAAAAGACATTTGACATAAAAGAACAATTTAGAAAATTTCCTCAAAACTTCATACAAAATAGGTTCTCCACACATTTCCAATTGATTAAGATACTTCCCCAAACTTGGGAGCATACCACGAAAGTTGACAACACTGACTGAGGAAAGAGAATACTAACCCCCTCGTCTCCACCTCACCTCTTTGTGTGTTTCTCGAAGGGTATGAAGTTTTTTATATATTGTTGGTACTGAAAGTTTTTACACGCTACAGGCGTTGTTGAGACCAGGACCTAACAAACATAGTAAAACACTACATAGGATATCTTGGAAACTACGTCGTATAAGCCAAAGATGTCTCCACCACCGTCAAGAGAATGTAATGACAAACATATCGATGTAAATTCACCTCCCTAAAAGCATTATTTCTGGTCGAAGAATTTGTCCCAACGAGGTCGGTTTGACAGCAAGTGGCTAACAAGTTATGCGTTACGTGTATATCTGTGTGTGTGTGTGCTTTTGTGAATTTCTTCCAGTCTGTATGGTTAGCAGATACACCTTGAGTGCGGGAGAGCATGGTTCGATTTCCGCTGGGAACTCATGTTGTTATACCACTCTAAACTGTAGACCTATGTCTCAAATAAGCACACATATATTGTATATGACTTTGGTACATTTATGTTCTTACTTGGGAGCCGTCGAAAATTTCGGAATACAGAGTCACGTAGACCGAAAAGTGAGAAGCATGGGTACAGCGTAAAACTGCCATGGAAATATAAGCTCTTTAGGCTATGTTAATCCTGACATATAATGTAACTAGCTTGTCCAAGTAACAATGGAGGAAAAACAATCACCTGCAATACTCTTATAACCGAAAATATTTTCCAGATATTATTACCCCTTTCTCCTGCAGAATGAAAGCCCTGACGAAAATGCAATATTATTTACATATAACTACAACATTATTTTGTGTAATATAACAAACAGAGGCAGCTAGAACCCAGTGTTTCTTTCCTTTCGAAATTTTTCCGAGGGTTCGCTTCCATCTCCCCCTTCCCCAGAGAATAAAATAAAGAAAGTTGAGATTGCTTGTTATTTGTGTACAAGGGACGCAATTAAAGTCCCAGTTCAGCACATTCGGAATTAGACTTTCCCCTGAAGGAAAACCTGTTAGTATTGTTAGTATTTCTCATGTGGTCTCACACACATAAAGTACAAGAGTGTAGAACTTCATATGCCATCGTTAATGGAAATTTTCCCCTGAAATCGTGAATTGTTATACGGATAAAATTGAAGGATGGAACATGTTTAGAGGGCTTGCACGTGACATCTAACTATACTTTTGAACAAATGTGTTATAGATGAATGTCTGCATTGCCTCTATTTTCTTGAATGATCTGTCAGGAAAGTAAATGTACACCTATTTTTCGAGTCTGGCATTCCTGCGCTCCATCCGTGGAGAGTATGAGAATTAAATCAATCAAATGTTTACTGAGGGGCAAAAAGAAAAGCTTAATCTGAATAAGACATTGCAGAGGGGCACAAGCTGTGAATACGAATAGTGCATTGTGTAAATAAAGGACGACACCGAAAGAGAAAGCCAGAAACAGCTGTTAAACTTACAAAAAAAGAGTAAAAATTGTCGAAGTGAGAACATAAAACACAAATACAACAAATACGCCGACAACTAAACGGTCACCATGCCATGATCTTGGTGTAGTGGTTAAGGTGCTGGCTTACAAATGCAAAGGACGCAAGTTCGAGTCCTGGGCAAGGACATTTTTAAAAATTTTTGTTAATAATACATACAACTCATGAGAGATGGTAAAAGAGGTCGTATTTAGTTTTTCGTAGCAATTATTATTGGTAATGTTTAGTACTGATAATACTTTTAGTCTTTGCGTATTGCTTTTGTTCTTGTCTTCATTTCGAAAGAGAAGAATATCCGAACAAATGCCACCAAAATTCCTCATATTTTGAATGTAAACGCCATTTGCAATTAGTAAAGAATAAAAATTGAACGTTCCGATGTAGCTGCAAAAAGTAAAAGGAAAAACATGGAAGTCGACCATACTCATGGTTACTAATAATACAATTTCTACATGCCTTACACCTCCCGACCACGTGTCTACGTTAGCAAGTAAGAGGCTTGTGTTTAGGTTAGGCTCATCAATACGTTTTGCAAAGGGGCCCGGTTTAGCTCTGACGCACCACAGGTGCGAGAAGGGAGAAAAACACTTTTTCTCTCTCCCTCTGTGTGTCTATTTATCTATCTATTTGTATATATATATATAACGCTATTTGTGAATGCCATAACCACCCTAATTTTCAGCCGATTGAGACGAAACTTGGCACAAACATTAATTGTTGAATTATCTTGATGAGTTCGTTAACCAGAATAATCAGATGAAAATGTTCAAAATGGTGGCCCTTCAAACTCTTAAAAAGTTCCAAGGGAACCAAATTTCGCCCATAAATAGATATTCAGAAAGTTTGAATAAATTTTCTTCTTTTACTGAAATATTTGTGTGCAGAAACTTATTGAAATATTGGACCCGATTAATGGCCTAAAGAAGGTTCACGACCTTTCGCTACGGTCAGGGTTTTTTTTTTTTTTTTTGCAGGAGGGGGTTATTTTCCTATCGGAACAAGATGATTGTTAGTGATGATATGAAATTACACATTGAAAGTGAAGTAACTTGTGTAACGTGTTATTTGAAAGAATAATATAATAAATGTGCATTCCTCTAACACAGAGAACTCATGTATTTCGAGTTCGGGAGCCTGAATGGCGAGGAGTGTTATTTGATTTGCTTTTTAGTAACACATTGCATTGCAAATAAAGGTAGGCAACATTAGTGGTAAGTAAAACAACAACAACAACAACAATAATAATAATAATAATAATAATAATAATAATAATAATAATAATAACAATAATAATAATAATAATAAAAATAAGTATTTTTTGTGGCAAGGCAATATCTTCTTCAAACGTAATGATTGTAACGCCATATCTCCCTTACAAACAAAATATTAGCAATTTATATCGAGAGAACGGGAAACTGTAGAGCGATGGGACCAACGTTGGACAGCATGCACTCATAGTACTCAGAAAAGTAAGCGATTTCAATGCAAAATGAACGAAGAGTCATTGTCATGGGTACTCATGGGGCCACGGCAGAGCCCTCTTTAGGCAAAATGTCGATAGCTTATATCGAGAAAACAGGAGGTGATACTGGGATGGGACCAACGTTGGACACCGTGGACCCATAAGGCGCATCGAAAAAATTAGGGAGGCGGCCGGCAGCCAGCCTTACTTATTTCCACATAATAATATAAAATTATATTGTCGAAATACACACACGAGTTAGCTACTAATATTTCATATTATTATTATTATTATTATTATTATTATTATTATTATTATTATTATTATTATCTACAGCGTCTTTTCATTACGTGAGCATGTTTGACATGAAACCAAAGAGAAAATCCATCCTGTAGGGAAAAGAAACAATACTTTCTCTCAAATGGATTAAATATCAAGCCGAGATTGATTCGAACTCGCATGGACGGCGCGAAAAGCCAGTGCTTTGTCCACTATTTTTTTAACTGACTCACCGAACGCGTTTCAGTAACTTACTTATTGCTAATTTTACTTGCTTCACTCGTTTAACTTGCTTTTTCTAATAACTTATAACGACAGAGACACGAACACAGAAACATCGAGAACAGTTAAAAATGATAGATGCTCTCCCGCCGAGAATCGAACCCGAGACTCCATACACCCAAGGCTCAGGTGCTAGCCTCTAGACCAGCGGCGATGGCAACGCTCACTTCCTGTGTCGTTAGGGATTACGACCACTGTCTTGCCAGCTATCACTTCTGTGGGTTGTATACTATGATCACATGTTTCTTCTTTGCTGGAAGAGTAAAACCTACATTATATGTAATACATGAGGTATTTAGACCTACATGCTCTTCATATAATGTAATAAAAGGGCCATGGTGTCGGATTTTAATACATGACGTATTGCAGTATACAACATGCTTTGCATTACTTGTTTGTTTGTAGACAGCTACTAGCTTACTGTTCTGAAAGGTTGTGTATAAACTAGGGATAGCCCGTTCCGGAATTATTAGTTTTCGGACTCCCGAAAGTAAAGCCGGACAAATTCCGGAATTCGGAAAATTCCAATTTTGTAATAATTTCGGAATTCGGAAAAATCCGGAATTTAGAAATTTCTGATTTCTTTAACATTCCGGAATTCGGAAAATCCGGATTTTTTCGAAAGTCGGAGTTTTTCTCAATTCCGGAATTTTCTAAATTCCGGATTCTTTCCGAGTTCCGAAATTCTTCTCAATTCCGGAGTATAACTGAATTCCATAATTTTGCGAAATCCGGAAAGTGAAAGTTCCGCTTCCGAAAAATGAATTTATTTTGGTTAATTTGAATCGTGGCGGAAATAAGTCTTTGACCAGGTAATGGCGACTGCTTTGAAAGAAATGGGGAGTATGAGAATTCAATCTGTCATATTTGTAGTTTCGTGTGGAGATGAACGAACTTGTGAACCAGTGGTTTAAGAAAAACTCAAGTTATTAATATAAACTTTGCCGACTTCATAAAAGAAATACGAAAGACATTTTGAATCGAAAAATATAACATACAAGTTTGCAAGCGGAGACAAAGAAACCTAACGTAACCAGACTAAAGACGGATCGTTCACCGCGTAGCGATCGCGGTTCAGTGGTCAAGGTGCTTCTGCGAATGCACGTTGCAATTTTTTTTTCTTACTTTAGAATTTTTGATGGCGATTGATCAGCGATAACATACGTTTTATTATATTCAGATATTTGAATGCTCGGATGTTTCAATACTTGAACTATCAAATCTTCAGGAATAATAATAGTAATAATAATAATTATTATTATCTCGTAGAAGATTAAAAGCTAGAAGCTAAATTATCGCTCAGGTCATACCATTACAAGGAGAAACGTTACATTTGGAAAGAATATTTCGGTTTGGTTTAATGTTGCTCACGAGAAGAGGAGTTTCTCATCTCGTTTCTAAAACAAATAAAATAACATGAGAATTAACATTTTACATTCGAGACGGGTCAGGGCTAAATCAAAATTTTCGTCTCTCTTTGGAGATGAGAATCGAGACGAGACGAAAAGTATCGTAAACATTTCCCGTCTTGTCTCGATTCTCGAAATAGTGTATGTCCATTCTTTAAGTAACAATTGCTCTGTAGACTGAATCTCATAGGCTATTTCGTTACATTGTATTTCAGAGCTCATTGAATTATGCTCTGTGTAGGTATTTTTGTAGCAAAGCTTTTATATTTACCTCTGCATATTCTAAAAATTAGTTTATTATATGCCTTACTGTCGCGTGATATTCAGTTATATTTATTACAGTTATTTTCCTCAAAACATACTTTCTACATGAAACTTCAATAAAAGGTTCTAGTTTAAATTGTTGGTAGTTGCAGAGGTGTGTCTTGAAGGTACGGAACCCTTTCCCCGAAATCTCTACTTTTAAGTAAGTTTTGCCAAATTTCAGGGCAAGTTTAAAACTATTATTATTATTATTATTATTATTATTATTATTATTATTATTATTATTATTATTATTATTATTATTATTATTATTATTATTATATCAACTCCATGTATAATCTTTAAAAGATATACGGTTTGTATCTGAATAGTAAAAGCTAATTGACTGTCGATCTCGGTCGTCTGGAAGTCTTCAGGAGGCAAGGACATCGGTCACGTTCTGGGTTTGAGTTCCGAAGGGGCAAGTATTCGGGCTCGAGCAAAAAATTGTTAAAAGTTATAGGCTTCATCCAAACATATTCAAAACAGCTGGGACCGGGTTTGGGCTTCTCAACGGCTCGAGCGGTTCGGCTTACAGCTCATTCAATATCGAACCGAATCGAGAAGTGAGCCGAGCCAACAGCTCACCACACCGAGCCGATTTGAGCCATCGGCTTAGTTGAGCTGAGTCGAAACGTGCTGATGAACTAGTTTCAACTTAGCTGGCTCGAACCGGTTCACATGAGCCGAGTAGGTGACCCATACCAACCGAGAAAGCTCGAGCCATCGGCTCAATTGAGCTGAGTCGATGGCTTGTTCCAACTAAGCCAGCTCGGGTCATCGGCTCATCCCAACCGAGCCGACTCGAGCTGTTCGCTCAGTTGATACGAGCCGAGCCGGTTGATATCACTACCCGAGTTGGTCTTCTGCTTGGGCTCAAGAATTCGACCGTGCAGATCTCAGCCTTGATTTTAAGAACTACAGAATATACTTACATTGGTGATTACGACATTTGAGGCTGTCTCGTAATAATAATAATAATAATAAGAAGAAGAAGAAGAAACTCTTGTCTTCTCGTTATCTAGACGAGACGAGATACACTAAAATTGCCCCACGAGATGCACTAAAATTACGAGATGAGACGCACTTCTGTCGTGAGCAACACTAAAAGTATTCCACATTACTGCTTACATTTCTCATGGCTTTTGCTTTCCAGTCTGATCAGGCCAATATTTCAAAACGAGTTAAAACGAGCTGAACGAGCGAGAGAGCCATTCTCAAACTCAACTCAACTCGAAACTAGACCTCGAAAACAGCGACTTGGCTCGGAACTCAATTCAAGAAAATTACCTTTGACTCGACTCAAATTGTACTCGAGTTGAAATGAATTTTGGCTCGACTTGTGCTCATTCCTATTCGTGTTTGTATTTTATGTTTCCACTTCAACAATGTCTACTCTTTTTTCTCCTTTTATCTGCTGTTTCTGGATTTCTCTTTCGGTGTCGTCCTTTATTTACACTGTGCACTATTCTTATTCCAAGCTTGTGACCCGCTTCAATGTCTTATTCAGTTTAGGCTTTTCTTCTTACATTGACTTCACATGTGATTGATTTAATTCTCACTTTCCGCGCACGACCGATGAAAATGTTTTATTATTATTATTATTATTATTATTATTATTATTATTATTATTATTATTATTATTATTATTATTATTATTATTATTATTGTACTATTGAACTTGCACGGCGAAATTACTGTATAATACGATATCATTTCCGTAATTTTATTCCATTGTATGTTATTTAGTTTATTAATGGGCACTAAATTGTCTCCAGATCAACGAATAAATTAACTACGGCATGCACTTTGGTGGAAATATCATTGTAATAAGATTATTGGTTCGTTCCAAACATGTTCATGTAATGATATTTCCACCAAAGTGCATGCCGTAGTTAATTTATTCGTTGATCTGGAGACAATTTAGTGCCATTAATAAATTAAATAACATACAATGGAATAAAATTACTGAAATGATATCGTATTATACAGTAATTTCGCCGTGCAAGTTCAAAAGTATAATAATAATAATAATAATAATAATAATAATAATAATAATAATAATAATAATAATAATAATAATAATAATAATAATAATAATAATAATAAAACATTTTCATCGGTCGTGCGCGGAAAGTGAGAATTAAATCAATCACATGTCAAGTCAATGTAAGGAGAAAAGCCTAAACTGAATAAGACATTGAAGCGGGTCACAAGCTGGGAATAAGAATAGTGCATGGTGTTAATAAAGGACGACACCGACAGAGGAATCCAGAAACAATAGGTAAACGAAGAAAAAAAGAGTAGAAATTGTTGAAGTGGAAACAAAATACAAATACGAATAGGGATGAGCAGGAGTCGAGCCAAAATTCGACTCGACTCGAGTTCAATCCGAGTCGAGTCAAAGGTATTTTTCTTGTAGTACTTAAAATTATACTGTAGTTCTTAAAATTAAGGCTGAGACCTGCACGGTCGAATTCTTGAGCCCAAGCAGAAGACCAACTCGGGTAGTGATATCAACCAGCTCGGCTCGTATCAACTGAGCGAAGTTGTTGTATTACTATACATCTGCTTCCGCCCCTGTCAAATCTGGTCGATCTCGTTGACGCGACATATTTGCTTTTTTATACCCCTTTCTTCGTTTACTGAACAACACAGTAACTATTCTGAAATATACTACTGCGCATGCCTCGTAGATAAATATTTCTGATGCCAATAGTTTCCGTTTTGTCCAAGGAATGTTCTTTTTCTTATTCCCAGCATGACCCTTTTATTACATTATATGAAGAGCATGTAGGTCTAAATACCTCATGTATTACATATAATGTAGGTTTTACTCTTCCAGCGAAGAAGAAACATGTGATCATAGTATACAACCCACAGAAGTGATAGCTGGCAAGACAGTGGTCGTAATCCCTAACGACACAGGAAGTGAGCGTTGCCATCGCCGCTGGTCTAGAGGCTAGCACGTGCGCCTTTGGTGTATGGAGTTCCGGGTTCGATTCCCTGCGGGAGAGCATCTATCATTTTTAACTGTTCTCGATGTTTCTGTGTTCGAGTCTCTGTCGTTATAAGTTATTAGAAAAAGCAAGTTAAACGAGTGAAGCAAGTAAAATTAGCAATAAGTAAGTTACTGAAACACGTTCAGTGAGTCAGTTAAAAAAATAGTGGACAAAGCACTGGCTTTTCGCGCCGTCCATGCGAGTTCGAATTAATCTCGGCTTGATTTTTTATCCATTTGAGAGAAAATATTGCTTCTTTACGCTACAGGTAGTCCACTCTTTTCGTATTTTTTGCTGTCGTTCACAGTTAAAGTAACTGACTATTATTCTTTCTACGAATGATGGATCTTCTCTTTGGCTTCATGTCAAACACGCACACGTAATGAAAAGACGCTGTCGATAATAATAATAATAATAATATGAAATATTAGTAGCTAACTCGTGTGTGTATTTCGACAACATAATTTTATATTATTATGTGGAAATAAGTAAGGCTGGCTGGCGCCACACCCCCTATTTTTTTCGATGCGCTTGATGGGTCCACGGTGTCCAAAGTTGGTCCCATCCCAGTATCACCTCTCGATATAAGTTATTGACACTTTGCCTAAAGAGGGCTCTGCCGTGGCCCCATGACTACCCATGACAATGACTCTTCGTTCCTTTTGCATTGAAATCGCTTACTTTTCTGAGTACTATGAGTGCATACTGTGCAACGTTGCTCCCATCGCTCTACAGTTTCTCGTTCTCTCGATATAAATTGCTAATATTTTGTTTGTAAGGGAGATATGGCGTTACAATCATTACGTTTTAAGAAGAATTGATTAAGATATTACCTTGCCACAAACAACACCTATTATTATTATTATTATTATTATTATTATTATTATTATTATTATTATTATTATTATTATTATTATTATTATTATTATTATTATTATTATTTTACTTACCACTAATGGTGCCTACCTTTATTTGCAATGCAATGTGTTACTAAAAAGCAAATCAAAATAGACTCCTCGTCATTCAGGCTCCCGAACTCGAAATACATGAGTTCTCTGTGTTAGAGGAATGCACATTTAGTATATTATTCTTTCAAATAACACGTTACACAAGTTACTTCACTTTCAATGTGTAATTTCATATCATCACTAACAATCATCTTGTTCCGATAGGAAAATAACCTCCTCCTGCAAAAAAAAAAAAAAAAAAAAAAAAAAAACTGACCGTAGCGAAAGGTCGTGAACCTTCTTTAGGCCATTAATCGGGTCCAATATTTCAATAAGTTTCTGCACACAAATATTTCAGTAAAAGAGGAAAATTTATTCAAACTTTCTGAATATCTATTTATGGGCGAAATTTGGTTCCCTTGGAACTTTTTAAGAGTTTTAAGGGCCACCATTTTGAACATTTTCATCTGATTATTCTGGTTAACGAACTCATCAAGATATTTCAACAATTAATGTTTGTGCCAAATTTCGTCTCAATCGGCTGAAAATTAGGGTGGTTATGGCATTCACAAATAGCGTTATATATATACAAATAGATAGATAAGTAGACACACAGAGGGAGAGAGAAAAAGTGTTTTTCTCCCTTCTCGCACCTGTGGTGCGTCAGAGCTAAACCGGGCCCCTTTGCAAAACGTATTGACGAGCCTAACCTAAACACAAACCTCTTACTTGCTAACGTAGAAACGTGGTCGGGAGATGTAAGGCATGTAGAAATTGTATTTTTAATAACCATGAGTATGTTCGACTTCCATCTTTTTCTTTTTACTTTTTGCAGCTACATCGGAACGTTCAATTTTTATTCTTTACTAATTGCAAATGGCGTTTACATTCAAAATATGAGGAATTTTGGTGGCATTTGTTCGGATATTCTTCTCTTTCGAAATGAAGAAAAGAATAAAAGCAATACGCAAAGACAAAAAGTATTATCAGTACTAAACATTACCAATAATAATTGCTACGAAAAACTAAATACGACCTCTTTTACCATCTCTCATGAGTTGTATGTATTATTAACAAAAATTTTTAAAAATTTCCTCGTTTAATATTCGAACTTGCGTCCTTTACATTTGTAAGCCAGCACCTTAACCACTACACCAAGATCATGGCATGGTGACCGTTTAGTTGTCGGCGTATTTGTTGTATTTGTGTTTTATGTTCCCACTTCGACAATTTTTACTCTTTTTTTGTAAGTTTAACAGCTGTTTCTGGCTTTCTCTTTCGGTGTCGTCCTTTATTTACACAATGCACTATTCGTATTCACAGCTTGTGCCCCTCTGCAATGTCTTATTCAGATTAAGCTTTTCTTTTTGCCCCTCAGTAAACATTTGATTGATTTAATTCTCATACTCTCCACGGATGGAGCGCAGGAATGCCAGACTCGAAAAATAGGTGTACATTTACTTTCCTGACAGATCATACTTATGTTTTATTTATTTTATGTTCCTCAAATCCATAAGTACGGAGGTAAAGACCGCCTGCGTGCGTAACAAAACGTAAATGTACCGTATAATTCGGTATTTCTTTACTTCCTTAAAAAACTACAATTTTAGTCCATCTCATATCTGCTAACAAAAGAAGATAGCGGACCAAAGATAGCCGCTATTTATTAAAGGTCGTTACAAACAGGGGGTTCATTCAGTCGGAGGAAAAAGAAGAGAATAATTGGAAATTTCTATATTCGTTCCAATTGCAATATACTTCTTCCTATTATTTTAAGAAACATTTTCTTGCCATTTGTCTGCATCAGAAAGGAAACGCCAAAAGTGACTAGAATGTGCAGATTTACCTAAAATATTACATCACTAGTTCAAAAGCGAATCACTAAATCTAATACGAAATTACAAAATGTGGCATCCCTACTTTTGACCATAAGTTCATAAACTTTTTTTCATGTTTCGATGAGTACATTCAGCTCCTAAACGCTGTAAACAGTGCACGCGAACACCCTGTATATGTATACATTAAAGATCTGCAAGAACCAAATCGTTCGGCCCGAGCATAATCCGGTTCAATGTAGCTAGCCCCGGCCCAACACAACGCAGGCCCAGAAAATTTTGGAAGTTTTCGACCCAAGCCCGGCCCTTCCCAAATTCATAGTGGAGCCAACTCACCCAAGCCCGGTCCGTGCCGGTCACTAGGGTGAACAATTAATTCTATATATATAGCAAAAGTTGAGCCGCTAAGTAAGATAAACTGTAAACGTTGCATTGTGTTTAATACCTTTCACTCCTCTTTGGTTTTATGGCAATTATCATTAAAGAACGGCAAATAATCGCCCGACCCAAGCCCTACCTTATGCGCCTGTCCGTCCAAGCCCGGCCTCGACTAACGAAATTGCAGAGTTGGATCACCTAAAGCGACCCGTGCCATGCACTTCATCCCCAAAATATTTTTAAAAATCTCCAACATATTTAAATTAGAAAAATGTTTCAGAAACATTTCCGGTAAAATTCATTTTAGGTAAAACAAGGAATATGTATTTTTATAGTAACTGAAGCATATATTATGAGAATGATGTAAAAGTATTTCTTTGAAAAATAAGAAAATATTATTAACTAAAACCACAAACTATATTTCACAATGGAAAACAGTTCCTATTCATTTTTAATACCTGTTTTAATTTTTTTTTAAATTAAACATTAGATAAAATGTTCTGAAAATAATTCTAAGATATTGTATGAAAATATTTAAGTTAAGTTACAGCAGAAGGTAACAAAAACATTTCAATACAAAATAATTAGGTGTTTTAAAAATATTTCTGGAAAATATTTCTTATATTACGAATGAATTTATTTTTGAAACATTCGAAACATTTTAAAAATTATATTTCATATGATTTTTCGTAACAATAGAAAAGATTGCAAGTAACACGTTGGAAAACATTTTAAAATATATGGAATATATTTCCTATTCAGTTTTTCTTAATATCATGTAGAACATTTTCTGTATTACTTCGAAAACATTTTCCTCTGAATTTTGAAAACATATGACATTACATTCAACACAGCATGTCTAGTACAATTTGTGAAGATTTTCATTAGATTATTTTCCTTCTTACGTTCTAAAAAAATATACTTCCTGTACTTCATAAAAGGTTTTCCAAACATTTTTTAAAAACATATTTCCGGTAAATATTTGGGATATTTCTCAGATATAACAAGAAATATATTTTCTCCAGTAACGGAAGAATATATTCTGAAAACAATGTAAAAAAGTTTGTATAATATATCAGAAAATGTTGTTCAGTAAAACACAAAATATTTTCCAAAATATAACGGAAACATTTCCTATTCATTTTAATATATTTTCTTTTCCTGTTTTAAAGTTTTATATTCAAAATTCGATAAAAAAAAGTCTGGAAATAACACTAAAAGCTTCTACGAAAATATTTCATTTTAAGTTATAAGAGAGGATTACCAAAATTCTTACTTAAAATTAAGTAAAACTTTTAAAAATATTTCTGAAAAATATTTCTTATATTACGAAACAATTTATTTTTAAAATATTCTATTAGATTTAATATATATATATATATATATATATATATATATATATATATATATATATATATATATATATATACAATATGTTTTCTTGTAAAATAGAAAATATTGCAAATACAGTATTAAAAAACCTTTTTTTAATTATATGGCATATATTTCGTTTCATTGTTTTCCATACCATATATGGAAAACATTTTTAGTATCATTTCGAAAATAATATTCTTTCTCAACAGTGAAAACACATTACATCCAATAAAATATTCTTAATACGTTTTGTGAATATTTCCTTTATTTACTTTCCGGCTATCATTCTCAAAATGTACCTTTGGTAATTTATAAAATGTTTTCTAAACCCTTTTGAGGAAATATTTTCCGGAAATATTCGGAATACATTAGCAGAACGATGAAAATCTCCAGAGAAGGAAAACCTTTTAGAAACCAAGGGAAATATTTTCCTTTGGTTGAGAAAATATTCTTTGCTGTGTGGGTCAGCGTACCTCGGTGGCTAGCCTCTATATAGCAAAAGTCACTTGTGTAGTATGCATGATTCACCTGTAACACAGTGTTGCAATAACTTCGCTTTGTCCTTAACAAATATAGTGCTTTTGCTGTCTTCAGTATGAATAAACCTGGTTGTGGAAAAAATTAACTGAATTCGAATTCTCTAAAATTCTATTTATATAGTTTAATATTGTGGTCTTAGTATGATCCCTCATCCCAAAACTTGTGATTGTTTTCACAGAACACTCTTGGGGAGAGGGGGAGTTGTGTAAGTCACAATATTTTGGCATTCGGGATATTAGTGATATATTAGTGGAGTATACAACTTCAGGTTAAATATATTTGCTTCCTCATTTTCATTGTTTACTTCTCTAATAAATTACACCGAAATTTTTAACTCGTTTTCACTTAACATATTAAACGGGTAATACGCTCTCTTTTACCACCTTTCATGTGCTGTATGCATTATTTAAGAAAGAAATAAAATATATACTCCTTGGAGCAGATTCGGTCCGCCGTCCTTTGAATTTGTAATCTAGCGCCTTAACCACTACACCAAGATATATGCTTGGTAGGCGTTTACTTGTTGGCTTATTTGTTCGCATTTGTATGTTATGTTCCCACGTCGACAATTTTACTCCTTTTTAAACGTTTACCACCTGTTTCTGGATTTCTCTTTTGGTGTCGTCCTTTATTTACACTATGCACTATTCGTATTCACAACTTGTACCCTTCTCCAATGTCTTATACAGATTAGGCTTTTCTCCTTATCTTTCACTACATTTGGAATGATTTAATTCTTATATTCTCCATGGTTAGAAGGCAGGAATGCCAGCCTCAGAAAAGAGATGTACATTTGCTTTTCTGACAGAGAGTACATCTACGTATTAAACTTTACTTGATATAGATTTTGAAAATAAGCTATATACAACCATATTCTACGTTATTGTAATGAAGGTAATTATATTTCACTTGACAAATATCCTAATGGTTATATTTTACTCTTGTTTGATTTAACTCATGATTCTAGTGCTAGTGCAGATTTCATAGAAGTTCACAACGCCAAGGAAGTGTAAGACTAGAGATCTATTTTAAACAAGCGCTGCCATATCCTGCAATATAATTATTTACAGCGAATTCTCCTCAGAACTGGAAATTGTTTTCCAAAGAAATAGGCTATATATATTAATTAAAAACGTTAAATACCCTTCAGCTTTGTGAAGCATAACAAGAAATGCCTAAAATCATTTTATAGCTGTATTTGCTGCAGATGAGCTACCTCACTTTATTCATACATTTCCGGCAGCAATAATTATAAATACTCATTCTAGTAATAAGCCTGCTGAACATTGGGTTGCAGTTTATATATTTAATATGAGAGTCGGAGAGTATTTCGATAGCTATGCTTTATCGCCCTATATACAATATCATACGTTTTTTTAATAAAGGAATCTGTTTCCACTAAACATGGAATAATAGAATATTTAAGGTGAATTATCTCAATTTTGTATATTTAGCATGCCGTGCGTCTGGCTATTCACTACAGGGTTTCTTAAATGCATTCTCAATCACCTCTACTTATGTTAATGATATTATGCTTTACGGTATTTCTTTATGAGAATGTGATGGTTACTGGAGCATATTCAGTTCTTTGTGAACCTTGCGTACGTGTGTGTGTGCTATGTTAAATGATGTTGTCATTCTTTGATCTCGGCTCTGTTAAGTTAAAACATATGCCATAATCATTTTTCTTGTTAAAAACTAAAGGTAAAAGCCTACAAAATCCATATGTGCAGAAATGAATAACCTATGTTTTAACTCCGTCATTGTCGGTCCCAAACCACGGATGCGAATGGAGGAGAGTTGATAATACTCTTCCGTGAAGAAAAAAGGCCTTACAGTCTTTCATAATTTCTGCTGTTACATAAGGGATGAACAATACAGTGTACCATACTCCTTTTTCAGCTCTGCTATATTATATAGGGTTTGGAATGAAGGTACGATAAAAGGGAACGAATCAGCCCCAATTATTCTCTGCTATTTGTTCATACTCTCAAGTATTCTATTCTGTATTAAACGCAATGCTTGTCGACTATCTTGTGTATTCAATGCTATGTGCTCATATTCTTGTGTAATTTCTGCTATGTTAATATAGGGATAGAAAAAGGCACCTAAAAGAGAACGAGTAACTGCTGGTATGTGTTTATAGTCCGCTGTGCTTATAGGTTTTCTTGTGTATATTAAACAGCGGTTAAAAAGAGAACGAGTGCTATGTTCAATAGGAATTTGAGAGAATAAAGGTGATAATATTTTAGAATGTTGAAAATAAAAGATCTTATAAGAGAATGAGTTTCTTCCTGTCCTTTTCCGGCAGCAAGGTCATATCCTGGACGGTACGGGTGGTATCACGTACGGTGCGACACTAAGAAATGAAGTCCTGTGCATCCGTCCGGGCTGACAAATTTGCTTTGTGAGCAGCGTGGTTCAAAATTCCCTTCTTACGCTACATAGATGCATACCTACCCTTATATATCATCTTTTAGCCAGTCTAGAATTTACCTCAATTTTGTAAACGTTGCAATGATTTGTTGTGATTAATTGCGCTAGAACCTTGATAACAACTGAATAATCTGTCTGCGTAACTTCCATTTAAACTCTTCGTAGTTCATATATAATTTTTCATAATGGAATTCATGTGTGTTGAATTTACTATGACCTTGTGCTCGTATAACTTATTCAAATGCTAATATAAATTATGTATATATTTTACTATTTAAATTGTGTAAGAAATTAACAGAGTGATTACTTTTATTTTGTTACAGTGATGAGCAATCGATAAAAAATACAGAGATATTGATAAATGTTACTGATGTGAAGCTAAAGGACTACATAGTTAGACAAAAAATAAAGAGAGTTTTTATGCATGAGAACTTTAGCGGTGATACATACGACAATGATGTTGCTTTGTTAGAAATGAATGGTAGAGTAAATCTAAAAGAATTTACACCAATATGCATAACACCAGGTAATGTTTTACTTGCATACTTTTGTAAAATATTTAGAAAAGCAATATCAACTAAACTATCGGTAATAATATATTTCGACAAACTATGTTCGAATGCAAGGGAAGAATTAAAATGGGTTAAATTTAAGATTAAACAAACAATATTGTTTTAGAGTTCGGGGAATACTATTTGAAACTTGGAGCAAGTAGTTGACTATAAAATGCAATACAACCTTCGACTTTGGAAATGGGCATATTTTCATATATCCGCACCATGAACGGTAGTACCATATGACCGTATAACAAGAGCTTAGTATTTGCATTTTAATATTAATAGACGTATGCATTAATTATCACACGTGACTCATTTAGCACAGAAATCGAATATACTTCTTTATGATTCATTCTTAGAGATGATCATTTAAAAGTATGTGCATTACTAATAACCTTGGATGATTAATGCTATTCATGTTGTTGCTAATTTACACGTTGTCTTGGACATTATGGAATTGAAATCAAATCAAGTGATAGCACGGATCTGTAATTTACATTTTTGTGCACAACTAGGCATGTATTATGCAGAATCGTGATACATTTGTGGATTTCTAAGTATTGTAAAATTAGAATTCATAAAATTATTGAATGTCAGCATTAACAGTCGCAAATAATGATCAGGATTTACAACGAAATATGCCTTAAACGTGTTACTAAAATTCATTTGAACTTTTCAAGCAATACGAATAAATTGAACGAATCCAAGTACCAAATAGAGTACAGTTTACTCTCACAAATGTGTATCTTTCTTCTTAAATTGAATTAATTTTAATATTACCTTTAGCGTTGACCGAGATTTGTGTGATTTCATTATCCATTCCTCAATGTGTGAACAGAATAATGTATTTGTGTTAAAATTGGCGCCATATATTAACTATGATAAAATGTTTAGTACTCATTTCGTTGAGAAAATATTAATATGTGAGAGCTGGAATGAACATAATGATATATTACAATTTCTGACTTTCAAATAAAATGAGAAGAAAGTTTATCATTCTTACGTAAAAAGTTATAAGAATTCAAATTTCGTGAAAGTTTTATCTCATTCGTCCCCTTTCATGAGATCTGATTACCTTATATGGTTATATGGGAATGCATAGAGGTCAATTTTCTTTCATAAGACATAGTTGCTTTGGCACATTTTCCCAAATTTGATAGGAGTACACTGGCTCGCACATTAAGTAAACTAAATTGAAAAATTTTCAAATTTGTTATAGTAGTATAGGGCCCAAATAAAGAGACCAACAAATTTGGTTGGTCCATCTCGTTCACTTTCATGAATAAACATTCCCTAGAAATTAGTAATGCCGTATGTTTGCCATGAGGTCGATTATTCACCTAATTAATTCCCTTTGATGTTGTATTAGTAACTTACATGACTATTTGGTTGCGTACCGAGGTCAATTTCCTGTCATTAAACATGGGTGTAACGGTGCAGCATTTTGGTACGTTCACACAGGTCCGTCCCTTAAATTTATAAATCTGCCCGATTTAAATATTTTGGTATAGTATTATAGTACAATAATAAATATCACTATAAATTTGCTAGGTCCATCTTGTTCCTATTCATGGGTAATAGTTACAAAAAAAATGTAAGACCACGGTTCTCATTACGTCGGTTATTAACATAATTTATCCACTTTGATGAGATTTTATTATCTTATATGGTTGTATAGTAGGGTGGAGCGTTCTACACTTTTGTTGGAAATTAAATGACAGCTAGTGCGGGGAAAGTGCCATTAGTGGCACCGACCTTACTGATTTTCTTTAATTTTTTGGACAATTCCTTACCATCCCCAACGGACTTAACCCTTAGCCGGCAACCGGGGCCTCCCAGGCCCAGTAGCTTCATTTTTCTAAACTTTCTCAATAACCATACATATTTCGAAGACATAAAATACTGAATTCTTCTATCTTTCGTCGAAGTTAAAATCATGAACATATCGAGTTGGTAAAGCTAATGATTGTTTTAAATTTGAAAACCTTTTTCTGACGTAACCGGGGCCTGGGAGCCCCGTATAACTTTAGTGAAATTCCTGTCAAAGATTAGATCAAATTGTCACATAATTATATATTGAACACGTGACTATTGTAATCTTTAGTCGGAACAGTATGTGGCAAATGACATTGAATTTTGTGTGTTCTGCACTTAAAATATATACTTGGCCTGACAGGCTCCGGTTGCCCGTTTACGTTACAAAAATGTCTGGACCGGATTTGCTATTCTGCTTGGCTTACAAAAGCGTGACACGAAGTTTCGCTACTTGACAAAAATATATACCGGTACATTCTAGACTAGTGTAAACAGTAAGTGACAATAGGCATTGATTTTGTGAATTCTGCATTTAAAATATATACTGGGCCTCACAGGCCCCGGTTGCCCGTTTACGTTACAAAAATGTCTTGCCCGGATAAGGGTTAAACTTCTTTAACTGTTTGGTTCCGCAACACGCACAACACCAATGATAGAAAAGATACTTGTGGTTGTTTTTAGAGCTATCTGATGGCTATAATACAATTATTTGATTAAAAGAAACTTGTGGCAATGCCAGTAAATAATATTAAATTCTTTATGAGTGAAAGTACAGTCATATTAGCTCAGCTGTTGGAATTAATGTCCAGATTTTGTTTGGAATGTCACGTTAAACGATGATTATAGGGATAGCCCTTAATATAACAGGATTTTGTTTGTGCAACTCTTCGCTTACTTTCCTCTGTACGCAAAATAACCCAGATTTCACCCCGGGGAGATGATGCACATCAAGTTTCTACCACTCACCCACCCAGTAGGCATTCTTTGACATTTGACCTTGGGTCATGTAGTTCTTCTTCATCTCGAAGGTGAGCATTCTTGTTCTAGATTTCAGTTTGGCTCTAATGTAGATATCTCTTGCGTTCTGACTGCGCCTTCTGGACGCTGCTTTGGGCCACACCTTCACTATGGGTACCACAGCTTGACTATTGCAAGGGGATGTTGTTAAAGTAGCTGAAGTTCGGATGTTTTTCTCAAGCTGCTGATCCGTTATGTTTTGTGTGATTGGCGGCTCTGTTATACATTTAGGCCATTTAATCATGTCTTACTAAATTTCAGCTTTAAAGTAAATTTCAGAACAATGAAGTCACGTGGGCGGCTTGATCTCGGAGTCTTCTGGCTACGAAACTTTTTTGTCCCCATCCAGCCTAACATTCGAATATGCGGATTTTCATCTACTGTCACCGCTATCAGCAGGTTTTCATGATGAGCGTAGTATCCGTTTGTTTGTTGAACAGAATGAACTATGTGTTGTAGATTTTCTGGCAGAAAACGTGATAGTATACGATGCTAAATAGATGCATGGCGCCCATCACAAACGAAGGATTTTGCCGTATTGAAAACCAGACGGGAGCGCATACTTTCATAATTTACTGGCAAAACTAAACACAAACTTGAACTAGGTTTATAAGTACTGATGTAGTCGCGAAGCATCCTACAGGCCAATACGAGCCATCGTGAATGTGATAGTGGTCCTAGTTTTCTATTTGTTAGATCAGTAGTACAGATTCCTGTAGCAACAGCCTTAAAAATTTCAAAGAGATAATTCTGGTTGCTGCTTAAATCATCTGTTTTTTCCATTTCAGACACCCATTCAACGGGAATGGTTGTACAGGAGACGATCAGTGAACTTTCATAATCCTTTAATTTCTTTCCGATGGGACCGGAAATTCGTTCGGTCTGGTCGTCCTACCATCCAATTCGGTAACCAGGAGTCGAAATGGCAACTCGTTCTTATGAAGAAGGCAAAGGAGATGCTGCAGTTCCTTTCTTAGGGAGCTTTCTGTATGAATACCACGACGTTATCCCATCCTGTGTTCGTGGCTTCACCATTGACACGTCGTACGGTTCTTCTCTATGTGCTTCAATATAGTGTGGGCAATATTCTTGCCAGTGCCTGCATAGGTGTGGCATGACCCAAGTATTCTGAACTGGGCTCCGATAGAACTGTGATATGCTTTTTTGTAACCTCTCGTCTTCGTAGTTTACCGTTAATTTTTTCTTGCACAAAAGTTGCATAATTTTTTTTTCGGCGAAGTAGATACTTGTAATCGCCTGGACAAGGTGAGTCTTTTCTTTCTGGATCTTGACACCGAGTTTATCTCTTCCTCTTCGTACCATAGATCTGTGAATCACAAGGTTTCTACCCTCTAGCGTTGTGAGTCGCGCGTCTTCAAGTACGGCAGAAGCGATCAAAGCAACCCGTGTGTCTGAAGCTCCAGTTCTATATACTGCCTCCGCTGTATTTTGAAGACAGATGCGCTTTAGGCTATGTTTCCATCTTGGTCGCGCCTTGAAGTTAGATCCCAACGTGCTTTCCGATTCAACAGCTTCACTGGATTCCCCTGACGACGCCAGTATCTTTGACTTGTGCCTATGATAAATCCCACTAGTTGATAGACTTGCTTCAACACTTCCAGCATCTTTCTTGGTTGTCTGCCACTTACACATCTGCTCACTTTACGGGAAAACATCTTTGACAGTGATTTGCTTGTTCGGACGCCAATGTTACCAATGCCCATTTTCAATGATGTTCTCCGGTCCAAACTCACTTGGATTCTCGTTTCGGAATCTTGCGTGTGCTCTCACAGTTGCAATCTTCGACGTTTTTACATTTGCAAGACTCAATATCAAAAAGACACTTTTCCACGTCTGCAACAAAACCTTCCCGACTGAAATGTTTTTCCTTGGTGCGACACTTACTATAAAATGTTTTCAGCATGTCAAACACTCTCTATTCTGAAACCACAGGAATGCTTGTTCTACGCCAAATATGTACAATTCTTTGCCCAACTAAATTTACAAATGTCAGTCACTGGTAATTTATTTACACTTTCGTCACCACTTAAACCACTTCGAAACCAATTATAATGTCGCATAACGTCAGCGTAAGTGGGTAACTGCACTTCACTCATTTCAGTTGGAGTGCCAAATAAGATTCGTTTCATATTTTCCTGCGTTGGCCTGCAATGAGGCTTTTTCCTCATCTTGCTTTCCGTTGCTTACGAACTTGGAAACCCAAGTATACAAAATGTTTCTAAATCGTGTCGCAGTAAGAAGACTGTAACTTAGGTACAATGCACAAACTCTCTATCTTAGCAGAAGTAGTAGCGAACTAAAACAGTTAAAGCTTAAGCTGCAATAAACTGGCCTGGTGGATTGGTTGACCGAAGTACGCAATATTTATACCATCGCCGAACTTCGACCGAGAATATTCTAGAAACCTCGGCGTAGGTTCTTGAGCCAACGGGGCAAGCGGGAGGATGTGCAACCAACAGATGTGGTAGAAACTCGATGTGCAACCACCTCCCAGTGGTGAGATCTGGGTTATTTTGCGTACAGAGGAAAATAAGCGAAGAGTTGTACATAGAAAATCGTGTTATATCAAGGGCTATGCCTATAATCATCGTTAATGTGACTTCCGAACAAAATCTGGACATTAATTCCAACAACTGAGCTAATTTGGCAGTACTTTGACTCATAAACATTTTAAAATTATTTACTGGCATCGGAACAAGTTTCTTTAAATTAAAACAATTGTATTACAGCCACTTACTAACTGTAAAAACTACCAGAGTAGCTTTTCTGTCATTGGTGTTGTGCGTGTTGCCTAATCAAACACAAAAAAATTAAGTCCGTTGTGGCAGGGTAAGGGGTTGTTCAAAGTAATTTAAAAATCAGTAAGGTCGGTGTCACTAATGGCATCTTTTCCGCACTAAACGTCATCGAATTTCCAACAAAAGTGCAAACCGCTCCACCCTATTGTATAGATGTGCACAAGATTCTGTAATAGTGCATAATGTATGAGTACGTTGAAGCTCTGCTATGTAAATTTTGGAGGATATCTAGGACAATCCTTCAAATTTGGGAATGATCTAAAAACAATAATAGGTAAATGTTCCCACGTCACTAAAAAACCACTATCAATTTTGATGGTCAAACTCTTTCCCTTTGAGGTCAAAAGATTAGTATGTCGGGTTCGCCATGAGGTTGAATTTAAAAACAATTCACTATGTATCAGTTTTGATAAGTTGTTATTACTTTAAATTTTTATATGAATTACTACAAGGATTAGATACTTTTCGTATGATTCGGTACATTGGTCGACCATTTTTAAATTTTGGCAGTGGTACTCCCTGACACCCCTTCAAATATAGAATTGCCGAGAGCGAAGTTTTGTATAGTACCACACAACACAAATATTTACCACTATAAATTTCAATGCACAATCTCTTTACCTTTTCAATATATAAAGAATTGCCAAATATTAGTACGGTCACGTGTTCGGTTATTAAGCTACATTTTCTTTTTTAAAATATGCCTTATTACCTTAAATGATTCTGTTGATGAATATAGTGTTCCTGGACGTGCGTACATTGATGTCGTCTTCTAATTATTGGAGGGAGTTAGTAAGATTACACCTTAAATTTTATAAATATCAAAACATAAAATTTGATATTGTTTGTCTTTGACTCACTGTAAATTTATATTCCACTCAAATTACGTAAAAAAACGAACCAAACCTAGACATTTAGAATAAAAAGATGGGACCTTCTGTAATTTGTTTGTGATCTCTTCCTCATTAACCTCCAGAAAATATCAAAAATCCAGTTGCAGGTTTTCCGCCATCTTGAATAATATTCTCCCGTCTTGGATTTCTCATATAAACTTAGTTTATGTCACATAACTTCTAAATTAACTAACGTAGAAAGACCATTTTTTCTTTATTATACTTCTAATGTTATTGGCAATGTAACAAGTTATCACTTTTTTTTGAGTAACCATTTTCGCCTGACTTTTAGTAAAATGAAAACTTGGGATCTCTATTAGGAGACATATTGCTTAATACAACTCAAAAGACTAGAAGCATGGAAAAACTGCGCTGATAAAGGTTATTGGAAACTTCGCAAGCTTTGAAATGATGTATGTATTGTAACCATATTCAACGTCAGAGATGTGCAATGAAGCTTTAAAAGTCATCGGACTGCGCAAAATTTCTGTAGAAACATATGTATGAATCATTTAAAATAAAGAAGAAGATAGTTAGTGATTTGAGGCGACTTTTAACTGCAATTTGCGGTATCAACCGGTTTTGAAGTCCGGCTGTTTTTTAAAAAAATAATTCGTAAACAGTTACGTCGCCAGGGCTGTAAAATGTTGAGGTCGCGGCTGTAAAATGTTATAACACACACGTCAAAAATTTTAGTTTTGTGAACGAACAATGTGAAAATCCTCTGCTTTGTCTGTTCAGTCTGAACTATTTTTTTTAATTCTCATGTATAGATGGCATTAAAGTGCAAGGTGATATACCAGTCTGGCGAATGTTAGGCACGAATAAGGTGACAACCTGTAGTTCATTCAAAGAACTAAAAAATTGATATGTGAGTTATTACCTTCTACACCCAAGGTCTAGATTTTAATTATGAGATTTCTGAAACATGGGAAAGAAAATTATATTCAATGAAATGGGAAGAAAGGAGGTATGTTCATAGATAACTGAAGATGGAGGTATTTTTCTCCTTCAAATGTGACTAAGTTTAGACGAACGCAATAGAAAGTCGTCCATGAACAAAGACTACTTGAATGATGAACATAAAGGTCGCATACACGTGATGCTATTAATCAGATAATCTATAAAAATCTTCAAACACATGTGTGCACGAAGCAGTATTTTTGCGGCAATTAGTGTTGACTCCAGACACTGTTGTTTTGTTGAGTAAATGAAGTTTACTCAGACATGTTGAACGATTGCGTGATTGACTAGAAGCAACATTAGGAATATACGATGCGTATGGTCATTTAAAATAACAACACAGTAAGAAAGAAGTATTTTGGTTATAAGCCTAATCCCAAATGCCAGAAATGTGCCACGCAACCAACCAAGAGAAACCAACGCGTTTTACGAAACGGATGGGAGAGTTAAGTCCACCATGTCTCTTGGGCCTCAGCCATTCGAAACACGGCTCCTTTTGCTGAGGTACATACAAATCTATTTTAACTTGTATGTTTTCGCAAATATGAAAACAATTCTTATGCAATCGTGTTTTGTAGGATTCCTATAATTCTGAGAATTACTTAAATTGTCTCATTAGCTTATAACTAATCGATAACTTAAAATTGAAAGATATTTAAAGATTTTAAAAATTCCAAATTAAATAATTATAATGAGTACAGTAATAAAATGAATTACTAGTGTTTAGAGTGAAAGAAAATGAATTGATGTAAAATAGTTGCTTAGGCAAAATTGTAAAAGAATCTTCTATCAAGAAAACTGTCTGTTGGCAAATTGATGTATCGAATTATTGCATTGTTTATTTGCCTGCAACTATACGAGAAGAGAACTTTGATTGCATTTCTTTTGAATAATACATTTCTTAATATATACGTATATATATATATATATATATATATATATATATATATATATATATATATATATATATATATATATATATGCGTGTGTGTGTGTGTAAGTTACGCATATAGTGAGAAATAAATATTGTATCTATAATTAAGCTGTACAGTTAGATTTGAAATAGTTAAATAAAATGCTTAAATTTTGATTTTTGCGTTCATGCCTTGTAACTATGGAATAGGATCAATTAATTAAAGGATGTTTACGGAAAGAATGTTCAATTACGGAAAGAATGTTTAGAAGTAAATTTTGAGTGGAAATCAGGAAAACCTCCATAAATACAAGGATAGTATGTTGTGAAACGCAAGCTCATATAACTTGGAGCCTTTTGTGCCAGAAATCAATGTTCTATATATCATCCTCAATTCTCTCATGTTAGAGACTTAAAATGTAGATGATATTAGCTAACTAACTAACTAACTAACTAACCCTATGGCCTATGGAACCCGGAGGTTTAATGCCGCGTTCACAAAAGCTCTCCACTTACTTCTATCCTTAGCTAGCTGCATCCAGTTAATACTTTGTATTCCAATCTCTGCGAGATCCATCTTAATATTGTCCTCCCATCTGCGCCTAGGTCTTCCTAATGGTCGTTTTCCGATTGGTCTTCCTGTCAAGACTTTGAAAGCGTTTCTACTTTCTTCCATTCTAGCTACATGACCCGCCCACCTCAGCCTTCTAGACTTCACGACCCTAACAATGTTGGGTAAACCATATAAATTATGTAGTTCGTCGTTATGAAGTTTCCGCCATTCCCATTCCCGTTCCTCTTGGGTCCGAATATTCGTCTCAGGATCTTGTTCTCAAATACTTTCAGTCTATGTTCTTCCCTCAGAGTAAGTGACCATGTTTCGCAGCCATACAAAACAAGAGGCATGATTACCGTTTTGTATATTTTACGCTTCAAATTTCTCGACATAATTCGCGACGACAAGAGATTTTGAACCGAATAGTAACACGAATTCCCTGCTTTTAGTCGACGTTTAATTTCTTCGTGAATATGATTTTCCTCTGTAAATATTGATCCTAGGTATTTGAAACTATCCACTTTATTAAAAATTGTATTATTTAATATTCTAACGCATCCATAATTGGCCGTATTACGGTCCCGACGCACTTCTATGTATTTAGTTTTCTCTGCATTTACTTCTAAACCCATGTCCCTGCAAGCGTTTAATAAGATCTCTGCATTTCTTTCTATTGTTCTCCTATCATGACCTATTAAATTTACGTCATCAGCATATGCTATAACCTGGTGAATACCGTTCAACTCTAGGCCCTGGTTGCTATCTTTGATTTTCCTTATAGCGTATTTCAGAACGAAGCTAAATAATAATGGCGACAACGCATCTCCTTGTTTCAGACCATTTTCGACGTGAAAGCTCGTGGACAAAAATTTTCCTACCCGGACTTTACTTTGGGATTCATTTAAACATATCTTAATTAATCTAATTAGCTTTGTCGGTATTCTAAGTTCTGTAAGAACGTTGTATAATGTTTCTCTCCTAACCGAGTCGTACGCCTTTCTAAAATTAATAAATAGTTGATGTACCGGGGTATTGTATTCCCACTTTTTTTCGAGTATTTGGCGAATGGTAAATATTTAGTCGATAGTTGATCGATTCCGTCTAAATCCGCATTGATAATCTCCAATAATTAAATGTGCGTATGGGGTCAGTCTTGCTAATAGAATATTTGAAAGATTGTTATAGGATGTTGACAGAAGAGAAATGCCTCGATAATTATTACAGTCAGTTTTGTAGCCTTTCTTGTGAATTGGAAAAATGATTGATTCTTTCCACTCTTGTGACAATTCTTCCTTGTTGCAGATAAGGAGAATGAGTTTGTGTATCTTGTTCCACAATTTTTCGCCTCCAGCTAAAATTAACTCAGCCGGAATTTCATCTACACCCGGAGATTTGTGTTTCTTTAATTTCTTTAAGCAGTTTCTCTTCTATTCGGTTGGGTTCTGGAATATACGGTTCTGCGGTGTGTATCTCCTTTTCTCCACGCACACTAGTGTTCGATTGCGTGTTAAGCAAATCGTGAAAGAAATCTTTCCATCTATTTAAGATGGTATCCGTGTCAGTGAGAACTGTACCGTCAGATTTATTTAATATGTAAGCACGAGGTACCATACGCCTTTCTTAAATTCGTTGATTCCCTTGTACATGTCCCGGATGTTTTTATTTTTACTATTATCTTCAAGTTCCTTAATTTTAGCTTTCAGAAATTTGCGTTTCTTTGTTCTAAAAGTTTTTGAAATTTCCCGCTTGATATCTGCGAAATTTTGTGCAGTTATTTCATTCGAATTTTGTAGCCAGCGTAATTTTCCCTGTTTTCTCTTCTCTGCTAGTTTTATGCATTCCTGGTCGAACCATGATTGTTCCTACGTATTTCTGCGTGTCCCAATTTTTCTTCTTCTGAAATTTTAATGCTATCTCTAATTTCAATTCAGGTATCCTCAACACTAGTGCACTCCTAATCTTCTAAAGCAGAGAATCTATTCGAAACTTCAATCTGGTATTTCTCTCTTACCTGGCTCTCTTCTAATTTCTTTAAATTGAATCTCTCCGTTTTCGGACAATGAATATTACCTTTATTCAACGATAACCTCTCTCGTATTATCGCTGTTACCAGGTAGTGATCGGTGTCACAATCAGCCCCTCTAAACGACCGGATATCTATTATGCTAGATTGCCTTCTTCTATCTATTAAAACGTGATCAATTTGATTATGTGCTTTCCCGTCTGGTGATGTCCAAGTGTATTTATGAATGTCGCGATGTGGGAATTTTGTACTCTTCACGATTAGGTTTTTGAATGTTGCAAAATTTACGATTCTAACACCGTTGTCATTACTTTCCTTATGCAGACTTTCGTTCCCTATGATCGGTTTGAAAATATACTCTCGTATTACTTTCGCAATTTAATCCCCTAATAGAATTTTCATATGGTATCGCGGGAGTTGGTCAAATATCCGTTCCACTTCTTCGTAAAAACTTTCTTTTATATCGTCATCCTTATCCTCAGTTGCGGCATGTACATTTCAAACTATAATATCACAACACCGTCCCTTAAAAATAATAAAGTCTGTCAGTGACAAATTCAACCCGTTTAATTGCTGGTAATATATGTTTATGAACTATAAACCCTGTTCCTAACTGGTGATATTTGTTTCCTTTCCCGTAAAAGAACGTAAAATTTCCGGAATTCTCATATCCATTTCCTTGCCACCTAACTTCGTGAACTCCTACTACGTCCATCCTGTATTTCTTTAACTCACTCGTTACGGATTTTAACGCACCTGCCCTATAAGGACTAATAATATTTCATGTTCAAAATCTCTTGTCATTTTCTTTTGCTGAGGTCGTGCCAAGTTATCAGTCCTTGTCCGAGGCTTTTGTGAATATTTCTGAACAAGTGCATTTTTTACAGGATGAGGTTGTTAGCCCTACCCAAACCCCCAAGTTGGAGGACCACTCCTAGTCGGCTGTCCGCTACTGCTTATTCAGTATATTCGCAGCTAACCGAATATACACTATACAGGAATATACACTATAAACACAATCGGCACGCCATGCCGTGGTGACAGTAATAATATTAGCTAATAAATCTAAATTATAGGAAACCAGTTTTAGTGCAAATTGTTGTAAGAGTTACTCACACGAAATGTCATTCAGAGTTTTAACATGTTACTTCTACGAATTGGAATATCCATTTTTTTATTCCATAAAAGAGTAGAATGTAGAAAGTGCGATCAAACGGGAGAACCCCGAGAAATCCCACGGAAAACAAATTGTTTGTCTGCCACAAAACTTACTTGGCGAGAGCTGGGATCGAACCATTGTTAATATAAATACTGAGAAATAAAATCTTTTCTTTCGACAGTATTGCCCTTATGAGAATCTTAACAGCAGCTGAATGTTTGTAAGAAATTAAACTGTTGAAAATTTGCTAGAATTACAATATTTTCTAACATAGACTTGAGAAAGCTTTGGAACCGTAACTTCATATTGAGATGTTAATATGTTAGCACTGAATAAAAGTTCTCAGGTTTCTACATTCTAGTAGTCAGCATTAATGTATATATCTGTCACACTGAAATTAAAAGACCCGTGCATTGATCTATTGAGTAGAAGTCAATTCTAGGGTACTTAATTTGCTGAAACATATATAAAATAATAAAGGGCATGATACTCATTTCTGTAATAAGGTCATTTATTTTGGCTTAAAATGACGATTTGTCCTATCTCAAAAGTTTTGTGATGATTTGGAAGTAATAGTAGTGGTATTCATCCGCTATTTATATAAAATATTTGGTAAATATTTGCACATTTTTGTTTGAGTGTATAAATAAACATATAAACAATGCACACACTAATACGTAATCAAAAATATGCAGTGAATACTGCTTCGAGTGAATTTACCTATATTTACGATATTAACTTTTTATCTACTACATTTTTTAACAATGGAGTTAGACATGAATTTATGATTTGTTTTTGTTTGAATTGGGCCACAATGAAATATTTTTCTGTAACAATTGGAGAGAAGTCACTCCTGAATTTTTGGTGGATCTTACCGTCCGGTTATAAATATTAATTACCCAAGTGTAAAGCATATTAGGCAATCGTTATAAAGGTTTTTTTAATAAATTATGGCATTGTAAATGAGCATTTAACGTTTCTTAGCACTCACAAATAAATTTGGACATTAGTAATAGACCAAAATAGCCTATGTACCAAGAGTAATAATGCTGAAATTAATATGTACACCAATATAAATTTCTTCTATATTTCGACCTACCTACCTATCTATATATACCTACAAAAATTACATAAATACCGTACAAGTACATTTATGTAGTTACTAGACATTCAAATACTGTTTGACATTTCCACTTGCCCCGTCCTAACCCTGTATTCCACACGTCATTTTTATTCCTAACAAAGAATACCATATATTTCATGCCGTTGTTAATTATTGACTGGAATATATTATACTGAGTAGCGTTCGGTACTTTTTCTCTGCTTTCTAAATATAATAAGAAATTTTCTGAGAACAATTGCTCCATACACCTACAGATAATCTTTTCTTACTCTTAGGTTTTTCTTGTTTCCTATCATTTTCCACAATAAGTTGAAAATATATGGTGCACCGCAACACTTCATCAGATACAATTATTCCGAAATGTATTAACAATTCCCACGATCTATTAGATGAATCCAGCGGTACAAGTGTGTCACTAAAGTAAAGCCAAATTTCATTCATACCGCTGGATCCATCTGGTGACTAGAAAGAAGACCTATAATAAAATATTGAAAGAATAGCCCATTCCACCGTCTACCACACGAATCAATTTAAGACTAAATAATATTAATATTTACTTTCATTTTTCTGAAACCTCTTACGTTGCATGCTTGATATGCATTTATTTAGAATATTTCCAAATATATATTATATTTGATAAAACAAACTTATGTTGGGACACGTTCTCTTACCCCTACTTAACTGTGACACTGCTTACATCTGAGTCAGGTATATGTTTCCTTCAACTATTCGAAAGAGTTTCAAATGCAATTCGTTTAGAAGGGTACTCTACATTCTTCCTAAACAAAATTAACAAAGAACATAAAAAGAGCGTTAATTACATCTTTCCGGTCGGATGGTACTTGTAAGTCCAAAAAGAAGGAATTGGCTTTCTCGCACACAACACCCAAAGGATTCCGAAACTTAATGAATACATGACTAGCGATCGTGTAGACAAAAGCGGGTCTCTCAAACACTGGATAGTGAAAACAGCGGCTCAGCCCTTTTACCTTTCTTGACAATGGCTTTAGCGGCAAATGTCTTTCCTCTACATCATGCTGCCAGGTATTAGTCGGTTTGCAAAACAAAGAAAATTGTTTCCATGCAGTACCGTCCGAACCAACTCACGAGTCCTTTCCTATAATGTTTTCTTTCAGATGGAATTTAAAGTACCTTTTGTGAATAAAGATATAAATTACAAGCTAACTAAATAAAGCAAACATAAATAATTATATTCAAATGTTGAATCATATACAGCACGCTTCTTTGTACAAAAGGTATTAGAAAGAATCTTTAAAGATTTTTAATGATGGAAGAGAAGAGTAGTTTTAAAATGTACTGAATTTTACACGATAGCGTAGTTAGACATATCCAATTTAGAACATGAAATCTCAGTTAAAACTAGAGAAAGCTAGATGATTTTGCTTACTTTCTGCTGTAGCAGTGCTCAAACAGACGATTACTAGTAATATGATGATTTTGCTTTGAAATACATAATAGTACTAAAGGTTACTGATCCCTATAGCGGTCTAAAGAAATACGAAAGATTGTTTATATGTCTTGTCCATCTGTTAAAATTTCAAGTCGGAACTTTTGTCTCTAATGTTCATACATTATTCATTATTCCATTGTCCATCTTCATTACCACTTTGTTCAAAATTAAATCTTCTAAGAGGAACGTTTGCAAATACTTCATATAGTTAACTACTAATCGGACTCCTATGTGTACTATGAAATATAGATGTTTTTAATAGATGGTCAATATTCGATTCCATTGTGTCCTTCTCAACACTGGATGTCATGGATACTAAAATTATATATATATATATATATATATATATATATATATATATATATATATATATATATATAGAAAATATTTAGAATACTTTTTCTCCTTTTATCTTTCATTAAGTACACTAGCGTGCAGTATTTAATGCATTTTTCACAACTATAAAATTTCATTTTATATTGGAAATTCAACCAGTACTGTACAATAAGTTGATAGTATATTTTATGATATTCTACATACCTTTCCCCATACTAGGCCAGCACAACATTTGCTGCTATATACACATCATTTTTTCTCAGCACTTTTGCTTGTAACGTCTAACTTGGGCGAATTAGTTCCTTTCAAAACGACTGCTATATTCCAGTTGACTCCATTATGTAATATAACGTGAAGATATTTACGACTGATCATTCACAATATTGGGGGATATTGACATACTTTTCAATTTCCTGCAAGGGTGCATACAACTATCCCTTAATTTTTGCAAATTTCAAAACGAGAAATGCGATAAAACCAGTGATACAGTTGTGTATACATTTGAGTGAGCCATTTTCGACTTCGTTTTCTTCTATGGCTACATATTGTGAAAAATTAAATTACTGACGCTTTTGACGTATGCAATTTTCTTTGATAAGATTTTATCATTTTGCATCGCATAGTGGGCGTGTATAGGGTTGTATTCGCTCTCACAGAACATAGGTATATTGATGCACCCCTTTCACATTTTTAAATTGGCCCTTGGTCTATTCCAGAAATTTGGATATTGTCAAAAATACATTTAAATTCGCTCACGAAGACTTTCGAATAAACGTCTTTAAGTAAGACTGTTTCCATCCATGGGTAAACGATCATAACGTTTTTTTCTACAGTCATCTAAAATAATATTTGACGACTTAATTTATAAGAACTGTAATAATATCATCAAGGTTTGGGATCTTCCCACACATTTGGCCTCGGAAACCTTTCCCAAATTTAGGAAATATATTAAGTAAATATAAATTTGTTAAATACTTTATTTTAATTATTTTCTGAGGTACTATTTTATTTTTGAAAAATTAAGTGAGCCACTTACAATTAGTTCAGGATTTACTCCAATTCTTTCCACACATTCTATAAGTTGACATTGTTTTAGTTGTACATCCTATTTGAAAAGGAATGAGCGTATTGATTCTAGCTGTTTTGAGGTTAGAAGTTTCTAATTCCACCTTCCAGTATCTTCGGAAAATAGTAATCCAAATTATCATCTTTGAGCTTCAAAGCCAACCTTAACATTCGATAATATTGTTTCTGTATATTTTACTTCTTACAGGTGTAATGAGAAATGTAGTAATATTACTGTATTGTCGCGCGTATAAGCGAAAGCAAACGCAAATGTAGGGTGCGGCTTATACACGCGAATGACTTAAAGTGGCTTAAATATAATAAGGTATTAATTTTCTGCGTTTGTTGTACGGTATCTGCCGTACACCACAAGAAACACGTATAGAAAACAAATCCACAAGACCACAATCAGACAAAACAACAATTCAACACAGGAACAAACACGTTAACTCAAATGCCGCTATTGTTGACTTGTGTCAACAATTATCGGTAAACGAACATAAGATTCCTCTGCGATAACAATCGCGAACTGAAGAGTTTTTTTTATACGAGAAGGCACTCTGTCTCGTGTGCTGCACCTATACGTTACGAAGAGCGTGCCTTGTGGATTTCTTCAAAGGAAAATGTCCAAATGACTTAGCTACGATGTACATTTTAAATTGCAAGTTATCCGATTCTCTGAGGAAAACGGGAACCGAGCTGCTGCACGTTATTTTCACGTGGATGAATCAAACGTGCGACGTTGGAAAAAGCAGAAGAATGAACTTGAAGCAACAAGGGGCAAGAGAAAGGCGTTTCGTGGAAAACCAGCTATGTATCCACAATTGGAAGAAAATGTTTTATCTTACGTTAATGAAGGGGCGCGGTGGGTCAGTGGTAGAGCGTTCACCTCCGGTGCTTGGGGTCCTTGGTTCGATACCAGCTCGCGCCGTGCGGACTTTGTGGTAGACAAACACCGTGATCGTGGGTTTTGTCGGAGTTCTCCCGTTTTCTCACACTTTCTTCATTCCACCATTTCACTCATTTCTCATTATCACCGTCTCCTTTAGCCTGACCGGCATAACCGTGGGACGTTAAATTTAAAGATTTCATTTCATTTCATTTTCTTACGTTAATGAAAACAGAAGTTCCAGTTATGCTGTTACATTTGATATGATACGCTTTCAAGCTCTTGAAGAGGGTCGTCGGTTGGGATTAAACGACGGTTTTCCAGCAACTGCTGGATGGTGTGCACCTTTCATGTGTCGGAATGGCTTGTCACTGCGTCGTACGACAACAGTTGCTCAACGTCTTCCAGGAGACTTTGACGATTAAACTTTGAAGTTTCAGGAATTCATTATCCGTAAGCGACATGCCAATGGATATGCGCTCTCCCAAACGTACGACTGTGCGGCTTGGTGTGAATGGATTCTAGAAGCCTGGGAAAGTGTTAAACCTGAAATGATCGTCAAAGGATTTTTGAAGTGTGGAACATCCAATGCTCTGGACGGCTCCTAGGATGATATGCTATGGGATGTCAGCGATAGTGATCGTGATGCCCGTTATGCCTCTAATGCAGGTACTGATAGTGCAAGCAACCTCTCTACTGCTAGTAACAGTGGTAGTGACAGTGAATAACATTACAACTGTACATATCGAGCAACCTCTCTAGCGGTAGTGTCAGTGTGGTTTTATTTTAGAATAAAAAAGTCTTAGTGTGTGATAAGTACGTACCCACGATTTTATTTTACCTGTAGCTTGATGGACATTCTACCCGCGGCTTATCCCTGAAATTTATAAACGGATGTAAAGGTAAATTTTAAGGTGGAGGTTATGAGTGGAGGTTATACACTTTAGAATACGGTATTATGTATATAAAATGTTACATTCATTGAAATACTTAATGATGCTGTATTACGGAACTTGTATACATATGAGTCCACGCTGCATTTTTTCCCATACGTAAAGCAATATTTCAATGAAAAAAAGACAGTGAACATAGCTCTCCCATTCATAGTGGAATGCAAAAGTCAGTAATTATTTGCTGAAACGAAGACAACACTATTTCTGAAGAATATGAAATTGACTCTCTTCTAAATTCAGTTATATTCCTTTAGAAGGGGCTAGGTAGAATTCTTCATGTTAGGTCAATAAAACCGCAACAGTTCCACCGTCAATACATGCGATTTATCCTCGTTTGGGTCTACTGTTTTATAATATCATACTCCGCAATGCCTGAACATTTAGTTAATATATTAAAATAAACCAGTTGTGTATATATTCGTAATATCATTGAAGGACGTAAGCAACTATTATGTTTTAAAATAGAACATCTGATATATGGTGGTTGTAGAAAAACTATGTTAATGTATAAATGTATAAATATAAATGTATAAATATAAAGGTATAAATAAATAAATGTATAAATATGTGAGTGAATGTATAAATACAACTTTCAAAAATAAATAATGAAATATCAATTAAAAGCGTGTATAGTGTATATGTTTTAGCTATATGTCATTCACAGGTTACTTCTTAATATCCTCACTATAGCATGGGATTGAAGTACGTGAAATATAGTAAGAGGGTTAAAGACAACATGTGGATATACAAAGAGAAAATGCAAAATCGGATCATTTTTCAAGACAGAAAACTCACTCCGAAACGATGATCTCTTAGAATTCTCGAACCCCATAAGTCATTTCAAGTGACTGAATTGTGGTTTAGTAAGGAAAGCTAAACAGAACTTTTTTAGCCAGGATTTCAGTTTAAAACTTTGAAATGCTTATATAATTAAATATTTTGAATAATATATAAAGGGATGTATGTGTGTATTACGGCATATCTGTAGTACACCTGGAACAATTTTACCGGAACTTCCTTCACGTATCGCTAATTGTTCCGAGAAAGAACACGTTCATTTTAATACTCCGTAGCATACCATGAGAAACTGAAGGAGGAATACATATAAACATTCTTAAAATCGACCAATATTAATGCTGAATCCATATCTGTCGAAGTCCCCTAAATAAATAGTGATACTCCCAGTATTGGATAACAACGGTTTAAGCTCCCACTGATACACAGGGAGGGGAGACGCATTGGCGTAAAAAACGAAAATTTTAACCGAAGAACTCGAGTGCATTGATTATGAATGTTTTAAGGGAAAACAATCTAAGCAATTTCGAGTATCTCAAGAAATCAGTAAAGCAAAGATTATATTTCCAACCTCCGAGCCAACGTTAGTAATCATAAAAAATGCGCATATGTTTTGTTCTATCTTAAGTATAACTAAAGATGTTGAAGTGTTATTAAATGCAGAAAAAAGTAACACTGATTGAAATACTTCTTGACACAATATTTCGAAACCATATATTCCCGTGATTTAGAATTCCATACATCCGTCGTACTATAGGTTTCCAAGCGTGAAATGACATTTGAATATGTAAAGGAACATTTTCAATTAAAGGAAAAAGAGCGAGCATAACTCTCGGATTCACAGTAAAATTAAACACAACGGAGAAGAAAACAGCATATGCATCAGAAATGAATGTCATTGTCTCGGATATTCAGTTATATTTCGTTATCAGGACCTAAGCTAGTGTGGCCATGTTAACTCAGTAGTAAACCACGTGAGTTCAAATCGTAAGGTTGTAAGTTTGACTACCATTTGTCTTAAATTTCCTTTTGTAGGAAATTATATTTTCCTCAATGCGTGACAAATTTTATAAAATAATAACATGAAATTTATATATTTTATATATATTCATATAATCGTTTCAGAATATAAGATCCGTTCAGGAATAATTATTCTGTTTAAAATATAACATCTGAGATAAGCTAGGTATTGAAAGAACATCAGCATATTATGCGTGAAATAGAAAATAAGAAAATCGTGTAATAGTAATAAATAAATTATTGTAGTATATTTATCTTTAGCTATTTACCTTGTAGAGGTTTCTACTCAATATTCTCATTACAGCATGTCATTTACGTTCTTGAAGTATATCCCGATGCGGAAAGAGATGGTACACAGAGAGAATATCCAAAATTGAGCTGTAGTACCAGACAAACTACTCAACAGGCCCAAATCCTTAAAAAATTCAATGTTTCCAAAAGTAACTTTAGAAGACTAAAATTGTGCTTTTATAAGTAAGGAAAAACATATCTTTGCATAGATTTTTAGCTCAGAACTCAAACGTGATTTTGTATAAGTAATTTGAGGCGGTCTAGTCTCTCTGTATCTATCAACTCTATCTATCTATCCATTTATGAATCTATCTCTATGTGTATGTTTGTGCGTGTTTTATCTGGATTTATATATATATATATATATATATATATATATATATATATATATATATATATATATATATATATTCACGTATATGTGTGTGTGTGTTTGAACATAATTAAAATACATAACTTTTCGCGTCGAAAATGTCATTGTAAGCCGTACAGATGACGTTTAAGTTAAGCTTCCAGTACGAGTAAGACAACTTTGCACACTTAGTGAGAATGAAAGGACGTAATATATAAAATTATTCAAATGACTGATGTTACTGTAGAGTCAATTTAGTTTAAGGATCGCCGAGATAAATATCAAAACTTACAATGATTGACAACTCCATGTTCAAACCCCTGGTAGCTGGATTCTGAGGGGATTGATTAAAAGAAAGTAATCAAAATCGACGGACATTAATATCGTGTCGATAGTTTTCGGGCCCTTAAGTTGCTTGTCAACACCCCCTAATATGTAAGTTCCACTTTTAGCTTATATTAATACCCTGGGTTGGTATTAAGGGATCGACATGTAAAAAAAGATCAAGAACGACCGCTATTACTGAGGGGATAAAAATAAAATGTCTCAAATTACTGAGATTAGTGTCGAATTTTTAGTTTGAGTTCGTCAAGGTGTTAAATTGCAGTGGCAAATACCTTTAATGCCACGCTTAGGCATGAGCGAGCATGTTGGCTGGATTTTGAATTTACAGGGGCAACATTGATGGTATTGCTCGTACAGCTATGAATGATTTTATATAGGCCTACGTGTATAAATGCAAATCCGGCGTAATTTTGGAATCACGAGCAACTGTTACCGAGGTAGACATATTGTTTTCAATTATGAAAAAATTGCAATGTCTTACGTCTTGTTTCTACAAACACCTTGACCTTTCTAGAAACACCTACAAACATGTGCTCTTAATTAAACAGCAACAATTTGTACCTTACTATGAAACATTACAGCTGCAGACGACTGAGACAACGACAGTATCAATCACATGACGACGACAGAAAAGCAACGCCACTGTCTCATATGGAGCGCATATATAATGAAGAGAATTTCAAATACGGCTATCAGTTTCGATTTTAGTGTGCCCAGAGTTCTAGGAAATACGCAATCCAAAGTCTGCTTCTGCACTCTAAGGTTCCTTTCCTCTCATTTACTTTGTTTAGAACTCAGTTGCAATTCCCAACCTCTGTCACTTAGTTTTCTCAGAGCTCTGTGGATCTTAAGCAATGCTCTGCTTCATTCAGTGCATTGCGGATTCCTAATGCATTCCACCTAGCTTGCATTGGAGCTTAGTGAAGATACTGTCCTAGGTTTCCCAGGCCTTTGATCACCTTTCTCTACCTTATATTAGAGAAGTTACATCAATGAAGCATTTTGGTCAAGTACTGTTTACAAATAATTTTTAAATAACAAAAGCCGGTAGTCGGAGACAATTCTGGAAAATAGTTTAGAATTCTACTCATGTCCTCTGCGAAACTCTACATACACCAACACATTAATAAAATTTAAGTATAATGTAGTAGTAAGGTATCTCAAGGAATGGAAATTTGTAGAAGTAGCATGTGAAACTAATACGAAACGAGTTATATTAGTGTGCTATCCATAGTTTAATAGGTTGCTGAAATAAATAAAGACGCTCACAGTGGCGTTTAAATCCAAATTCACTCCTACCGCAGGCGATGAGGGGATGGGAAACTAGAAAATAATAAATAGAGATTAAAGAAATATTTATCGAATTTATAGTTTTCGGGATGGAAACAACATTCCTAATAAGATTTTGAAGATAGTTTGTACACAGTTCTAATTGGGGTCTACAATTATATCAATTAAATTTACGTATTTTGTAGTAGTGTAGGGTATTGTAATATTTCTATCAAATTTGAGTATCTTCTGTATCATTCCCATTAAACTATCATTCAGGAGAAGAAGCTCAGAAACAGTGATTATGTTAGCACAATGCTAAAACACTCCATTTCAAATCATACCGTCCTGAGTTCGATTATTGTTTGGACCATAGTTTTTTATATGTAATGCTATTTACAGAATGTATGAATAATTATATTAATATAAATCAGTCAATATATATACATACACAGAGTGGAAGGTAATAACACCGAAAAACTTTCGGAAGTGATTCCTTATATGAAATGAAAGAAAAAATTTCTAATAAACATGCTCTTCTTTCAGAGTTATAAACCTCCGAATATTCGAAAAATCACCTTTCAAAATCCCTCTGGCTTAGAAACTATAGGGCCTATCCACGGCGAACTCCACTGAAAGCGGGAACCTTGGTAGAGGGAGGTGTGACGTCACCGGTCCTTCTTGGAGACGGCCGAGCAGCATAAGTCACGCGGGCAGGGATCAGATCGGTTCTCGGTCAAACATTAATGGGATTAGAAAGATGTGTTATTTTACAATAGGACGAAATATGTGTTCTTGAAGGAATAGACTATAGGTCTGGAAAAATAACTGGGTTTGCACCGAATCATGATGATCTTAAAGAAGATAAGACTGTTTTAACTTATTTGCTATCTTCTGCATTCTCTTCTTTTGAACATATAGTCTCTTTACATCCAGTAAAAACAATCGCAGGGTCACAAATGACCGATACTACTAAACGAGTTATATGTATGTTAGAAGAATGTAATTTTAAAGTGCTATTTCTGAAAATAACAATATAAATCAGAATATGTTTTCAATATTAGCTGAAGATTCAGACGATGAACGCATTTTGTTTTCCCAAATATTGAGCACCCAATCTACTATATGTATTACACTGTTCATATACTAAAGAATATTAGAAGCAATTGGATAAACCAGAACGACTAATGTAAGACTTTCATGTTTCCTAAGTTCCCATGCAAAACTGAAACCTGTAATGTAGATTCTTTGAAGAGGGCTGAATTTAATAATTTGCGAACAGTTTATAAGAATGAAAAACTCAACATTTTGAAGAAAGGGTTTTAATTAAACTTATAGTTTAACGGTGTATCCTACCAATCTGGAGAGGTAGCAGGTAAAGTGTTCGATTGCATTCAATGTGTTCGATGAAAGTATTAGGGCAGCAATGATTACTTTCGGTTTTCAAGACACAGCAGAGTTCATTGACATTATTTGGAAATAGTGGACCTTTGTGAACACAAATATTAGTCTTCTTAGAATGAACAAATTTGCTTATCCATTTTGCTCTGTTGAAGATGATCGATTGAAATTCCTTGAGATTTTGCTCACGTGGGTCAGTAATTGGGTGAAACAATGCACATCTGAAGGAGGCTCTTTGACCAAGATAAAGGGAAAACTTTCATTCAAAGCACGAAATGTCTTTGAAGTATAATAAAGTTTTCTTTGACAGTTTTGAGAGCAAAATATGTGTTACCTGGACAATTTCAGACAGACAAGTTAGAAAAACGTTTTAGCCTATACATACAATTTAGCGGTGGAAATTATAATGTTAACGTCTTCAAAATAATATAAGCCAAAAGAAAACTCAGAACGAAAAAAGTGCTAGGAATAAATTCTGCAAGATATGGTATGATAAAGCTGAATTTTAATTCCGTGAAGTTGACTAAAGACATTGATGGTGTTGAAGTACAGGAAGTTGATCAGTCGGCACTAATATATGTTTGTGGATACGTAGCAATTAAACTTGATGCAAGTTTAACTTGAGAGCAGCGTTCAGAGCTTGTTGTTAAAGAACAACAAGACGAAGGGCACTTTGAAAACATCAACCGACGAGGATTATCAGTTCCATCCAATCTTCCTCTAAGTGTTGGAAAATTGCTTTCAAGATAATGAGTTGGGTAGTGTCACAAAACTAAGAACATTAATTCATTCAAACTTGTGAGGAGAAACACAATTATGTAGTTTAATAGTTAAGAGAATTAGTGCAGACGGGGTTACTAGCGCAAGTATTGCAGATAAATGTACTGTTTATGATTGTGAAGTGAGCAAAATTGAAAGTAAAGTTAGTAGTATGTTGAGCAACATGTTACTATCCAACTACCAGACAAAAGCAATACATATTTGTGAGTGAAGGCAAGGGATACAACAAGAAAGCTGAAAACAGTCAAATAAATCTGTAAAGGTACGAACATGGTTTCCATTTTATATAAAAATGCTAATGTAATGTTGTTATGCTAATGTTAAATAACTTGTTGACATTTTCAAAGCATTATTTCTGAGTGTTATAAACTGTAAAACAGTAAACTACAAATAATAGAATCATACAGTCAGTCCATACTTTTCTCTACAACAAAATATCAACAAGAAAAAATATTGAAAAAATGTATTTCCGTGCTGCTGCATGCTGTAAGTCACGGCGAACTACACTCGCCATGTGTAAGTTCGAAGACAGAACGGTGACGTCACACAATAGTCGAGGAGTGGAGAGAGGGTTCCCGCCTTCAGTAGAGTTCGCGTGGCCTATCCCAAGCGGTTTAAAGAATTACACAGGAACTAGTATGCGTTCTGTCATAATATCCAAATTTTATAATTCACCGGTACCAGCGAAACGAGCGCACCTTTGGAGTATTCATATACCTTATCTTCTTTTATTACGTTCGTTTCGCCGATAGTATAGGATGGTGAAACATGGATATTTATATAGAGCGCATACTAGTTTCTATGTAATTTCTTAAACCGTTTAGGATAGGTTCCATACTTTCTAAGCCAGTGCGTTTTGAAATGTGATTTCCCGAATTTTCGTCGGTTCGTAAATCTCAAAGGACATATTTTTCGACCCATGTATATTTGAACTTTTTTCTTTCATTTCATATAAGGAATCACCTGTCAAAATTTTTCGGTGTTGTTACCGTCCAACATGTACATATATATATATAAAGTGTTACTTTTAAAATGTAACTTCTCATTTTCAGCTTAGATTAGCTTACGGGAATTTGATTAATATACAGTAAATTAACAATAACACACACACAAATCCAGTGTGAAAAAAAGTAGCTTTCAGTTTTTGGTGTTATAAAGATAACCAAGAAAGTTATGTCGCTTTTTATTACCCACGAGCTTCGAACATTAATGTGTCACATAAGACGTTTCTGGAAGATGAAAGGTAGTCCCCATCAGCATCGATGATCTTCTTCCAACATTCTGGAAGGTCATGGATTGCATTGCGGTAGAGCTTGGTGGGCTGTGAATTAAAGAAGGTATCAAGTGCATTTTTCTCCTCTATTAGGCATTTGAACTGGCGTCCTCTAAGGTGACTATCTAAGGAATGAAGAAGTGATAATCGGAAGGTGCAACGCCCTGGAAATATGGAGGATTTAATACTCTTTCCTATCCAAGCTGTAGAATGGTGCCCAGCTCATTCTAGCTACATGGTTCTTAGCGTTGTCTTGTAATAGGAAAACCCTATGCGATTCAGAAAGGCTGGCTCCAGAGTTTTGTGTTCTTCTTTAGCATGACTCAACTACTGATAATACACATTTGCATTGAATCTATGACCAGCTGGTAGCTGCTCCCGATGCACGATACCGGGAGCAGTCTACCAAACACACAGCAGGACCTTCTTTTAATATAATGCTAGGTTAGGCGGTTTTGGAACTAATTCATGGGATACTAACCAATGTTAGCGATGCCGTGGCTTCTCGTACAGAACCCATTTTGTGCAAGTGTTGCTCTTCCGGCATGCGTCTTCGAGTGTTTTGTCACCATCCTTAAACTTCTGAAACCACTGTTTTACTCTCCGGATAGTCACGACATCCTCACTAAAGGCCTGACAAATCTTCCGTCTCGCTACAGCGGCGAATGATCCCAATTTGAACTTTTATAGCATACACACTCTTATGACACTCTGTCATTACGCAAGTTCATGGTGTAACTGAACTGACACAACCAAAATTATCTTGGATATACCCACACCAACAACTAGCCTTCACTTTATCTTGATTCGCATTCAACTCACGGTCAATTGAAGACATACCTCCACAAAGAGCTAAAGGACTTTGTTGGTTACCTTTACAGATTACAATGATACCAATATATTTTAAAACTGTATTTAACTTAGGATACCCAAATCTCGAAGTAGTATATATTAGCACAATTAAAGTGATAATAGAATTGAAAAAAATTGAATATTCTACCACTAGTGAATTATTGAATGTGTGAATTTATAGATTTTCTCCTACAAACCTGTCAAGTTAGTATGTCACTCGTTATATATATTTCCTTATTGGAGTTTTGTTTCCTAAAACTGCGAATTAAAGCTTTCTGTTATTCGAATATTGAACTAATGTCTTTCTAATGCTACCTATTATATTATCGCTGGTTCTTATACAATATATGTAAAAAAAACTGGAAGTGTTTAGTGACATACAATTACGAATGTTTCAGGCTTCGGTGTATACTGTGAGGAGAAAAGCTAATACTTTCAAAAGAGTGTACCAAACCTTTTTTTCTTAAATCATACGAGGAATGTTGTGTTTTACATTGCATGACTATGATGACGCATAAAACTTATAAATTACATACATAATACAAAGTTTAGAGCAAACAAATTATAATAGAACATGTGGAAATATCTCACATTTATGGTTATAGCAAACGTATCTTCAAGAACGTATATTCCATATTGTAATAAGAGTATTGAGAAGTAATTTGCGCATGACAAATAGATGCAGAAAAATACACAAAAGTCCTTTTTGTATTCACGTTACACGTTTTACTTTATTTGAACTGAACACTCAGATATAATATACCGATGTTTTTTTAATACTCAGCACATCACATATATTACATTTTAAACATAATAATGGTTTGCCTAGAAATTATTGCTTGAATGGATATATACAATGTATTTACTTTAAGGAGAATTTTTTATATAATTGTTCATATGTTGATGAATATGTCACCAAGTACCAAAACGTTAGTACCAAATAATGATCGAAATGAAGATCTTACCTTAGGTTTCCCATTTTTTACCACTCAGCTAACATTAACGTTTTTGAAGAGCCCTTTTAGATGTATATCTGAATTTACAAGATAAACAATGCACGGCTATTACAAACGTTATTATCCTTAGCCTTTTCTATTCCACTATGAATGCAGGAACTATGTTTGATGTCTTTCCTTTCATTGAAGATGTTATTTTAAGCGTACAAATGTAGATAACATACAACCAGAATTGAATCACGTCCATATATAGTTTCGAAATGCAATGATAATATTTATTTCAACTTATGATATAATTAAAACACTTAACAACGTTTTAAACGTATTGTTACACTTTAAAAAACATCTGCACAATGTTACCGATGGCGGAGACTGGACTGGGAGCTCGAATCGATCATATTACTTTTATTTTCTCCGAAGATGTCTTAAGTAGGAGTGAAGAAGATTTTAGCTTGAAAGACTCAAAATCAATTCGCTGTTTTTGGGGGGAATAATATATATATATATATATATATATATATATATATATATATATATATATATATATATATATATATATATATATATCACTGTCTCATACTATAATCTAGATATCAACTTGACAAAAGTGCTCTCGTTTTCAAGTTTAACCCTCGAGAAGTCGCGCTGAAAAAATAATGCGAGTAGTAGCGCGCGGTCAAAAGGACCGCACGAACATAATGTGTTGTAAATATAGTTTTAAACATTTTTCTTGTATTAGAAACGTAATTTTATATATTTTCTGATTAAGAGGGGTTAAAATATTTATTATTATATGTTTTACAGTAGTAACTATTATTGGAACCCACTATTAGACATGTACTGTTTTCTTTCTTATTTCTTATTTGCAATAAAATGTTTTTCTCGTTACATATTTCTTTATATAGATAACTATGCACTGGTTTTATTGAAAATTCTAATTCTGATGACGATCTTTTGTTTTTGTCAACTTTTTGGTTCGTCTAAAATTAGAAATGCATTAGTAAATTAGTAAAATAAATACTATATACACATAACAATAAAACAAAGCTTCAAAGCGCATTTTACATTCAATTATAGCTCACTCGTATCTAAACGGTTAGCATACGCCCCTTTGGCGTGGAACTTCCGGGTTCGATTCCCGGTGGGAGCTCATGTGGTTGGGATCCCACGTTAAGCAGTAGAATACATAGCCTTGATGCTGAAAAGGGCGCAAAATTGTAATCAAATCAAATTTACATTGAATTATTTTACGATCCTATTATTTTGAAACTTCACCTATACAACACTACATTGAATTATTCTAGGTTATATTCAAATTTACACCGTTTTACACTTCGTCGTCAAGGCTTCTGCTGCACTGACTACATTCGGGGAATCGCAGGTCATTTCTGGGTTTAAGATCTTCAGACTGGCTCGCAGACTCCTCACTTCCACTTTCGTGTTCACACACTTCTACATTATCTTTTTTGTTATGATCTTTCTCGGACATAGCTTCCACGAGATCATAATGGCTCATTTATCCGAATAGTCCATTCCTAACATTTCCCTCCGTTCTTTTAAGCAGTTCATTTCTAATTTCCTCTTTTTTCACACTTGGTATCAGTTTGTTAACTTTGTCGACCTCTCTTCCATCCATTAAAATCATATGTATGTTTATAAAGCTTAAAATATCTCCAAAGTAAAGGTCACGTGTAGAACGAAACACTGAGAAAAAACATTACACGGTTAGCCGCGCGCGGCGGAAAGCACCGCAGAATAACTAAACAATCACTAGTATTTAAACTAAACAACGGATAAGGGAGTGATTGAGCAGGAATGTTCGGGAAGGTGAGGGGATTATTAGGTAGACGGTGGAGCCTGTCGGACAAACATAGTGAGCACACTATAAAAAATAATTTTCCTGCGGTGCTTTTGACCGCCGCGCGACTACTCGAGGGTTAAAGGCAAATCATGTAACAATTTAACATCCGATATTTTCTGAGTATATACCCATCACTGATCACAGAAGTACGGATGTCAGAAAAAACACCGCATGGGAAGAGAGAGGGAGAAGAAAGCCGAAATTTTAGCCGTTTCTATTATTATCTGTATCTCCATAATCATTGGTGCTAGAGCATCCGAATTTCTTTATTTTGTTTTCTTGTATTCTTCAATTTAAATTTAGTGCATTTTGAGCTAAATATAATGATTTTCTTGTAATTTTTTAAATCAGCAATGTGTGACGTCAGTTTTTTAGTCATAGATTTTTTTAGAAGAAAAAATCCAAAAAAATGTTTCATCTAAAAGTTTTTTCATGATTTTATGCTCTTTCAGAAAATGTATATTTATGTTAGTGCTGGACTAATAGTGCCTGAGATATAAGCGACACTATTCTCTTGTGCATAAAACTGATCACTGCGCGGCACAAAAGTTAGCTTCTCACATATGGTAGGTATTCGCAGCTGGTGGTCACTAATATACATAATATTTTCTGCCTGCAAATATATAATACTGATGATTAAGTCTGTCTATAATCTAACTAAAAATATAAATGTTTAACATGAATCAACAGTAATTTCGGAAAATAATGCTTGTGAATACACGAAATTTCTCCGAAGAATTAAAGAGAAAACACACTAGTACACAGTATGAAAAACTCTGGAAATCCTTTTCTTTGTACGTGTCTTTGATACCTTCGAAAACATAAACAAACATCCAGATTTCTATTCAATTTTCTCAAATAAAATCGGGTTAGAAAAAATGATATTTTTACTACAAGTCCTTCGATTTATGTACAATACTAGAACCGGATTCCAAAATTGCCTTCAACATAGAATCATGAACAACTTGCCAACAACTATCAACATGCACCACAGTGCATGTCAGCCAAGTTCCACGAAAAAATTAAAAATGGCCTGCACTGCCGTAAGAATATTTTACACCAACAAGAGTTTCGGGTAAAGTCGCCGTTTTCGAAGCTCTGTAAAAGTGACACTATTACGAGTAGAAACATGCGATATAGAACTTAAGGAGACATCCGAGAGATATGTTTAGATATGTTTACATACCAAATATTACATTTCTACTATGAAGAACCGTATTTGAGTACTGGAACCCTAAAGTATGCAGTTTCCAGGCACAACGATTCACTGACTCACAAATCAAATTGATTACGTACTTACTAAAGAGATAGAGATGTGAAAAGTTGCATAAAGTTAACCTATAATAACTTGAGTATGGAAAAAGAACGAAATGTGAGAAATGTGCAATGCAAAATTTTTATGGGCAAAAAGCTGTCCTTAGCCCAGCAAGAAATCTTTTCTCAAACTCATTCATCGAATTGACTTGGTAATTCGCAATCAGATAGAGACGTGAAACCTTGCCTAAAGGTACCCTATAAGAACTTGAGTATGGAAAAAACAGAAATGTGATGAATGTGCAATGGGATTTTTTATGGGCAAAAAACTCTCTTTAGTTACGCAAGAAATCATTTCACACTCACTCATCAAATTGACTAGCAAGTACTCCATGATATACAGAAGTGAAAATTTGCAGGAATGTACGCTCTAATCACTTGAGCACGGGAAAATTCCGAAATGTGAGGAATCTGCAATGGAATCTTTTTATGGGCAAGAAACTATCCTTAGCCAAGCAAAAGAGATCGCTTTAGACACTCACTCAAATTGATTAGGTACTTCCGAAAGAGATAAAAACGTTAAACTTTCCATAAAGGTACCCTACGATGTCTTGAGTATGTAAAAATACGAAATGTGAGGAATTTGTAATGGGATTTTTTTATGAAGAAAATACTGTCCTTAGCCCGCAACTACCATACATTTTTTCACCCGTGTTCTACCATTCGGGTCCAATGAACCCTAATTTAGAATCGAGGATATGTAGTAATTTTATGAGATTTTCACATTGTTTTATTTTATGAAAAAACAAATACAGCGCAAGAAATTAACATCCATGAGTTCAAAAGTATTCACAAGTGTTCAGAGGTCCAACAATGTTCACAATCTTACGAAGTATATTGAAAAAATATATGATTATATTGTACATATTATTTTTATTGGACAAAAAAACATAAAATAAAAATCCTGCAAAACTTGGTGTTCTGCGACGTGCTCACAAGTTGAGAATCTCGCAGTCTATTTGAGAAATTTTATATGATTTCCAAAAGGTTTTAATATGTGAGAAAGAAAAGAAAACTTGATATGCGATATGTTCACAATTTCACAAAGTTTACTCAGTGCCGCAATTTTTGTAGACAAATACCCAGTGTTCTTGGCAAACATTGTTCTTGCACAAATCACACACAGTTCTGGTCTTTCTATCTATGCGTGCTGAGCACATATGGCACCATGCCTTTTTTTTCTGGTCACAAGGTCCATCTGTAGAAGATGGGCGCTTTTTTGGCTCAGCTGTAACCTCACCTACGTTTCCCAATTTCTTCCCCAGTCTGATAATAAAAGACCTCTGCTTTCTCTTCTTTGGTATAGCGCCTGTACAACAAACGTAGAACCATAAGATAAATTCATTTAGAGCACTCACATATATCATGTTGTAGAAAAGTGCAAAAGGCCACCGGCGAGTCATACGCTTGGAACTGTAGCACCTCACCGTTTGATCCATTTTGTCGACTCCTCCTTCTTTCTTTTTATTATAGTCGAGTAAAAATTCTGGTTTCTTATCCGGACGGGAGTTGCCCGCCGTTGGTTGGGAGTGCATTGAGCTCATAAGGGTCACAACTCTTCCCTTTTTTGGACAATAAGATAAAATCATAACACCACCTTGAAATCCAAATAAAGTTTAGTTTTCATGCCATCCACTCGTGGTTGCAAAAGTCAGAGGCAACTCTAGTTTGTTTTTCCGTACAGTTCCAACGTAGGTTATTCGATTCTAAAGCAGTTTTCTCACAAGATCTAAACTGGTGAAAAAATTATTCTCTGTTATGTTTCTGCCACTGTTAAACAACTGCTAAGCTAAATCTAGCAAAACCCTTTTACCGTGATTTACTTCCCTTGGTTGATTTTCTTGCCGCCCAGTATAAATTTGCATGTTCTATGCATAACTCATAGCACTGTCACAAAGAACTCATATCTTGATTCCATATTTTCCAAGTTTGCTGGGGAAATATTTACGGAAAGGACATCGGCCTCTAAATACCACAAGTTGTTCGTCAATGGTTCATTATCCCCCAAAATAAAAGCATCCTGAAGTTTACATACCCAAGAGTCAAATATTTCGCGAATTAGTTGCAGTTTATCACGGGGCGGATTTTTGTGTCTTGAGGTTGCGTGGTCAAACCGGAGCGCTCAGTTTATTGACTGAAACCGGTCACGAGACATTATACGGTTGAACAGTGGGCGACCATCTCCAACACTCCACAGCTGGATATGTAAACACCAATTAGAATCAACACTCCAACATATTTCTCAAATTCGTCCCGAGTTTTACATTTCCAATCGGCGCCATATAAAATCTCCCCTTCTTTATTCGTCCATTTCCAAATGCTGTCAATCAAAGAATCACGAAAGAAAAGCCTAAAAGCAAAAAGTTCATTATCCAAATTTCTTAGTGTATAACAAGTAGGTCCTGATTTTTCATAAACAACATTTGTTTTTGTTTTTTAGCACGACTGTGATTTGATTTCAGGGGAAGCGATTGCCATTTTTCCACATCATTTTTCGACACATACTCCATTTCCGGTGGGAGGGTCTAACATTTGGGCCAGTCTTACACGCAGCGACAGGGAACATCATCAAGCGATTCAGGATCATTTATAATATCCTCTCCTACTTCCACATAATCTAATTCACCATCATCATCTGATGGCACGTACTCACTGCCGGAAACATCATTATCAGAGCTAAACTCATGTAAATATTTTTCAATGTCTTCATTGCGTAGGTTCTGTTTTGATGCTGCCATTTTCACATAGAACACTTTTGTGTGAATGGATGGTACTAGTATGGATCCTAATACAAGAAGTGCTGAGAGAAGTTACATCGTTTCGAAAGATGTATAGCTTCAGAAGCACTAACTAAAACTACTGAAGATAAATTACAACTAAAATGAGCTCTAGCATTTAGGAAAAATACTATTCAATGTACATCTAGTGGCAATCACAATAACTAAATTCAGGTCTGTAAAGTAGTAGCGCATGTTATCTATATTTTACGGTAGAAACACAAAATAACCTAGTATATACAGCACATACATAATGGTATTTGGCAATGGGCCCATTCGGCCCGAATGGTAGATAATGGAACAGTTGAGGAAATTTGGCAACCCATGAACACGAGTGAAGTCTTTTTTTGTTTTTTTTATTCAGATTGATTAAAAAGTAAATGTCACTAAATGAGAGAGACATTGCTTAAAGAGGAAGAGAATAAAAATGTTGAAAACGATAATCATAGGTCCAATGGACCCGCTTGGTAGTTCTGGGGTTGCCCAAGCAGAAGATCGTTTCACACATTCATTCATCAAATTCATTAGGTACTTCCCAATGAGATAGAGACGTGAAGCTTTGCAGAAAGTTACCCTACAGTAACTAGAGAATGGGAAATTTCCGATGCGTGAAGAATGTGCAATGGAAATTTTTTATGGGCAAAAGACTGTACTTAGGCAAGCAAGAAATCATTTCTCTCACTGACTCATCAAATTGATAATTTACCTTCCAATGAGATAATAACGTAAAGCTTTGCAAAAAGGTATCCTATAATGATTTGAGGATGTTAAAGGTCCGAAATAAGATGAATGCGGAATGGGGAATTCCTTATAAAAAAAACTGTCCTTGGCCAAATAAGAAATCCTTTCTCTCACTCACTCATCAAATTGGTTAGCTACTTCCCAATGAGATAGAGACGTGAAACTTTTCATATAGGTACGCTATAGTGACTTGAATATGGAAAACGTCCGAGATGTGAGGAATGTGCAATGGGAAAATTTTATGGACAAATACTGTCTTTACCCAAGCAAGAAATCGTTTCATTCACGCACTCTTCAAATTGATTAGGAACTTACCAATGAGATAGAGACGTGAAACTCTTAATAAAGGTTTCGTATAAAGCCTTGAGTGTGGAAAAAGTCTGAAATGTGGAAAATCCGCTGTGGGATTTTTTATGGCCGTAAAACTGTCCTTAGTCAAACAGAAAATTGTTCATTCACTCAATCGTCACATTGATCAAGTACTTCTTAATGAGATAGAGACGTGATATCCTGTCTATTGGTAGCTTATAGTAACTTGAGATCTATGGAAAAGGTCTGAAATTTAAGAAATATATTAAGGGAAATTGTTATGGGTGAAAACTGTCCTTACCCAGGCAGAAATCGATTCACTCTCTGACTGACACTCATAGCATTGATTATGCACTTCACAATAAGATAGATACATGGATCTCTGCATAAAAGTAAATTATAATAACTTGAGTAGGGAAATATCGGAAATTTGAGGAATGTGTTATTGGAAATTTCTTAAAATCAAAGAACTGTCTGTAGCTATGAGGTACTTCCCAATGAGATAAACATGTGAATGTCTAAACAAAGGTACAAAATGTCCTTATAATTTCTTGAATATGAAAAGTGTCTGAAATTTAAGGAATGTCCTATTGAATTTTTAAGGGCGATAAATTGTTCTCACTCAAATAGAGATCGCTTCATTCACTCACTTATCATTGATTAGGTAATCCAAATGAAATAAGGACTTGAAACTATGCATAATGGTTCCTACCTTACATAATGACTTCAGTACATAAAATGTTCAAAATTTAAGGAATGTACTATGGGAATTTTCATGCCAGGAAAACTGTCCATAGGCATTAGGTACTTCTTAATGAAATAAAGATATGAAACTATCCATGAATGTACCCTATAACGGCTTAAGTACGCAATTTGAGGAATTTGCTATTGAAAATTATTCATTGGCAAAACATATCCTTACAATCAGAAATCTGGAACGATTTCATTACTCAACATTTCATGTGCATATTGATAATGTCAATCGTCCGAGTAGTAGATCGGGCACTCTCCTTGCTGGTCTATTGGTTATTATGTGCACCTGCTTTCGATTCGTGGTTATTACGTGTCTATTGGTTTCAATTCCCGGTGGAAGAGCTTTTGCAATCTTAACTCTCCTCGATGTTTCTGTGTTCGTGTTTCTGTCGTTCTAGGTTAACAGAAAAACGAGCTCATTGAGTAAAATCCGTTATCCGTACATTCGTATATTGTACAAATATACGGGATTCTTATATTTACTACAGATATCAATATTGAGCATACGTTATCCATATGCCACACGAGTATGCCCTCTGTCCCGCTTAGATGTTACAACATGTCGTTGCAGTATATCTGACATCTACCAGCCTTCCGTACATTACGTACGTATACATATGTTGCGTACGTCAGTTATAAGTTACATAGGTCCATCTGTATGTGAGATCTTAACCACCTACATAAATTTCTTGCGTTCGTGTGGAAAATACGTTTAATAGCAATACTTATACGGAAAGTATGTATAAAATGTACTTTTTTCAGTTTTACGTTTAGTGTACGTGAAGTCCAAACACTAAAGGATTTACACATGTAACCTAAGTTTCTTTTCTCTCAGTGTGGGAGTAAAAGAATTGAGAGCTCGTAATAAGTAGTTAAGCCACTTAATGAGGCACGTTATGTAAATCAGTTAACTTTTAAAAAACGAGGACTAAGGCACGTAAAACTACCGTAAATTTCTTGGTTGAAAACCCAAACAAGGAAAGTCAACATTTTTCTTTTTCCAGTGAATATTTTTCCTTTATTGCAGTCCGTGGTATTAAATAGATATAGAAATTAGTTCGTAATAAGTAAGAGAATGTAGAGGTGAGGATATTTAGAATTAATTCACTTTTCAAAGAAATGAGAGATCCAATTGTTCGACTTTTATGTGAGACTACTAATGAAATATAACCGATTTTTTAAATATATTTGTACCACGAGTTATATTATACTTACCACAGTCGTTATGTAAAACTCTTCTTGATGCTTCGTGTGTGTATCTGCCAACAGTGTGCGAATCACTTACATGTAAGCGTTTTCATCAACAATTAATTTCGTGCATTTGCTCTTCATATTTCCTGAATTTGCCCAGCATAGGGCGGCGCCCCCACATTCTTGCCTTTGCTCGGCCTAAAGCAGCATACCTCTTAATAACACAATTCTACCGAATTTCAAATTTATTTTCCTATTTCTATTATTTTTTGATATTTATAGAAAGATTTATAGAATAGGTGTAAGATTTATAGAAAAAGGGAAAGAGATGTTTGTTGTATTTATTGATCTAGAAAAGGCATTTGAGTGCGTGAATTAGGAATTGTTGTTGGGAGTTCTAACGATGATAGGGTTGGAATGGAAAGATAGAAGACTGATAAGAAGCTTATACATGAACCAATAAGTAAGTGTTAGGATAGGGAAAGAAATGACGGAAGAGAGTGCAATTGGATGGGGAGTTCGACAAGGATGCTGCCTTTTGCCAACACTATTTAATGTCTATCTAGAAGTGATAGTGAAAAAGAGTTTACATGATGATGATGGCATTTCCGTAGGAGGTAGAATGATTAGATGCATACGATTTGCAGACGATATGGCGCTTGTTGCAGAATCTGAAAAGAAAATCAGTAAAATGTTAGAAAAATGAGAAAGGGCTTTGAAGAATATGGTATGCAAATAAATGTTAGAAAGACAAAAGCCATGGTGAATGGAGCGAAGGGGTTTGTGTCAAATATAAAAGTAGGAGGGGAGAAAATAGAAAAAGTGAATGGTTTTCGATAACTGGGTAGTATTCTTAGTAATAACATGAAGTGTGAACGTGAAATAAGCAAGGATAGGAATGGCGAAAGAAGCCTTTAGGAGGAAGAAAAGTCTTTTTTGTGGGACCTTGAATAAAGAGTTGAGAAAAAGACCCATAAAATGCTTCGTGTGGAATGTTGTACTGTACGGGGTGGAAACGTGGACATTACGTAAAGGTGATGAAAATCGACTGGAAGCTTTCGAAATGTGGGTGTGGAGAAGAATGGAAAGGATTAGTTGGGTCGATTGGAAAACGAATGAGAGAGTGTTAGAAATGGTGGGTGAGAAAAGAACATTTTAGATAGTATTAGGAAGAGGAAGAGAACTGGTTGGGACATTGGCTAAGAAGAGATTGTATCATGAGGGACGTCCTAGAGGGTATGGTGGCGGGAAAGAGAGGAAGGGGGCGAAAGAGACTACAATTAATGGATGATATAAAAACAGAAAGGTCATACGTGAAGACGAAGAGGTTAGCGGAGGACCGTGGAGCAAGGAAGCCTCTCAGCTGCGGCAAGTGACCTACCAACAAAGGCAGAATTCCTATGATCATGATGATGATGATTTCCTATTTCAACTATCTATAAGATAAGATTTTGTATCCTAGGAAAACGCCCATTTAAATAACACGGTGATTTTTCCTTTCTTCTTTAGATCCCTTAAAAATTTAAAATATTCACGTTTGGCAATTTTTCCGGAAGGCTACAATCGTGCCAAATTTCTTCATTCTAATCCTGTCAGAAGTGTCTAAAGATTTTGGGGTTTAGAAGATATCTTTTATAAATAGCATGCGAAAAGTTTTTCAGTTTCCCATAAAACCACTCTCAAGTAAGAAATGTTAATTTTTACTCATTTACTTATGTAATGGTAACGAAAACGTTCAAACATATTGAATTTGACGTTTGTATTCCCATTTCAAGTACCTAAAATATGAGATTTCAAGTCGAAAAAAAGGCTCATTCTTCACCTTCTTTTTGACTCCCTAAACGTTAAAAATATTCACTTTGGCAATTTTTCTGTCGGTTAGTCCCAAAAAGCTACAATCATGAAAAAATTTAATCATTGTAGCCCTAAAGGAGGTGCCCTATATGTTTCGGGTGTAAAAGGTGCCCCTTTATAAATAATATGGGAAAGTTTTTCAGTTCCCTATAAGACCACTCTAAAGTTGAAAATTTTTATTTTTACTTAGGTAGTGCTAACGAGCATACCGAATTTCAAGTTCTTATTAAAGTTCCAAGTTCCTAAAACATGAGATTATAGGTAAAAAAGACCCATTTACAAAAAATAGGGAAAATCTTCATCCACCCTTCATCATTTGAACTTTTCACTTCGACCGGAAATACCCCTTAAATTTATGTCAGTTCATGGAGTTTTATATATAGTCAGGATATGTTGGTGGCAAATATAATTAAGTTTATAAGCTATTTAAAAGGTGTATATCTTTGGAAGGAAACCCTAGGCAGTATGAAACTGCGCAACATGCACGTCATGTAACGAACGCCGTAATTTCGCAATGTGGAAGAGTAGAGAATAACTAAGTATATTGAAACACCAGCCATGTCTAGTGATATAGCGTCGAGGATTCAGCATCAAGGATTCTGAAGCCCTGTTTATACTCTTCGTGTTTAGGTAATGAAAAACGACATGTTAGCGATTGTGATTTTCTAGCTCGGTTAAATGAATTAGAATCTCGTTTGGACATAACTCTCTTTAATAGAAGTAATAATCTCGGCTGTTCTAGCGGTTGGTATGTGCGCCTTTTTATATAGGGTGCGGTGCTCGATTCACAGTAGGAGAGCCCTTGAGAACTAAAGTTGTATGTGACACATTATGCTTCCTTTAAAAATGGACAATTCTAAATTTAAATGCAACAATATGACACAATTAAGTATAAAAATATACGATAATGACATGGCGAGCGACAAACGGAAGTGAATTCTGAACAACAACACCAGAGATGCAAAAAATGCAGCCAAGGTCGTCAGCCTCATAAAGTGTTGAGATGAGGATGGATGAGCCAAGTTCCTTGGCCACTGCATTTGAATCGAACACTGGAACTTGGCGCGAGGTGTCAACAAAAATGAAGTTACGGAGCCTTATGGATAGTGGTGGTGGGCTTTGTGGATTTGGAGTCACCACGAACCTTATAAATATCAACTTCGCTAAGATACTAAGGCATATAAAGTATACTGCAGTAAGAGTAGTTCCAAACCCAGAAAAGGAAATATTATATTCCTCACGGAAGTGTCAAGGAAAATTATGTTGACGAGCCTTAGGGATGGTGTTTGTGAGCATGGTGGATTTGGAGGCCACCACTAGCCTTAGGGCTGAAATGTCCCAGGCGTGAAACTATGAACGGACATCTTGGAGTATTCGAATATTTAGACACCTCGCGTCAAGTTCCACTGTTCGTTTCATTTGTAGTAGCCAAGGAACCTGGCTCATCCATCCTCATCTCAACACTTTTTGAGTTTGACGAACTTGGCTGCACTCATTGCAACTCTCGTATTTTGTTCAGATTTGTTATACATATTACAACTTTCCCTTCCTAAAACTTACTGTACCGGTAAAAAGAGAAGCATAAATTAAAATATGCTTAATTATTTTCCAAAGGATAATTTTTTAACTGTTTCATTTTATTTACAGAAAAAGCACTTGCCTGTTACTAATATTGTATACAGTTGTTATAATACATCTATAATAAGAAACGTAATAAAAGGAAATCACACCATTAAGAAATCTACAAATGGGAACATTTTTTTTGGTTTCTAGAATTATTTCTCAATAATGTTATGCCACTCTGATATCTCGAGAAATGTACTGAAATGTGTGATGTCTATAATGCATCATTAGTCTTCTTCCTCACTCTGTTCATTAACTAATATTGAATTTGTGTACTTGTTTTGACAAATATACATTAAAGTAAGGAAGAAAAAGCAATTCATTCATTTGCATTTCAAAATTACGCACTCAAGTTTCTGGCAGCTACACATTGTTCTCTCTGTACAAGCCTTCGGAATACCTTCGAGTGTTTTCAAACATTGCTTTACAATTGGTCTTCCAAGTACCGTCCGGAGTTTTCTTGCCTTGATAGATCGATCTCATACTTGTCAGCGTCTCCCAAATTGTTCTTTGGTAATGGAATCTATTTATATTTTGCTTCAGATCATCACTAGTTGGAAGTAATCTCCCCAGATGCATTTTCCTAAGGTTATGGGCCTAGAACATCACAAATTTTCGTATTAATTTTTACCAGCTATGTGAAAAACAGTTCTTCAGATTGAGTAGCGCTTTTTCGTAAAGGAATCGGTTCTAGGGAGTAAAGGATCACAGCTTTGGGTGTATGTGGACAGTAAGCATATAATGCATTACAGGTATTATCACCTTTATAAATCTCTGTTGCTTTTTCGGTAGTATTAAAGATCAGAAGACTGTTAAGGAATCACTAAGTATTTATAATCAGAAACCTAATAATAATACATACAGTTTCTCAGTGTAATTATTGGACACCTATTACAGGAAAGAATATTCCCATTGCCAATAGGCTTACATAATTACAAGATTTATGAACATTGAAACACACAACAAAAAGAAAAAAAATAAAATAAACATGCAATTAACATCACGAATATGAGAAAACACAAGTAAGAGATATATTTGTATTAATTCCTCCAATAAGAAATGCAAATATATAAATATAACTTAGTAAAGACCATACAATTAGCCCTTCGTGACAAAAAATGAAAGAAAAACAAACAGAACATAACAAAAATATAAATGTCCAAAATATAGATGTTGAAATAAGATTTCTGTCAAGAAACAGAAATGTTTTCATTTAATAGAAATACTCTTTTAATTTCAAAATATCATAATCAATGTCATGTTCGAATTGAAAGTCTCTCTTAATCAAAAATTATATTTAAGAGTTTTTACGTAGACTGAATAAGGCATAGCAAAATCTAAGTCGGCATTCTTCTGTATCAGCTTGTTTTATAATCGACAAACTCTCGTAATATATGAGTTTAAATGTGTCATAGTGTGAGACCTGTTGCAGATAAAAGGTAATCGATTTCTTAATTTTTTGATTTTATATTAAAATTCAATAGCCTTAGACAATCTGAAATGTGGACAATTCCGTTCACTAATTTGTAGAGGAATCTTGGCTGAGAGCGCTCATGTCTAGTTGCCAATGAAATACAACCGAAAATACTCAGAAAGTTTGTACGATATCTTTGCTTCATAAGAATTAATATTAATATATATATATATATAGTGGATGGTAAATTGTTCAAGATTCTCTTTTGTAAGCAATTGTGAAATCCGGTTCCCTCTCTATTTTGTTCCGTACCAATGTAGTACATAAATGCAAGAACTTCTGGCAAAAGCAGCACTTGTCAAAGCAACATTTTTTTTTTTTGAGAAAAATGAATAGTAAAATGTGCGTTTCTGCATGCTTTAGAAGGTACCAGGGACACGTATAAAGAAACGAATTTGCAGAGGTTCCCATACTGTGTACTAGAGAAAATTCTCTTTTCACTCTTCGTAGAAATTGTGTGTTTTCACAAGCGCTATTTTTTCGCAAAGCTTCTCAACTAATATTAAATATGGGCGTTTTTAATTAGATTATAGGAAGACGTAATAAACATCGTTATATATTTGCAGCCATACAAAGTTATAATTATATAATATAATATTATATATATATATATATATATATATATATATATATATATATATATATATATATATATGTAGATAGATAGATAGATTTAATATTACTGATCATCAGCTGCTAATATCTGCGTTTATGTGAAGGTAACTCTTTGAACGCGCAGTGATCAGTTTCGTACAGGACAGAATAAAAATACTTATAACTCGAGTACTATTAATCCTACACTAATATTAGTTACATTGTTTGAAAAGGCGCAAAATGAAGAAATACATTTGAACGAAATATATTTCCGAATTCGATATTACAAAAAATCTTTGAGCAATAAACTGACGTCATACGCAACCAATACTGAGTCAAAATGAAAATAACAAGAAAATCATTATACTTAGCTGAAAATGCACTAATGTTAAATTCTAGAAGACAATTTCACAAACAAAGTAAAGGTCCTCGGATGTCCTGGTAACAATGGTTATGGAGAAGTAGTGAATATTAGAAACGATTTAAATTTCAGTTTTCTCCTCCTCGCATCCAGTGAAATGTCTATTTCTCGCCGCCTTCGTTTTTGTTATCAGTGACGGTTATATATTCAAACAATATCAAATGAAAAATTGTTACATTGTTTTCCCTTATAACTCAATTTTTAAGCCTCGATGCCTAGATTAATACTACTCTTCCAACTTCATTATTTCTGTATTCCAATATTTAATGTGTGATCCTATGCACTCTATCTAAAATTTGAATGAGAGGTCAATCTCTTCTTGCTAAATTTAGACGGTGGAGTGCAAATGGTTTGCACTACCCCATAAAACATTGTAAGATTATTTGACATCCAATAGCCAATAAGACACGGGTTCGCCAAATTCAGAACGTTAGTAGTTTCATACCGTGTAACTGGCATTCAGTACCATGTTTGAAATCAAATTTTAATGATACGATTGCAATTTATCTTTCAGTCCTTGAGATTTACTACTAATGCCTCCTTTTTGTAAGAGGGTTAAGTTGAAAATGGTTTCTTCAAGAAGTGGAGAGAGCTCATTACTATACTTTTACTACTAGAAGAATGCGTATACCACTAGGTCACGTGAAGAAATATTGAATACGAAATAACTTCTTCTGAGATTCGTGATCATATGGCTCAAACGTTAATACCTATTTCCGATGCTTTAAGCTGCGTACAGTTTGTTCTAGTTTATTAAGACGGGAATTTTTAATTCTTAGTTTATTTACCTGTCATACTCAATTTATGTTACAACATCTTAGTTCAATGAACGTGGATAATTACTATTCAGTACTTTAAATAGCCTTCAATTAGAGTTTTATATGGCAATATATTTTGTGCTAACCAAATGCAAGAATAAATGTGCAAAGGAAGTAGCTGTGAAAACGATGATGTATCAAGCATAATATGTATCAAATGTATTTCAATCTACAGTGGTTATCATTTCAAATTAGCTCTTTGACATAATTTGCAAGCAAGTAGTATTTCGATTAACATTAGCTGCTTTAGACAGTTGAATTGAAGTGAAAATAGACACAAAGTAAATCTAACACTGAAATGTAGCAACATATTTGTCAAACATTTGCATGTAAAACTTTAAAATATATACATCAGATAAAGATCTGCTTACCAAAATAGATAAGAATGTTTAGCTTGATTTTAGTGCTGAACATTTACTTTCTGCGCCAAGGACTATAAGAAGTGAACTTACAGCTTAACGTAGAATTTGCTCTACCGTAATGCGTTCAAATTTCATGTTCAACGATCGAAATTGAATCTGGGACCCTTGCATCAAATGAATGCGTAAGAGAGAGTTTTGTATTGAATATATCAACATTAAGTCACATAATCAAATTCTTTATTATTTAATTATGTATAATTAATATTTTTATTGTCTTAATTTGCATACATTACGTTATTGGCGACTTTTCTGAGGAAGCTATACACAATATTTCTAGTACAATCTTTGTAGTAATCTTGGAGAAGTCAATGGAGTTTTTAATTAAAAATGTATGAAAGTGTTTACCTTAAAACGTTTGTATTTGTGCTCACACTAAAAAAAGAAAAACGTAATTGTCAATGTCTTCACAGACGGCACAACTTAGAATTTGTTCTGAACGATGTGCATATTAGCCTATTTCCAAAAGCTTATGAGAATGCTAACACACTAGTAATTTTAGAATCAAGATACTAACATAAAAGTATATAATGAAAAATGTCCGAATATTGGACTTAGTCAATATTGATGACCTGAGACCCGATGAACTTTCAATGACCTAAGAAAGTTGAACCATGTGATATGAATCAGTGGAGATCCTCATTTAGTAAATTAAAACACTGTAGTACTATACCATAAAATGTGGTATAGACATCATTTATTAAAATGAAAGTGATACCAAAATTTATTCTCATAAAACTTTGTATTATGATTTAGCTGTATAATCGTACTAGGTATATTACACGATTAACTAGTTATATCCCCTATTTGATAATTTTTTAAATCTTACTTTCTGTAGGACTACATCATTTTGTAAATATAGCATATCTCAACAGAGTTACAAGATGAACAAACTTGCAAGCTAAGATTAAATTATCATCCTTACATTTGAACAACATTAACAAAAATTATTCTCATAATTCTGGAAAGTGTGGCGTCTATAACCAGTCAAATATAATAGTATTTATTTTTCTGGAACAGATTTCTGCATAGATAAGCAATACATATTTAAGTTTCAGATTATGTATCCTATATTTTCTTTACTCCTAACGTTGACAAATGTACACTTTAATATTGTTGCACTAAAAAGGTGTAGTAAATGTTAATCGCGTTGCAGTTAGTTAGCAATATATTGTTTATTTTGATGTAATTCGAAATTGCGTTCCACTTTTCTTCTATTGCCTGAGCCTCCTAGGCTTCACTACCCTAACAATGATAAATCGTGTAAATTATGCATTTCCTTGTTATAAAGTTTCCTCTATTCCCCATTTCCTTTTCTCTTGGGCCTGAATATTAATTTCAGAATTTTATGCCCAAATATTATCAGCCTCCATTCTTCCCTGAAAATAACTGATCATATTTCGCAACATACAGCAGAAAAGGAACGATGGTAGTTTTATACGTTTTAAGCTTCCAATTACTAAAGGATTGGCGTCCACAAAAGATTTTGAAATGAATAATAACATGAGTTCCTTGCTTTCAGTCAGCATTTAATTTCTTCGTGTATATATCTTTGGCCTGTTAATGATGATCGTAGATTTTTTTAAATATCCACTGTGTCGAAAGTATTATTCGATATCTTAACGTATCCACACTTTGCAGTATTACGTTTCCGGCGAATTTCCATGTATTCAGTTTTCTTTGCATTTACTTCTAAACGCATGTCTCTGCAAGTGCTTAATAAATTTCTTCTTTTTAATTCTACTTTTGTTCTATCTTCTCCAATTAGATTTATATAATCCACATATGCCAAAGCATAGTGAATACAATTCACTTGTTCGACCTGGCTGCTGTCTTTGATTTTCCGTAAAGCGCACTCCAGAACGAAGTTGAACAATCTCGTTTCAGTGTATTCTTGCAGGGAAAGCTCGTGGACAAGAATATACCTAGTCGTACTTACCTTTGGGATTAATTTAGTCACATCTAAATTAATCTAGTAGCTTTCTCGGTTTCCAAGTTGTGTATGAATGTGCAATGTTTCCATTCGAACGAAGTCGTAGGTTTTTCAAAAGAGAATACATTTCTGATGTACTATGTAACTAGGTTGCATACCCACATCTTTTCAAGTATTTGTACAATGGTAAACATCTAATGGATATTTGATCGATTGCGCCTACATTCTCACTGATAATCTCCAGTAATTTCGTCTGAATATGGAGTAAGCCTTGCTAATAAACTGCTGAAAAGATTTTAAAGAATATTGACAGAAGAGAAACAAATTTATAATTATTACAATCAGTTTTGTCTCCTTTAATGTGAATTGGAATATTGATAGATTATTTCCACTCTTGTGGCAATTCGTCCTTATATCACGTAAGAGGAATGAGTGTGCGTCTCTTGATCTACAATTTTCCCTTCCAGCGAAAATTAACCTAGTCGTAATTTTGTCTACACTCGGAGATTTATGTTTCCTTAATTTCTTTACAGCCATTCTACTTCTGTTCGTTTAGGCAATGCAAAATACAGTTCTGATGTGTTCATTTCCCATTATCGATAATCGTTAATTGTTGACCGAGTGTAAGCAAGTCGTAAAGGAAAGTATATTTTTGACTTTAGTTAAAGTAATTGTTTGACGAATTACATTTATATAAAAACAAAAGCTGCGTTTCAAGACATACTCTGACCAAACAATAAACTACAAATTAAAGTTCCTTTTTAACTTTACGACCTACATCTCAGCAGTAACCGTGAAAAACGCGTCTTAAAAGTTTCCTTGCTATATAATACTAAGGTCAAAACGAAATAAGTAATAATGCCTGCTAACCATTCTACATTTCTTTTAACCTAAAGTACCAGTGATTTTACAATCTTGTCTTCTACAAGTTTTTAGAAACTCAATGTTCACACAAGCCAAAAAATCATGAAACTTGATAACGTTTCATTGAATTTTACCAAAAAGTAATAACAAATAGAAACCGTATTTTATGTTATAATTTATACTTGTACTTATATTTATACTTATATAAAAAGTTATACCTGTATCTTTTGTACATCTCTCAAATATTAAAAATTTTTATGTTGTAAGGCATTGCGCAGGGAAGAGTATCTGAAGTCATATCATATAGTACAAAATTAGGAATTAAAGATCTCGGTGGAAGAAGGGGAGAACTCCAATTGTATATTTGATTCAAGATTGAAGAATGTTATAAACCAATACTAGTACTTTATCCTCGAATTTATTTGAAAAGTAGGCTTTTACCCTTATAAGAGCACTTCTCTTAGCAAAAGGTTTGGGCACTAAATGAAATAAGTTGGGTTTTAATTTTTCTTTTTTCAATCCTGAACCAAATACACAATTGGATTGTTCCCTTATTGCGCCAAGGTCTTCTTTTATCTCGTCTTTTAGACCGTTGTTGTTGTCAATACCTGTTTCATTTGTAACGTTGGGACACAATATTTCTAAGTTACGTTGCAAAATATCGTAATACGAGACTTTCCTTTGAATGACAATTATATTCAAGGTAAACACTAAATTCTGTCTCCTATTATACATATAATATAAAACTACGTTATATTTTATTTTTAGACTTGGATATATTTCATAGAATGGGAAGAGTGATTGGTTGGGGCTATACTGAGAGTCCAGATAAATTCAATGAGGAAGACAGAGTGTCTTTAATATCAGAGACACTCCTACAAGTTGATCTTCCACTTATAAGTACGGAGAAATGCCGAGAAATGCCGGGCTGGACACCGAGTGATATAACGGATAACATGTTTTGTGCTGGATACCCAGAGGGAAAGAACGACTCTTGTAACGTAAGAATCAGTAAAAATCTTTTTATCATAATAATACTTTCTCAAAAGGAAAACCACATTTCATGTTTGTCATTTGACGTATAAGTACTTCCTGTAAAATTTAGCCATTCTCATACAACTAAGTGCAATATTTTCTGAAATAATGTTGACTTTATAGAAAAAAATCAAATCTGCTTTTAACTACTATGGTATAGTCTCTTTACATTGTTAATTCATTTACAATTATTACTTATCCAATATATTGCCTAATTTAGCTTAAATTTAATTTCTTTTGTGATATCAGAGATGCATTTCCTTTACTGAGATCAAAACTATAAAGGGTAACAAATTTATTAGGGGTATGCAGAAATCGCAAAGACAGTTAACCTTTAATTGTAATATATCATAACAGAGAGGTTTAGTTCAGATTTGTCATTGGCAATAACTAAGATTTCTGCAGCCTATAAAATGTAAATGTTAACCCACAAATATTTGTAGTAATTTGAAAATTAAACTTACTCATATATTTGGATTAATACTTTGCTTTTATACCTAAATACTAAATGGAATCTGGTATATTATAAACTTCCTAAAAGTTACAGCACTAGCATTTGTTTAATATTGCTTGCTTATCTTTCAGTTCTTTAATATATTTCACAGTAAGGAGGAAGAAAAATAATACTAACTCTTCCCCGTAATCCTTCGGCTGCAACACAATAGAGGTTAACATTGAGTGAATTAAAAGTTCTAATGTTTATATTTTTTAAAACATTTATTTTCAATAATTTCATTGCTAACAAACCACTACAGGATGGGGACTTGTTCGAATAACGAAAAAGTCGCGTAAAAGGCAAATCCCTATTTCAGAGTTCTTAATTTTATAGCGTTTCTATAATGGTTTTGAAAGACTTATAATTTAATAGTTTAAACTTAATAAAATCAGAAATAGCGATCAAGAGCTATTGCAATTACACTCTGGTATACGAAATATTGCTTATTGAATAAAGCACACTAGACTATTAGACCAAACAATTATTTAGGGCGTAAGTGTATATCGAAAATATAAAAACAAACAAATGAGAGAGGTACGATTGAGTCTACATCGCTAATCAGGATTAAAACAGCAATTTATAAACACTTATTAAATAAATAAAAACGCAATTATTATGGAGAACCAAGCATAACTAATCACGAAAGTCTGTTAACTTCTAGATGTAGAGTTAAGCTGAAAAGTAGTTAAGAGTGAATCCATTATATTTATAAATTATTCGTTGCAGCCTTGTAAAATTGAAGATTGCTAATAAAACTCCAACTGACCAAAGCAGTATATATATTTTAAGATTATATATTCGTGTTAGAGTTTCGGCTATGTGACATAGTCTTCCTCACACATATTATGAGAAAATATCCACTTTTGGCAGCGTATATACAATCCTAATTCAAGACCCTTCCAAGTTCTCCTTACAAAATGTAAACTTTTACTTGGGTCTAAAAAGTAAATTTTTAATTATTGGAGTCACTTTTTCTTTTTGCACCCCCGTTATAAAACTCTTAACCCCTTCGGGATCCTATGATACAATTTGTACCATACGCATTTTTCATGGTACATTGCGTTATTTCTCTTCTATTTGAGCTTTTTCGTCCGGGCTTTTTTTCTGTTTTTCAAGTCCAGAGGCCTTGTAGAAGACATTACGTATAGTTTCAGACCGTCCTGCGTCCAGACATAGGAGGTGATGACGTCATAAGTCAAAAATTTCTTTTCTCATTTTCTAAGCGTATGTTCAATATTTTTTGGCGGGTTTATTTTTCTACGTAGAAGATTGAAATTTTGCACAAACATTCAGTCCACCGAGTAGTATTTACCAGATTTTTTGTTCCGATGACAGTGCTAAAAGAGGGGGGGAACCAGAGGGTTGAAAGGGTGAAAAAAGGGATATTTTACTCCCAAAACCCCGTTTTTCATTTTCCCGCCTCACATACATGACGGGGACACTTGAGTCATACCGTCTAAAAGGCAGTTCCATTCTGAAGAGAATGACGGTCGAATCATTGTCCTAGGGTAATTAGGGACGTTTGAGGGATTTTTTGAAAAATATACTTCTATATAGGGAAAAATGGGACATGGTGGGTATATTTTTTTGGCGCGCTTACTTTTGCACCTAGAAGATTGAAATTGTGCACAAACATTCAGCCTACCTAGTAGTATTTATTAGATTTTTTCAGATCTCTGCATTAAAACAGAGGGGATCCAGAGGGGGAAAAAACTAAAAAAAAGGATTTTTAGACCAAAAAATCCCGTTTTTCAGGATTTTCCCTCCTCACATACATGACGAAGACACGTTAGTCATACCGTCTGAAAGGCAGTTACATTCTGAAGAGAATGACGGTCGAATTATTACTCTAGTGTAATTATGGACGTCTCAGTGATTTTTTTCAAAATATACTTCTGTATAGGGTAGCATGGGGAAATTTCTGATTTTTTTTCTGGCGGATCTATTTTTGCACCTAGAAGATTGAAATTGTGCACAAACATTCAGTCCATCGAGTGGTATTTAACGGATTTTTTTCAGATTTCCGCGTTAAAGAGGGGGGTCCAGAGGGACTAAAGTTGAAAAAAGGGATTTTCAGACCAAAAGTCCCTTTTTTCTGGAACTTCCCGCCTTAGATACATGATGGAGACATGTGAATGGTACCGCCTGAAAGGCAGTTCTATTCGGAAGAGAATATGGGCGACACATGATCCTAAGGTAATTAGGGATGTCTCAGGAATGTCTTTCCCTGAGATCATAGTGTTTTGTGGTAATTTGGGGCATTGTGGGAAATTTTGATAAAATTTCTCCCTCCCTTAGTATTCAAGATAGAAACTTGAAATTTGAAATTTTCAATATACCAAGTACTATTTCTCAGATTTTTTTGATGGCTACGTTTACACTGGGGGGGTCCAGGGAGGGCCAAAGTTCGAGAAAAAAAATTCCCTCCGAAAGTTTCACTTTGACAATTTTTCCCCGCTTCTGGTATATGGTATGAGCATGCAAGTAGTACCATTTGAACGTCAGCTCTATTCTGAAGAGAATGAGGTATGAACCATGATCCTAGGATAAATAGTGACGATACAGTAGCTGCTTGACTGAAAGTCTAAAAAATAGCCCAAAAAGCCAGGATCCGGAAAGGGTTAAATAGGTGTTTGGCACTTACACTTTCGATTCGCTGTTGTCCATCTACTGTACTCCATTGTACACCTGCTCCATCAGCTCCTGTTGACCCTTTTAATTTTTTTTCTATTTTGTCTTTCATCCTTTCCGATAATTCTTGTATCACAAGTCCATTTGACCAATTTATCAACTTCTCTTCCCCATATTTATTTATTTATCACACTCCTTTTCTCCGTTTCTAATCCTTTAGTTTTTCCCAATTTATCTCATCTTCCGTGTATTTAATGTGTTTATATATTGCGTTGTTCTCTCTTTTTAATCTGGCATCGTCCTTATGTTGTTTTATCCTTTGTTCTAATTCCTTTCCTGTTTCCCCTATGTACTCAGATCGCACTCTTCACAATTAACCTGGTATACTAATCCTTCCCCTTCTGATCTCATCTCCTTTCCTTTTTCCTTTTCCGAGTCCGTTATCCTATTTTCTCCTTTCCTGTAAGTTTTAATCCCTTCCTTCCTTAACACGTTCTTCAGAGTCTACGTTTAATCGCTTAAATTTTCAATACCAAAACATTTTTCTTCCTTTCTCTGCTTATTCCTCTTTCCTCCTCGTTTTCTTTCTTCTAAATCATCTCTCCTGTATCCGTTTCCCCTTAATAACTGGCGCTGTATTTGTATGTCCTCTTTTCTTCTCTCATCGTTGATATCTATCGTCTCTATTCGCTTGTTCGTATTCTTTTTAAAATTATTTTTAGTTCCCCTGTCTACCTAACTCTTCTTGTAGCACTATATCCCGGCGCCTTTTTCTTTCCTGTACCACCTCGTTTCGAATTTCCTCCTATTTTCTCTATAGTAATGTCCATGAAGTTGACTTTCCTCTCTTCTTCTCTCTCAATTTTTAGCCTAAACCCTTGTCCTTCGTCCTCTATTATTTCAACAAATTTCTCCAACTCTCTCTTAGCTCCTTTCCATATTCCAAGATAATCATCAAAATATCTACAAAGCATATAAGATTTTGTCCTCCTTCTTCTTTTACTTTCTGTTAACACCTGTACATTACAATCTCTTCTAGTACCGGACTAAGTCTCGAAGCTATGTTAGCTCCTCTTTTATTCTCACCAATTTTCCACCAATTATGCATAATCTATTCTCTCATATCAGCTACAGGGCATTCAATACCTTACTCTTTTCCGTTTTCTTATAATCTTTTTTTTCAATTTCCTCTTGTCTAGTTTTTAACACGTACTCCCTCTAGATGCTCAGAAACAATGCCTATATATCAACACCGAACAGTATGGTTGTCTCTCTTCTCTCCCCACTCGTTCTGGGCACATTCTACACCCTCTGTGTTCTTCACTCTGCTACTCTCATTTCCTTCTCTTATCTCTTCTGCAATTTGTTATATTTCTTCTTCCAATGGTTGGAAAATGTTGTTCCTACAATACATCGCCGTGGAAAACCTCTCATATACGGTATTCGTCCTGTTTTATTCATTAATTTCTTGAAACCTAGAGTGGGATAAACGAGGTTTCAAGAAATTAATCAATAAAACAGGAAGATTACTGTATATAAATGGTTTCCCAAAAATATATAAAAAGGAAATTAAATTAAGACCGGCGATTTATTGTAGCAACAATATTTTTCAACAATTGAAAGAAGAAATAAAACAGATTGCAAAAGAGATAAGAGAAGGACATGAGAGTAGTAGAGTGAAAAACACAGATTAGATAAAACGTGTCATTGAACAAGTGGGAGACAGAAGAGAACCGTATTATTTAGTGTTGAAACAGTATAAACACAATATTTCCGTGCATCAAGAGAGAGTACGTGTTAAAAACAAGGCAAGCAGAAGTGGCAAATAAGATTATAAGAAAATGCAAAAAGGGTAAAGAGTTGATGGCCCTACACCTGATATGGGAGAATAGTGTATGCATGATTAGTAAGGGCTAAGCATAAGTTCGAGACTTAATCCCGTACTAGCAGGGATTGTAATCAACAGGTGTTAACAGAAAGTAAAAGAAGAAGGAGGACAAAATCTTACTTTGTTTTGTAGATAAATAGATTATTGCCTTGGAATATGGAAAGGAACTAAGAAATAGTTGGTAAAATTTGTTGAAATAATTGAGGACGGAGTAAAAGCGATTAGGCTCGAAATAGAGATAGAAGAAGAGATGAAAATCAGCATTAAGGAGATTACTATAGAGAATTAAAAGGAAAATTCAAAACGAGGTGGTGCAGGCAAGAATATGACGCCGGTTTATACTACCACAAGAGGAGTGAGGTAGACAGGGAAATTAAGAAGAATCTGATAAAGAACAAGAAAAAGCGAGTAGAAATGATAGATATTATCGAAGAAAGAAGGAAAGAGGACATAGAAATACTGCGCTAGTTATTAAATGGAATCGGATACAGGAGAGAACATTTAGATGAAAGAAAAAGAGGAATAAGCAAAGAACGGAGGAAAATGGTTTGGTATTGAAAATTTATGATAGAAAACTTAGATCCAGAAGAACCTTTTAAGGAAGGGAGGGATTAAAAGTTACAGGACAGGATGAAAGAGAAGACTCTGTGAGAGAGAAAAGAAGGAAAGAAGAAAAGGAGATAAGATCAGAAGAGGAAAGAGTAGTGTACCAGGTATATTGTAAGGAGTGCGATATAAAGTATATAGGGGAATCAGGAAAGAAATTAGAACAAATGATAAAACAAGATAAGGACGATGCCAGATTGAAAAGAGAGAACAACGCAATGTATAAACAAATTAAAGACACGGGACTTGAGATACATTGGGAAGAATTAAAAGGATTATAAAGGTAGAAAACTGAATATTTCTCACATAGTGTGTCTGAGGAATGCTATGTTACGTAGCCGAAACTGTAAAATAAATCAATAATCTTAATATATATATATATATATATATATATATATATATATATATATATACTGCTTTCTTCAGTTGGAGTTTTATTATCTCTGTATTTCTATTTATCTTACTTCCTATCCTAAACTCTATGACATATTAAGTAATTGTTCACGAATTGTTTAACGCAACACATTTTGTCGAAACAAATGTTTGATTAGAAAATGATAGATTAGCTAGCGAAATACACTATTGACTGTTAAATGCTGAAAATAATGGCTTTTGTAGTCATCTTCTAGTAGGATACCCCGAAAAATACAAAGGTTGCTAGTAAACATAAGGCTGAAAATGCCTTCTTCAAAGTTTGTAAGTTGTGAAGAAAGACGGACAAGAAGCTTTAATTGGGGCCAGCTTCCTATTTTTAGGACACTTGATATTATATTTTTTATAACAAAGAAGAATAAGGTTTTCGTGTTCTGCTAATTACAGGGTGCAATTGGAGACCTGTCATAATGCACTTTAATTTTTTGATACATTTTATCCTTTCCCCTGTAGAAGACAGACGCTTAATTTTATCTGTGTGAGTTACTATAATTGGGTATGTTTCGGACAACGTTATTTTTTTTAATACAAACAATGCATTTAATTTATATGTATTAGGCAGCAATAGGTACGAGGCAATCAGACTATAAAAAAGTTATTTTCGTTTTGTTATTAGTTTCGGTGGTATAGATGTTGAAACATTAGTGTCATATGAATAGGACGCTGGTCCAAAGGAGTATAATACTAAGTAATAAAAGCGAATGTATAGATAGACTGACGCCCTAGACTTTTCGCGTTCTTACGCTTATCATTCATTGTTCAATACTTAAAAACTACAATTTTTTACTTTTCTCAATTGAATGCAATTTACATCTAAGTTTTAGTGTAACTACAGTAGAGAAATAAGTGGTAGAAAAAGAAAAGTGCTGAATAATAATGTTCAAATTTGAATATATATATATATATATATATATATATATATATATATATATATATATATATATATATATATATATATACGCATCATACACAAAGCTTCCCCAACTTGGTGTACAAACTGACAGAAACTTTACAACATTTCTCTTTCATTTCGCTAAACAAATCACCTACGGTGATATTCTTTTGTATTTTCAACAGTGACACAGTACAATATAACTATAGTGAAGGAAACAGTTCGTTATGATGTAGATATAAAGAATAATCATCATTTTCTGTTGTACGATTATGAAACTTGGTATAAAAATTTGATCTCTGCTATGGAAAGGATATGAAAATAAAGGAGAGTGCTAGCGACAATATACATCATGATACAGAAGATTTTTCTTAAGATTCTAGAGTGGTTTTCAATATGCTAGATATTGTAGATGGCCCGAATAATCATCTGCTATATTTTGAGAATTTTTTCGCAAGTAGAGATCTGCTAATACACTTTCGTGAATTGGGATTCAGAGCAACCGGTACTCTGCAAAGCAATCGTGTGTCTCAGTATCTATTGAGTGAAGAGTTGAGTAAATACATATGCACGGAATTCATATGAATACATCTTCGACTGGGATTTTAAGTTCTCATTGTCAAACGGAATGGCAATTGACGTGTTGTAATTTTCACAAATTCTGACAGCAAACATCCTGTTTCGTGAACCATGACGTTGAGCCGACATCATGAACATATTAGAATTGAGCAGATTCATGTTATCCTACAATAACCATATGTGAGGTGTCGACTGCTTCGACTTGCTAGTTCAAAAAATTAGAATTGATATAAGATGCAAGAAGTGGTATTGGGTGATATTTTCACGAATTATTAACATGATGATCGTAAACTCATAATTATGTTTACGAAACCAACTCAGTTCAATATGGATCTTCTGACATTTACACGCAAGATATCTGTATAGCTATCATATATATCAAACTTGGTGGTCACCTCTTCAAATGTATTCAATGATGCACGCCTCGCTGGAAGTGGTTACTTCATTATGGAAAAGAAGACGTAAAGATGCATTGATAATCGATGCACTTGAATAGCTTTATCGTACTTTGAAGTGTGTAGTCACATTGTCTTTCAAAGCGTTTCGTGAAATACCAAGAATTGTAACAAACTTGCACAGGTAGATCGAAATTACAAAACAGCAATTATCTGAACTTCAAACGTAACTGTTTAGTGTTCTAAATAAACATCAATACAAAACACACACGCATATATATATATATATATATATATATATATATATATATATATATATATATATATATATATATATATATATATATAAATCAGGAAGACTTTGTGCTTCGATAGACCGACCGTGATCACTCAATGCCTTGAGGCACTTAGCGGTAAAAATTTGAATTGCTTCAGTCAAGCAATAGAATGCAATTAGTTAGAAATATATCCTCTCTAGTATATCAGAAAGGACAAACGTCCTATTTATAGGACAGGGCGTAAGTCAAATCTGATGAGCAGGAAAAATCAAAATGTTATATTTTCGTGATACTCAGGCAATAGTAAACTAAATTGAATTCTTATAGTGAAAGAAATCAGAAAAATAATAATTTGGTCCCAAATGGGTTAAAGAAGCAGCGTAGCTCGAGAAAATTAAAATCCACATAAAGTCGCTTCGAGACATTCATATGTATTATCTCTACCTTGTAAGCATATCAATAAATGTAGTAGGAACTACCATTAATATTATCAATATATGTAGAAACAGTTCGTATACCTGGTTAATGCAAACTAATTATGACATCTACACTTACTATAAAACATCTCCTTGACAACCGTTTACGTCACTACAGCAACAAACTAACAGCGATATATCTACCAATATATGTATAGATATTCCCTACATTATTCCCTTTCTTGTTCTGCTTCATCTACAAAAATGCTTGATCACTGCCGCCCTGATTACGAACGAATATATAAAATATGCAACATTCTTATTGTAATATGCTTCTTCTCTTAGTGCTTAAACTACTCACAACTAGACGCTGTAAACAATCCTTATACATTGAATAACATTGTTAACTTCCCCATGTGTTTAAATTTATCTTCATGGGTTACTTTTTTTCATAACTTTGGTAAATGTATATGTATCCTTCGTGCTCTGAACGTCCCATATTTCAGTAGATCAAATAATTAGACAATTAGTAGTATAGGCTGAACTTAAAATTCATGTTTCAGAATAGTCCAGTATAAGTGTTACGAACTATACAGAAAACAAAATGGGACACAGGAAGACACTTGAAACAAACATCATCTTCGGGGATTGTCTGCTATTATTGGCAGATCGTTTGCAACAACTCAAAACCTTCTATGCTCCACAATCTTCCGCTAACCTCTTCACATTCATGTTCGAGTTTTTAGTTTTGATATTATTCATTTACTGTAGTCTTTTTCGCCCTCCGTTTTTCTCATACTACGATGGCTTTTGGTACATACCTAATGGTACCTTTGCTTCTTGGTATATATGCCAAGCAGCTTCTCTTCTTCTTAATCATAATATCTGAAATTGTTTTCTCACATCATTCGTTACACACTCTCATTCGTTTTCAGTTGGATCCAAATAATTCACTCCGTTCTTCTCCATACTCCATATTTCGAAAGCTTACAAGTTGTTTTACATCATTTTGCTTATTTTCTATTTTCCTTACCCATAAAGTTCAATCTTTGACAGGAACTATTTTAGGAGCTTTGTCAATTTTTTTATTCAAGATCCTCCCAAAAATAGCATTTTGTTCCATTAAAGACTGCTTTTCTCGTACCTATCCCTGACTTAATTTCATATTCGCACTTTATATAGTCACTAATAATACTAGCACAGTATCGAAAATTGGTCATATGTTCTATTTTCTCCCTTTTCTACTTCTATATTCGACACCAAAACTTTTTTCCCAACCACCAATTTTACTTCCTAACATTCATTTTCGGTCCATATTCTTCACATCTATTCCTATTTTTTTAAAACATCAAGTGATTTTTACTTCAGATTCCACAAGAAGTACCATATCATCTACAAACTGTATACAACTAATTATTCTAACTCCTGTCTTCAGTATGCAGGCTCCTCATAATTATCGTTTACAGATAAATATTAAGTATGGTCGCAAAGGGCTGGATTTCGGTAGAGCTTTTCCAATTGCACTCTGCTCTGTCATATCCTCCTCTAGTGTAACACTTACGTTTCTGTTCATATATCAGTTTCTTATGAGTCTTTGATCTTTCCATTCCAACAAACTTTCATTCCAACTACCAACAATAATTCATAATTACACGGTGAAAATAATTTTCTAGATCACAAATACTATACAAGTCTTATCCTTTTGTTATAAACCACTCACCCATCTCCTTTAACAGTTGAATTGTATCTCTTGTTCCCTTATCTCCCATGAATGCAAGCTGTTCCTCATAAACTTTTGTATTTGTTCTTCCATACAACGTTCTGCTCAGAACTGGAGTCAAAGTTTTTACTGCTTGAGATAAGATAATAGTAGTTCTACAATCCCCCTATGTCTCTGATTTCGATTATTCAAACGGCAATGGGAGTTTTCTGGGCACTCTTCTGTATCATATATTTAACTGTAGAATCAAAACAGTTCTTTTCTGAGCTTGCCTCGTAAATTTCCAATAAATTCGAATTGTATATTACAATTCCTGGTTGTCTTTTGATTCCAAATCACGTGTACAGCTTCATCAAACTCAACTCAAAGAACACTAAACAGTTGTGAACCTCGCTTGCATCCTTTTCTACTGGAATATCATAATTAACAGTGTTTTCTTAATCTCGTAAGTCTCCAACATATTATCTCCATCTGCCTAAGACTTCACCTCTCTTCCTCACCACATTCCCATTATTTTTACCTGTCATCTGAATCGCATTTGTTACTTTCGAAGGCCTATTGATTTCACCTCTGTATATTGCTCATATTACACACCTCCTTTATCGTCGTCGCCAAAAGTGCCTTTACATCGCCGTGATAGGTATGTGATCCTGAGGTACTCCGACGAAGGGAAGGTGCATATGAATCTGCAATTAATGTTGAGGGTTTTTTGACTATGGAATTAATGTAGGCATATGTAGTAAATACACACATTAGAAGCATCAGTTCACTGTCCTCTCTGAAACGGTTCGAATTCTTAGTTTTCCGATTTATTGTTTAATATATTAACTTAAATAACACAACATGTCATTGATAGCGTATTATTATCGCCTTATTTTTAAAATTGTCTCTGTAACCTATTGTCAAAACGTTCATCTCCAGAAATGATATAGAGACAAGAGAAAGAGATATAACATCTGTAATATATATGCGATTCTCTAAGTAACTCTAGGAATTAGATACAGGACACGTAAGATAACGAAGAGGAGATCTAGAAGTCTGAACTTTTAGAAACGTCCGAGACAGGTGAAAATTTAGTTAAACATCGCAACAGATATCACTCAATTTATCTTTCTTTTGTTATATTCTAGGATACTTTTCACATTCAAACATCTTTATATAGAATTTACGAGATAATGTGAAGAAAGAAACATCTCCTTTTCAAGTATTAGATCGGAAAAAACCTTTGCATGTGTCCTAGATTTGAATTCGCAACCTTGGAATCCATAAGTAAGCGCTGTACCGAATGAGCTAATAACTTCTGTTCCAATGGACTGATTTCTACAACTACACGTGTATAAGTTGTTGAATGGTGTATTAACGAAGTTGCCCTAGATAATTCTTTCATTTAGCTATTGCAATAATGATAACAAAAAGGAGAAGATGAAAAAGAAGAATATAATTTAAATATTCGCATTTTCACAGATTTGTCGTGTAAGTCCTAATATGAATTTTTAATAAATATATATAATAAATGTAAGTATAGTCCCATAGGGGTTCTATGGTACAGTATCCTCGCATCCTCCCACCATGAAGAAATTTCAGTTTATAAGTGTCCTAGGGGGAAGGAGGAGTTCAAAGAGAGAAAAAGTGTTTTTTTTTAAGTTATGCAAAAATGGAATATCTCATAAGGTGAGGTGATAAAGAGTTCAGCTTCCCTTTCAGCTGCGAGATTATTTAAAAGGTGAGTCAACAACTTAACATAGAACCCGAACTACATGACTCATGGGGAACACTGGAACATGTATAAATAATCAAATATGAAAGATACCAATGTCAAATCGTTGTCGTTGTCATAATAATGTCGTTTTAGATGACTGACATTAATTGCGATACTCCTGATATCGTTCACACAAAGTAGAACCATATCTATATGTAGGTTTAAAGGCAGAGTTAAAAAATTTAAAGTTCCTATTTGAAAGAAATTAACGCCTATTCAATACTTTTCGGGATCGTTGAAATCAATCCTATACCATCAACGTCCAAGACTTTACTCTTCTTTAGCGGCAAGTTTATTCGTTCACTTAATTCAGTAGATCTTCAAGTAAGTAATATGAAACTCGGTTCGTAAAATTCTAATTTAAACTTAGTAGATAGGTATTGTAGATTCCATTCGTAAAGAAGGAAAGCTCAATTCATACAATGATTTCCTTCACATTCCGATAAAATACTGTCCATCATATTGAAAAAACTCATTGCTAGTAGTGTCATTGCTAGTAGACTTCCGTATTTGATTAGGCTACTACCCTTTTATAACTGTATGTCAATTTCCCTGTGACTAGAACAACAAAAAATGCAATTCAACTTTGTATTCATAGAACAATGGTGTAAATGAAGGTGAACTCTTTGTCAGTCTTTGATATGAAAGAAAACGCCACATCGATGTTGAAGAAGTAGTTAACGACTTTCTCTGCGATAAAGATCACCCACATAGTTATTTTTCAGATGTAGTTTATAGCTATACTTAAGCTTGTTGAAATTTCTTCAAAGTTGTGGGGGCGAGATACTGAACCAATCAGAATGAGAGAAAGGGAGGTGACATTTAAAAGTAGTCAAATATGAAGAATTTAATGTCTCATTCATAGTTTTCGTGGTAGCAAAGATGAATAGTGACGATGGCAATGCTGCTGATGTTCAAGATAAGCCTTGGTTGGCATGGAGGTCAGAATGGCAGGGCGACAGACAAACAAGATCGAAAACATCCCATATTTGTATAGAATATAATGTTTTTGAGATCACTGACATAAATAATGATATTAAAGATTTGATATATGACCAAGGTAGGCTTCATTGGCATGACGTTCAGAGGACAGAGTCGGTGATTTCCGAACAGTTCCTTTCACATGAGTTTCAATACACTGCTAGTGAAGAGTTTTAATTTATAAATACTGGTGTCAATCTGGACTTATTAGACATACGATTCATGGAGAACTGTCATTGCTCCAGAGAGGAATTACCCAATGATGACTCCCCAAAATCGTAATTGTTTGCAGGGCGTAGACCGGAATTTATTTCATAAATTGAAAGTCTTTTAAGGGTAAAATGGTAATTTATACGTATAATTAATTTGTTTGAAATTCCTCCATAAGTCCATGTGTATCATACGTTCAACTGTACGCTTTTCTCTGAGTCAAAAGTTCATATATATACAATCCTAATGTAACTCATTTCCCAATGTCATATCATCAGAATCTCATCATAACAACGATAGTCGGGCGGTAATACTATATGTATGTTAATATAATATAATGATATATATTTATATTTTATTATATTATATTAACATACATCTTGTATTACCGCCCGACTATCGTTGTTATGATGGGATTCTCATGACATGAGATTGGGAAATGAGTTACATTGGGATTGTAGGATCTAATATCAAAGTTTAAATATTGTATGTAAATCAAAAGCATCTCGTAGCAAATATCATATTTCCAAATAATATTGGTTTAAACTAGCAGCCAGTACATGCAATTCAAAATTGAACTTCTGGAAACAAAAAAGCGTAGCTAAAAGAAAACTTCAGTAAAACGGTCGAGATTCGAACCTAGTTTTACAAGTAGGAACCCCTTACACTAACCGTTCATCTACTATATTTTATTTACTAAAATATTTTCAATGCAGGAAAAACCAATTTCACACTTAAATATTAACAATATGAGAACAGCCATTTTAAGAAAATTCGACAATGCTTATGTATTAAAAGTATCATAGCATTTAGCTATTGGCAGTGCAAAATCACACGTTACAATTTGAACCTGGATATTCCGAATTACGAAGTGTCAAAGTTAACCACTAATCTACGTTTGCTCGGAACATGTAATCAACTTAGGTTTCTGTAATTATTTTTGTAAAATGTTTATTATTTTCATGAAGCAAAGAGTGCATCTTCTACTTGGTTTGAGAACTATACCTACTATAATTGTAATAGCCAACTAGTAGTTTACGTTCATTATTTCTGTCTATATTCTACATATTACTTGCAAACATGTTTCTGAATAAATGTTTTAGTTTAGTAATTTTCCATTAAAAATGAGTAATATGATAACTAATATTTCATTTTTTTAAATGTTTTCCCTTCCGGTAATAAAAGGGATTACAAATGAAGTCTTCTCTTCTTATTCGATTCTTGATAATTATAATAAGTTTTCAAAGTAAAAATTTTGAATTATTTGGAAATATGGTAATTAATTAGAATGAAGCTGATAATATTAAATGAAAGTGATTAAAAACATTTTTGGTTAACGAAATGACAGAATTAAGTTTTTCCAAAACATAAAAAGTTACTGAATGGTGTGGGATTTGGACTGATAATCGTCGAAATAGTAAAATAATTTCCATGGACACACTTACCAAATACAGAACTCTACGCAAATAAGTTAAGGTTCATTGACTTGCTAGACTTATATAAAGAAATCACTAATGGGAAATGCCTGATCGCATTACGCCTAACCATCTCAGCGACCTTGAAACTATGAACTCTGAATTAACAACGCTCTTTAACGATCACTTTATATTAATATCGTTTCCGATCATTTTATATATTACTTCCTTCCAATCTTCCAAGCTGTGCAAGCGTGTCTTACCCCTATTGGGAGCTGAACTTGAAGCCAATCAGAACGTCTAACAATCAACTTATCAGCCCCGAACGCTATGGATTCGTCATTATTATCAGTCATTTCAAATAGTGTTACACGTCACAATTTCATCTCCCCTTTCAGCGTGCACAAAAGTGCTGAACCTGAACATAAAAAGTCATTGCAGTGTGACTCTTTCTCTAAGTGACCTGCAAAATTATGAATTCAACACTAGTATTGGTCGTTTTCTTACAATTCTTAAATTTGCCCCTGCTAAAAGGAGTGCTAAGCAGTTTTGACACCACTGAGGGCTGGACATAATCGACATCATAATTGCCACAAATTAACTTAGCAATTTTGAAAACTAACGGTTCGACTCTGTTTCCTGTCGTTTACGAAACGTTTACGTCGCTCATCACCCAACGCCCTCGGGTGTGAATAGGAGCTCCCGAGATTCTGATAAATTTCGTTTATTTGTTTAGTCCAAAATATTCATTTTCAGTACCAACACAATATAAGAGATGTACGTATAGTTTGTTACAATATCCGTACATGAGCTGTCATCTTGAATGCTTGATGAGTCTCCCACTTCTAAAGGTAAACCTTAACCGTGTACGCACGCCGAAGGAATAATGCCTTAATGAGAAAGGCAATGACGCTGCTGTGGGTAGATCTTCGCTCTGTGGATATATTTTCTTAACATACCAAAGCCAGAAAGATACAAGTACTTAACTAATTAACTTAGGTTAATCTCACTATTAATATTATGTAAATAACAAAGAAATAAAATTCAGGTGAAACGAAATCAAAATTGTCAAAGGAAATGAGATCCTTAACTAGAAATATTTTCGTGTTAACAGACTTCATAATCATTTGGTGACGGTGGATCTTGAATGATGTGCCAAACCCTAATGCATGAAAAGCAAGCAATACTATCGCAAACAAAGCTAGAAGCACAAAAAGGGAGTCACACAGAACACACAGATCGTTTTATACCTGTAAATTAAATACTTAAACGTACCGTCATCCGCAAAAAGAGTTCGCATCTTCAGTAACTTCAAAAATTGTATTAAAAACTCTGTTTTCTTCATATATTATTGCTTCTTTGAGCGTTATTTCACAAACTAGTGTAGTAATTAATAAATGAGAAGTTTGTTTCGAAAACCTTCAAACCGCTCTTTTTAAAAATGAGTTAAGCACGCCATTTTTTTGCATTGGCTCTAGATTTAATTTTTGACATTCTTTTGCTATAAAAACTTATCGATCAAAATAGCATTAAAATCCGTGTCTATTTCCAAAAACCTCTATTTCCATATAATGTTTATTTCCAAAACCTACTAATTCCAGTTTATTTTTGGTCGAGAACATTATTGTCTATTTCCAAAACATATTAAAATGTTATTTTAAGAGGAATGGCGTTTTAATAACGGTAATTTTAACTACGTTCATTCCCACTTAAAATATTTTTGATTACAGACTGACTGTACTGATATTAGCATCCACTTTTCCAGAATGCTTTTATTGTGCGTTAATTTATTTCCTTTATGTATATTTACGTACCGAACATTGAGATAGCTCATTTGTTGGTGTGTTGTGACACATAAGCTGCGTATTCAGGGTAGGTACTGAGTTAGAAAAATAATTAGTCAATTTCTAAAAAAATGTGAGTTGCCAGATGTCGGACAATGGCGATTTTGTAGCTTCAAACCAACCTATGGATGTTGAATATCAGCAAAGGAGACTCAAATTGTGTCTAGAGAATTGGGAGATAATTCACGATAAGGTATGAAAGCGCAAGTCTAAATACAAAGTTTATCACATATTATGCACCCACAAGATCAAGCATAGCTTTTGTAAGAATATTATGATATCAGCAAAAGATATACAAGCATTCAATTGTCTTGTTATGCAGTTAAATAAAGAAGGTTCTTGCAAGGGAACATTGTAGTGAAGATGGCATTTCGAAGATACAGAAGTGGATCAATGAATGCAATGTCAGGAAGCGACAATAGTCCATGATTTATAAAATGGAACATTAAAAATATGCTAAGAATCAGTCATAAGAATATTCCCAGTGTGGGAAGAACGAAAGTTGAAACAGCTGCTAGAGACATAGTACTATCTGATGAGACTATCAAAGATACACGTGGGGCCAGATACAGTGTAGTAAAAGCGTTTCAAATAAAGATGTCTATCAAACATTAAATCATTCAAATGCACTGAAAAACGCTATGGTAGTAACAACACTCCTGGTCGCTGTTATCTTTCAACAAAATTGACTGTACAAAATGATCCTTTCCGAACTTGGTCCTATATCACAATGTAAATTTAAAAAATAAAATAAAGCCCAAAGGAGACATCGAATTCATATTTCGAAAGAAGAGCCTTTGTTTTGAAAAGTTTTGAAATGATAAATAATTTGCAATTTGCTATATAAAAGATTACACTCAAAAATGAAGAATGTTCTATTCTTATATTAACAACACATTAATGTATTGCGACAGTTTTATCTTCTTTTTAAAACATACAGTACTCCTTTTGAATATAATTATTTTTTAAAGATATAAAATTGCTATGTTTATTTTTAAAAATGATAAGGGCCAATTTTATTTCCAAAACACGCTATGACGAATTTTGAATTTAAAACTATATATATAAATAAGTAAATATATGCTTGAAAATAACAACACTAACAAACAATGTTACGTGCATTATAGGAATCAAAAGATTTCATTAGTCAGTGGCTTCAGAAAACAACAGGGTAATTTATGATCTTCTGTAAAATTACAATGAATGGAAATGCCAGGTTTTGGAAACAACCTCAAATGTTTATGATCTTTTAGAAAAATAATTCAAAAGAAGAAAATTATAAGCAAAATTGGTTTCTTATTATGAAACTTTAGTCTGTTAAATAATTACGCGAAGACTTTTCCGGGGAAATTAGAGGGAAAATGACATACACACTGCACAGGTATTACGAAAACTCACAAAACTATATACAGTACAAAGCATAAAGAAGATTAGAAGATCAAAATGTGTATTTCTGCGATCAACACACAATTCACAATTCATGCACAGTCCAAATATGCAAAAATCATTATCTTCAGTTGAAATTACTGAAATAAACGGAAAACGCCAATTTAAAACTCCAAGTGGAAACATGCGCTTGGAGTAATTCTATTAGCAATATGACATCTCACTCTCCTGTAAGTTGTCTCAGTGGTCAAGCGGGTTTACTAGTGCTGCTGGAATTCAAGAATTGAGAATCGGCAATTCGATAGTAAGGGTGGAGAGATCCTTTTTGTATACGGAACTTTTTAAAATATAAATCGCTACTTTTAAGTGCTTGGAGAAACAAAATCTGAAAAACTATAACGCATCAAAGCTCAGTCACATTTATTCGACATGTCCATCATTTATATACGAAAATCCTAAATTGAGGAATGTTAACACTATTATAATGAAAATAGATTTCTAAGGGCAATGCTTAAAACCACACTTCCAAAATAATAATTATTCATGTTCCTGACGCCTACTCTTCTACATAATGGTATAAATCTCTCTCTCTCTCTCTCTCTCTCTCTCTATATATATATATATATATATATATATATATATATATATATATATATATATGTGTGTGTGTGTGTGTGTGTGTGTGTGTGTGTACAGGGGTGACAGGGGGAAAAACACTTCATAAAGGACACGCAAGTTTGGCCCTCCACTGTACAACACGTGATGCAGTTGCCGATCTTTTTTTGATTTCAATGTGTCATGTAAACCTTCATCTTCTGTCACCAGTAACCAGTTCACCTGTAAGTGTCGTAGCGTGAAAGTGGTGCGGTAAAATAAACGACCTGACAGACTTCCAAATAGGTATTATCGTGGGTACCCGTTTGGTTGGAGCTTCAGTGGCAACAGTGGCGAACATTATGGCCGTATAGAAAGGCACTGTGTCCAATGTCACGAGAGCATACACAATTCATGGCCAAACGACGTCTCCAAACCACAACAGTGGTCGAAAGACAATCCTGTCAGATAGGAACCGAAGGGCATTATCACTTATTGTAGCTGCTCAAAGGAAGACCACTGCAATGAATATTACGTCCAAACTCAATTCCGTCCTACAGAACCCGGTTTAATCGAAAACATTGTGACGGAAAAGTCATAAAATGAAAATTTATGACAGGTCCGCTATCGCCAAACAACTGGTCACAGCAGTAAATGCAAAGATGCGTATCCACTGGTGCAAGGACCAAAAGACGTGGAGTCATGGGCAGTGAAAACACGTAATGTGGTATGATGAATCGACTTTCACCTTGTTTCAATCAACCGGCCGTGTTTACGTATGGAGAACACCATCGCAGGCATATGATAGAAACTGTCTGCTCCCAACTGTAAAGGATGGGGTGGTTCTGTTACAGTATGGGCAGTGATATCGTGGCTTTCGGCAAGTACCATCATAGCCTTCATATAATGATGTATGCTTAGGCGTATGAGGTCATTTTGGGGGACCCGCATCTACCAAGATGATTTGGTACCCTGTCACGCTGTAAATACGGTGAAATCGTTGTTTCAGGGACATGACCAAGAGCTATCACACCTCGCTTGAGTCCCACAATCACCAGATCTGAACATCATTGAGCCATTGTGGTCTGAGTTAGAAAGGCGTGTTCAGTCTCATTACACTCCACCAGCATTCCTTAAGGAACTGGAGCTTGTTTTAGACTAACAAAAGTACTAAATCCCACACGCCATGATACAGAAGCTGTATACGTCCATTCAAGTCAGATCCAAGTTGGTTTGAACGCAAAAGGAGGCCCCACACGATACTAGGTACGATTTTTACACTTTGGCAAACGTTTTAGATTTTTTGTCGAACGCCAGATCTAGAACATACTTGATAACGGAGAAAGTAAACGAGGAAGAAAAGCGAAACTATGCACGAAGCAGGCAGGTAGCCACGGAGGGTCCGGATCCCCCCTTCGAGACCACAAATGAGAAAATTAAGGCAGGATGAAACAAAATGAAATGAGAAAAAGAAGGATCAGCGTTAAAAATTAAAAACTACAGGAAACTCTTTCTTATGGGCAGATTTGTATTACTTTCAAGACATGGTGGTAAGGTGAGCGAGATATCCTGTAAAATTCAGGGAATTTGAAATTTCTAGAAAAGTTACGGAATTCTCAGGATTTCTGCTAATAGTCAGGGAGATTTCAAGCTTGCAAAGCATAGTGTCGTTGTGTAAGAGGGTGAACAGTTTTTATCATAATTTTTCGTCCTCGCATCCTTGCAGTGACAAACCTGTTATTTCAAAAACAATTTTATACTACTCTTTTAACCTGTCATTTGGAACAGACAGTAGTTGACGGAATAATAAAAACAAGAATTTATGTGGAAAGAAAGTTCTGTTAACATCTGATTCAACAGAGAAAAAAACAGATATTGTAAAATAATTTACAAGACATTATTAAGTATGTATTTTAATAATAGTGAATATGTACTTTTGTAATAGTTGAGGTCAAGATGAAAGGAAAATTGTTATATTTGAATGAAAAGAGAAAGGACGTAAATATTGTAAAATCTTTTTCAATACATGTTTTATTTTACTCGAAATTTCTTCATAGTTTGTTATTAAAATACTTACCAACATATCCTCTTTTTATTGTAATAACGAAACCATACATGGCGATAGTAAAGTAGTTTAGATTGATCGAGCTCCTGGGCCTTCAGGATTTCATGTCATCCCCCCCGTTACGAAATCCTGGCTAAACGAACCAATATATGTTGCCAGTAAAATAGTTTAGAATGATCGAGCCCCTGGTGTGATGACCACAGTATCTCATATGACGGACATCCTTTCACGAAATCCTGACTACGTGCCTGCACGAAGTATCTATAAGGAGGGGGACATTGTTTTACATGTTAAAGATCATCATCCAGTGAACAATGTTGCCATCCCAGTATAGTTATATTTTTTCCAATGCCACTACGCCAGATTATTACATATATCAAATTAACTTGTTAAACGAAAACATAACCACACTCAGTATTCAGTGTTGCGAACTAAGGATGTTATACCATCACAAACATCCAAAATTTGGAAGCCTCTGTCACGCATACAGTACACCGCAGATGGACAAGACAATGAACATCGGAAGTGCTTTGGAGGAGTATACTATGGTCATGCTATGACTTGTTTTGAATGAATAGTAACGAAATTACAAGGGCTTCAAAATTTGAAATTTTTGATAGAATATATTTTGAAATCATGCCTAGATAAGTATCATATCTAATTACATGTGTGGTTTAAAATTGGCAAACAAATCGTTTCGCCGTTTACAACTCTTTAGTACCTTAAACCGATCCGAAGATATGATAAACATTCATAAAGTACGCAACGCTTCTGAAAATGACGCATTTCTGAACAATATTTAAACTAACTGTTGTTTTCCTTCTCTATTATAGTAATGCAGGAATAACTTCTAGTAGGTGTAATAACATCAAGTCCACGCAATTACCCGATTTAAGCATTGTTGTAAACTTCAACTTATCATATCTCCGAAATGGTTTGAGGTACCGAACTTTTCTAAACAGCAAAGTAATTTCACATCGATTGCAAACTACACAAGTAACTAGGTATAATTATTTTCTACGTGTTTCTTCGAAATAAAGCCTTTCGAAAAATATCAAATTTTCAAGACCTTGCAACTTCGTTGATGTTCATTCAAAACAAGTCATACCATGACCATAGTATCCAACGCAAATTTATTACTGATGTGCATTGTCTCATGCATCTACCTTGTGTTGTATGTGTGATAGAGGTTTCCACACTTTGGGTGTTTGTATTATTACATCCTAAGTTTGCAGCACTTAATTATAAATGTGGTATTTTAAGTTTTGTTTAACATGTTGATTTGAAGTATGTAATAATCTGACGTAGTGACATTTCAAAAATAGTTCTTTGTGTTGTGATTGCAAGAGTGTTCACTGGGTGGTATTGTTTAATATGTAGAACGAAGTTTCCCTCCTTATAGCTGTTCCTTGCAAAGTTTCGGTTCTCCCCGTCTTCTGGTTTACCCGTTACCATGGATGTTACACATAAATTGTCCACCTTGTACATATTAGGTGCACCTTAAAATCAAATTAAATCGAAATTCTAGTAATCTGCAATACCTTAGTTTTCTTATTTATTTACGTAGAACGCTTACTTGTTTCATATATGTTTTATAGCATAAATATTGCCTACTTTGTAAGGCACAATTATCTTTATTGTAAATTGTATTTAATTAGGAAATAGATACAGTTGCAATACAAACAAGATTGTAAAAATGAAGTGTGTAATAATGGTTGCGTCTGAAAGAGATTTTGAGTAATTATGTGATGCTTTAGCTCGCCAGGCTAGGAATATTGGGGACATCAAACTGTGAATATCATAATTTTACCTGTTTTGCTTCAACTTTCTTGGATTTCAGTACAAAATTATAAAACACTCAAAACCGGATCTAGCAGTGATGAAAAGTTAAATTTAACATTTTTTTAAAAATTACCTTGTAGGTCGTCTCTGTGACACACTGAATTCCCAGCTCGATACCTCATGAAACACCTTTGAAGGAATTACGGAAGGTTTGGAACCCTCTTTAGAATGTAAAACCACCTCTCATGTAGGTTCTATGCTCATAAGCGTTAAACTCAGAAGTAACTACTGCCTTAGCCAAGTCATTTGCAAGTTGATTTTTACATTAACTTTCTAACTTTGATTCTCAACTTTCTCGTTGAAACAGTTACTTTTTGTGATATTTAATATGTTAGTAAAGCCATTTAATAAAATACAACGGATAATTTATAATTTAATTTCATTTATTTAATTTTCCAATCCTATCAAAAAGCATGTGTAGTATGTACAGTTGGTGTAACAATGACTAACACTGGTAAGAAACATATTCATATGTAGTTAGTCTGCATTCCGCCTGTAGAGCTACTGTGGTACAACGTATATTGTAAATGTATAATTGTTTTAGGTCTAGGGGTGCAAGTGACAACCGAAACTATGTTATCAGCACTGACTGCTTTAAAACAATCCTGTGCTGCTTTTATCTCCTTTCTCTTCCTTCTACTTTTTCATTTCTAAGTTCTTCATTTCATAACCAATCCTGTTGTTTACCTTGTTACACGCAACAAAGTGATTCCTGCGCAGCGACGTGTTTAATAACGTAGATATACGTACTTATTTACGAAAGAAATATGAAGAAACATGATAAGTTTTTAATTATAATACGATATTAAAATGGTTAATTGTTGGAAAAATGATAAAATAGAGGTGTACCTATAATCGTATATTACTCGAGACGTAACTACTAAGAGTGTTAGTTACACACTTCCTCGCAAAGGAATTTTACTACACTAGAGAAGAAAAGCAGTATTCTGAAATTACTGGTAATTCACACTGAGGTAATGTTCATTTCAGATTTTTGCCGGACGGGGAATTAAATTAACGATTGGTAAATATTGTATTGCCTAAATCCTCGTACCCTGATTGAGCACGCTTGGAGAAATGCTCTGGAGGAAATTTCGAAGCTCTGATCCCCCAGGGAATTACTGACTGGCATTTCAATTGCGTTTTATGGTCTTACGTCCTTGTCTCCATCCTCTCCCTTCAACTGGGTACTGATCCTCTTATCTTTACAAACGTATTGTGCTAATTTTTTGCAGAAACACTGAGTTTTGTGATCCCACCGTTTTCTAGTTAAATAGCAAGACAGAACTTTCTGCAATCAATTAATCTTCCCAAGAATACAATCACATCACCTATCCAATTTCTTTACTAACACCAAAATGGTATAAATCTAGTTTAAATTTCGATTTCATTATTAATTGAGAAAATATTGTGTGTGCCTCCTTAGAATCTTCAGGGTTTATTCAATACTAGCCTTTGGCTAGTTGGGGGCTTTGCCCTCAGAAACGCAAATGTGTTTGGTCTAAGGCTTTCCATCACAAACTTACATTCATAGTTGCTCGGCTTACGGCCTCGCATCTTAGGTATCTGCAAGTATACTGAATTCCAGTTCGCCTGGGGGCTTGGCTCACAGGTCACCGCTATTACGCAGCTTATGGCCTTGTACTTTATACATCTGGAAGCATACCAATTTCAGTTCAACTACAACTATTTATGTCTCCAAATTTACCGCATCCCGAGATATGAACATCTTAGTATAATGTATCTTTACCTCTTTTCTCTTCCACCTTTTTTTCATTCTAGATTAAAATCAAAAGCGCTGAAATATGTATATTATTATTAGGATAACACAGTAAGATTGATAATGATATTGTAATCTTTGTACATTTGTCCGTTACTCTGCACGATAACTCTCGAGCGAAACAGAATTGTTGAATTGTGCTTTTTTTCCAAATAATATGTAGATTAATTATCACGAAAGATTTAGTTAATGGAGGTGGATCGTAAGCCAAAAGTGGAACAAATCACCCATATTTGCTTTTAACGTTAATTACCTTAGACCAAAAAGTGTAATAGATAGCAAATAATGATTTCCGGCAGTCGATTAAGCATCCCCAAAGTACCTTTCATCTCCATCATCAGTATTAAAACCATAAGTCGTAGAAATAAATCAGTTAGCACCTTAACATTGAACGGGAAAAAACTGTATTATATTGCATGAAGCATTCCGTGGCTTATCTAGAAGGTAAAGAGTGGAGGTCAACCAGTACCCAGACAATGATACGTATATATTAACTTTCAAAAATATCTAAATATTAGCTTAAATTATTTTGTCACTGAGAAAACGGAGGGTCCTAGACCCCCAACACTGGCTTAGATCCGCCATTAGAAGCATTCTCGGGAAATCGACTAAACATCCCAAGAACACTTTTCGTTTGTATCCTTAACACTTTAATAAAACTAGAATCGGTAGAAATCAACCATTTTCGCTTTAACTTTCATTACCGTTGACAAAAAGTGTATTAGTTAGCAAGAAGCTGTTTTCGATGAGCGATTGAGCATCTCAAGAATACATTTCGTCTATCATTAACTAACTAACTAACTATATGGCCTATGAAACCCGGAGGTTCAATGGCGCGTTCACAAAAGCTCTCCACTGACTTCTATCATTAACTAACTGCATTCAGTTTCTACTTTGTATTCCAATCTCTGCGAGATCCATCTTAATATTGTGCTCCCATCTGCGGCTAGGTATTCCTAATGGTCGTTTTCCGATTGGTATTCCAGTCAAGACTTTGAAAGCGTTTCTACTTTCTTTCATTCTAGATACATGACCCGCCCACCTAAGCCTTCTAGACTTGACCACCCTAACAATGTTGGGTAAACCGTACAAATTATGTAGTTCCTCGTTATGAAGTTTCCGCCATTCCCCATTCCAGTTCCTCTTGGGTCCGAATATTCGTCTCAGGACCATGTTCTCAAATATTTTCAGTCTATGTTCTTCCCTCAGAGTAAGCGACCATGTTTCGCAACCATGCAGAACAACAAGCAGAACAACATGTTAATATACATAGAGAAAGACCTATAAGATATAGCTAGGAGAGCTTTTCTTAAATTGAGTCGGCGTTCTTAGATTAGGACCAAAGAAAATCCACATTTGTTTGATTTAATTGTAATTATAAGTAAGATTACAGGGTTTCTCAAAAAGAGATGTGTGTCAAAGTTTTTTTGATCAATACTGTAGATTACAAACTGTAATATATAGCGCGACACGTTTTTTTTGTATTTGATTGAGGAATATTTTTTATCTTTACTCTAATCTCTCTGCTATAACACTAAGTGCTAGATATCTCCTACAACCTATGGTTTCATTTTTAACTGGAAAAATATTGGGTGGCCCTCCTTACTGCCTTTACGAGAGTTTGCTTTAAATAACAACTCCTAAAATGAAATTTCAAGTACAATAAATTTTAGAGATTCAGAGATACCGACATGTGATTATACGAGTATTAATTGCTATTCTCACTTGTTCCTTGCCCTTTATTCCTAAGATATGAATGGAATGCTGAAACACATGTCAAATTATTTAAAATGAGTAATCCAAATACCAAATTTGAAGTCCCGAAAAGTATAGATTTCGGAGATAAGGCTATGGTGAAAATAAGTCCCTTTGAACTCTACCCTTGCTTAGTGAATTTTCAAAAATATTGTCGTACTGGTACTCAGGTCACAAATCCTATGTATGCTAAATTTCAAGTTTCTAGCTAGTTCCTAGAGCAGTGGTCTCCAATCTGGGGGCTCGAGCTTCTGAAAGAACTAAACTCTAAATTACAGGTATTACCAATGGTGTAACAGACATTAAATTAAACATTTGAACACAAAAATAACTACTGAGTAAAAACTATGGTATCATTAAGAACAAAGCTGGAAAAATATAATAGTGCACTGCACTACAATGCTATGAAAAAGTCTTGCTCGAAATAAATATAAATTGGTGAGAATATGGCTATTATTATTTACTATCATTATATGGAATCCCGTTCTTCGTACGGGTAGAATAGGCTTATGGAAAATATTTGAAAGTTATATGTGATTACGCTTCCCCCTTTACGCAATTTATTGGAACAAAAGTGAAATGAAACCCTAACTTGACCCATGTTGAAAAAGATGATTCATACGATGAAGTATTTATTCTCTGCGTGACATTCTAAGTTCTCTACGAGTGAAAGCAGAAGAGAATATGAAAACGAATATCCATATAAACCACAACGTGTTTGAAATAAAACATGGCAAGCCACAATCAATATGGTGGAAATAGAGGACAATATGCCGGCATCCACAGAGTATGGAAGTTGATTTGATGATGTCTAGTGTTGTTGACGATAGCGATGAAGATCCTGACTATATTTCCGAAAAATTCTAAAAGTTGTAGCAGGAAGGACAATGAATATCATGATCATAAGGCACGGAAACGGTACCCTATGTGAAAGCAATTACACATTGATGGGATATCAAGTTTTACGTCAAAATGGGCTTTGTTTCTGTTAAATAATTAAATTACCCTTGTTATCAGCAGCCTGATTTCCGTGTTGATATATTCTAAGTGTATAGAATGTTTCTAGTAAAAGGAACATACTTCGTAATTTTTTTTATCGAGCTGTATTTCTCTTACAGTGGGATTGTGTTTTACCATGTTTTACATGCAATGAATATGTAATGACTTATAATGCACTTTGTAGTCTTGTGCATACAAAGTGATAGATTTCATTCGGTGTCGCAAAATTTTCCCAGTCGTCAACCACAAAATATGGCTAACGGTAGAGATTTTGCATGTATAGAAAAATGTGTCCAACGTCACTATCAAAATGTGTATATCGTAAGCAATGGTTGAGTTGAGTTGATTTTGAGTTTAACGTCCCTTTCAGCAGCGAGACTATATTTGATGGGACCTATTGATTAACATGGAATGCGAACCACATGATCTCACGAAGCCACGTCTCTTCTCAAGCATTGGATTGAAGTGATCAAGAAATTCATTTATTGTCACTGAAATGACAACGGAATACTTCTTTCAACCATCTCACCTAAAACAACCCATATAAACGAAGAGACACACGGACAGAGGTAAATGTCTCCGAAGGTTCACCTTTTGTCATTCGGAACCGTACGTACTCTTCGTTAGTTACTAGTGCAATCCCGATGTTGGGAAAGGACTAAATCAACGGAAAGAAGCAAAAAACTAGTGGATTTACAGGAACTTCTCCGCAAGAAAAATACACCACACGGAGACCTCCAGTGTACCGTGATTTCTACAAACGTCTAAAATTCTTACAAATAATTAATACTTGTTATATTGATGCCTCGAAGCGATTTTGTACCTTTACGGACATCCTCAACTGTAAGTAGTAATATTATTCAAGTAGTATATGTGAGTCTTGCACTTTTGTATTTTTCTGAAAAACGTGATAAGCCACGTTTTACACTCACATTAAAGGCAAGAAAAGGTTTAAATTTTTTTCATTGCAAATAATATTAGGTTTAAATGTCATAACTTGAAAGGAGATATACTCAGTGTTATTTCATGTTTGTATTATTTTATTTTTATGTTTACTTTTCAATACAGATTTTCACAAAAAATAAAATGCGATTTTCTCGATATCTTACTTTTGTGGGTTATTAAGTTTTACGACCAAACCCCTCAGTTCCAACAGTAGTGTAAATTAAATAAATGTGTGCGATATAAATAGTGAAGAAACATTTTTAAGATGAGCAATCAAATCATGATAATTTTTACATTTGGTTTAATGTTCCTCTTTACCAGAAGATCTTTTAAAGTTGGGTGATAATGGTGAATTATTAGATGAGCAATGTTCAGTACTGCAATTGACTGGAGGGAAAAACTTAATTGAATCTCAGAAAGCTGAGAAAAATGTATAGGAAAAAGTTTTAAAAACACTATTCACGAAAAAATTCTAGTGTCAGCGTTTTGTACGTTACTGACAAAATAATTTCTGGAGAAGAAAGAAAATGACTTGAGAAATGAAACTCATAATTAATGTATCAGTAGCGTCGATACTTCTGGGTCAAGAAGTATGAAACCATCCTTCACGTTATAGATGTGTCTTCGACGAAAAAACAATGAGACGTCCAGTTGGACTGACGTCGAGTTTAAATGTGCTAAAAAAATAATTTGTCTACGAAAGCTATCATAAGACAATCTTTCTAAGCTGCCTGGTACGTGTTACATTCATTTCTTCATCCTCTACTCATTTTATACCCAAGTGCTAGGCGACTATGATTGTGTACCTTAAATTCCACATAATCGGAACACACGTTTACAAGTGTTTCGTTGGAACATTGTTTTAACGGTAAAGTAAATTCACTCCTTATTTATTACTTACTTGAACTATATCAAGGACGAATCTTTGAAAATCTGAAATGAAATATATCCCCTATATTGATAATAATCACACACACACGCATATTTATATATATATATATATATATATATATATATATATATAGATAGATAGATATAGCTAGATAGATATGGATATATATATATATAGTCATTGAAAAATCACCCTTAAATTTTTGGACAAATTTTAATCGTACGCTGTGAAGAAGTTATGAAGTCTATAATGAAGGATAAGGCATTCTGAATCATTTTCGAGATATTGTTGAAATTGTCAAACAAAATTACCTTCTTAGTATAATATTTCAGAAATAAATATTCGAAGTTTTGGTCAACTACATTTTTTTACTAATATATCCTTAATTGGTTTCAAGAGCATGCATTGGGGCGATTGGATTACTCTGAAGAAAGTATGTACTACACTTGTCGAATTCAATCATCATATTTATGTAATATCTATCAAAAATGAATTTTTATTTGTGAAAATTTTGCCACATGGGGACGATTTTATTCCCTTTTACTCCTTTCTTTTTCACAGATGCTTGGAACATCAAACATAAATGTTATTTTCCCAGATTGGTGTAAGGCAAAAGCCTATATCAAGTTTCATTTAAAAAATTTAATATTTTTCACAAAGTATGGTGAAACAGATTGATGGACAGGCATACACACAAATGCTGTTAAATGCTGTTTGAGTCAATTGGTAGACTCTGGCAGTAATCGGCACACTTAAATGTATATTTAGTTTGTAACATAAGCTTATTTCTGTATTTTATTAATGGGAAAACACATTTACTTCTGATCAAGAATCATACTTGTTGCCTTTTATTATTACCTTAGAGGAAAAGCTTTAAAAAAGTTTAACACAATGAAACCATTTCCAAAACTCTATCTAAACAGCGTTCGCAAACGTAATATACATATTTTTGTACTGGATGTACAGCTTTGTAAGTTTAATTAAGGTCAGTTTCATTATTAAGCCAATAGATTCTCTGATATGTTCTATTGCTATTTCACAAAAAATAAGCATTTTCTTTCGTGGCAGATAATATCTACTACGTCGGGTAGTTTTGAAGAGGAATCACTGATCAAAATGGATAATATTACCTAAGGATATAAAGTATCAGTTTTATGCTGAAAGGAAAATAAAATTTTCCTTCCTAATAATATAAGGAAACATGAGTCTTCGCGTTTATAGGAGGTATTTATTCAATACGAATTACTACAAAATCAGATGAATTTAATGTAATTAGTATTTTTGAAAATTTTGTCTTGGATAACAATTAGAGTTGTTGTTAATGGCTTGAAGCTTACATCATCACGAAATGTAGAACTGCGATACACACATCCAAAAAATATAAATAGAATACCCGGATCCTTTCTAAAAGACTCACGCGCACTTAGGTTAAGAAGAAACCATATGCTATTCAACTTTAACATATACACATCAGCAAAATATGATTGATGACTTGAACAACAAAGGTTTAACAGCAATTGATCAAGATAAAACATTCGTATGTAATTCTTCAATATTTTAAACAATTAGTTGAAGTTTAGCTTACTTCGAACCATATAAACTTTCCTGACTTCGTCTGTTTTGTTAGACAAACGTAACTCGCGTCTGGTAAACTGGGAATGAAAGGTTTGGTTTACAAGAAAAAGTGAAATCTCATCAAACCTGTCGTGGATATTGTTTTAAAATTTCTGAAATAATTCCCTAATAATTATCAGGTGCCTGATATTGCAAGTGGGAAAAACAGAATATGTGTATTTTAATTCCAGGAGTAGAGGATTAGGAAAACATAAAGTGAAATATCATTGTAAATAATTACCAAGTATTGAATATCACTGTTCTTAATGGGGACAACAAAAATTGAGTTGTTTGTGTGAAAAATTTGTCTTCTAAACAAGTATAAACAGAAAATTCAAAGTTGATTCTTGTCTTTACCGGTATTTTTAGTTTACCGAAACTAAGTTAAACAAAATATTTAAGATCAATTCTTCAAGGTCAAATTTTCCCTCGTGTGAAATCGCTAATTTACAGCACAATTCATTTCCAACATTATTAGAATATTGAAATTAATCCCTCGGTAAGGTCGCTCGGTGTCCCATACTTACAAAGATAATTACAAAACTAAACTTCTCACAAAACGCTTGCAGAATATCACTTTAGATTTCTTCATGACTGTTTAACACGTAAAGGCTTAAAAATAGATGAATTACAAGGGAGACTAGCTATTTCGTTAGCATCCTACACCTTTACATTTAAAAAATTAAGTATCTTTTAACCTAGCTAAAGGCAATAGAATACCTATCATTTTTTAATTCATCAAAAACTCTACTCTTTCCAACATAGTTGAGAAGAAAATCTGAAATTTATCTTCAGAGTTTTCAGTAATAGTTTTCTATAAAATGAACACGAGTGAGAATGTCAACCCATTGTCGAATCACAGAAAGAACAAAATTTTTGATTCTATAATAAGGTGAAAGACCAGTATGCAAACTACAATAAGCAAGATAGCCGTACTTCTAATTAATCTAACCTTGTTTCCTCTTCCTGTTGATGTTACACATACACTTCTCATAACAACACAAGCAACACGATATCAATGTTGTTTCTTTCTGTAAAAGATCATTCCCAATTTGAATATACATTCTATGTCATTCAGAACTTCCAAAAAATTGGAGTATACAAGATGCTTAGTAGTTGTAGGCACTTTTAATTAAGAATGATAAACATTCAATGAAATATTTCAAGTCCCATAGTTATTCCTTGTCGTTTAAAGGAGGCATTTGTGATGAGAATGTATGAAATGCAGGAATAAACAAAGTGGGAGGATACAGTAAACCACACTCACCATCAGAATGAACTACTAACAAGAAATGGGAATGGCCATAAGAAATATTTCCACCCTGATATAGAAATATTTTGGGGATATAAAGATGGACCATTTACCAGTATCAGAGCTGTAAGGGCACCTACATACTTTGGATCCTGTCATTGAAGAATTCAAGTTCTTCCGAAAAAAATAGCACTTATTAACATTTGTATATATTATTTCTGTTTTTCAACACAAGAAAAATCAAATTAACATTTGTACAGAATTAATTGAAATAAAAGATGTAATACTATTGTCAACAGCTTCAATGTGCGGAAAAATAGTACAGCCCTTATTGTCATTCTAATTACTTACTTTTCTTCAATCGCATAGCTTTTAAAAATTGATTCTAAACTTTATTTTGAGAATATCCAGTGTTCTATCCGACGACAATAGATACATATCAGAAAAATTCAATGCTCTCTCTACTATCAAATAGTATTTTGCATTTGCGCCTTCATACAGCTGTTACCTTATATCTAACCGATACATGAACGCTACTGCCAGCTGGAGATACACTTCGGCTTACAGTGATAAGCCGCAATGATAGGCTGCTTCTTGAACGTTAGTGTGGCTGGAACTATGAGTGATTATATTGTCAATTAACATTTAAAACATTCTAATAGTACTGGTTTTGAAGGTCTGTTCAACAATTTCTGTTTTTCTGCATATGACAAGTAAAATGCAATGTACTATATAATGTACATGTTAAATTTATGGTTATCATAACGTGAATAACTGATCTTTTTAATTTAGGAATCTATATTATTAACATCAGTAAGAAAGCTCTCATAGCTTATATCATAGATGCACGGACAAAGGAAGGATACGACTTTCATCGGTTGATAAAGACATTTTGTAGCAGTCTCTGTGTGATACTTTAAAAATGGATCTTTATTCCTTCTGACATGTGTAAGAGACATTTTTTGCAAAATAACAAACTCCTCAGAAAATTATTCCCAAAGTTTAATTAGAATAGGAACCTAACATTGGTATTAGGAAAATGAAGATTACTTCTGAACAGAAACTTTGTGGCCTCTAGACCACAAAACAAATAATACGTATCTTATTTTGTGCAAAACAGTAATAGATTCATCTCAAATGAGCACGTTCTGTTTTGCATTTACGTAAGTGTGGCTATAGTATGGAGATAAATTTAACACAAAGTTAGGAAATGATTAGAGCTTTGTATGAGTACAGAAAATTCATCTCCTTGTTTCCTTACATTCTTCAATAGTTATTTTGAGGTGTCAAATTTATCAAATGAATGAGAGCATATTACTGATTTTTTGTAACTATAGAATGTAGTCGCATTTTTATAGGTGATCTCGAATGATCAGAACTGAACAAAAATATAAAAAAAAAACATGAGTTCCAATCTTCACAGAAACAGTAGTATGAGACATTTGATTGCAATTTTTGGTGTCTTCAAATGGGATATGTTTGAATGACTAACCATGTAAGGTCTAAGAGAGAAAGTTAGGTAAACCAAAGACCCAAACTATAATTGTAAAACTCATCATACACTATGTCCTCATTTAGGCACTTTTCCTTGCCTACATATGAAAGTCATAAATAGGTTGCCTGACGTTCCTCTGAAAAAATTTCGCCGAATGTCCGTTATTGCTCTTGGAAGCATATACAGAGCTTATGAGGTAATTAGATACTCAATGATAAATCTACACTAGTTGTATTGCTTTGTATGCGCCGTGAACAAACCGAAACATACTAGCTGTAGTTTTCTTACCTCTGTGATGTGTAACCACTATTTTGATCTCCCAAGTATCCGAATGCTCCAATCCCATTATTCAAACTGAAATAATAAAAGAGTATAAAACCAACACCAGCGAAACCATATATACAGGGTGCGGCACGTAAAACCGGCACGTCGTAATATTCTGGTATATTGTGTTTTTGGCAACACTTAAATAATCTACCTTCCTACCAAGAGATGGGCAGTCACGTGCAGTCACGTGCAGCCGCAGCCAGTGAAACTTGTCGAAACCAGTTGAGAAAAAGGCCTCGTTGTGTTAAGCCGGGTGAGTGTCAGTGTGTGATAATGCCGTATTCGATACCCGAGCGTGTTGCCATTGTTGAAGGGTTCATTCTCACTGGATCTTTTGTGAAAACAAAGAATTTGTTTCGGGAGAAATTTCCAGGACGTTCTGTGCCAGCAAAAAGCACCATTCAGGAATTGATTGAAAAATGGCGGCGTACAGGATCGGTTTAAAATGCTCCTAGGAAAAGACGACCATCTGTCTGCACACCTGAATTAAAGATGCAGGTGGAGGAGATAATGACAAGAAGTCCTCGAAAGTCAACCAGGAGATTGAGTCAACAGGTTCATGCGAGTGAGAGAAGTTGCAGACGTGTTTTAAGGGGACTGAAGTTAAAACCGTACCGGATAATTGTTGTGCAAGAACTGAAGGAGCCTGACCTGCAGAAGAGGGTGCATTTCTGTTCATGGCTGTTGAGCAATGTTGCCAGTGGTTTCTTGGATCCACTAATGCTCATCATGAGTGACGAGGCGTGGTTCCACCTGTCTGGGTACGTAAATGCCCAAAACAACCGGTATTGGTCGACAGAAAATCCACACGCAATCCACCAGGTACCCTTGCATGATGAGAAGATTGGTGTTTGGTGTGCCATTTCCGCCACACGCGTTATTGGGCCCATATTCTTTGAGACGACAGTGAACATGTGTTGTAGTTAATCATATTGTGTGTGATTAATCATATCATTTATGTGTTGTGGTTAATCATATTCAATACATTACATTTCATTTTATGTGTTCACTTTACGGGCCGGTTTTACGTGCCGCACCCTGTAGTATCATATTTCGAGTGTGCAGAGATACAATAATTAATTAAGGAGTTAATTGCATAAGAACAAACGGATAACTCCGTAATTAAATTTAGCAAATTAATTTTCAATCATATACCAAGCTAACAAAAATATTATTCTACTTTCTTTCTATGAAATTGACAAATAAATCCATAATTGCTATTAATGATAACAACTGATAGTAATATATGTACTAAATATATAAATATATTTAATGTCTACTTAGTTATTCCCTAGACTAGTTCGCTTTCAAACTAGCGCCACTTAATTTTTATTTTCTTTCCTTTGACGGTGTTTTATAATAGAGAACAAAATAATTAAAGGTAACCGAGGGTTAAATATTAAAAAAAAATTGAAAAAGTAACTGTAAGTTAATAATTGCTCAATTAAAAGAAGTTTAATAAAAACGATAATTATATTTGACATGAAAAAACTTTATTTAAATATTGCTACATTTTTCCCTCAAAAGGCAAGACATTAATTAGTAAAATACGGAAACAGCTTATTGATATGAGTGTTATTATGTCTTACTTTGCCAAACCGACTTGCTAAAACTAGTCGTGCAGGCGGAAAACATGTTAAGACAACATTATCTCTCCTCCAACTCTTAACACACACAACCAAATGGAAATCGTTAACTTCAACTAGTAATCATTAATTTATCTTTTAAAGGAATGTTTCAGTTTCGAATTTAAACAAATAGTTAAGATGATTGAATAAATAAAAAAATAAATATACTCATATAAACCAATGAGTTTAGGAACACACATTCTCACAGACTTTTGGCCTGCATTTTTCTTTCTTTTTTGAAGAAATTTATGTATTGCTCTGACAGATGTTATAAACTTCTTTGATAATCATTTGTTACTTTACAGAACTTAGTGTAAATCTTGACACTAAATAAACTATTTCTTTTTAAATACATGTTTTTATAACTTCCGGAACTCTGGATCCATTATCAATTCCTCTTTACACATTGAAGGGATACCACAGAATGCTGACTCAATCCAATTTGAAATCAAAGAACGAAAACTCAAGGGCTTCTAGCTGTAGAAAATAGAGTTCACCATACACATGTCATAAACAGAGAACAAGTTTTGTAAAAAAAAAAGGTTACAAGTTCTTCACCCTGGAGAAAATAAAAATAATCCAAAACTCATTTTTCTTTCAGTTTTAATATTGAAGTTCTGAAAATTTTAACTTTTACAATTGTAAATTCTTTAAGAGTGTAACTTTATTTTTTTCTATTTGAAATTTTCAACATGAATTTAAATTTCATACATTCACTACAACTTAAGCTTTGTTCCTCAATCTTATTTTTGAACATTATTAATTTGATAATTTAATTTTCCAATATTTCAATTTAACCATAACAAATTCAATTAAATCGAAAATTCTCAAACAATTCATATATAAGGATTCTCTGAAATTAACATAAGATGCATTTGTCACTAGATACAGGGTAATTTACCTTTCCCATATCTAGAAAGTACAAAGATATTTTCAGGAAAAAACACAAGATAGACATGACTTCGACGTCACTTTAATTTAGTCAAATCAGAATTATAGCTAGGTATAAGTAGGAGTCCAATTTAATTATTTTTTAAAAATATTTTCATGGATACTAACGACACAATCAGGAAAAATCAAACGACCAATATATTATTATTTTACAAATTTCGTAATACGCAGAGAAATAGATTTATAGAATTTCATTACTAGACAATTTCATTACTAGAAATTACTAGACATGCATTTCGTTTTCCATAATGACAAATCAAGAATTTCCATTTATCCTAGGATAAAATTTCTCTATTTCGATAACATAGGCTCTTCTAACTTTCTTAAGGTTTCTAAGATTGGTTTCAGGTATTGTGTTTGGAGCTAAAAAATATCTAGTACGTAAGGACCAAACTATTTATCTCATAAAGCTTTTTGCTATTTTACCTGATAACGAAGATTTTATATGTAATAATTAAACTAAGATCACCTACACTTATATAAGTTCGTTGTTTTAATTCAAAAAAATTAATTTCTTCTCTCTTCCCAATATTTATGCATGTTATGCAGGGCTCTTTTCTTAATTTCTACTATATCGAATTTTCAAAATTCCTCGTCAGAAACACACCAGCGGTTCTGCAGTAGGGTTTTATACGGTCGACCTAAAAGAGCTCAATAAGGGATGCCGGCAATGTTCACGAATATTTAGTTGATATCGAAATAGGTTCTCATGAAAACCTTCATGTTGTTCATATAACGTTCTCATATATTTGCTTAAAGCCCATTTGCAACCAAATTATTGTTGTTTTGATTACTTTCATTTTGAAAAGTTAATTTAATATATAATTTCGTAAGTATCGCGAAAATATAACATTTTGGTTTTAACTGTGCATCAGATGTAACTTGCGCCCTGTCCTATAAATACGACACTGTTCCTTTCTGATATACAATAGAGAGGGCATATTTTTCACTAATTGCTTTCTGTTGTCTTAGAGAAAATATTTAAATTTTCCCCGCTAAGTGCCTCAAGGCATTAAGTGATCACGGCCAGTCTATCGAAGCCCGAACTCTTCCTGATGTTTACCCACACACACACATGTTTATATATATTTGCGTGTGTGTGTGTCTTCAATTAATGTTTATTTACGAAAATTATACAACATATGATATATGGAACATAACTGAACAGAACATACAAATACCACTACTTAGAACACCCAATAGTTATATTTGAGGTACAGATAATTCATATTTTATAATTTTGATCCACCTGTGCTAATTTGTTACACATGTTTGATTCAAGTTTATTTTTCTTTGCCTTTGTGGTATTTCACGAAACGCTTTTAAACACAACATGACATTACACTTTTCAAAGTACAATAATGGTTTAAAGTGCATCCATTCTCATGACATTTTCAAGTCTTCGTTTCCATAATGAATTAATCCCTTCCATCGAGGCCTACATTATTGAATACATTTGAACAGGTGACCACCAAGTTTGATAAATTTGACAGAAATGTTGCCCCTAAATGTAAGAATATGCATATTCACCTGAGTTGGCCTCGTAAGCGTAATCATAAGTTTACGACCACCATGTGAACAATTCGTGTAAATATCACCCAATACCACTTCTTGTCTCTTATATCAATTCTAGTTTTTGACCCAGCAAATTCACATGGTCGACACCTCGCATGTTGTTATTATATGATGTTATAACGTGAAGATGCTCAATTCTAATATGTTCATGATGTAGGCGGCTCCGCCTCTTTGTTCGGGAAACACAATGTATGTATTCAAAATTTGTGCCATTTACAACACGTTGATTATCATGCCATTATGCAGTGAGAACTTACATTCTAGTCGAATCTCTACAATTTTAACGCCGTGTTTATTTACTCTTTTGAATAAGTCAATGGATAGTGAGACACACAATTGCTTTGCAGAGTACCAGTTGCTCTGATTCCCAATCACGAAGATGAATTAGCAGATCTCTACTTGCGAAGAAATTCTCAAAATATAGCACATTAGTTTTAGAAACATCTACAACGTCCGGCATATTGAAAGCCACTCTGGAATCTGAAGAATACAATTCTCTACCATTATGTATATTGTCGCTAGCAATCTCATTTATCTTTATATCATTACCATAGAAGAGATATTTTTTATAACAAGATTTATAATCGTACAACAAAAAATGATGATCGTCCTTTATTTCGACACCATACCGAACTGTTTCCCTTCCTATAGGTGTATTGCACTGTGTCACTGTTACAATACAATAGAGTACAATAGAATATTGTAGATATTGTTAAAATACGATAGAATATTTCTGCAGGTGATTTGTTTACAACATTTTTTTCAGTTCGCTCAAATTTCTGTCAGTTGGTACACCAATCTGGAGAAGCTTTGTGTACATGCTTTTTTGCTCCAAATTTGAATATTATTATAGAGCAACTTTCTATATGTAAATAATGTAACTTACACAAGTAAATTTAAGCGTCCATCTTTTACAGAGGGAAAGCAAAATTGTATCAAAATCTACAATGAATTAGGACAGGTCTCCAATTGCCCCCAGTTATTAGCACAACTCTAAACCCTTATTTTTCTTTGTTATAAAGAATAAAATATTCAGTGTCCTGAAAAAAGGACGCTGGATAGAAATGGTTTAGAAACATGATAAGGTGCCAGTCTTAAGTGTTTATTCCTAAACTATAAAGAAAAATCCTTACAGTTTCTGAAACAAAATTACTAGCATTTTCTGATATTGACTGGGTACATGCATATTTAGATAATAATGAATACAATTTATTACAAACTGTCTTAGCATTGATCTTTACCAATTTTTCAAAGAAGACAAAATGTGAAGCATTATCTACACACATAAGAACGCACGAATATATATTTGATTTAGGAATTTGCCCTATAAGATTTACTTCTAATTTACGTCTATCTGAGAACGTGCCTTCGACCCTAATGTACCCGATTTCTTTTGCTATTTTCCTGAAATATTTCACAACTGTGTTGAAATTTAGTTACGTCATTAACTATGTTATTCGCGTGTACGTTTTCATTACCTTTCCTATAGTCCTTTTCGTCCCAGCATGTCCACCTGTAAAATTTCTTTATGGAAATATTATATGAAGTCGTTTCTCAATACTCTAGGCATAACAATCTTCTATTAGGTAATTACGGTTTTCGTCGTCTTTAATAATGACATGTGTTTTCAAAACCCATTGACTCTGTAATTTATTTTCTGTACAATGTTTATCAATTCAGGATCGCCTAGTTGATATTCTAGTAAAGGTTTAAGAGCGAAAGGTAATTAGAATATTTTACCGAAGCTAATTTACTTCTTTTTATATGTTCGCGTATTTTACTGCTTATTAAATAATTTTCATACGTATCGTGCATCATCGATACGTACTCAGATAATGCCTCATCGCCTGACCTTGTATTTATTCAAATTGAAACAATTATTCCATTAAAGAACCGCACTTCAACATATGTTTGGGACTATTTAATATCCAGGTCAAGGATTTGTTATCTGTATAAATATAGAATTTATTTTTTTTTAATATAATACTTAATTCGATATATAGCTTTTACTGAAGTAATAAATTCCATTTTATATATTTATATGTATGTATGTCGGTCTATTTAATATCCAGGACAAAGATTTGTTATCTGTATAAACGTAGATTTTATTTTTTTAAATAATACTTAAAGCGATATATAGCTTTTACTAAAGTAATAAATTCAATTTTATATATTTATATGTATGTATATGGGTCTGAGAGTTTCTTGGAATAATACGCAACTCGAATAAGATTATTTTGATCATTATATTGTTCGACCCCATTAACTAATAGATCTGCTACACCCATACGTAAACACAAAAAGACTTTTATTTAAATCGGGCACCTTTAAGAAGGCATGTTCCTCTGTTATTTGTTTTAAAGTCACCATCTTGTTTCTTATTACAAACAAAAGGTTTCTTAAGAGATCTAAGATCACTGAAAAGACAAAATATATTTTGCAACTAACCGAGTAAGAAGCCCCAAAATTTATCATACACAGTAAACCTAATAACCCTTTTTAATTTGAGGTGGCGGAAAATTTCTAGTAGCTCGAATTTTTAAGGTGTCAACTTCTATATAGTTACCATATTTTAAGAGGCTCAATATATATTCTTTTTCCCAGGGAAAGAGTTATATATCTGGAAATTGTTGAACCATTATTTTGTAACCTACCTAAATGAATTTGATCAATAACATCAATTAATTTGTGTTCTTATCTTTATGTGCTAATGAAAGGTCGTCGAAAGATATATTAACAATGCAATCTTCTACATTTCCTAAGATCTTTTTCCAAAACTGGGTTCAGTAAATTACTCTTACTTTTGATACCAAAGAGAATTTGGTTATATCTATAAATACCTTTCGGTGTAATAGACGTGTTGTAATAGATCTCGAATCTTCTCGCAAGACCAGCTGATAATATTAACTTTAATATCGAGATACGTTATGTAACAGCAGCTCACTAGACTAGACACACATTCCTACAGGTTTGAAGATGGGAAGACACCTCCAATAACTAATTGATTATCCTTCATATAATTTCCTAATAGGCGATAGTTATCATAATTATTTTTGACCAAAAATCCTTCCTATTCAGAACAATCAGTTTCTTTAAGAACACCATGTTCCAACAAGGTTTTTATCAGTTTATCAAATATTTTCTTTTGTTTAGGCATAGGAAAGTGATTTTCCCGAAAATATTTACTTTTTTGAATATAACTTACAGGCAGATCCCCTGTTACAACCAACCTTATTTGTAATGGAATCATCATTTTTATTTTAGCAATGAATTCGAGAATATCAGAATCAGAGTGCATCCCATCATTTGTTTCTTTATACTGACTATCATTTCTGACTGATTTATTTCTAGCCAATCCTGACTCCAATTCGGAAACACGTTCAGCGCCATTATTACCACTTAACTCTAGATTTTCTACTTTCTTAGGTGATTCCTCCCAAGTAGGCACTCTCTCCATCTTCTTAACAAGTTCATGAAACTATGCAAAATTTCCTCATCTATATCGGAACAACCTGGAAAACTATCATCTAACGAGAGTCCTTTTGCAATTTGGGATTCATTGTCCACTTCGTTCGTATCTTCAGTTTTTACACTTTCATCATTATTATTACAAATACCTGGATAGGGTGTTTAATTCTGTAACTCGCAAACGCCTAGGTCCAACTGACTCGGAAAATCCACATTAAATATTAAAAGTTGCTTTTTAAGTTCTTCCAAACTAAGTTTACACTGAATAGCAAATTTTTATTTATTGGAGTTTCTACAAACTTTATTACTTCCATATGAATCGAAGCCCTAACCGATCTTTGGAGGCACACAAAAATGAATTGGTGCCATCTGGTTACTAGAAGAAAACTCACCCACAGCAGTGTTATTGGGAGATACTTTGAAATCCGAACTCTCAACCATCAGGGAGTAAATTTTTGTTCACCTACTCTAATTGTGTAGATATAGAACATCGTTATCATAATCCGCTTGGGATCCGACAGCTTTAAATTAAGATACATCAATCAAATATTAAAAGAGCAAATTATCTCTCACTCAAAACATTACTTAAAGAGAAATGTCAGCGATAGTAACTGCTAACATATTTGCCGTGTCTGCCATGAGTCTTTGTCCAGAAGCAGTGTCGAATTGCAATTTCCTAACTTTCTCCAAACTACTAAGTGGGATGGAATTTTTTATAACACGTGAGGCTTTACTGAATTGAAAGAATATCTGCTGTCACAAGGAATTTGAGAATGTTTTCCATTCAACTGACCATACACAAATGTAGTCGTTTTAGTTTCATTCACTGAAGGTATGACCTTTCGATTGATAGGTAATTTCTTTCCATTTCACAAAAAAAGACTTAGCTATACTAGCTTCATTATTCTTCGAAAACAGCTTTTGGTTACTATAAACTACTTTGCTCGCATGTTTCCTTTTATATATGGTAGTCGTATTACTACCGACCGTTGAGCTCATTCTGAAGTTACCTGTGTCTATGCGAAGATATTACTGTTCTTGAATATTTATATTTCTGGTATACAAAGATTTTCTTGGGTAATTTTACAGGTTTACTGGAACTTTACTTTGTAGATATTTGCACTTCGAGCTCGTTTAACCCGTTGATGATGATCTTTACAATGTCTGATTCTGAACCAAAAAATTTTAAAGCCAATTTGGTGGAGTTTACCACTGAGTCTACAAATTCCTCTCATCTTGTATTAAGTCCAATTTTCTTATATATTCTCTTAATAATCCTTGTACCAAGGAGTAACATACTTACACATAAAATGATCTTTTTTATCGATTTCCAGTCTGAATTTAATATAATACCAATATGAATCTCTTTCAAAAAATCGCCCGAACATATACTATTCGCTGACAAAATCATAGACAAAGGAAAATTTGAACTCGACAAAAGATCTTAAATTCGAATCAAACATCAAATACTAGAAAACTATTTTCAACATTTATAACAGGAATTTAATCAAATTTTAAAACTAAGATATCGCAAATTTTGTTAAAGTTATATCTCATCAAGTTGCTATCATCAAAATCAAACATACTTTTTGAAAGCCTTTTTGAAGCACATTGTGGCTTCCTAACTGATCATTCAAAATATTAAAATCACTAAAATTGGGAGAAATAACCGGTTCGAATTGTTTTGAATTACGATCGTGCCTCCTACAAATATCCTCGAGAAAGTTATTACCAATAACTAGATATGAATATCCTAAATTACCTATTAACGTTATCTCGTTTCATTTTTCTCTGAATTTACCTTCAGATTTTGATGAATACCTCTATGAAGATTACGTACTAAGTTTGAACACCGGTCGATTTCTTCTAAGAAGAGTTTTAACAAATGTATTTATTAACATAGACGTATCCCTATTGAGGCCAGAAACTTGATTAATTTCTGGAAGAACGTGATCTGTCATACCTATAACACCAACACGTTGATTTTAATTTTCTCTAAAGACAGAGCTAGGAAGGAACTTTTATGTGAAAACTCATGGCTCAAAAATTTTAATATATTACCCACGTTGGGAGTTTCTACCATCCTACTACTCGCATCAGTGGTCAAATTTGTCAAATTACTAGAGTTATGTTGTATAAGAATCACATATTTAAAGGGATCAACCACTTTGAAAAACTAACATACATGAATCACTTCTTAATTGGTATTCAGAACAAACCCTGTACTGTCTAATGTTGTGCAATCTTCATGGATATCAGTTGCAACATATTCATTTGTAGACTCCATACTCTACATTTCGATATTTACCACACGACTTTAAATGTGTCCACTTTATATTCTAACTTACTCTCAAACAACAGAAAAATTCTCAACCTTATATAATATTGGGATTCGTAGTAAATGGGAGCAATACGCTAAATTTATCCGCAAATATAACTTTTTCGTAAGTTCTACTAGTGGAAATGTGCAATTTTAATGCGGTACCGTAATGAAATTCTTCACAAAATTACAGAAACATTAGCAATAAGTCGTATTAAATATTGAACAATTTTTGTATTGAAAATCCGTTTTATCGTTTTTGAAAAACAAAAAGAATTTTAAACTAAGGTAAAGAATTGTGAAATCCTTCATTAATTGACCTCAAGTAACAGAACTAACGTCCAGCAATTATTATATTATTTCAAGAAGTTATTGTTGCTTCAAAAGGAATTTCCGAATAATTTTTAAATTTGAAAAATATACGCAACTTAAAAAATGAAAATGAAATGAAATCTTTGAGTTTTAGTCCCACGTTCATGCCGGTTGGGCTAAAGGAGATGGTGATGATGAGTAATGAATGAAATGGTGGAATGAAGAAAGTGGGAGGAAACGATAGAACCCCGAGAAAACCCACGCACACGGTGTTTGCCGACCACGAATTTCACTTGGCGGGGACTGGGATCGAACCCGGCACCCGAAGCACAAGAGTTGAACGCTCTACCACTGAGCCACCGCGGCCCCGACACGCAAGTTAAGTACACCTTTAATATTTTGATTGTGTGCTCTTATACCCTACAACTATTGTTATGTTCTCACAAGTGTCCGAATGGTCCGATTCCACTATTTCAATTGAAATCATATAACAGGTACAAAACGGACACTTACAAAACCATGCCGAGTTACAAGTCTCACGCTTGCAGAGGTACAATAATTAATTAAAGGGATAGTTGCATAGGAACACATGGATAACCTCGTAATTAAATTTAGCAAATTAATTTACTTTCAATCATATAGCAAACTGACAAAAATATTCTACTTTATTTCTATGAAATTGACAAATTACTCCTTTTGCTAGTCACGAAAACACCTGACAATAATTGATGTATCAAATGTATAAATAAATTTAATATCTAGTTAGTCCCAAGTTTAATTATCTTTCAAAATTAATACAATTTACTTTTTTCTTTACTTATTGGGCTCTGTATCAATGGTGAAGAAAAGAATTACAAAAGCATTTGTAAGTTAATATACCTTCTCCCTTACAAGAAGCTACATAGAAGCATCCATTATATATAAATTGAAAGAGAATCTATTTAAATAGAGCTAAATTTACTTCCTCAAAAGGCAAGGCATTAATTCGTAAAATAATACGAAAACAGCTGATTGATAAAAGTGGCAGGATGTCTTACTTCGTCAGAGCGAGTTGTCAAGACAAGTCATGCAGGCGGAACACATCCTAAAACAACTTTAGCTCTCCTCCAACTCTTAACACACAAAGCCAAATGGAAATCGTTAACTTGAACTCTTAATCATTAATCATTAAATATCATCTTGTATTTAAGCATCATCCGGTATCGCCTTAATAAATACTTCTAATACGAATTTAGCAAATTGTTAAGAAGAGAGAATCAATATGAAAGAAAACTTTAATATAGTCACATAAACCAAAGTGTTTGTGAACACTCACTCTGAGAGCCCATTTGCCTGCGTCTTTCCTTTCTTTTTTAGGAATATTTGTTTCCTTTTTCTCTTGATATAAACTTCTGTAATAATTACTTCTTACTGTACAGACTGTAATGCAAATCTTGACAATAAATAAATAATTTCATGTTTCAATACAAACTTGTTTTAACTTCAAGACCGCTAGAATTATTACCGATTCCTCTACACACGTTGAAGGGATACCACAAAATGGTGATTCAAACCGGAGCGAAACCAGACCATGCGAACTCCAGTGTTGCCACCTGTATAAAATATAGTTCACTGGCTAAATCTCATTAAGACAGAACAAATTTTGTAACAAACGTTGCAGATTTAATGTTGACAACGAATACATTTGCTAACTAAATATACTTTAATTACTATTACAAATATTTTGTTTCTGCACACTCCCTACTATTATATATTTCTTTACTTTAGCCAGAAACTCTTATACCATTTGACGAAAACTGTATTGTTCTTGTGTTATCTTACTTATTGCCAGCGTAGCAACATGTCGGGAAGAAATATCATATTCGGAATGAAGTTTGTTGATAAAAGTAATCGCAGCTATGACATTGTCTAGACTAGGGATGGCCAATTCCGGAATTTTTACTTTCCGGAATCCGGAAAGTAAAATCGGAAAATTCCGGAATTCGGAAAAATTCCGGATTTCGGAAAAATTCCGCAATTCGGAAAAAAACCGGAATCCAGAAAAATTCCGGAATTCAAAAAAATTCCGGATTTCGGAAAAAATCCGGAATTCAGAAAAATTCCGGAATTCGGAAAAATTCCGGATTTCGGAAAAAATCCGGAATTCGAAAAAAATCCGGATTTCGGAAAAAATCCGGAATTCAGAAAAAAATCCGGAATTCGGGAAAATTACGGATTTCGGAAAAAATCCGGAATTCGGAAAAAATCCGGATTTCGGAAAAAAATCCGGAATTCGGAAAAACTCCGGATTCGGAAAAAAACCGGAATTCAGAAAAATTCCGGAATTCGGAAAAAATCCGAAATTCGGAAAAATTCTGGAATTCGGAAAAATTATTTTTTTCTTTTTGTAATCCTAAGAATTTTGTTCAAATGCAAACGAACAAATTTCCTTTTTGTAATCCTAAGAATGTATGATGCAAGTTAAGCTGAAACTTACATCCTAAAGTATACACTACTCAATCTTCCCATGGTTAATGAGATGTAGTCCAAAAGTACGATGTACTCCTTATATTTAATTTTTGTTTTACTGTGATATTGTCCAGAGGTAAGACATATATCACACTGAGATAAACAACTTGACATAATGAAGATGTTATCATACGTAGTTTTCCAGAAAATCGTGAGAAACGATTTTTTATGAAGTTAAAATATGCGTCGCTTGTTGCCAGTGTGATGCAATTGATAACTTTTATGCTGGAATAGTCTTATTATTATTATTATTATTATTATTATTATTATTATTATTATTATTATTATTATTATTATTATTATTATTATTATTATTATTATTATTATTATTATTAATCGTTTATGTACTGTAAAAGAAAAATATGAACCGTTAAGTAGTAGATTTTATCTGTTGTTTTTTGATATCTTCTAACAGTAATAATAAATTGCTTGTAAATACGCAATGATTATCAAGGACAATGGCATATTAATGTAAGGACTACTCTGCAGACTAGCAATAAACAATAACAGATAAACAATAGTCCCAAAAGAAAAAAGTAACAAACTTGGGCACGTTAGAATGTTCGCGAGAATATAGGGACGCGTTGAGACTAGCAAAAAACGTGGTGTTATTATTACTCAAAGGGCCGTACGATGGAGGCTTTAACGTTAATGTTAATGGCACCAATGAGCACTTACTTGCTCTAACGGTTAACCTCATTTTTGAGATGATTCTTAGAAGTGGGCGTGTTGGCATGCAGTTGGATTACTAACGATTTGCGTCACTATCGAACACTAACGTAGCACTAGCGACGTTTAAAGTCGAAATTGGAGTCTGACATAAGTGGCTTGTCAACTTCACGGACATTATATTTTCCTTGAATGCGAGAATTTTGCGCCCTACCACAAAAATAGGAAAAAATGCGCTCGCAATATATTTGCACTGGGATGTTTGCGCCCTACCCCAAAAAGAGGGGAAAATGCGCCGGCTATATATTTGCAGTGGGATGTTAGCGCCCTACAATTCAACTTATTATTGTATTGTGTAAAGTAACTTCCACTCGCACTTGAACTAGGCTTGCCTCTCATCGTCTCAGTGAGTTACTCCATCCGTTATAATATTCCGAACAAATGAAAAAATACAATTTTAGTTCACTAAAGGGCAATCCATACAAATACAATTTTTCATTATACTACAAAATTTACAATAAAAGTATAAATGACTGATATATAATTATTTGTTAATATAATCAAAGAGTATAATTTAATCTACAAAAGGCTGTTTGGCTCTACCCAGATATCTCTGTTCACAATCCTTGCGAATTGTTTGACTTTTCAGAACACAAAATATAGAAAAGAAAATGTAAAGTGAATGTAAAATCAGTTCAGTAATATTATCAAGAAAACTATGTACAGTGTGTTTACTTGCTGGAATTACACTTCAAACACACGATTGCGTTCAGTCGTTCTTTCAGGAAAAATGTTCCGGGGGCACATTTAGTATTCCGGAGGGGGGTCACTGCTGGTACTATTCTATTTATTATTATATTATAGACGTATTATTTTGGTCTCCTCCGAGGGGGCACTCTGAGAGCTCTGGGGAGGCCAGTGTTCCCCCAAAATCATCTCTGGAAGAAGCAGTGATTGCGTTGATCCGTTGTGTTCTTTTGGCTTATATTGAAGTTTATTCTCCCCTTATATAGCCACAATGAAAATAAATCACAAATGGCATGGTTGTGGGGGGAGGATTGTTTATGCTGTAATGTCAGCCTCTCCGAGGAAATGCGTAAGCTCCAATAGGTTCTTTTATTTCGCAGGGCTCAAACTTCCCGGTGGAGGTACATCGCAGGCGCAATTTTCCCTGTTCTTGAGGTAGGGCGCAAATTTCCCAGACGCAAAATTCTCGACACCGTTCGAATGACCTCGGAAGACGATATCTTTTTCAATACCTTTTTTATATTCTTTTACTCGAGATTTCTTCATAGCTTCTTATTAAAATACTTCCTAATATATCCTCATTTTATTGTCCTAACCAATCATTATGGGTATGTTGTCAGTAAAATATTTAGATTGATCTAGGCTCTGGTGTGTAACCACAGTATTTCGTGACAGATCCCCCCCCCCTTCCCATTACCATATTCTAGCTACGTGCCTGACTCAGCCAATTCTCTACATTCTTTACCAAGCACACATTTTCTAAAGCGGAAAATGCTCTCTAAATACCTAAGCTCATTATTTTCACCAGATACACAAACTGGGTAACATTCTATCTATATGAATGTTATATATGTCGATTACTGGAAACCGCTTCTCGCTATCTATTACCATATTTACTATATAATGATTAACGTTAAAACCGGAAATGGTTGATTTGTACCGCTTCCGGTTTGAATATTACATTCATCAGGGAACTCGATTCTTAACTATTGACTCTGTACATCATGGCCAAAATTGATTGGTAATCCATCAGATAGTTCTTGAGACTGTTTGTTTCACTGACGGACAGAATGAATATATGGCTATAGAGTTTTGATAAACTAAATTCGTTAATGAGTGATGATGGAACAAATATAAGAAAGGGAACCAAGAGTACCACCGGGAAAATTTTCGAACACAAAATTAGCCATCGAAAACCCACATGTCCTTGGTTAGAATAACATAGATGAAAACTCTACCACTGAGTCATCAATCACCCGCTTAATAGTTTTGTTAACTATTGTATTAATATAAATTAATGAATGCCTGCTTATGTTAATTATTGAACAATTACATTGTATACTTCGTAAAGTCAAAAATTATAAATTTGTATTTACTGTACATACAGTGAGCGCAGAAAGTGTTCGTACACCTATGCTATTGAAACGAGAATGCCTGCGAAAAAGAAACAGAAAATTTAAGAAGTGTAATAACACACAAAATATGAATAATGAAAACTAAGCTTTATGAATATATCAATAAAGAACCACAAAGACAAGTTTAATGGTCAGAAAGTAAATAAATTCCGTAGAAAATGTATAGAGTAGACGCAAAAAGTGATCGTACACCTGACGTACGAATACGAAACAAAGATACCACAACTGGGGTTCACTAGTATTCACCTGAGTATACACCTCTGTATAGCATGACGAGTAACAGAATGAGTTTAGTTGTGAATAGGAGTGAAAAAACTGCACGGTGGGCTGTCGAAATGGGAAGCAACCGAACAGAAACAAATGAGGAGACAAGAAAAGTAATTATTAAAGTGCATAAGAAGGGTAAGTCTTTGAGAAAGATAGCAAACCTCAGGGGCAGATCCAGAGGGGGGCGATCGGGGCCATCGCCCCCCCCCCCACACACACAAGAGGAAACTTTCTTATTTTATATATAAATAAACCCATCCATAACAAGTTTGGAGCTCTTAAAAGTAGCAGTATTACTGCCGACCGCCCCTTCCCCAGAAGTCCGTCCTGGATCCGCCCCTGTATAGAGTAGCCACAATCGAGTATTTTCCGCTGTATGTTTGGAGTCGTTGTCTTGCTGAACAATAAATTGTTTTCAAGAACCATCTTCTGCGCAGTAGTATGGAGATATTCCTTTAATATGTTAATATACACTTTGTGGATCATCACTCCATCGATAAGGTGGAGACGACCCACTCCTGAGGCACTCATACAACCCCAGACGAGCACGGACCCTCCTCCGTGTTTTACTTTAGGGACGAGATTTTTAGGATTCATCTCTGTATTCACCTTGCGCCATACCATACGACTCCCATTGGACTCGATAAAATTAAATTTATTTTCGTCCGAAAATATGACCCTATTTCAGAAAGAAGCCTGATCCCTTATCTTTATACTCTTTTTCAAACTTTAGTCTCTTTATACGATTTGTCTTGTTCGCCCAGAACATTTTCCTGGTTATCCGACCATGATACCCTGTAAATATTCCGCACTGTACTGGCTGATACTTTAACACTGCGTGTTTCCAGATCCGTTGCCAATTGCACAGCACTACTTTTTGGAACCTTTTTTCTTTCCCTAATAATGTAACGTTTAACTTGTTCACTCAACACTCTTGGTCTTCCAGTTCTTTTTATTATTATTTTTTTATGGTTTCGCACAGTAATAGAAACATTATACATCGCAATTATTGTTTGTACTGTTGAACAAAGCCTGTCTGCAAGGTTTGCCAGGGGCGGATCCAGGACGGACTTCTGGGGGGGCGGTCGGCGGTAATACTGCTACTTTTAAGAGCTCCAAACTTGTTGTGGATAGGTTTATTTATATATAAAATAAGAGTTTCCTCTTGTGGGGGTGCGATTGCCCCCCTCTGGATCCGCCCCTGACTCTATAATACCTTGAAACAGCTTCGCACACCTCCCCAATCCCCAGACATGAACCCCATAGAACATCTATGATCTGTTCTGGAGACAAGAATCAGAAGGCACAGCTTGTCTACCAAACAAGGCCTAAGAAAAGCTATTCAAGAAGAATGGGACATAATCAGTCCCGAAACTACAGAACTACGAACTACTACAGGTGAAGTCAATGCCACGAAGACTACAGACAATCATTAACGCACAGGGTAATCCCACAAAATATTAAATAACGTAATATATTTTATAAGCATTAATTTAAGCATAAGTGTACGGTGACTTTTTGCGTTTACAAAAAAGGAATTCTCTCTTTTCTTCTGAACAAAACAGTGATTGTGTTTGTTTGGCCTTTCTCTTGTATATAGAAATAAAATGTATGAATGTGTAGTATTAATTCTGGTTATATATATATTTTCCACCTCCCGTTCTCATGCTAGTTGTTTTCAATATAAAGTATGCACGGTGTACGAACACTTTCTGCGCTCACTGTAGGTATGTTGACAATAAGCGAATGTTATTAGAATATTTGTTGAGATTTATTTTCCTTCACTGCCTTTCGCCTGGTTAAAAAGTAGTTTGCAGTGCTTTGTAGCAGCTGCAGGTGGGAACGCGATAATGTTTGAGACATACCGGCGACTTTTTTGTGTGTGAAAATAAGACCTTTCTTAAAAGTAGTAAATAACTGCAGTAGCAATTGTCTACGTAAATGATAAAGACATATCCAACTACAAGAAATTAATACAGTATATATAGCATATTCATTATTGTGTTTCTCTTTTAACAGCTACTAGCTAAGGATGGCCAATTCCAGAATTTTTACTTTCCGGAATCCGGAAAGTAAAATCGGAAAAATTCCGATTTTTTCTAAATTCCGGATTTTTTCCGAATGTCGGATTTTTTCCGAAATCCGGATTTTTTCGAATTCCGGAATTTTTCCGAATTCCGGATTTTTTTCTGAATTCCGGAATTTTTCCGAAATCCGGATTTTTTCCGAATTCCGGAATTTTTCTGAATTCCGGAATTTTTCCGAATTCCGGATTTTTTTCTAAATTCCGGAATTTTTCCGAATTCCGGAAAGTAAATTTTCCGATTCCGGAAAACAAAAATTCCGGAATCCGGATTCCGGAAAATTTTGGCCATCCCTAGTCTAGACGAACCTTTACAGAAGCTTCTAGTGCTCACATTTGCACATGTCAACAGTGAACAGCATATCGATACGTTCTCGATCTTTGAAATTTTGACTTACGAATTTTTAATCGTTTTCGATTGAGAAAACTTGTTTTTCTTGAAGTAAGTTTCTTCTCACTTTTACTGTGCACTTAACCTAATATTACTTTGCAGTTTCACGTACTTCGAACTCACTTATAGTACGTCATAAGTTTCCTGTAGGAGTTCAATCTATAATTGTAACAGTTTTCCTAAATGTTGTCATCATTGCCTTGTAATATACTGGCCCTCGTAATTTTGGTTGGAGATGGATTGTACTCATTTTTAATTGAAGGATACTGTATTCTGGTACGGGACAGGTCAAATTCAGAAATATGATGTTCCCGTTTTTCGTAATCGCTACCCTATCCATCGTATTGTCATGTATTTCTCAATCTTCTCCATTGTATTTAAGAATAAATATGCTATATATTAAACTCGTGAACTCCATAGCCTTGACTACTTTTACTTACTTATATTGAGCACGTTACAACTACATCTCCAACAGTTAGAAAACATTATTGGGAATCATAAGCCTCATGACATCGATGTATATTATTTACACTCTAGCTGTAATTGATCATCTAAAATTTCAGCTATACCAGCTATACTATTGACACAACCAAAGTAAGTACTCATTCGTGCAGGTACAACACGCCATCGCCAAATGCCGCTGACCTGATTATAGCTGAGTTTTGGATGGGAATGAATCAAACCTCTGTATCTTTGATGAGCGATTTATAATCTAACCTTAGTTCTATAGAAGTGTTTCGTTCATATACCAGGTTATCATAAAATAAGTATCGCTGTTCAGAAACCGCTGGAGACGTAACTACTCTACAGAATGAAAACAAACCTGGTAGGAGTACATTTGAGAACATGCAGAAGCGATTGGTGTAGAAAACGAAATTAGTTGGAATATTCGCCACCAGAGGTAATTGTGGCGCTGTACAGCACCAAGTAAGTGCAGCGTGGAAGATAAACGACACTAATGACGCTAAATGATAAGAAAGGCTCTAATTACCTTTCCTGTGGGTCTCGTGGCATGAATTACCAATGCTATTAATACTCCGCGGACAGTGGTGGATTTACGGGGAAAAGTTTTCTGAACTGAAGCGTCCCTCGAAAGTTCATGGATATCTAACAAAAACGAAGTTAAATGTTAGTGTTTCTTCTGGTCCCTAAAATGCGAGCTCCCTCCAAAATTCCAGGCAAAGACTAGGTCAAATCTCGCCCGCAGAGGCTATTGTGTTTCTGTTAAGTATTAAGTACGGTGAGTATGGTATGCAAGACATTGGTATTGATATTGAATGAAAGAAAGGCCGTAATTATGGCCCCATGCGACGAGTGACATTGATTTGTGCTCCTATTAAAAACCCCGTTTTATAGTGATGTGTTATGAGCGATAATGATGATGTGGGGCACTGCCCAAGGGCAGATCCTTGAGCAAGGAAAATGCATGGTGACTTCTACCGTATGAGATGATGATGGCATTCTAACGACGGCACCAACAGGATAACATGGGATCCGACTGACGTGTGTTTTTACCTGAAATAGAACCCTGGATCCCTTGAAAACAAAGCAAAGAGTGTGGGAAGAAGAAAAGAAGCAAACCTCGGATCACCATCAATTCACTTCTAGCACATAGTGACCATCAAAACCGTATCACGGAAGCAAATGCGTGCGTGAGTAAGCACCTGGAGAGGTAAGTACAGTCGTTGTTATCATTTAACGTCACTAGTGTCGTTTTTCTTCCACAGTACATTTACATAGCGCAGTACAGCGCCACAATTACCTCCGGTGGCGAAAATTGGAACTTATTTTCTTTTCTACATTTATCGCTTCTGCATATTCCCAAATATACCCCTAGCAAGTTTCCTTGTATTCTGTTGAGTGATTACGTCTCCAGAGTTCTCTGAACAGCGAGTTATTTCATGATAACCTCGTATATTATATATATATATATATATATATATATATATATATATATATATATATATATATATATATATATGTGTGTGTGTGTGTGTGTGTGTGTGTGTGTGTGTGTAGATAGATAGATAGACAGTTTGGTAAACGCAACAATACTGTTTATATATGATACAAATAACTAGCTAAACAACATAGTTATGAGAAATGTCAGTACTTTGAACGGAAAATGGACTTGCAAATTCTAAGTAGTTTTTTGTATAACTAGAATTTTATAGAAATATATATAATTCTAGAATTTTCCTATAGAAAGAGTGATGTATGCAAACAAAAACCGCAAAATTGACAACTAAAATGAGTATTACATATCATAAAGGGTAGTGAAGATCTCTGTAATAAAGTTTAGCAAAGCAGTATAGATGGATTGGTGCTTACACAAACCATGTTAGAAAGCTATATGAATCATTATAGGAAACTAGCAGCGTTCACCCCGCTTCGCTGCGGTCACCCCGGAACGCAATAAACTTTGTTACTTAGATAATTTTTACTTTTTCGCTTTCAAGTGATATGATAAAAACCATAGAAGATTGCAGTAAATGTTAACATTATATCGCCTGTCATTTATGTTAACCCGCCCCGCTTCGCTGCGGTCACCCCCGAACGCAATAAACTTTGTTACTTAGATAATTTTTACTTTTTCGCTTTCAAGTGATATGATAAAAACCATTATAACGCCTGTCATTTATGTTAACCCGCCGAGTGACACGGTCATGCGGGTTGCATATAAATACGTTTATTTTTATACCTATGATGAACTAACAAAGGATTTGTACGTAATGGACACCTGAATGGTCAATTATCTCAAGACACTGGTAATTGAAAATTAAAGTGATATGATAAAAACCATCTAGGGTCCAAATCCTAATAACCCCCCAAAAATAAAAGAAATTGGTTCAGCCGTATTAGCGTGATGAGCGGACAAAGGATTTGTACGTTCTCTTTTATATATATAGATATTATTTTCAAGCGCGAAAACGTTATTGATGTAAGTTGTTTTTGTACATCGTGAATGCTTTTATTTTTCTTGAAATGTATTACGTCTGTTCTCTGAATCTGTCGGGTATATACAAGATTCAAATGGAAAATATACAAGATAGCAGAAATATTTCACTATTATTTGTAACTATTATAAATAACTACAGCCAACATTTTATCTGCACCTGAGAGAACCAGAAAGAAGTTTGAGATAGATTAATAATTTATCCTTAGTTTTCATAGGCGAAAAATTTATGCTTATTACATTAAATGTATTATTCTGTAGTTAGATATAGGGTATTAGATTTCATGCATGTGTTTAGAGAAGAATTAGGGGCGTCATTTCGGATTTCGCTTGGGGGGGGGGAAGAGCATCACCGACATGAGACTTTCGCGCTTTGTACTAGTATATTAGTAAACAACGATTAAAGTATATGTATTTCTCAAACTCTTGGGGGGCAATTGCCCCCTCCTGCTCCCCCTAAATGACGCCCCTGAGAAGAATAACTAAACACTTTACGAAGTTTAGTGATAGTAAAACTCAATTACTTATTTTCGATACTTTACATAATAGATTACCTTTCACTGGTTTTCTCCTGTATTTTTCAATTAATTTTTATATTTGTATATTATGATATTATTAATTCTTTCGACACCTCTAACAACTTTAGTAAAATTTATGAAGATAGTCAAGAAATTGGTTAGTAAATTTATGGATATTTCGATAAGTTATTATAGCATGTAGCCGTCCTAGAGGTGAAGAAAAAGAGTTTTCGTTGGCCCGGAAACGCTACTTATGGTCCCACCATTAGCCTCACCCTGTAGGATGACTAATACTGTATCCACAGCAAGTTCTCAAATGTATCTAAACCAAATCAAGGAACAGTTGTATTGATTTACCTCTCCATGTTTTTCTGTGTAAGATCGTTTTACACGTTGAATATTCAAGATGTCTTAGAGAAAACTGCTGGGCAAACTTATACAATATTATGCGGTTTTCTTCTACATCCTGTACAAAAAGACAGTCCGTGATTAACGTAGCACTAGTGAATACCCTTACAGCAATTATTTCTGATGGCAGGTATACAGTATGTCAGTCATAAAGTTGAGTCCATATCGAAGGACACTGTCCACATAAATTTATGTGATAATTTGAAAATGAAGATGTGTTGCTCGGAATGGGTAACGCATTTTCATACAGTAGAACAGATGGAGCAACATGCGAATGATTATACTCTCTGGAAGAGACGTATGGAAGATGATTTCTTCATTCTGGATTGGGTGATAACTGCTTATTAAACATAGTTTCCTTACTTTAACCGCTTATATAACAAGATTATAGCACTTGGAAGTGGCCTTTCAAAAAAGGAGTACGGCAATAGAAGATTGCAGGTAACGTGATGTTAATCGCATTTTAGGATCGAAGTTGCATGGTGTCCGAATACACTGCCTATCCAGGCCAACCGCTGAGTGCAGAGTACCACCAAGGAAAAATCGAGACTTTGCATATTAAAATAAGTATTAAAAGGAACGTCTTTGTACATACCTCTTGTCCTCGTTACAATTAAACTGACCGCTCTAAAACACGTTGTACAGCAAATAAAATTTAAAAACAAATACTTTAATATATACGAAAAATACTGCAAAATAGATATAAATATACAACATAGAGAAAATAATAAATATATGAGAGCAAAATTCTATATCGAGAACAATGACTATGAAAGCAAAGATTTATGGCAAGAGAGGTGATATATAATAATAAGAAGGAATAGTAAAAATACTATCATTAAGGTATACATATATATATATATATATATATATATATATATATATATATATATATATATATATATATATATGAATAATGATAAAAAAAATAAAAAGTCAGAACAAAAATTTTAGGTACGATGAAAAAGTGATAAGAAGATTGCGATCTTGGCCACTGATTAGTTCTTGGTTCAGGAACGACAAAATGTGCGAACGACCCCTAAATCGAGTTTTCGTATTTTCTAGGGAATAACCACATCATACTGAGATACGTGATAGTTTGTGTTTGGCCACAGTATATATAGTTCTCCGCATATAAAGCATACAAAAACCTTTTTTATTGAAACATTTAGATCTTTTGATCTAATAAAAATAAAAATGAAGCAAGAATAAATAGAAGAGCAAACGACTATAAAAGCTAAAATAGTGCGCAATGTTATAAGCGTGCATAAAAGCAAGTAAATGCTCAAAATATCATCATGATTGCTCAATGCAAAATAAAATGTAACCAGTAGAACCTGCCGACCTCTGAGATCTGAGTATTTAGGATATTTGACGACAATGTGCCGAATACATAGTGGGACAATACATTCCTCACAATACTGACGATTTAAACAACACATCAAACAACTATACATCAAGTTAGAGTGTCCGAGAGGTAACGAATCAGAAGCATTTCATCTCCACGACCAGAGCGATCAGATGTATCCCTTCTCCAAGGCGTGGCTTAACTGTGTGAAGTTTATTTACATTCAACATGTAACGATCTGAATACCAGTGAGAGCGCACCAAAGTATGGAAATAGCTACAAGAATCGCAGCGAGTAAATCTATGTTCCAACGCAACTCTGCCCAAGGTGATGTGTCATCTTGATATCCGAACTTGGATATGTCCAGCAGAACAACGGCGCACTCCCTTTTTATAATAGGAGTTCATGGCATCTCACAAGAGTTTCTTGAACGATGTATTTCTTACCGAGGACATTATGTAGACTAATAACTAAACTCTGATATTTGGTACAAACCAGTACACGACGTAACGAAAGCTTACGCAAATCGGCGAGCTCAAAATTAATTGCAGTTAATTCTGCAGTATTACTGAACACATACGTTGTAAACTGCATTCTGATCTACCATTGTCAGTGACAAAGAGGTTCCAACAGAATTCCCATCCATAGAATCGTGTGTATAAAACATATTAAAATCAGGGTATTGTTCTAATAATGGTGCGAACTTGTACAATGGTACTGGTATACTTAGAAACGAGTGTGCTGTTTCGAATGAAGAGACAAGTGCAAGTCAAAGTTAGGTGTACAAAGCAGCCATGGTGGTACAACACAAAACTGAAGCAACAAAAGAAAGGACCACGAAAATTTATCGGATAAAAACTCTAACACGCACTGATGTACCGTGGATCTGCACAGCATATCGCTTCTAAATCCACCCAGCATGAAGTTCATGTCTACAGGGATAGTGGAAAATATAATGATCAAGCACAGAATAACTTAAGGGGAATCGCTCATGAGCAAACAATAAAGAAGTTTCGAGGCCACCACATAATGACAAGCTAGAGGACTAGTATGGTAGTAGCTACTAAGATCCGAAAATAATATACTATATGAGGTTATATCACCAGTGAGAAGCGGTAGACGCATAAGTAACACAGCAGCATTGTAAGTTGGACTGTATTAGACTGCAGTATAAGCGGAGCACAATTGTACTATAACTAACGCATGTTTAGCTGGAATGGACATGAAAGTGATTAAAACGCAGAGACAAGAGTACTTAGAGCACGAATGCTAAGTATACAAGTCAACCGACGATCGAAGATTACTCTGAGAAAACTGGCAGTGTCAACCTAGGACTAGCGAGTCATATACAAGCCTGCCATATACAAGTACCCAGCTGTATAAAAGCCCGAGTCAATACTTCAGTGTGGTGGAAGAAGTGGATATGTTAAGTTTTGTCAGCGGTAAAACGAAATTCTTTCTCGTTGGACTAGCAAACAAGATAATTAGAGGCATTTGAAGTTGTAGAGAAATACCGGAAAGATGTCATGAGTGACAATAAATTACAAGATTCTCAACTTGTAACAGTCCACGGACAGGAGGCTGTTTCAAGGAGGAACACTTTTGATTGCAATATAAACAACGCGACTTTCAGTAGAATACTTTGGGAAGACCTTTCTCTAGGACCAAATCTTATGAAAGATTAGATCCTCTCGCACTCGAAAATGACACTCGTAAAGAAAATTGGGTCATATTCAAAAGAAAACCCAAATCACATAATTGTTTCAATATACATGTCTTAGTGTCTAGGGTGCAATACTAACAAGATGTTCTCCGTTCAGAAAGCCATCATGCGTTTCCTAGGATGAAGAGGTTGTCAATAGTGCAGCGGATAAAACAAAATTCGCTCTTTTATTTATTCAAAACCAGCCACATCAAGTAAATATTAACCATTCATTAAAACAGTTTTGAAGTGCAGTTCGTAAAAGCAATAGGTCTCTAGCGTATGGAATTATTTGCAAACTTCTCTGGATTCAATATGGAAAAAAAGGGAACATCACCCAACTAGGTTATTAAAATTCTTATAACCAGATGATTATTTAATTGTAGTAATGTAAGCTCTGTATCGCAGTTGAGGTTACACAACAGTTTGTAGTATATCCAACCAGGCCAAGGAGCAGTACTGGATGATTCACGGAGTACAGAATAAAACTCACCAAGCGTGAAATGGGCATTCATGTAGACTACATTTGCGATGCAGAATTTTAATGAGTTCTGTTCTAGTTTAGACTCAAGAAGATGAATCACTGTACGGTAGTGTGCAGACTCAAGGATACAGATAAAGGTGTGGCCCAACATGTTAGATATCTTTGAAAGTTTCATCTCTAACTTATCATTCACAGGTAAAGCAGTTACTCCTACAGAAGAATTATTACCAGTAAGAGAGCAAACCCCTTGTTTTAGATAAGGGCGTCCTACAACTGAGGAACGATACATATTTTCTGAGCTTTCTTCCTTCTAGAGTTTGACAAACGCAATTTATGTAGTGCTCAAATAATCTTTCTTCGCCTCGCAGTATGTTCAAACCTCAACCATCAGCAGGATGATTATGTTCAACATTTTCTAGGGTACTTGATTTTGGAGTGTGGTCTCACTGTCAACTCCGAGAGACACAAAAAAACGGTAATGAAGTTGTACACATCTCGTTCTCAAAAAGTTATATTATCGTTGTAGATTTCGTTCTCAAAAAGCTATATCTTTCAACACGAAAACGCAAGGCTGCACACAAGCCAGGAAAGCACATTCGCATAGCAAAATTTTCAATTATGTTATGTTCTCCCGTGCCCATCTTAAAGTTTAAACCTAGACAAATGTGTATCTTTAAGAGATTCTCTAAACATATAGGACATCTGAAGCTGCAAGGTTTCGAGTCGATCATTAAGGTATAAAAAGTAATGCGTTGTTGATGTATAGGACTCATTCCTTACCTATAGTGTACAACAAGTACAACCGAAGTTGGCATAGGTTTACTCATGACATTCAGGGCTATCTTACAAAACAAAAATACTCTACCATGTGAAAAAGGTTCAAGCTTATAGTTGAGACCATATTATTCACACAAAACAATTAATGAACAAATAGAGGATTGGAGGCAAACCATATTGACCATCCTTCGTTTATTGAATGAAAACAGCAAGATGACAACACCACATAATGTATACAAAGATAATAATAGAATGTAGTAATTAACGAAATACATTAGGCTACAGGTGCTTTATATATTTGTAATTTACGAAATTGTACGATACAAATTTATATATCACACATAAAAAAAGTAACTTTTGGTCTCTTTTTCACAGGGAGACAGTGGAGGTCCAATGATGATTTGGCACGGTGATGATCTAAAGTTTGATCTCGTTGGTAAGATATATTTTAATGTATATAATGTGTTATTTTAGTTATATGGGAAACTTAAATATTTAAAGTGGAAAACACTGAATCATTATTTTTTATCGTATAGAAAGGTCCATAAAGTGTTGCAGGATTTTAAACAATATAACTTGAAAAATATAATAAATAATAAGGTTATTAACACAGAATTACTCTCACAGTATTTATAATAACAGCAATCGTCAAAGTTCTAATTTTTATTCTTAAAGTTTGATACCGAATTTCCTTTTATGCACCCTTCATTTATACACATTTTTTGAAGTATTTCTTTTAAAGTGGGAATATTTTGCTTATTATCTTCATTCCGAAAATCATGTCAACTAACTCGTACTCGTTAGTTGATACTCGTACTTTTAAACATGCATTTCGGTCTAATAACTTCCTTATAACCACTAACTATTAGGTGTAAAATCTAGTCTTCTTGGAAGCTAAGATAAATCATCTTCTTCTAATTTACCTCTCCGGAAGATATGAAAGTATCGAATCTTAAGGATAAAATGTGTCGTTGCTACATATTTTGCAACTATATTTTATTCATAATAGCTAAAATCTAGAATTCACCTACAATGGAAATAAATAAACAAAATATTCAGATAGTGATAGTTGTTTCCATTGTTTTTCCTTGAGGTTTATTGAGACATCCACGACACATTCATTTTTAGATATCCACATATGAGCTCAGTTGCATTTCCAACCCTGTATATTTATAAATTATGCCTCTTCAGTACTCTAGAAACATACATTTTAACTTCATTTAAGAACAGAATATAATACAAAAATCTTTCATCTTGTGAACAGATAAACGTTGATTAATTAAATTCGCATAATTGTTTTCTATCTGATCGTAAGCAAACTATGAATTGTAGAATCAGATTTTCCCTTCGTTGTGCAGACCTCTGCATTCCCAGTTCTAAAGATATTCGCTTATACGAATTCTATGGATATCGTTTCTCCATCGCATTTAGAGTAACTTCTTCCATTTTGAAGTGAAATATTCTGACACTATAAACCACCACGCACACTTATTCCTTACGGAGCTCATATTGGATTACGTGATCATCAGTAAAACCATAGTTTCGTATTATTCATAAATTAAGTTTTATGCTTTGCTATTTTTCAACCAATATTTAGCATTTACATGATAGTTGAAGCTTAATTGAGTTTTGACTTTCTTGTAGGCTATTACCTAAATCTTGTATATCCGATTAACCTCCTTCAATTTTCTTTGTGATCAATAATATAAATCAATATATTATAAACCTAAAATACCATCGTCTTCATTCTGAAGGCTGAATTATATATTTTAAAGAAAAAAATAGTTTTTTTTTTTTAAAGTAAACTACTTAATGTACTTGGCAGTGAGTACGTTTTATTCCGAAATATAAACTTAGAATGTTTATACAACGTAAATATAAAGAACTAGAAAATATTTAATGAGGAGATGCAAGATAGAAAATATCTAAAAGATAAAAAGATAACGAAACAGGCTCGCTGTAAATACAGGATAGAGGAAGATATTATAGGAAGACCAACAGAACGATCGCCCTTGTAATTAACACAAAAGGTCTTTGTCCCTTTACACGATTCCACGCTATGACTACACAAACAACAATTCGCACAAGAAGCATAAATATATTACAAGATATGTTAGTGTGTCCGAAGTATTCATATTTGAAACAACTCACGTAACTGAGAAGATAGGTGCGGACCGTAATTCCATAAAAACTTCAGCTTTCCGTTACTCGGAAGTGTAGGTAGCCTGAAAGTAAGAATTAGTTAACGACTAGTATCGAGTCCATCTGACGTCTTATTTTTTAATCGTACCATATCCAACAATATTTGCTGCACACTGTCTACACAGTTCTATTTTCTCCGCAGGATATCGTTAATTATATCTCTTTCATGAATCATGCATAATTAGGAAAACACGAGTTACTTCATTATTTAAGTTCGTATAACCATTCTCTCCAGCGAGAAATAAAATAGCTCAATTGCAAGAATAACGGAGTACTGAATCAAGGGACGAATGATCGGACACCGCATAAGGCAAATTTATTTTCATAATTCAGAGAATAAAAATACTTATAATAAATTAGTATAAGGGAGAAATAGAATTTGGTTCAAACTCCATTGAAATCGCACAATGAGGACGTTGTTAGAAACCTGTTCGTAAAAGCACATAAGTGACCCTTGCAAGTAGGTACATGCATATCAATTCCAATATTTACGTTTCGCATGAAAAAAGGAGAAATGAGGAAAACACGAACATTTTGTTCATTCAGGTTAGGGGGAATCAAGTTTACAATGATCTTTCATCGCATAGCGAGAAAGAATGCAAATTATTGTAATGCTAATTATAAGTTTTCAATTATGTATACCTATCATTAGAGTGAATTAAATATAGTCACACTGTAATAATACGTTACGCAATAACACACTTCTTAAAAATATCCTCAATGAGTAAAGCCACATTATCTATACCATTCTTAATACTACAATTCGAATTCATATGATGTTTCATTAAATTATTACTTTACTAAAATAACATATTCTGTAGCAACAGAGCCTATCTAGTTTATACATATTCATCAGAAATCGTATTTCTTGCACCTCAACAAGAATTTAATATGTAAAAGAAAACCTCACATAGAAGAATCCTGATCTCCCGAATAGACGGTAGCTGCTGTGGTTGATAACCGGCGACGAAGCAGGTAAAGCGGCCCCTTTCGTCGGCGAGAAACAAAGATATATAAACTTTCTAATCGAGATTTTAACATAGCAATATTACGTGGCGGTCGGGCCTATAAAGATAACCATAACAATTCGCCCTCCACTTTGCGGTATCTTTGATACGTCACGCTTATAAATAAAGAAAACCTTCCATTTTAAAGCTGACAAAAATCAACCGCACACTCTAAGGGGTGATAAAGGTAAATTGCCTTTTTTAGGACTGAAAATATGATATGTTTAAGGCATAATAAATAATGAAACGTGTTTTATACTAACAACGTGGTACATTATGGGTAAATAATTAGGTCTCGTTAAATTATAGATTACAGCGGTGTCTTGTACAGTAAGGGACACTTCTGGATGGTACACTTTTATCGTTAATTTCCATATGGGTATACCATCCAGAAGTGTCCCTTACTGTACAAGTATATGGAAATGCATGTAATATTAACAATTAAGAGTCTAATGTGGCAACAGTGTAGTAGTAGAAGAAACATATTACAGCGTAAAAAGAATCAAAGTTATATGCCTGCAGAAGGACCAACTGGGCAACGTACCTATTGTGTATAACTTTCAGAATCGGTGTCGAATTGTGATTCTTCAGCGGAGCTAGGAAAACAAATTCTATCTTCATTTTTCAGAGATTCACATTCATTAATTGATTTCGATGTGCAAGATATCTTGTCTAAATCACTCATTGCCTATGTATCAACGTTAATATCCTGTGAATAAGGCTTTCTGTTGGAAGCCCCACCCATTGCGTAGGCACAAAACAAATATTGAATCAAATATCAGTACAATATGTAATTCACTGGCATAAACACATAAATCAACATTAAAAATTTCAATAATATATTATTTCCTTTAACATTGAGAGTATAAACTCAATGCGCTGTAGACCAAACGAAGCACACTGCAACGTACTTGCACTGTACAAAGTGTGAGCGCACTAAAGTGCACATGCAGGTATTGGCATATGCAATCAGCTGCAGTGACAAGCACACATCCATGTCCGGCACATATATGAAATCCTGTACTGGAAACCGAAGGGCGTCTTCAACAGTTAACATGTTAAGGTACATTTTCGAAAGAAGTTTTTATGAGCAAAAAAAAGTTTTAAGTTCCCTGTTTTTCTATATATGAATTTGGCATCTCAAAGTTTAGAAAATAAATTGAAATTTCAAGTATATTTTCAAATTTTTATAAACTGTGATGTATTTATTATGGAAAGATGTATCATAATACCGCAGGATACATTAAACATGATGCCAGAAAATAGTTCATAATATCATGGAGCTACAAGTGTAGTTTACAAGAATCGCTTTGATAGTCGACAACTTCTTCCGGTTCGTCAGCAATAATTTCACGAACATTGATGTAGGTTATTCCACGCAATGTCTGAAAACTTAAGTACAACAACTCCACTTTGAGCACAATGTCCAATTTTCGACTTTCAGGTCTTCTTGAATAATCACTACGAAGAGATATTTGATATTCACAACTAATTTGATTGAAGAGCTGATTAAGAACCACTGGTAAAATTGTTAATACTGGATACAATTTTTCCATTTGCGCGTAGAAAACCCAATCCGTTAATTACGGTTTATTTTCAAAGCAAAACTGGGCTTGAAAGGTATGCTCTTAGTGAATGTTGTCTTGCAGCTCAGATTTTGGGAATACGTTCGCAATGTCAGATGCAGATATCAACGAGTCGCCGAAGAGTTCCTTTGTGTCGTCTATCTTGAAGGGAATCAGGATGCTCTTCTCTCTTGGGGCCGTACAGTATTGCCAAGAATTTTTCTCCTGTGGCTACAATACGTTCAGTGTCTTACATTTTACCATTAAAAAGATTTAGAGAGTGGGTTAATTTGTTGTATGTTTGATTCCGTTTGAAAACTGAATTTTTGTCCTTCTTAAAAAGCGCTAATATTGTGTGACACTCAGTTAATGCATATATTGCAGGTATCGAAGCAGAAAGACAGACTATTTTTCTACTAATTGTCTGGACATCATAACACATAATTTACCTTGTGGTAGATTTTGGTTTTACAATGTACAGGGATTTTCTGCCTTGAGTGTGCTATCATAATTGCCAACATGTCAGTGTATGTACCAACAATAGCAAATGACTGGTGTGTAGCTAACCAATCAATAATTTTTGACACGACCATTTCATCAGTATCTCTTCGTGCTTTTAAAACGTTCGTGTTCGGAAACAGCAATAATGGAATAATATTTGTTTTACGTTTCAGTTAGTTATTGCAGATAAAATCATCCTCTTTTATCATATGATCCATTTATAATTCAATGGTAACCAAAGCTGTCATTCTAGTTCTTGCTTCTTTGTTGGTCTGTGTTCGTCGTATTTTATAGATTATAGATAGTCATCAACTACTACAACTGCGTCATCAAAGTTGTTCTTAATATAGTTCACATTATTGCAATGTATTTTTTCATGTATCACCTCAAGCAAGTTTGGCCATACTACGGCATTAAGAAGATATATCCACTATCTATTACATAAGGCAGGTTTTGTGGGCGCTCTACACAAGAAACTATATTCTCAAAGATGTTTAAAAGTGTAGATTTATATGTTTTTCTGAATAAAAAATCATTAAAAATTGAATTGTTGTGAGAAGAAGTTGGTATTGGTGTTCGAGCGAATTTTCATAAGAGCTGACAATGCAAGCAAACCTACTATACAATTGCAAAGGAATTATTTGAACTGTTTCGTTTCGGATAACTGTATTTTTTGTAGTAGAAATCGGAACAACCTTATTCTTCCGTTTTAGTTTGTATATCTATTTTCTTTTCCAACTTTATTCTTTGTGCACAACTTGCGTATTTCTTCTGCTTAGGCACGATTTATACTTGTTTCACTTACTAAACCCATAGATATCCTATACAAATCAGAAGCATGTTGTATCTCAAATTGAGAATGATCGTATATCCAATTCATAAAGATCTACAAGTCTTTGTTATTGTGGATTTGCTTTTAATCTAGCTATTTAACATTTTGTTCACCTGAACCTGAACGCAATTCACATAATCTTTAATAATTGTCTTTTACATCTATGTACAACAGATGCGTAGTGACGCTGGCAATGTTCACCCATCGTTAGTTTCAGGGACAAAATAAATTATCTATGCCTACAATCTTAAATGTTAAGCTGAGCTATCACAACAGTATCGTCAATAGCTTTAGTACCCGAAAGATATTCAGTCTCATTTCCAACACTTGTCACAGCGAATATGTGTACGATACAGAATTGACAAGCACACGTATTGTTACACTGAACTTGAGTTCACATGATAAAGGGTTTACTTCTATTGCGTTCTTCATTACAAAATGTCTCAGACTTGTCTATTGTTTTAGAAATAGTCCTCATTCGTGGGAACATTTAAGCCAAATTAGTATCACAGCTCACAAACAATTCAATTTTCAGGAACATTAAAATTCAATTAATCGTTACTTTTTCGAGCTTCCAAAATAATTAATTATTATACACATTTTTCATAGGAGTTTTGATATTAAGAATTGTTCCTGTTTTAATACTTTTAAGATACTATTTCAATTGCAAATACTGAACTAAGCATTTAACCCTCTTAAGGTCCTCGGGTCCATTTTGACCCATTTTTGTTTCTGATGTTGCATAACTTCTAAAATATATCATCTAAATTTCTCATACTGCATGACTTTTTTTAATTTTACTATATTTCCATACATAATTAATATAAAACGCTGTAGGTGTTTAAAATAGAGAGTTATAAAATTTTTTTACACTTAACTCCCTCTGGGTCCAATTGAACCCTACACTTTACTTTTTATATCTTATGCTGTATTCGGCCCAGTGTTCTTTAAAATGAACCTCTTTATGTCCACACTTTGCTATGGTACTCACCATTTTCGCATGTTGGGAAATTTCCCATAAAACGCGAAATTCATATTGGCAAGGAAAATTCATGCAGTTTCCTAAAACAAGGAAAAAAAATTAGAAAGTTTTTGCATTTTTCACTTTTTGGAACATTATACTTGATCAGTGAGGTTCTCTTTTATTCTTGCGCTCTTACTTTCAGTTTCCCCTGTATCAGGTTGTGCAACAAGATTTTTTGGGGAGGGATTGTCGGTGGCAAATGTATATATAAAAATTATAAAATTTGCAATTTATATTGTATGGGTATATATTGATATCTGCCTAGCCTTTGTCCCGCCACAATTCGGGTTGTGTCGCTGCTTTATCTCTCCATATTTTCGCTGATAGGTTTCAGATTGTTATGTTTCCATTATAAACCATAATATGTCAGCCTTCTATGATCTTACTCTTTCAAATTTATTGTACTATGTCTGCGCGAGGGTATTTGTGTTGAAAGGGAAATATGAATCAGTTCAGGGATTTTCGTGTCATGCCAAGGAAATATATGTTCAGTAAACTGGCAACACTAGTTATTATGAAAGTGTGTACTCTTCGGTGGGATGGGGCGCTATCACATGACGAAATTCTTGAAGGAATATTTCAGTCAGAGGAGGACGAAGTTGCATCAGAAATATCGGATAATATAAATCTACACAGTAACCTATCATCGTCAGAAGCAAATAGTGAATGTGAAATCGCTGATGTCAGTAATTTATTGTTGTCAAAGCACAAGAAAGTTGTGTGGAAAACGAAACCGATGAGTAATGTAGGAAGGGTTCCTTCGCGAAATGTGGTTCGTTTGACTCCCAGGATTACTAAATATGCAATAGGGCGTATTCATGATGAACAGTTGGCTTTTATGTTGTTTTTCTATCTTTCTGTTCAGCATATCATCTTGTAATACAAACTTAGAAGGACAGCGCGCATATGGTGTCGAGTGGAGGAACCTTTATGAAATAGATTTGATGGCATATGTCAGTTTAGTACTATTAGATGGTGTGTATAAAGCTAACAACGAATGTACTAAATCCTTGAGTCATCTTGATAAAAGAAGCAATATTTTCAGAGCACAATGTCTTTGAAACGTTTAAAAATGATTTCGCGAGTGCTTAGATTTGATGACCGTGATACAAGGGCATAATGACCTTTGAATGATAAATTCAAAAGAGTTGTGCGACGTTAGAATGATAAAGAGTTGTGCGAAAAATGGGTTGAGGTCTTACCAAATGTTATAATCCAGGAGTGTTTGTCACAATTGATGAACAGCTTGGCAATTGTTCATTTCGCCAGTATATGCCAAGAAAGCCGGCGAAGTATGATATCAAGTTTTGGGTGATATGTGATAACGATTCCAGTAATGTATGGAACATTCAGCCATATACAAGAACGTATAATGGTGATGCCAGAGAAAAAAAAAATCAAGGAATGAGGGTTGTACTAGACTTATCAGAAGGTCTGAAAGGACATAACATTACTACTGACATTTTTTACTTCATACAAATTGGGTCAAGAGCTGCTGAAGAGAAATCTTACTCCTGTTGGAACAATCAGAAACAATGAGCCTTCAATACCACCTGCACTCCTGAATACCAAGAAAAAGCAGAGATACGAGTCCACATTTGCGTTTACAAAGGATACAACTCGAGTACCCTTTGTTCTAAAGAAAAATAAATGCGTTATCTTATAACGCATGCATGCATGGATATAAGAAAATGAGTGGTAATCAGGAGAAAAAACCGGAAATAATCACAACATACAATGCAACAAAAAGATCTGTCCATACTTTAGACAGAATGATTTCCGCTTATTCTTGCAAGAGAAAGACCAACAGATGGCCAAGAGGGTGGTGTTTCTCAACACGCTAGATATTTCAGCTGTTAACGCAAACGTACTATTCAAGTCTGTGAAGCCAGCATGAAGAGAGAAATGTTTCGATAGGCGAAGGATTTTCTTGAAAAGTCCGGAAGCTAACTTGATCAATCAACAGATTGAAAGAAGGTCGGCACTCCCAAAAACATCAGCTTCACAGAACATAGTGCAAAGAATTCAGAAGGAACGCGACAGTTTGCAACAGTCACAGAGATCGTAGTCTATTACAACATCAAGAAAAAGACGAAGATGTCATTTGTGTGTAAATACAAATAAAAGTACATTACGTTGCGCAAAGTGTCAGAAATTTACCTGTAAAAGCATGTGAATTATGCCTGCACAAGTTGTATGTAAAATATGTTGAAGCACTATATGATTATATATATATCCCCGAGAATGTAAGCACGGGAATAAATTCGAGCCATACATGTACGTGCTCAGTTCTGTACAAATGTTTATAAATGAAAATATATATTTTCTTATCTTGCAATTTGTTGAAGCTAAAAACAATGTACACCTACACAATTATACGGAAAAGATAGGTTCTAGGAGACATTATTTCCCGAAAGCTTTCTAAAATATATACTTCTAACAACTAAAACGGACTTTGTATAACATAATTTATTCTCCAATAATGGAAATATTTTCAACAAGTAATTACGTAAAGCTACTATGTTAAAATACGTACAGAGGACTATCAATGAAACACAAGAAAAAGTTTATTAGATGAATTAATTTTTAATGACCTTGATTGAGTGTATAAAAAACTACTCACTTATAGTTTGTACAAGGCCGTAGGATTTAAATGTGCATATACTTCACTCCTACCCCTTGTACAATGTGCAAAGTCTTAGTACACAAGGCAAGATGGTTCATCGATGATACGTAAACAAGTAAAATCTCTTTACTGCTAGACCATTTAAGTATATACATGAGAAAAGCATAATGGGTCCAAATGGACCCGAGGACCTTATGTGTACACTCCAAACGAGGACGTTAGGAGAGTTAAGATAGTACAAAACATGAAATACAAAAAACATAATAATTATTTATGATGCTTGGTCTATTAAAACCAGTATATGTAATTATAGGAAATCACTAATTCTTAGTAGAAAATCTAATGTTTTAGTATCATTCCAGGTGTAGTTTCATATGCGATTACAGACTCGTGTGGAGTTGGAGATACTCCTGGTGTGTATACTAAACTTGCACACTATATTGATTGGGTGCAGAAGAAAATAGAAGAAACAAACGGTAAAACTTGTGAATATTGAACAGACATTAATCTAACTGTTATATCTAATTTAACAAAGCAACACGATGTGTAATTAAATATCAAGTCTGCAGCTTAAAATATGTGATATCTGAGAATGTTTTTTATTTAAGTATATATGTATTTCTATTTCATGTCTACTGACTATTTTATAGTGTCGTCAACAGTAAATCCACTTCATTTCACAATATATATCCAGTTTGAATCAGGATTATGCAAAAATATTTCATAAATTAGGAATTAGGCTTTAGGAGATAATAATAACTTGAAGAAAACCAAAAAATGCACGTAATTTTGAATAAGGAATAAAAGGATCAGTTCCTATTTAGTACATATTTCATTTGAAATATACCTATTTAAACTATGAATCATATGATCATATAATCAATTTATCATTTTAAATTATGTATATAAAGATTCAAATCATGATCGGTTAATGCCCTATAGGAATTTATTTAGTCAACTTTAAAAAACTCTAAAAACTTTCGTCTCTAGAATATTATTATTTATGTAAGTAATGTGTAGGATATGTACGTCTCTACTGTAATATTTTATGAAATTTTAGTTAGATAGTTATCAATACAATATAGCTTACTTGTATGATAATAATTTTCTTCTTCCTTCTAGAATTTTAAAAATATTTCTGACTCATTAACCAATATAAGGAGCACTGAGTTATATAGTACACAAAGAACATACTTACTATTTTTTGTTTTTCCCTTATACTTTTGATTAATTCTAACACCAATTATAATCATGTTATCACAATTCACATATAATTTTATTGTCTATACATAATTGCAATAAAATAATGATGAAATTCTTAAGAATAGCTATCAATTCAATGACATAATACACTAATAGGACGATAAATATTTAATCGTTCTCATTTTCTATATTAAAACTTTACGTAATGGGTTCATTTTGTGAATTTGACGCTTAATTATTTCTTAAAGAAAACAATTTTTTTTGTATGTCAATAATTGTTCCCCAAGTCTTCACGGAGAGAAAGAAGATTATGTCAGTAGATGAAAATGAATGATTTTCTACCTTTAGAATGTTTCAAATCAATGCTCGGTAGTTATTTAAAGAAAGATATTTAAGCAGTTTTATAATAATTTTAAAGGTACTTTTTCATTTATTGTGTGTAGATTTGTTATACTATAAAATTTACTATAGTGTTTACAATCATAAACTGTCTTTCTAACTCTGATTTCTGTGAAATGCTAATGAAGGTGTATCAAAGAAAATTTGTCATATTGTTCTTGTTTTTTCGAAATCTTGCTTCCTTCCAATAGGCAGTTGCTGAAGATGCTCCAATAATTTCAAATCTAGAATTATCTGCTGACTTTGCGTTAAAATTCAATAATTATATACATCTGTAATTTACAAAACAAATAATATTTTACATTATATAGTTAACTTATCAACCTTAGTAGCAAGTAGGACTATTACTGTGGCTTTTTATTCAGACATTTTTCTTCTTCTGTTTGCATCATTGATTAAAATCTTCTTTGCAGTGTTTTATGTTGCTAGGCATCTTATCGTTATGTCAAAGTTTTGGATTGTCAAAGACCTTCGTAACTCTGGTTTATGCTGGTATAATTTTATGAACTGTAGATGTTCCTCTCTAAGGACTAGTCTATGTGTGAGATGTCTGCTTACAAAATGGTAAACACAAAAAATCTTCACTCTCATTTTAATAATATATATTTATATATGGTCGATTCTGTTAACAAAGACTCTTACTCCTATATTGAAATATGCTAGAATTGAAGATAAAATGACTGTATACAAACGCCTATTTTCCAGATTAAATCTTGTTCTGATGAAAATGTACGTACAAGCAGTTTTTCAGCCAATGATCGATGTATCAACTTAAATTGAACAATATAGTATCTGGATAAATTATAATCTTAACAAACACCTAACGAGCAGCATATTCTCTGGATAGACTTCTAATTTGTTCTTTAATTCTTCAGAATCCTTGTTACTATCCAGAAAAGGGTTTTAGGTGGACCAACAACTATTTTTAATATTTAGTTATTTTCCAAAACGGATAGAAAGCAGAAAGACACCTGACAATTTAATCATTTGTAATACTTCTCATTAAATCTAATAAAAAGAAAGATACAATTCTAATATCTCACTGCTACAGTGTTATTTCGAGGAAAGGTGAGTAAGTGTTTAGTGTATAATATAAGCATCTATGTGTTTCGAGAAACATCGAACGAATAATATTATTAACAGATTTAAGATTAATCAGCTTATACAGGAACAAGCCCGATTGAAGAAAGCAACATTTGTACAAACCACCGACATTAACTAGATACCTAAAACTCGTCTATTTAAGATTTTAGCTAAGAACGAGTCTTTCCAAGAGAATATTCTTTTGCAAGTAATTTGCACTACAACATTGAAAAATTCTTTGAACTCATCATTGTTCAACGTGCACACGATGTAGTGTAAGATAAAATTATATAAAGTGATTTAAGATGCCACATTCTGTTAAGGTTAACACCAGGTTTCACAGAAATAGAAAAAATGCATTACATAATGTAACAAATTATGTTTACAAAGTAGTCCTTGCTATTTATATTAATTTTACTTTCAAGATTATTAAGAAACGTTGATCTATGTAGTTATTTAAGATAAAAATCTGAAATGTAATACCCTAATAACAACACCACTGTACTAATTACTAATTTAAGTATCATTTTACTTCCGTGTAGGACATTATTATTATGTGTCAATACTTTAAACATATGTGAAATATCTTACTGAAAACTGGCTAATAGCAGTTTGAGACATTCCTTTTGTTAACACAAAATCATTCACAGTGGTATTGTATGTTCATATCATAATTCAAAAGCACATTTGATTAGATATATCACAATAATGAAACGCAAGTAGTCTCATTACGTACCGGTACATGTTGTGCGAATGTACAATGTATTGCATGTATCACTACAGTGTCTCTCTTAAGATTAACATCAAATGCTGCTAGCTCATGTGTCCCCGGTAGTAAAGCTATACATTAAATTGTAAATAAATGAACAAATATAATTGTACGTAATAATGAAGAATAAACGATGTTCGATTCTTGTACTTTTGAGAATAAATAAACATATTACTAAAAACTTTATTTCTTGATTCAAATCCGTTATTAAGATGGTTAAATTAGTTTAAGTGTTTATTTTTATTGAGTAGAAGATGTGAAAATGCTTTGTTATTTCAATTAAGTTCCAGCATGATTATAAAAAATAATAGGCGTGATTTGATCTCTTGCAAAATAGATAAACTCAATTAAGTTATCGACATTTTCAAGAATATACAGCCCACTTGGATTCAATTCTGAAATGGCCATTTAATGAAATAATAACTACAGTGTAACTACAATGAAACATATGCTATTTAGATCTAAGAAGAAAGATGATTAATTTAGAGGAGCATGGATTGACAAGTATTGTCATTTCATTTATATTTACATATAATTCTGCATTGTAATGACCTATTATATAACCTATCTAACATATGAGGATAGTGGCTACTATTTATACATAAAAAGCCCTTATTCCCACTATCTCTCTCTCTCTGTATCCAACGTCCCACATTTGCGTCTATCAAGCCATATACATAAACTGAAACGCCCTTTGTTCCATTATGTCTATTACAATATTTACTAACCATATTTGGATGAAATTGCTAAATTCGCATATATTCAACGAAACGTTTAATTTTCCGGATAATTTTCTTTAGATACTTTTATCTGGATTTTCGCTACAGGAGTTTATTCTTTTAATGGAAACTTTTTCAAGATGATCGGGAAAATTTTCCAAATGAATCGATCGGGACACATACATATTGTATCATTTGAAAGCCGAAAATATTAATATACGAGCATGGATCTAAAATAACACTGGTCCGCATGGGTATTGTTGTTTTGAAAATGTAACGTGGAATACGTGTTTTCGAGGTCGCTCATTCTGAATCTAGAATTAGTTTTTTTCTATCAACCTAGAATTACTAGCAATTCACTAATTACACTCGACCCTAATAGTATCTGTTTGCTCTGTAGTTCAACAATCGCTCCCTAGATAGCAGCAGTGCGTCTGTAAGCAATTATGAAAGCAGATGTGGGTATGAGGAAAGAAAATTAGTTCTAAATTTAGTCCATATATTTGACATTTATATTTATCCACAAATTAAATTGTATAACATGTGTAACAATGTCCCAGACAATCTTTAGTACAGTATAATTTCTTTCGAGGTCATAGATTAAACTAATAGTCATATATTTACAGTTTATATTTAAACAAAAAATCATACTTTTCCAGAGGTTTGCCTCTGAAGCGCCACCCACTTAGAACGGTGAGGAATTTTTTTTTTTTTTGGAAAAAACCTTTCTACTCCTATTCCTGGGCTTTTCTCCGCCTTTTCAGGACACTGTTCATCAGACTTATCTCAGCCAAGGGTGTACAGTGTCACTGCATTAATAGGGGAACTGTCTTACCTGGACTACTATCCAAACGGGTAGTCCAACCTTGCAATCAGATCATTACATTATATTACATCTCATCATATTCACACTATCCTATTGTCTTTGTTTTCTGGGCAATAGCCCACTGGATAGATCTCACTATGGCTGACTCTTTCACGAAACCTGGTAAACGAACAAACGGTCGACATCAAAATTTACCTTCTGTTGTTGATGGACCGTCCGTTTGTCCCACGAAGGCGCCGTCAAAATCACAACAAAGCAATTCAGGCTCTCGCCAACGGAGAGACTCTCAAACTTCCGGCACATCCGTTGCATCTTCTGCTTCAGTTCGATCCAGGTCGCCTCAATCCAAGAGTTGCTATGCCGCCAGAGTACAAGAGTCACCTCCAAAGAAAAAGCATCACGCGGAATACTCTGATAATGACACAATTGATACAGGAATCACACCAGCAGCTTCTAGTCTTCCACCTATTCCAACGACATTTTCCATCCTTCTTCGCAATTATGACCCCAAGCTCTCAAATGATAAATTTGTTGCTCTCCAGCTCAGGAAATACCTTCCACGTGCTTCCATCAAGGAAATAGTGCACACCAGAAACCTCTACATCTTTAAAACATCCGATTCTAATCTCTACAACACGATCAGGAACAAAGTTCCTATCGATGCCTTCGGTGCACAAGCCGAAATCACTCATCTTAACACTTCGACTCGAAAGCAGCCCCCTCCACCTTGAAGGCCGTCCCAACTTTCACTTGTCATCCGCGGAGTCGACCCGTCTTACACGGACGAGGAAGTTCACGATGAAATAAAACTGGATGGTTTCACCATTTCCAAAGTACTTCGCATTCTTACCCCCCCATCAGGAGACAATAGACGACCTGCTTGCTCATGGAGCTTACATATACAATCGGAAACATAGAGTCGAACCATCACTTTCAATGGCACCGTTACCAGTACGTTGCGAACGTTGTCAGGCATATAACACCCTTAGTACAGCTGAATGTAAGAATGATTTCAAATGTGGCTATTGTGCAGGACCACATTCTACACGCCTATGTACTAATTTGCATCAGCCGGCGAAATGCGCTACATGTCCAGATATCACCCCACATATAGTTACAAATGTAAAGCGAAACCGGAACCAACGCCGCAACATCCTGAATTTGTTGTCCCATTACGTGTAACGTCCATTACTCCCCCCACCACGCCTACAGTAGATATTCCAGTTACCGTAAATCAACTGCTCACATTTCTAACCCTTGCGATACAGAATATCCATCCTTTCATCCGTCCACACATTTTACAGCAAATCACACTTGCAGCCAAGGCAACATTTCACATTCACTTCACCGCAACATATTCTGGGACTTCCGTACATTTTCATGCATCTCCAACAACTCCAACCAGTTAAATTTAATTTCATCATAGCACTAAACTTCTATATTTGAACATCAGATCCTTTTCAAAGAACAAACTACTGTTTGAAACTGTGTTACTAGAGGAACATATCAGTTTTTCTCCTCAATGAAACATTTTTAACCAAATCAACTCCATGTCGCCTCCCGGGATATACAATTCTACGCGCTGACAATCTCCTGCCTGCACAGCGAGCTAATGGGGCTGTAGCGGTTGGGTTTTCATCTCATTTGCCTACTCCGTTACCCGAATACATCATTACCACTGTGCATTTCAAATCTATTATCATCACTGTTGCAACTATCTACATCCGGCCTAGGCATCCCCTTCCGCTACAATTTGTACAGCACATTTCAAACACCTATCCCCACTACATCATCATGGCAGATTTAAATATGCATAGTCGCTCAGATCTCGATCGTACCAATTTTGCAGCTTTTATCACCACACACACCACTGGAACCATTCATCAGTTGCCCAAACCTACTCGCCCACAGTCAAATACCACACCTGAAATCGTTATAACATCTAGCAATCTCCTAACTCATAGCAGCATTGCAGTACTTGATACACTAGGTAGTGATCATGGTCCTGTTAAACTCACAATAAACTTCCATTCTTCTCCATCATCTCATTCGCAAATGCCTTCCCGTACCTGTTTTCGATTTGATAAAGCAAACTGGATCAGCTGTCATCCCCCACTACAGAAGACAAACTATACACCACGGTTGATACACTTACTCACTCCATACAGGAAGCTAGCACTCTCTTCATTCCCACTAGCAAAAATATCCCATATCAACCTCGACTGCCCCCACATTATCTGACTATGATCTCACGCTCTCGTCAACTCTATCGAGATCACATTCGCACCAGAAATCCTGACGCCGTACTCCATCATCAACAATTGCAAAGAACTGTGAGCAAATACATCCAGGCATGTAAACTTCGTTGTTGGGTTAAAACGTGCAATACCCTGTCTACCACCAGTCATCCTGCCAAATTCTGGAAAAAGTTTAAAGCTTTGTGCGGCAAGTTCACAAAAACACCATACCCAATTCTGATCGGCAATTCTGCTGCTCAAACAGATACGGTAAGGCAAATGCTTTCGCAGACCATCTGACGAACATCTTCACCCCACCGCCACCTGAATCTACACCCCATGTTGCAGACAGTGCTGACACCTATCCATTCTTCCAAAACAACACCATGCATGAACTCAGTGTAAACCAAGCTATTACTTCACCTATTACTGTTGAAGAGGTCACAGATACTGTCAAACGTAAACGAAACACAGCGCCTGGCTTTGATAATATTACCTATCGCCACATCAGAGAGTGTCCACCTACATTACTCGTTCTCATCGCCAATCTCTTCACTTTCGCACTGTGTAAAGGTTACTTTCCTCTACCATGGAAAATATCTAAAACTCTTATGTTTCCAAAACCACATAAGCCTCCTCATGAGATCTCCTCTTATATGCCAATCCAGCTCACAAGCACATTTAACAAAATTCTCGAATGCATTCTTGTTAAACGGCTTCATACTTACCTGAACACCAGAAATATCATTCCTGTCACTCAAGCAGGTTTCCGTCCTTGTTTCTCCATAAACGATCAACTCTTACGCCTCACAAGCCTTATCACTACGCATTATAATAGAGTGAAACCATCATGTTTAGTCTTATTCGATCTCGAGAAAGCTTTAGATAAAGTGTGGCATCTCGGTCTTATTTATAAACTGATTAAGCTCCAACTTCCTCCAGCATACATACGATTTATCTTTAACTTCCTCTCCGGTCGTATCACCTATGTTACCATTAACGAACATTTATCTCATCCCATCTTCTTACTGTCAGGAGTTCCACAGGGTTCCGCCCTTTCACCTTTGTCATACATTCTGTTTGTTGCTGACATGCCACACCTTTCAGACAACATTTATTCTTCCCAGTATGCAGATGATACTGCTTTTCTCGCTCTAGGAACATCCATCCATCATATAAACAAGATCTTACAAACAGCCATCTCTGACTTCTGCCTTTGGTGCCGACACTGGAAACTCACCATCAATGCTACAAAAACGCAGGCTATCATTTTCGTTCCACCAAAGAAAACAAAAAAGTCCGCAGAAATCGATCTTGCCTATCTCTCCACGTAGACCAGGTTCCTCTGCAAGCTACAAAAGCAGTGACATGCTTAGGCATCACGTTTAACACACACCTCGCCTGGATGCAACACCTTAAAACAATTTCAACTAAAGCTTACAATCGTCTCAACCTGCTTAAACGTCTCGCGGCAACGACCTGGGGTCTCAAGTCACACACAGTCTTGAACACCTACAAAGTATTTCTTCGCCCTACTCTCACTTATGGTTTCACAGCTTGGATTGCCGCATCAAACTCCTTATTATCGAACGCCATGCCTTCCGAATTGCTTATCGCATCACATTACCCAGTCCCACACGAGAATTATATCAGCGCATTACATTTCCTGCCCTACAGTACCATCTTGAATCCCTTCGACTCTCATTCATACGCCGCCGATTTCAAATCCAACACCCACTACTTTTCGACACAATACACTACTTAGCACTACATCCTACACCTACCCGTTATCTTCACACTCCATTATCTCTTTTATTTACGTTATACCATTACACTCTTCCTCCTGATGATCCCTCACTCTTGCTTCTGAACGATTACGTCACTCATGCTCATTCACCTCTAATTTTTCCATCATTTCATGCACAGTAATATTCTCATACTAACTTGGGTTCATCATGTCTCTCATTATAGCCTAGAGTCCCCCTAGGCAAGAAGATAACTGCATTCGTCCGCTAACATTTTCCTATGTGTTGTCCTGTGATTGCACCTCATCTCATACTTCATCCTCATCAATTATATAACTGTACTACCGCATTACTATCACTTATCTTCTATTCTCCTGATTCATGTTTGTTGTATATTGTTTAGTGTTTCTCATTTAATATTTTGTAGATCATTTTCATCTACATTCATAACAGCTATGTATGTATGTTTTATGTTGAATATATGTATTTATGTTTATCTCTCACCTAATGTTAAAGAACGCAAAGTTCCTTATGACCATTACTGCTATGCAATAAATAAATAAAGCACTTAGACCAACCACCGACCTATAAAGACCAACAATCCTTTCAAATCATTTCCCTAAAAGAGGGCGTACCCCTCTCAGAGGTAGCTAGCCTTAGCTAGCAATGTAAAAAATCAACTTGCGTAACATTAGGATTTTAGTTGGGTTTGCTTCTTCTGTGATCCTGTACTCCTCTGCTGTAGACCAGTGCTTTTCAACCGGGGCTACGAGTATCCATGGAAGTACGCGAAGATTGTTTCTGAGGGTACGTAATCCTAATAATAAGCGCCTTTTTAATATTTAATGTCACAGTGATTGTCCTTTTGTTTGGTCTCTAATTGTGACCCGTTTTAGTCTACAGAACAGGTGTATTAAGGTAAGTAAGTTCATTTCGATTAAATTTCTTTTAAACAGCTTCAGGGCTACACCATTGGGTGCGAACTTTGTCTGGGGATACGCGAGAACAAAAGGTTGATAGCACTGCTGTACTGAAAGAACAAATGGCACGTCGTGGTAGAAAATATAGTCCAATGTGTTTCGTTATATTTGCGGTGAATATGTTCCTAAGCGAGAACGGTAATTCTCTACGGAAATTGTTTAAATAGCATATTACGCTTATTTTCATATAAACTTGGTGATTAATCAAAATCATAGGCTGCACATAAAGTGCCCCGTTTTTTTTTTTTTTTTTTTTTTTTTTTTTGTTGAATCTTTGAGAAATTAAAGCAAGGAAAGACAGGTATCTATGCCGTTCGGAATTCCTATGGTTTGTAGGGACCGAAGAACTGTACTGACGATTGTTACTCCTGGTGTTGTGAAACTGTTCGCCTCAAAGTTAGAAATAAGAAAGAAGGTAGTGTACAAAATATTTAATTAGCTCTATAGGGCCTGTGGGTCATGGTCTAGATATTCCTATTCCAAAACCTTCATCACTGCTACAGTGTGTTAGTGATTCTAGTTCGCCAAGCCAAAAAATGACATCGAATATGACAACTTTGAACTGCCTAGTGGTTCATCTCAGCCTATACTTTTTCACAAAATGATCTTTATGATTTGATTACGAACTTAAATTTGTCGAAGGACTCAGCAGAAGTTCTTAGTTCTAGGCTATTCGAAAAGGAACCTTCTGGCATTTGGAACGCCATTTGCCCAGTATAGACATAGAAAGACAAATTTCACCCTATTTTATACAAGAATCTCTTGTGTAGTGTTGTGATGTGTTGGATTTGCTTAATACGTTTTTCTCTACTTTCCACTAGCTGGAACACTGTTTGTTGATTCTATCAAAACAGGTTCAAAATATGTTCTTTTACACAATGAAAATAAGTTCCATCTGCACATTTTGTCGATTCGATTTCAATTAAAGAAACCACGAAATTAATTGTAAAGAAAATTAAATATGAAGAACAATGGTGGGATGTGTGTAGTGATTTCAAGATTTTGGGATTAACAGTAGGACAGCAATCTGGATATACGAAGATGCCATGTGGCATTCGCGATTCGTGTAGTATGGCAAGAAGTGAGAAGTGGATAAGAAGGGAATTGAAATAATGGTTACTTTAGAAACCAGAATCTGAAAATAATTCACCGACGTTTAGTTCGTTAGTCGACGTCATATCTGGAAATTAAGTTGGAACTCATTAAAAAGTTTGTGAAAGCACTTGACAAACAGACACAATATTTGAAGTTTATATATAACACATGACCATCCTTGTAATGGAAAAGTGAAAGAAGGCATATTTATTGGCAGCGATGTAGGAAAAGTTACGGAAAACAAAGATTTTAAAGCAACAAGGAATCCAGCTGGGAGAGATACCTGGGTAGCAATCAAAGGTGTAACATAATTTTCCAGATGCCTGGGTAACTACAAAAGTTCAGTTAATCATAACATTGTAGAAAGTATCTTGTTGAAATTTCCAGAACATGAATGCGACATGAGTATTAAGATACATGTCTTGCATTGAAATCTGGATTACATTGCAGAAAGTCTTGATCAAGTAAGTGCGAAGCAAGGTGAGAGATTTTACTAGGATATGACAGACATGGATCATAGATATTAGGGTAGGTGGAGTTTTAGCATGATGATGAACTATTGCTGGAGAATAAAAAGACAAACGGCGGAAGAAATTCACTAAAGCTTACAGAAAAAAGAGTTTGAAAGACAACTAAAAAGTACTTGTTTGTGTTACATACTGGGGTTGGACAAAAAATCTAAAACGTTTGCGAAGGTGTTAAAATCATACCTAGTATGTGTGTGGGGCCTCGTTTTGCGTCCGAAACAGCTTGGGTCTCACGTGGAATGGATGCATATAGCTCCTCAATCATGGTGTGTGGAATTCTATACCATTGTTCCTACAAAAAACATGCTATAGTTCCTTAAGGGATGCAGGTGGAGGGTAATGAGAACAAAAACTCCATTCTAACACAGACAATAATGGCTCAATGATATTCAGACCTGGTGATCGTGGGACCTAGGGAAAGTGTGATAACTCCTGGTCATGCTCCTGAAGTCATGATTTCACCGTTTTTGCAGCGTGACAGGGTGCAAAATCATCTTAGTAGATGCCGTCACCATCAAGGAACAATATTTGGAACAGTTTTGGGTAGAACCTGGTCCCCCAAAATGGTCTCATAAGCCAATGCATTCATCATTCCATGTAGGGCTATGAAGGGACCTCCGGAAAACCACGATATTGTAACAGAACCACCCCCATGCTTTACATTTGGGAGGAGACAGTCTGTATCATAGACCTGTGACGGTGTTTTCCTTACGCAAATACGACCGCTTGTTGGAAATAAGGTGAAGGTCGATTCATCGGACCATATTACGTGTTTCCACTGCTCATGAGTCCAATCCTTGTGCTCCTTTCACTATTGGATACGCCTCTTCCCATTTTCTGCTGTGACCAGGGATTGGCGATAGCGGCCCTGTGATGAATTTTCATTTCATGTAGTTCCCTCACACTGTTTTCGACGAAAACGGGTCCTGAGGTGGCCGAAATTGAGTTTAGACCTGATTTTCAATGCAGTGGTCTTCTTTTCAGATGCTACAATCCTTTTTAATGCCCTCCGGTTCCTATCGAAGTGGATTGTCTTAATACCACAGTTGTGCTTTGGAGAAGTCGTTTGCCCATGAATTGTGTATGTCCTAGTGACAGTGACAGTTCCTTTCGATACCCCCAAATAGTTCGCCACTGTTGCCGCTGGAGCTCCAACCAGATGGGCACTAGCGATTATGCCTTGTTGGAAGTCTGTCAGGTCGCCCATTTTACCTCTTCCATACCACAACACTGACAAGTGAATCGGTTACTGCAGACGGAAGAGAAAGGTCCACATGACTTATCCAAAAAAAAACTGTCAGAAACCGCAAGACGCGTTGTACAGTAGAGGGCCAAACTTACGTGTCCTGTATGAATTGTTTCTAAATTTTTATTCATCCCCTGAATTCTTCAGATTTAGGATTGAACACACTCACACACACACACACACACACACACACACACATTTATATATATATATATATATATATATATATATATATACGTGTCCAAACATTAAGCATAATGCAAAAAGTTGCATGTAAAAGGCCGGTATGTCAGCGTGACCACAGCAGTTTTGGTGGGTGACGTGTGTTGCTTATGAGGAGAACTGAACCGGCTATGGAAGACGTTTGTCAGGCCCGCTTATGGGAAAAAATAAAAAAGTAGTGCTTGGATGCAAAAAAGGTGCATTCTGTGTGTGCAGTGTTTTAGTGAGCTGAAGGTACTGCTGACTCAAATGTAGCAGGATATTAATGAAATATGACACAAAGACGTCAATTGGTTGCCCTTACCAAATCTCGAATCACTGGGCGCTTTGAAAACGGACACACAGACAGCAAAAGAAGGAGTTATCAATGAGGTACAAAGTGTCGTGTTTAGGTTGTGGAAACATTTTTGCATCACCGAAGACTGCCGCCGTAGGCCCGGTGGGGGAAGTATGAGTGTCACTCCTCAGAGTTATGAGTGTCACGCCAGACTACGTGTCAGTGGTCTGTATGCTCGGCGACCAGCAATATGTGTTCCACTGACGCAGCCACACAAAAGAGTCCGCTTACAGTGGTGTCGGGAACATCACCAGTGACCCCCAACAAATGGAGCCGCGTACTGTTCACTGATGAATCCCGATACAGTTCCCATTGCGATTCCTATAGCACTCTGATCTGGCGCGAACAGGAACTCGCTTACATCCCGCGACCAATTGGGAACGGCATATATGGTGGTAGTGGATTACTGGTCTGGGCAGGCATTAGGATGAATTTTCGTGTTGACCTGCAGATCTTCCATGCTTGGTCTATCAAGGGTCAGAGGTACAGAGACTGCGTTCTGCATGGGAATGTGCGGCTTTTCATGTTCACACTGAGCCCACGGTTTTTGTTCATGAACGACAATACCCGTCCCCATAGGCCAAACTGGTGGAAGAATATCTCGAGACGGAAGACATCCAACGTACCCAGTGGCCATCGCGTACTGTGGACTTCAACCCAGATGAACATGCGTGGGACGCATTAAGAAGACGTACTGCAACCCGCCAGCCGTCCCCAGGATATTTTATATTTAATTTCAATATAAAATATTATTTTTGAGTGAAGTAAATAATCATATTGGTGGGCAGGAGTTGCATTTTAAAAAATGTTTTGTTTCATTTCCTCTAAATTTATGAATGAGATTCTACCCTCAAGCATGTCATTTTATTTAACTCAACGTAACATACTGATTTATACTTGTCTCATTGATGGGAGATTATTTTCGTTACAAGTTAATAGTTCATATGAAGGATAATATTTATATCAAACCTACAAGCTATCAAAAATACTGATTACTTGATAAGCATAACACTTCCTGTCGGAAAATAATTTTGTCTAATTTATCTCAATTGTCGCAAAATTATTCTTTGTCTTCATGATTCTTACATTGTGTCCTCAATCTTGATACTCTCTGATTTCAGTAAAAAGAGGGTTTGCTTTGAAGTAATAAATACATACTCTTGAAAAAGAAAACATTCGAACAGGACATAAACAGTTTCTAGTCAGGTTTGCTAATCTAAAGAAAACATCTCTCTGAGGGCGGATGTACACCTTGTCTCAAAAAGGTTGAGCGCATTCTTTATTGGTGTTTTGAGGCAAAAATTTTCGAAGTCCAGATTCGGGTATCTTCGGGAAAAAGTAAGCCAGGTTCGAACCTCCAAGCCAGCCTTTGCAATCGGGAAAAAGTTTGCAGATGTGTTTTTCTTCTTTTAAATATAATAAGACTTGTTACCAAGTGTTTAAAAAAGCAACATTGATTGAAATACTTAATGATACAATATTTCGAAACCTTTTATTAATATGAGCACATGCTTGTTTGTCTTTTAGCTTTCTATATGTAATGGAACATTTAAATACGTTAAAGAATCTTTCCATATGTAAAAGAATGCTCAAAGTTAAGAAATAGAACATAATTATCGCCTGAGTACTAAAATAAAAGTCAAAGTAGAACAGAAACAGCGTTTGTAATGGATATGAATGTCATAATTATCTTGAGATCCGTTATACATCGCTAGTCCTTGTGTTAGCTCATTGGTAAGCTGTCGGATTTCAAATCATAAGGTTGTGAGTTCGAATCCCATCTGAGTCAATACTTTTTTTTAAATTATATTTCCCGCAATACATGAAAAATTATATAAAATAATTACATTAAAATACATAAGTTGTTTATATATAACATAATAATTGCAGAACATAGTAATTATTATGTTTAAAATATAACATCTGAGATAATTTTCACAGTAGGTCGGTATTATATATGAGGATGTAAATACAAGTTAAGAAACTCGTTCAATAGCAATAAATAAATCATGTAGTGTATTTATTTGCAGCTATTTGTCATATAGAGAGTAATTCTCAACATTCATAATATAGAATGTCACTTATGTTCTTGAAAAGTTATTCGATGCATAAACAGAGGGTATAAACAGAGAATCCAAAGTCGGAACGCTCGCAAAAAAATTCATGAACCCGAAAGGTCACGTGAGCAGACTGGAATTGTCCTTATGAAGCATGCCACAGCAGAAAGTCTTTACATAGATTTTCAATTCAATTCCTGATATATGCTTTTGCAATGTGGAAGTGGTGATGCCTTGAGTCGCCCTCTCTCGCTCGCTCGCTCGCTCACTCTATCTCTATTTATTCAGAATATAAAAGTGGATTTATGTGTGTGTTTCAACATAATTCTGATATATCTAGAGCAATTTTAACTATATTTCTTACAGTCTGGAAAAAGAGTACTGTCGGGATACATATCAAAAATGCTAGAAACGGGTCGATATTATTATTGAATCCATAGTTTCGTGGTCGCTTAGGTGAATAGCTCTACTTTCAATTCAAGTCCAATTAAGCTCCCATTAGCACCCAGGGTGGTTACGTAGCGACATAAAGATATCGAAATCAGCCGATATTAGAATCGAATCATAAGTTTTCAGCGCCGCTAAGAGTGCAGCATTTCCCATTAGTCCACATTAGTCCCATTACCTAGAGGGCAACATATTTGCAGAGTGCAAATTTTAAAACTTGAATAATATTTTAATTTTTTCCGTATGAAAAAGTTAAAAATTATGAGCAAATATACTATTTCACGAACAATCCCCTTTTACTATTCTAATATGTTTAATAATAGCGTAAGAAATGTAATAGTAATTCAGAACATGTTTCACAGTTGTTATTTTTTCTTACATAGTTGTAGCTGTAGCATGTAGTGAGTGGAATTTAACTGTAATAAATTCACTAATTAACCATATTCGAATTAAGTTTTATTTTTAAGTTCGGAATGAAGGGGCGGAGAAATATGGAGTTATTGGGGGCACCGAGCTTTTCTACATTTTACTTTCAAGATCTCCATTTTTCTTTTGTCATTTGTTCCTAATAAAAAAAGTTCAGTCACTTTTGGATTGTCATAGGATAGTAGGAGTTGGATTTTGGGATGCAGCCTGTGAGATTCTAGAGGAGCTAACTGCTTGAAAAAATATTTTTGAATCACTGTAACATATGAAATAAGGATATGTATCATAAAAAATTGAAAGTAACTATGTCTGCGTAATCATCACGGTCAAATTGCAAAGTCAAATTAATTGACGTTTGGTATATAATCAGGCTCCAATCCCAACTGGGAAGTTATCATACGCGTGTCACTTTCATTATAATACATATCCTTAGGGGGAGTAGAAGTCCGAATTTTTGCGAAAAATTTAGTATCTCACAAGCCGTTCAATTGAGAGCTGAAATTCAGCATATAACTCTTTATTAAAAATAAAGAGAATATGCCCTGGCATTTTTTAAAATTGTCTTTTATGAGCGGGGGGACGGGGGTGCATTTTCTATATATTGGAAATTGGTAGTGGGTTGATTTGTAAAAATAATCGAAAACGATTGATATTAGTTGAGAAAAAAATCGAATAATGCAAACTAAAGTTCTTTTTGAATTTTATACCCACTGCTTTCTATTTATAATTGCTGTAGCTGGTGTTTAATATATGGAGCGTTCCGAGCATAAGGCAATCAAGCCATAAAGTTAGAGAAAAATGGCCATAAAATTTGTATTCTAAACTTAATTACATGGGCATTTCCAATTAGTACGGCATGCTTAATTATATAGAAAATTAGTTTCTCTCTCTCTCTCTCTCTCTCTTTTTTTTTTTTACGTTGGTCTACTTTTCCTTGATTCGAAACTTTTAAATTTCACCCTATTTTCTACTGAAATGTGTCTGTAAGGCAACAAAGAAATAATTACATATGATAAAATTAAATTCATTTTAATTCGGAAGATTAGAAACACTTTGCCATTATATATCGTAAAGGTCAGACCCACCAGTATTGTAAGAAAGAGGTGCTTGAGCCAATGACGGTAGAAATTCAAACTCCGATAAGTGATAATTTCACAGTCTTGTTTTATTACAAGTGTAATCTCTTTAGTCAATGGAGAGGAGGACGTGGGTCATCGGTCAGAGTTGATGTCGATGGGTTTTGGTGGGTCGGAGTTGGTCGCAATGGTTCAGAGTGGTTCATAGTTGGTGGTGGGTCAGAGTGGATCACGATGGTTGATGGGTCAGAGTGGGCCAATGGGTCATTTGGGTGGTGGGTCATAGTGGGTCATGGTGGGTCGTGGATCAAATTTTCATTGACCCACACCATCTCTGGTTAAAATTGTACTAAAGATAAGAGGCACCGAAGATGCATGTCGGCTATTATGCTCAAATTTTGCGCATGGATAGTACTCCACCAGAAAGCAATAAATCTGAAACGGTTCACGGTATGACCTCCTAGAACTCGAGATGTAGGGGTTTGTCTGATTGGCTAAATTAAGACGTCAATGATTTATCCTTCAACAACCAAGCTTTTTATGATCGTTTCCGTGGGGAAGTCAGAAGAACACGTGCCTAGTAATCGTAATATTGATAGTTCGCGTCCACCCCGGGGTATTTGTTTTGTGTTTTTTTGTTTCACCTAAATATAAACAAATCACACATATAGGCATTTTAACATATTTTGGGAGAGTAATTTTGTGGTTCGTTGGCGTTTCATCGCGTCTCTGCCGCTGGTAGTAAAGTTTTCAATATGGAACTTGGGCCATCACGGATCGTCGCTGCGGGGCCACCAATTTCTGGCGAGAGGTTAATAGTTGACCATCTGTAGTCCACCGACGCTTACAGCTTAGGGTAATGAACGATGTCCTTGCCTTGTAGACTTCATGACTACCGACGTCGGCAGTCAACTAGCTTTTAGTATTCCTTTACTAACCATCTATCGTTCATGTTTGTACACGGTGTTGTCATAATAATAATAATTATTATTATTATTATTATTATTATTATTATTATTATTATTATTATTATTATTATTATTATTATTATTATTATTATTATTATTATTTGTAGTAACAGTAGTATAATTGATGATAGAATAATTATTGTCTATGTATTGTCTAGGTAGGACTACACACAGGATTTGGCTCGTTTTGGTTCGACTTGACTCTAATCCGAGTCGAGTTGGAAGATATTTTTTGCGCCGAGTCCAAGAGTAGACCTCAAAGATGTCTGTTTCGAGTCGAGTCGAGTTTCAAAGAAAAGTCATTCGTGCCCATCCCTACTAATGAGAGCTTAATCGGAGTTGAACGAAATTGAAAGTCTCACTATTTATCTAAGCGACCCCGAAAACTATGAATCTAATATCGATCATTTTCTAGCAATCTTTTATATGTATCCCCCTCCCATTCACCATAGGTAACCCGACAGCACTCTTTTTGAAACTATAAGAAATGTGGTTAAAATTACTCTAGGCCAGTGGTTCTCAATCTAATTCCTATCACGATCCCCTTTTATCACACGCTCTTGCCAGCGACCCTTTTATAATTTGTTTTATAATAAGCTTGTGTGGGATTTTTAACATACCTATTTCTATAATAGTAGAATCCATTTTTTTTGTTTATAGTGAACAGTGCCATGGAAAATCATTGCCCGGGGCGAGAGTATAGTACGATGTCACCGTATATATGAGTGACGTCGACAGACTAGCTACGAAGCGCCACCATGGTTGGCACGAAGCTCAATAACATTTTCAAAATAAACCCTACCTTTCCTTAATTTTGAGCACATTTTATTACGTTTTTCCTTCTATTTTACACATGTGCACATGCACTTTCCTAACTTGAGTAACACATTTCCTCCGAAATGTGTGGCCCTTCTTTTCGGCGCCCGGCACTGACAGTGGATACAGTAACTGTAATATCTATATTCCCAACGACGAAGGTGCTGGTTCAAGACGGATGTTAAACTCCTTCATTGAAGAGGCCATTAACGTATCCGATCTAAGCCCACAACTTCTTGACCAAATAATAGAATGATCATGCGACAAGTCTTTGCAACTGGTTTTCTGTTACGAAGACTTGGACAAGTTCTGCCTGATGAGGAGAGAAGAATATCCTGGTCTGGTGATTGCTGCTTTAAAAGTAATAATTCCATTTGCTATATCGTACTTGTGCGAAAGTGTTTTTTTTTATGGTAAACATTAAAACAAAGATAAGAAATCGCTTATCAGTTGAAAACGGCTTGATAATATTCGTCATGAAGATTGAACCGGGCATTGCTGCACTAGTGAAATTACACCATGCTTAGGTATCTCATTAGGTTTTAATTTTAATTGTATTTCAATGTGCAGGTTTTGTTTCATGTGTATTTTTCTAGTATTTCTATATACAGTTCTCATTAGTTTTATATCATACCTCTTTGATTTAAATTCATTTTTAAACAACTCTACTAACTAACTCTATGGCCTATGGAACCCGGAGGTTCAATGCCGCGTTCACAAAAGCTCTACACTGACTTCTATCCTTAGCCAATTGGATCCAGTTTCTACTTTGTATTCTTATCTCAGCGAGATCCATCTTAATATTGTCCTCCCATCTGCTCCTAGGTCTTCCTAATGGTCGTTTTCCGTTTGGTCTTCCAGTCAAGACTTTCAAAGCGTTTCTACTTTCTTCCATTCTAGCTACCTGACCTGCCCACCTAAGCCTCCTAGACTTGACGACCCTAACAATGTTGGGTAACCGTATAAATTATGTAGTTCCTCGTTATGAAGTTTCCGCCATTCCCCATTCCCGTTCCTCTTGGGTCCGAATATTCGTCTAAGGATCTTGTTCTCAAATACTTTCAGTCTATGTTCTTCCCTCAGAGTAAGCGACCATGTTTCGCAACCATACAGAACAACAGGCATGATTATCGTTTTGTATATTTTAAGCTTCAAATTTCTCGACAGAATTCGCGACGACAAGAGACTTTGAACCGAATAGTAACACGAATTCTACGCCCTTTGAAAATGTTCAGTAGACTTATTTTTTATTGTTCTTTACAGTGTGTATAAAAAATAAAAGTATGCCTATCAGAACAAAATTAAAAATAATATTTAAAAATAATTTCTGGTATTAGATTCTAACTATATTTATCTCTTCCGCCTATCTTCGCGATCCCCTAGGGGCCGCGACTCCCAGGTTGAGAAACCCTGCTCTAGGCATACATGAGTTATGATGGAACATACATACATACACTTTTATATGTATAAATGCAGATAAGAGAGAGTTGAGAGAGAGCGATTAAGGAATTACCGCTCTCAATCTCTTCACTTTACTTTTGCGATTCGTGAATTTCTTACGTGACAGTTTGGGGCTAGCTAGTTTTTTGTCTTGAACCACGATCCGATTTTCGATATGCTCTACCTAAATGCTGTAATGCGAATATTGAGAAGTTATCTGCGATGAAAGTAGCTGCAAATAAATATATTACATAACTTACTTATTGCTATCACACGATTTTTTAAATTTGTATTCAATATTCACACATAACACACCGACGTTCTGTGAATACCTCAGGTGTTATATTTTAAAGATGAGAATTACTTATGTCGTGAAATGATATGAATATATATATTCAACTGATATATACAACTGATGATATGAATATATATATTCAACTCATATATACAACTGATGATATGAAAATATATATACAACTGATGAATTGTAATGTAACTATTTTACATAATTTTCATGCATTGAGGAAAGTAGAATATCATAAAGGAATCTCACCTGAACGGGTATCGAAGTCACGATTTAAACGCTCGGGGTGTACACCTGAGCTAACATGACCGCTTTTCGGAAGCTGCTTCTGAAATATAACTGAGCTCATACGTAAATGCTCTTTTCCGTATGGAAATCACAATGACGAAACTAGAGTGTGAATACATAGTCTCGAAATATTGTATCATTAAGTATTTCAATCAACGTTACTTTTTTCTACACTTAATACCATTTCAACATGTCTTATTATATTTAACAGAAGGAAAAACATATCTGTACATCTTTTCCCGATTACTAAGGTTGGCTTTGGAGGTTCGAACCAGCAGCTTTAGTTTACTGTTTTCCGAAGACACCCGAAGTTATACTTCGAAAGTGTTGGTCTCAAAACAGCTATAATCATATCGCTCAATCTGTTTGGTATATGGTATATGTTTTTATACGTGTAAAGTCAGTATAACAATTCATTCTTTAAACAGCTTTTCGTATGTATTAATATTCCTTTATAAAAACTGTTTTTATTATTATTATTACGGCGCACCATTTTCAGATTTCTTTCGCAAGTCGTTGACCAAGTCGTTCGCCACCAGCGTTGCCAGACTCACAGCTCGGAATTATTCCAAAACCTGATCGAACTTATGCTAGATTCGGTCAAATTATGCTAGATCCTCATAATTACTAATTCAGGAGTTAAAAAAAAAAAACAAAGTTGAGATACGATAACGTAACTTAAAATACACAGAGAGCAAGAATGCATGGATAGAACTCAATACTTCACGCACCAAAATTTTAACTCAACTAAATTACTGCAGTCGTTGCCAAACTCAATGGCGTATATATCGTATAAATGAATGCAAAGTTTTTGTTTACATATTTTGAAAGAAAATTACTTCGCAGCATAAGCGGAGTTGGGAATCTTCTGCTGGGGGAGGGGGAAGATTTTTGGTCGGTCTCTGAGCTGTCATTTCAGGAATAAATATGATCATGAAGTCAGAAGTAAAGATGGTGAAGTTGTCAAAAAGTTGGGGGGAGAATGGCCCCCATAGCTCCGCCCATGCCTCGGAGTTAAAGGATTAGAAAACCCTGGGTGGAGCCACAAAAAAAAACCCAAAGCCGTTCCGAACTTACTTAGGAAAATAAGACTGCCTGTATGGTTTACCGAGTGTATGAATCAATGGAAGAGGATACATTTCTGCCGTTCTTTTTCTTCCCACGACCAACTTCTCCAGGTTTTACGGCTTTTTGATAACTTGCTGAAATTGTGCTAGATTTGGGCAGGATGCTAAAAGCAAGATGCTAGGTGCTAGAGACATGCAAATTATGCTAGATCTAGCATCATTATGCTAGATTTGGCAACGCTGTTCCCCACAATAGGCTTGTCGTGCAAGTAACCAATCACACGTCAGGTACTAGCTTTTACCTATTGCTTTCTTCTCACAGCTCAGAACATTGGTAACTATGGATAGACGTACAGCAGTAATTACTTTATGGGAGTTTGAAGGTTATTCTGTAACTGCAGCTAGCAGGCGAGTAGGTGTCCCGGCCTCTACAGGAAGGCAATGGATTCGGAAATATGGTGCTACAGGTCAGACTGGTAATTTACGATCTCCTGGTCGTCCACATGTGTCAACCGAAGCCCAAGATGCGAGATTAGTAAACGAAGCCCGGTTAGACCCACTAAGGACGTCTAGACAGATAAGGGAAGCTTCTCTCTTTCCTGGTAGTAAGCATACAGCTCTGCGAAGGCTTCGTCATGCTGGGTTACGTGGCCGTGTTGCTGCCGTGAAGGAAAAACTCTCAGACGACCACAAAATTACCGTCTCGCGTTTGCACAGGCGAATGTGGGTCTCAATTGGGAAAACGTAGTTTTCTCAGATGAATCCATATTCACAACATCAAAGGAGGGACGCCGTTTTGTGTATCGTCCGAGAGGCACCCGATATGACCATGGATATGTGGCTGCTTGCAATCGCAGTGGCCATGTATCTATTTTATGTTGGGGTTGGATTTCCAGTCGCGGAGCAGGACAGCTTCATAGAATTGAAGGACATCTGGACAATGCTCAGTACTTAGACATTATCAGTAATATCATGGTGCCATCTGTTTCAGCCTGATAGTATAATTCAGTTCCAGCAATACCAGTCGCCAATACATAATTCCCGTGTGGTTCAGGAATGGTTCGCAGGGCACCCTGAGATTGATTTAATCGACTGGCCGCCTCGTGGAGCAGACCTCAATCTCATGGAAAATATGTGAGCAGAAGTGAAGCGTACTCTAAGGGAAAGTTGGCCTGAGGCAGATCCACCAAGAACTCAGGATGACCTGTGGCATCTTGTTTCCGAAGCATGGCTGGAGGTAAGGAAAGGAGATAGATTTGTCACCCATGTAATAGATTCCATGCCCAGAAGAATGGAGCGTGTAATAAATTCAGAAGGGTCTTGGACACAATATTAATGACCCCGCCTTAACTCCCGAAAACAGCCCTTTTCAGGGCTACCTAAACGCTTCTGAAAATATTTCTAGAAGTAAACAACTCCTTCTATCCGATTTCTGTGCAATCCTACTAACAAAAGAATGATAATTAGCTGTAGGCTTTGAACTCAAGACCTCTTCAGTGGCAAGTCCGTACTTTACCAGTGAGCTAACATGAACACGTAAACCTAACCCGAAGAAACACGACTTTCAATTTCTGGTATTCGATGACAATGATGCTCATATACTTTGCAAATGTTGTATTCAACTTGGGATATTCTGCAACACACACACACACATAAACAAAGCGAAAGAGAGAGAGAGAGAGAGAGAGAGAGAGAGATGAATACACAAAAGCATATTCAACGTATTCGAATGAGACTCTAAGTAACGACATTCCGTTCTAAAGAGAATTTGTGTTTCTTCCCGTGACGTTAAGGGGATCGGGAAAAGCTATGTGTCTTGAAGCAGGATACGACTTTGGATACTCTGTTTATACACTTTCTATATCCGTAGGAATGTACTGTATTTCACGAATATAAATAACATACTGTAATGAGAATATTGAGAAGTTAAATCTGTATGACAAATAGCTGCAAATAAATACACTACATAACTTATTTATTGCTATTAAACGATTTTCCTAACTTGTATTTAACATTCTCATATTAATAACGACCTGCTGTGAAAATTATCTCAGATGTTATATTTTAAACATAATAATTACTATGTTCTGCAATTATTATGTTATATATAAACAACTTATGTATTTTAATGTAATTATTTTATATAATTTTTCATGCATTGCGGAAAATATAATTTTAAAAAAGTATTGACTCAGATGGGATTCGAACTCACAACCTTATGATTTGAAATCCGACAGCTTACCAATGAGCTAACACAAGGACTTCTACAACTAAGCTTCTAGCGATGTATAACGGATCTCAAGATAATTATGACATTCATATCCATTACAAACGCTGTTTCTGTTCTACTTTGACTTTTATTTTAGTACTCAGGCGATAATTATGTTCTATTTCTTAATTTTGAGCATTCTTTTACATATGGAAAGATTCTTTAACGTATTTAAATGCTCCATTACGTATAGAGAGCTAAATGACAAACAAGCATGTGCAAGGTTTCGAAATATTGTATCATTAAGTATTTCAATCAATGTTGCTTTTTTAAACACTTGGTAACAAGTCTTATTATATTTAAAAGAAGAAAAACACATCTGCAAACTTTTTCCCGATTGCAAAGGCTGGCTTGGAGGTTCGAACCTGGCTTACTTTTTCCCGAAGATACCCGAAGCTGGACTTAGAAAATTTTTGCCTCAAAACACCAATAAAGAATGCGCTCAACCTTTTTGAGACAAGGTGTACATGTAATATGTTGCAAGAATGAAATCTGATTTCTAAGATACTAATTCAAATAACAGTACAGTGACTGTTGAAAAGTGGAGTGGTTTTGATGTCTTACAAATTATACATAGTATCTGCTTTTAGTGTAAATGACAAATGAGTGAAATTTATATGTCAGATACAGCGTACTGTTGAAGAGAATAATAATGTCGCAGGTGAGTTCTGGTAAACGATGAAACATTGTTCTACCTTAGTGGGCAGATAAACAAACATGTAGTGCGAATTTGAAACCGGCGTGCTTAGATTGCAAATTAAAGCGATTTGCCGGAGTGTTTTGTTTAATATTCCATTTATCTGTATATGACTTTTATTATTATCCCATGGTAGAATATTTTTTGGTTAGAAATATCTTTGTCTGCTACGAAACAGGATGTTTTTGCCTAAGTTTAGGAATAATATAATTGCCTCGGTGATCTTCGTATCACTGGTAATGGTCAAAATGAAGATTTGTTTATAGATTTTAAGCGTGATGTTTATAAGTAATGTCAAATGTTACATAAATGAGAATGCTATTTTCTCTATTTCTTTAAAGGTAACTGATCCAAGTACTAGTCTTTTCTAACCAGCAGGCATTTTAAAACATCACACAGCGATTACATTATCACACTGTGTAGTACTTTGCTTTTGCCCATTCCTAAATAGTTTGAAATAATTTATTGTAACTTGATGGTATAAACAGCAAACTATCTCTAACTCTTATATATTTTAGCCTTAGTTTTCAGAATAATGTGGTTAACGTAACCTCAATAATTCCATTAATTTGCTATAGTATAAATTACAATAGCTAGATTATACTTAAAAGTGTGTCCATATTAATTTAGAAACTACTGTCTAAATAATCTTAGCAACGACTAATCTCAGTCATTTTCTTTATAAATTTCTCTGTATAGAACTTTCCCATGTCGAATGTCATACTATAAGTATCACACACCCAGGCATCGATATATGGATTTAAAAAAATTAGATTTCAGATTGCTCATATTTTGTTCGTATATTTATATAATGTTCGTAAAAGTAATTACGCATTCCATTCTACGCAAATGCTTATACATACTACATTATTTAACAGTAGAAAAATAATCGCAGCTATTAGCAATTTTCACTAACTTACGTAATTTGACATCCGTGATAATAACCATGGTAAAACTGTATTGCGTGTACCGCTTGCATGTTACAAACAACTTGTCTTTTCACTTAACGTTCGTACATTCTTAATAAAATGTATAAATAATTTTCCTTATATGTACGTTTAAATAATAGGCAGAGTTACGTAAATCACAGTACTTTTCAGATTATACTAGCGTTGACAAACCTATTGGACATATATTTCATTTACAGCCAATCTCAGAAATCTACAATTTCTTTAAACTGATCGACGGTCGAATTCGATCGGTTATGTTTGTATTTGAAGAAAACAATCTTTCTTCTATTGTTTCTGTAGTGCTTCGGAAAGTTATTCAGAAAATGTTTCATATTTTATAATTATCCATTATATTTCTGAGTAGTTTAATATTTGTAGTAAATATATTACACACGTATCTGTATTCAGAATGATAGGGAGGAGAATTTTCAAAATAACACATTCGCATAAATCAAACTACTTTGATGTCACTATCACAATGTGGATTTTTATCACACCACAAATTATAACATCTGGATAACAAGTAAATTGTCTATTTATGTTTAAATATTTATATTTATTTTTGTTCCTATTTATGTTTAGAAGAATGAAAAAGAAAAAAGATAGGCGAAACACGTGCATAATCGTCTTGCAAATAGACCCCTAACAATATGATATCTTTAAATGAATAGAAGAAAGAAAATATCCGCTTAAGTACTTGTAGTAAATACAATATTAAATAGAGACCTTTGCGACATAAAACGCGTTGGGTTATCTATAGGCCATAGTGTGAGGCATACCTTTACCAATATAAGTAATAATTAATGCAAGTAATTTTGCAATTTCGACTAATTTATTTTTACTTACTCCAGCAGAAGTGAGGAAACAGGAATGCCAGGTTAATTGGAGTAATCTTTCATATAAACGTCCAGCTCACACATTTTTTAATTGGAATTCAAGCCTTAACTTTCGGCAAAAGGTATGCGTGTAGAGATACGAAGGATTTTGGAAAAAAATAATGTACAACAAATGTACGACTTTCGTAAAATCATTCCAGCTTTATCTGGCATCTTGGAAACGCCCCCTTATATGACTTGTGTTGTCATTCTTTACAGATAAATTTCCGTTGTGCTCCGGGAACCCACGCAGCATGAAGTCATTCAGTGAACGATTTTCTTTCCTTTTTAAACTTCATTGTTCAATTCTCCGGGCTAGTTAATATTACAGCCCTGAATAAAATTTGATGGTTAAGTTGGCTCATCCTAAATCTAACATAGGTATAGTTCTGAGAACCATCGTGCTTACTCTTTTTCATATTTTTAGTGGTCTATTCTCGACCTAATTCTCAACCTTTCACTGTGGTATGTGAAAAATTGTTTTTATTTTGTCCCTGATACGTGTAGTGGCAATCCAGAGAATTCGAGTTGAACAAAGGGTCGGTACATATAATAAAGAAATCATTTTTTATGGTTTTCACATTGTATTGTTCTTCCCTACAGCCATGTGTTCCATAAATCTCAATTATTTGATAATAAAATTATGTAACACTGTCTACTTTATGCCAATACCACGCAAATGTAAGCACAGCTCATGGCCTACGTGTGTACACTTCGATGATGATAACGTGTTAATTTGTCGAGCACTTGTAGCACACATACGGGAAACAAAGTCTATAAAGAAGACTTATTAGAACTATGAAGAAGACCAAACTAACTAACCAACCATATGGCGTTTCGAACCAAAATGTTCAACGTCGAGTTCACGAAAGCACTCCACTGGTTAATGTCCGTAGCAAATTTGGACCGAATTTCTACTTTGTGTTCTTATTTCTGCGAGATCTATCTTAATATTGTTCTTTCGTCTGCGCTTTAGTCTTGTAATGGTTATTTTCCGATTGGTCTTCCGGTTAAGACTTTGAAAGTGTTCCTACATAAATTGTCCATCTGAGCCTCGTTGATTTAATGACTAACAATGTTAGTTGGAAGCGGTCCCGGGTTCGATTCCCGATGGGGATACCTGGTTGAAAAGTGTAAAAAGCTCATTTGGCCAGATATCATGAAAGAGTTTTTTCTTGGATTTTTTCCAATTACACCAGGCGAATGCCGGGCTGGAACGTAACATATATGTTCATGGCCGCTTACTTTCTTTCCTAATCCTTCCTTCCTTCCCTTTTCCAGGATACTGTGCTCGCTGAGGGATGTCATTCCTCAATCCTGACGGGTTAAGCCGGTCATAGATGCCGAAATCTCAGGAATCTATATCCTAAATCCTAACAATGTCTGATAAATCGTATAAATGAATTAGGTCCTCGTTATAATGTTACCGCCATTCCCAACTCCGGTTCCTCTTTAGTCCAAATATTCGTTTCAGAATCTTGTTCTCAAATACTTTCAGTCTATATTCTTCTCTTAGAGTAGACGACCATGTTCTACAACCATTAAGAACAACAAACATGATTACCGTTTTACATATTCTAAGACTCAAATTTCCGAAAAGTATTCAAGACGACAAGAGATTTTCAACTGAACAATAAGACCAATTCCTCTTTTTTAGTCTACAGTTAATTTCTTCGTGAATATGGTTTTCGTTTATTAGTATTGATCCTAGATGTTTAAAAGTATCAACTTTATAAAAAGTAATATTTTATATTTTACAATATCCATAATTGGCCGTGTTTCGGTACCGACGAACTTCGATGTTTGTAGTTCTGTTTGTACTTATTTCTAAGCCCTTGTCCATGCAAGTATTTTATGAAATCGCTGCATTTTACATGATGAGCGTATGCCCTAACCTAGTGAATACGACTCAACTGTATGCCTTCGTTGCTATCTTTGATTTTCCTTATAGCCTAATCCAGGTCAACATTGAATGATAATGACGACAACACATCTTGTATCAGGCCATTCTCGACGTGAAAGCTCGTGGGCAAAAATTTTCGTGCCCGTATTTTATTTTGGAATTCATTTAAACATGTCTTAATTAATCTACTATGCTTTTTCGCATTCCAAATTCTATAAGAATATTGTACGATTCTCTCCTAACCGAATCGTAAGCCTTTCTAAAATCAATAAATAATTGAACGAGTGAGTTGAAAAAGGTACATTTTCCAAAAAATAGGCAAGCTAAACCGGGATGGTTATATTCATTTTATATGTACCTACACTGCTTGAGAAGAACAAGGAAGGCATTCATTAATTTTACGTCCTCTTTACTGAAGTCTACGGGAACGTATGTGTGAAAAATCGAAGATATTTCTGGAAGGTGTTCATATTTCCACCCATGTTTGAAAGTTGCGGTTTTTGGAATATGTCCCTTTTTCAACTCACCCATTCAATTAACACGTTAGCTGCCAATGGCGAATTTTGTTGCTCTCCGGTAGAGTGCCAAGCGTACTTACTTACATTATTCTTGTTTTGTTCATATTTGTTAAACATAATATTAATATTGAAACATAATCTAAGACAAAGTATTGAATCCTTGTGCATAAAAGTTGGGGGTCTGATCGGACCTACGTGTGTACATTTTGTTTATGGGCAAGGGAATATATTACAGTTGATCTGGCAACTCTGTTATAAAGTTATTTGTTTATTACTACATGTGCAGAAGTGAGAAGTGTGGATATATTCATCTTGCTTTTGGTGCTAATAAGTAATATTTTTGTGCAATAAAAAACGAAGAAATATGCGCAGAACTCGATCTCATTAGTAATAGCAGTGTAGTGATCTAGACTCTTTTGAAAATTCAGCAAATGACAGGGACACTAACATCTTGTGAAAATAAATGAGAATAAATAATGGATCCATTGTTAAACTTTTTAACGTCACTGAAAAAGCAAAACATAGGTCCGATCGGGTCTACAAAAGCAACAAATGCTTGTTACTTGGTATTTAGCGCTCCTAGTGGCGTTAATAATCAATATCAAAGACCAAAACCTACATGTGTAATAAAAACACTACAGTTCATTAACAGTAGAGACAGGATTTTACAATACAAGTACTCTAACGTCAATTCGACGAATTAGAAATTGTGCGTCCGATCGTACCTACAAGAACATTTTCTTAGATCACTCCAGTAGGTCCGATCGGACCCACATGACAGCTAACGTGTTAATGTACCGGGGTATTGTATTCCCACTTCTTTTGGACTATTTGGTAAATATTTTGTAGATAGTTTATCGATTTCGTCTAAATCAGCGCTGATAACTTCCAATAATTTAATATGCACATGGGATCCATCATAGTAATAGTGCGTTTGAGATGATTTTGTAGAATGTTGACAGAAGAAGAATATCTCAGTAATCATTATAATCAATTGTGTCAGTTTTCTTCTAAATTGGAACAATGACTGGTTCTATCCACTTTTGTGGCAATTCCTGCTTGTTACAGATAAGGAGAATAGTTACTGTAACTTGTTCCACAATTTTTCGTCCCAGCTAAAACTAACTCAGCCGGAATATCTTCTACGCCCGGAGATTTCTGTCCCTTTAATTCCTTTACAGCGATTACTACTTCCATTCGGTTTTTTTGGAATATACGGCTTTGCAGTGTGTATTTCACTTTCTGCCCGTACAATAAGTTTTTGGCTGTGTGTTCGTCGAAGATTGTTCGCTGCAGATCGTCAAGGAAATATTAGTATCTATTTAAGATGCTATATGTATCTGTGATAACTGTTCTGTCGCTTTTCTATAATATATAAGCACACCGTTAATTGCCTTTCTTAAATTTATTGAATTCCTTGTACTTTTTCAAAATGTTCTTGATTTTACTATTATGTTCAACGTCTTTAACTTTTGCTTTCAAAAAATCGCGTTTCTTTCTTCTAAGGTCTTTGGGAGTTTCCCGACTGAGGTCTACGAACTCTTATGTAGTTATTTCAATCAGATTTTTAAGTAATCTCACCTTTGCTTGTTTTCTCTTCCCAGCTATTTCCATGCACTCGTGGTTGAAAAATGATTGTTCCTACGTATTTCCGTGTGTCCCAGTTTCTCCTTTGCTAAAGTTTAATTGCTACCTCTGATTTTAATCCAAGGATCTTCAACACTACAGAACTCTGAGTCTTTTAAGACCGTAAATCTATTTGAAACGTCAATCGATATTCCTCTCTTACCTGGATCTCTTTTAATTTCTTTTAATATCTCTTTAATTTATAATAAAGAATTAGACAGCCTTGTAGGAAAGTTATTTTTGATCTCAATTTTCACATATTCAATACCTTCTTCATTCATCGATAACCTATCTCTTACAACCGCTAGTACAAAGGAGTGAGCAGTGTCTCAATTAGCTCATCTAAACAACCGAGCATCATTTATACTAGATTGCGTTCTGCTATCTAAGCAAACGTGATCAAATAATTATATGGTTTTCCATCTGGTGAGGTCCAAGTATATTTATGACCGTCGGGAATTCGTAATTTTGTACTTTTCACGATAACATTTTACGATGTTGGAATCGTCACGAGGCTAACATCGATGTCATTACTTTCCTTATGCAGACTTTCTTCCCTATAATATATTTGAAAATATTTCAGTGTTGCCAACCACATATAAACATAAGAAATTGTCAAACAGCTTCCGTACGATGAGAGGTTTACATCAAGGTTGTTAGAAACATCACACAACACTATAGCAAAAAGACGTTGAGTGTGACTGTCTCCCAACCATTCTAGGTTGTCAGTGTTATCAACAAGAGTAAACATCACAATGTTGAAAATGACGTGAATGCCATTGAACGAATATATGACAAATGTGACAGAAGCAGCGTTGGAAAATGGAAAACATAGTGTGAGTGTTCTCGTCTTCCAAGTACCCCAGTGTGACAGTGTTGTCAACCAATGCTAACATACAAGATTTTCGCATAAAGTCTACAGCATTGGCAGATATAATTAAACTGTTATCTATACGAGGCTTGTACTATGTTAGTGTGCACCCACAAACATCCATGTTGTCAGTTATGTCCGCCAAATGCTTCTGTTACATTTGTTATATATTCGTTCAATGGCATTCACCCATTTTCTACATTATGATGTTTAAAGTGGTTGGTAACAGTGACAAGCTAGAATGGTTGGGGGACGGTTAAACTCAACGTTTATTTTTTGCTATAGTGTTGTGTGATGTTTCTGCCAAGCTTGGCGTATACATATCTCATCATACGGAACTTGTTTTACAATTTCTTATTTTCATATTTTGTTGGCAACATTGATAAACAAAATCCTTGGGAGACGAATATGTCCGACGTATATTTTCTCCAGTGACGAATAATGTTTATGCTACGTTTCATGGATATACATCCAGTTGTACGGAAACCATCTGCCGCGTTGTATTTACAATTCGTTGGTAACACTGACGAAATGGGTACGCTTGGGTGCAACGTGGTATCAAACCCTTGCCAGAGTCACGTTCCAGCAGTGAGCCAAACACGAAAATGATGGGCTCAAGGGCTTATGCATGATGCATCGAAACATTCATTTTTATTTCTGTCCAATATACCATACATAGGGTCACAAACACCAATAAACTGGCCCCATTAGGGTCAGGTTGCAGGTTTGTCCGTGATTTGTAAACGATTTCGTACATCTCATGGTAAGACCTTTCAGATGATATAGGTTTTCCCCAGGTACTTCGTCCCGGTATGGAATCATCCCTACTTATTTAATACTGAATATAAAATGGTTATACACTTACAATATTCATTTTCGCTAAAAGTAGAATGTGCATGAACTTAAATGTAAATGTGTTTCACGCGTGTCTATCATTGTCGGATACACTTCACTTTTTACACATGCTTTTTCTGCAATTTTTAGTCTTGAAACTCAGAGGTACAAATCTTTGAGCGTCCATAATCAGGAACTGTTTGTTCGTTTCCTTTGAGGTCTTCGGATTGTGAGTGCTAATAGATGGACAACACTATATAGTAGTCAGAAATATCTAGTCGCTACAATAAAAGCAAAATGTCACCGAAGTGATAGTAGAGCGTAGACAGTTAGATAGATAGATATAAGAATGATCATATTTACCAAGATATTAATTTTCTTTTGAAATATTTCCCAAAGTCAAAAATATCAATCTGATATAATGAACTATTCTATAATGATGCCAGCATAAAATAGAAAGAACGTTGAACAGTTGAAAGTCTATTACTAACATATGTTAATAGCGAATTACTATGTGTACAGTGGGGCACATAAATTCTTGAGGAAAATCCGTTAGGCAAGGCAAGGCAGTTATTACGCCTGGTATAGCAGCTAGAACAACAGCATGAAGTTGCCCTCACTTGTTAAAAGAACAAATCTTAAAGAGCACTTTTGTGTGGGAAAAGGCAAAACGCTGGCTGACAAAATGACAAAAGAGAATCTTTGCATATTGTACTCACAGTACACAGCACAGTACCAGGAAAATGTATAAGGACACAACAGGCACCGATGAGAAGATAACAGATAGGGGACTTAAATAATCTTATAAGTAACTCAAATGATGATTATATAAACAAGTTAACTTAATTCATAAGATTATACATACATACGTATCAAAAATATATGGATGCAATATGCGATATATATAATAGGTTATTTTTAAGTAAACACAAAGTCTTGCTCAGAGTTAAGAAGTATTAATAGTACTCCTAAATGCAAATCAATAAAAACATGGAAGGATCATTCAGAGGAAGACCCCAGCCCCTAATTAAAATTTTGGGCTCTAACAGGGCCTGAGCTCCTAGCTTCCGCTGCCACTGATTGTTACGTAATATTACTTCGAAAGAAGAACTTGTCCGATTTCATTATTCGTTAAAGCACTTTTGAAAATGCTTAATATTGGTATGCAGTAATTTATGTGGTTCAGTGGTCAATGTGCTTGACCAGTAATCTGAAGGTAATCGAATCGAGTCAGATCCACGAATAACCGGTAATTTTGTACTGCTATAGATATTTTGGTGGCGATTAATCGGCGATGACACACGTTTTATTATGTTCAGACATTTGAATAATCGGATGTTTCAGTATCAGAACTATCAAATCTTCAGAAGTAATAATTGTGATAATATTTACAATCTCATAAAAGATTCAAAGTAAGGATCTCTTATCGTACAGGATATAACATTACAGCCACATACGCAGCATTTCGCAAGAATATTTCGGTTTTGTTTTATACCCACGGGAAGAGGTATTTTTCTTCTCGTTTATAAAACAAAACAAACAAAATTGCGACGAGAATTAACATCTTACATTCGACAAGATACAAGGATAACTCAAATTATCGTCTCGTTTGAAGAAGAGAATAGAGATGAAACGAACAGTATCGCAAACATTTCTTCTTTTATCTCTATTCTCAAAATAGTGTAGTCCATGATTTAAGTATCAATTGCATGGTAGACTGAAAGTTTTGCTCTATTTTGTTGCTTTGTATTTCAGAGCTCATTGAATTTATTATGGCCTGTGTAAGTAATGTGTCGCAAATCGATTATAATTACTTCTGCATATCCTAAAAGTTAGTTTATTATATTCCTTACTGTTCAGTGATATTCTGTTATTTTATAACACACATTTTGCTTAAAGGATAGAGTAGAAACTTTCGTAAAGTTTAGTGGAACGCTACGTTTAAAATTTTTGTAGTTGCAGAAGAGTGTTCTGGAGGTTCGAACACCTTCCCGAATTCCCGACTTATCTGTAAGTTTTGGCTAATATAAGGACATCCTTCAAAATTTTAATACCGTTATGATCGTGAACACCATACTCCTGGGTTTTCTCGGGGTTCTCCCGTTTCCTCTCACTTTCTTCATTCCACCATTTCACTAATCTCTCATTATCACCTTCTCCTTTAGCCTAAACGTGGGACAAAATATGAACGGTACACATTGTGGATGCAACTATAGAATGATTAACTATATTATGTAATTCTCACAGCAAAACCGTTATGATTATTGGAACACAGCACCAGGTTGTTTCACAAATCTTTTCAGTTGGAGCAGCAATTTACTTTGACTATACCTTTAACTATAATTTTATTGTACACGTAACCCATTTTGTTTTTTGATTATAGGGTTTTTGGGATCTACGAAATGTTTTTTATGGCATACTGTCTGGTGCTGTTTGAAAACCAATTTCACAGTTTTGATACTGCTTCGCACTATCGGATATTATGGTTGTACCGAGTTTAATGTATTTGTACATGTGGGGCCATATCATATTGTTTTGATTTATTTGGGACTTTAAAGATTAGTCCTCTTCATTCCCTGCAGTACATGCTGAAGATCTTCCAGTTTATCCTTTCAGTTTTCACCCTTGGTTATATTTTCGTCGAAATAATAAAGTCTCTTCTGTTTCGACTGTTGTACAGTCCCGGACATTAATAAATGGAGGTTGAAACCGTAAGAAATAATTTCTTTAGCCTCCATTTATTAATGTTCGTGACTCTACCTGGCTCGCCAATTTGTATATTTTCGGTTTGAGAGCATATCACTTCACAAACTTCTCGACAGAAACTATAATAATATACTGCGGTCTGATTAGAGACTAGTAAATTTTCCCATATACATTGAATGGATTTTATGTGACAAAAGAAAGTAAAATAAAAAATAACTCATTCCTTTTAGTTCCATGTGATACAGCCAGGTATTGTTGGGTTTATAGAATTTGTGCGCCCTTCTTGTTTATGTTTATGCTTTCGGTATGTGCATTTATATCGGTAGACAAGCGTTACAGTTTTGTATTTTACAGATTTCATTAAGTTTTCGCACTTTTCACAATCGGAAGTCTGATTTTCACTCACGTGGAATGTCCATAAACCGTGAGAGTTGAATTTTGGTGAAAATTAGTGGCAAGATTTAGTTCGAGTTACTAAGTAACGTAGTAATAGTCACTCGATGCGCAAACGCTTCGTTAAGCTGCTACACCGACGCCATCTTGAAATCCTGTAGGCAATGTGCAAGAATACCCTTGTAGCACAAAAATAAAATAGCTTTTGATAGATCTGACATCAGTATTGTAAACCAACGTAGATAATCTATATGTGAGAGTACTTCCAGTGCATGATCGCCATCTTGAAAGGCGCCATATTGAATCGCCGTCAAATATAATAAATGGCAAGGGGTCATGTGCGGTATCAAATAGCACTGGAATATACTCCTGAATCCATTTCCGTAACCAACGTTTACATATCTGTTTTCACTTCAGAGTTAAGAGCTCTCTCGCTCACAGGAACATATAAAAACTGAGCAAGTAAAATTTGTGTTATGAAATGCGGTCGTGCGAACACTTGCATAATTTTAACTAATGCAGTAGTAGTCACTTGATCTACAATAGTCACTATACCTGTAAGATCTTGAGGCTAGTGAGAGATATCGTTAATTGTGTGTGTTATTTACAAATTTAGAAAAGTAAAGTTAATATCTTAGTGCATCTGTAGTGATAAAAGAGGTTGAAGTTTTTAAACAAAAGGCCAGTATCAAAACCAAAAAATCCAACACAGTGTAGAGAAATTGGGAAACCTTTACAATGAATGGATGTCTTTGCAGAAGTCGCCTGTTCGGCGAACTGAATTACAAAAATAAAAAAAAGGAAAACTTTCTGAACAAAACTAGATGATTGTTTCGACATTGGCCATTTTTCTACTTTGGATCTCAACGACAACGAGAAAGATAAAATGTTTCTTCGTAATCAGAGGAATAAAGAATGAAGAAGATTCAACATCTGTACAAGAAGATGGGTTCAGTAGTTCAAACTGTTCAAATACTCCTGGTGATGGTGATGGGCGAGAAAGAAAGCGTTAGCGTAGAAATTTCATTACATAGAAACTTGTTCCAGGATTGGATAAATGCAAATTTAGTAACAGACATACCATTCATATTTTAACTGATGTTGCTTAAGCATTGAATCAAGATGTAGATGTCTTAGTTAAATAGATAACCTGTTCTTCTTTGTCGTCAATATTTGCGTTAGTTAGAAGTTGCAAGCTTGCAAGAAGTTTTCTTGGGTGAAATTGAAAAAGTAAATACTGCTACCTTGCACAGGGATGGAAAGATGTTTCTTGTGTTAACAAAAACACAGTTCGTTGACAGACTACCGCTTATTGTTTCCATGAACCTCAACGATTACTAGCACCGAGATATTCAGAAATTACCATCTACCGCAGGAGAACATCAAGCGATTGATGTGCATAATACTCTGGACAAATGTGGCCTTCGTGATAAAGTCCAAGCTCTTTGCTGTGACACAACCTCCGCAAACACTGAATGAATAGTATAAAAGGTTCATGCATCTTTCCGGAACAATATTTCAGAAGAGATATTGTATATTTGTTATGCAATCAAGGGCGCCCATCAGAGGGGGCAAGGTGAGACGCTCGCCCGATCTAAGAGAAAATTGAACTTGGGAATATTGAAAACCCCACAGAAGTTTTACATTAGTTACAGGAAAATTTGAATCTATATTTGAAATGTCGCGTATCGTTGCCCCCTTTGAAACCACAATATGAACGCCCTTGTATGCAGCTATCACATTTATGACTTCGTTTTAAAAGTTGTTTTAGTGTAGCAGAACAACAATTGTTCCGGAAAAAAACATTTGTCTCTTGAATCGTATGCGATAAGGTCCAAATGATATTTACAAAAATAATTTCAAGCCCGCTATACAAGATTAGCACATTCAAGAAAGACTACATAAAACGGTTAATGACATTCTTCAGATTGCTATGGAGAATATCAAGAATAACTTACCCAGAGAGGACTATTTTGAACTTATTGAACTTGCTGTTATTTCTCTCGGAAGAGTTTCATCCAGAAGAATACCATTTCGTTGCCCAAGAGCTTATCATTATGCCAGATGGATGACAAAAGCAATATATTCCTTGAAGATTTCATTCTTCCGTGACTAGTTTTCAGTGAAGTAAAAGCTTGATTCACTTTCACTTACTACTCGTGATACTACCCGTTATTTGCTTTCCCTTACTATTTTTTCTTGAAACTACAATAAAAAAAATTAAATATAGCTTGTAAGTGCTTGTTATTATATCTTTATAGGTTCAGCCATCTATTGGATAATTAAAAAGCTCCCAATATATGAACACCAACTTTAGGCTCTATGCAGCACCATTTATCCTCATTCGGTTGGAATGAAATTTTGCACAGGATAACATTTCAACAAGTGGCACTAAATGAAGGGGTGTCCCGAAAAGAAAATTGCATTGATGTAAAATAAGGATCGGCCGAACGACTACAGGTATGGCCGACGATCCTGGGGGGCCGAGGGGCCCGGGTCCCTCCAAAGCTCATGTGGGGCCCCCTTATTTTATTTAAGAATATACAATATTTGACATAATTTGAATGTAGTTTGTCTTAAAATCCTCATATATGCCTTCTTCATGTGAATGCCCCCCCCCCCAAATTTACAGAAAAATTGTGCCCTTAACTACAGGCACCTTCTTAATGAGAACGTAATATTTCCTCTTTATTAGTCGATGACCTTCGAAAATTCAACAAGTAAATATATAGTTTGTTGGAAATCAGCGTTTTTATTGTTTTTTTCTTTTATTTTTTATTTCTCTGGAAAAAGAGTTGAAATCTTTATTCCTTCATGAAGTCAGTTAATTGTATTCAGGCAGTAGGAATGTTTGGTTTCTCTTGTCTCTCGCTGTTTGTAACGTCTTTGCGCCTACCTTTTTTCATTCTTTTACGCATTAATATACATTGTAAAATCTATGAATTAACCAGATTTCTTTTTCTGAAAAGACCTACCTTCCACAACGATATAATTCCAACAAATTTGTCTGTCTCTGAAGTTCGACTAATCTTAAAGTGCACTCATCTCTCATTGTAGCCGCAAAATTGATAAAATTAAAATTCCAACTCCTTCCGCATCCTCCTGATTCACCAGATTTGTCCCCCTCGGACTACTACTTGTTTTCCGATCTGAAAAAATGGTTGGCGGGAAGCAAATTTTCGTCAAACGAGGAGGTGGTTTCAGCAACTGGTGCCTATTTAGCAGAGTTGGACCAATCATATTATTTAGAGGGGATCAACAAACTGGAGCAGCATTTTACGAAGTGTATCAGCCTCAAAGGAGACTACGTTGAAAAATAAAATAATGATATCCCTGAAAATGCAGAAGTTTTCAATTTTGCACGGACTTATCAAACCGCCTTCGTATTTTGTCTCTTTGGAGAAAGAGTTGCAATCTCTATTCCTTCTTGAAGTCAGTTAATTGTATTCAGGCACTAGAAATATTTGGTATGTATTTTTACATATTTTTGTACTTACGTATTTTTGTATTATAGACTTAAGATGTAAGAATTAGACATTCGTAAAGCATCTTTATATATATGTAGGTAAGAGTTTTTGACTACGAGTCTGCAGTGATATGCTACCAGACATTACCAATAATAATAATAATAATAATAATAATAATAATAATAATAATAATAATAATAATAATAATAATAATAATAATAATAATAATAATAATAATAATAATAGCCTGAAAGGTTTTAGGATGTAGGATTTACATTTCTGGGTTTTAGGCTTTTATGGTCATTTACCCCTTCACAATTTGAGGATTGACGTCCGTCGGTGAGCATACAATCTGCGGAAAGGGAAGGAAAACAGGATTGGGGAAGGAAGGAAGGGGCCTGAAACCTATAAGTTAAGTACCACCCCGGCACTAGCCTGGATTGAATGAGGAAAACCGAGAAAAACCTCACTCAGGGTGGCATGGCCTAAAAAGGAGCGTTACATTTTTCGGCCGAGTGGCCCCACCTGCACAGAGAAAAATCTGTTCTCCGGACAGCGGTATATTGTACAAATATACGGAATCCTCTTGCTTACTATAGAAATCAGTACGGAGCATACGTTATCGGTATGCTACATAGGCACTGCCCTCAGATGTTACATCATGACGTTGCAGGATGTCTGACATCTAACAGTTTTCCGTATATTACATACATATATGTATGTTACCTTCGTCAGCTATATGTTATATACGTCCATTTGTATGTGACATCCTGACCGCCTACATTGTTGCATACGGAAAGTAGGTACAGACGGAACACTTATACAGAAAGTATTATAAAACATGCGTTTTCAGTTATACGTCTGCTGTACGTTAAGTCCAAAAACTACAGGAATTACGCATGTAACCTATCTTTTTAAGTACGCCACCTACTTTCTTTTCTCAGTGTGGAATCGATTCAGGAACCGCTAGGAGACAGCGATAGCGACTACGCTATATAGGACTACACACTGAAATGTATGCAACGTTTTAACCATTTGAACCTGAGGTCAAGCGTACCGGCATCTATATTTTTAGAAATATAACGCTGGGTATATATATATATATATATATATATATATATATATATATATATATATATATATATATATATGATGAAAAAATTTTAGAAAGTATAGAACTTTCGTGTTATCACTAAAGATTAATGGAAAGTTATATAAGATTAATGACATGTTTGCCTTGTTGCAGGTTTGATGACTTTGTTTTCAAACTATGCATACCATATAACCGAACATATAATCCATTTTCACTGAGTAAATTTGATTACATGTGAAATATTTTCTAATGCACGGAACATATATTCGAAACAAGAAAAGAATTTGGTTATATGTACCGAGGTACGTCCGGTACAGTCTGTCCTATATATAGGACATCGGCCGTTTAGGTTAATAATTAACAAAAAATAGAACTTATACCTAATTTCGACTGACTGTAAGTTTTGTGAAACTACTATTTTGGCAAATCTACATACCGGAGCGTTATGTTCTACAACCAATACACAGCTTTTTACATTAGAGATTATAACAAAACGCACGTCAGAATTCATTAATCTCTTAGCTAAGGAATAGAAGGCTACCTATACCACTCACTTCAATTTATATTATAGTGAGTTGCTGCCTTTAAGTAGCATCGTAATTCATAATCATTTTAGTTTAAGTTTGCAGAATAACTACTTCTATTACGTTTTTGGTGGGTATTCATATAAAGAATGTATCTCTTTTAGTTAATAACACTATTGCAGTGTTTCTTTGTACGCAACATTGATAGTACTCTGGGAGTCTAGCAAAATAAGTAGCCAATGGGAACAGAAAATTTAATGGGTTTCAGAGAAGGTACTTTCAAAAAGTTAATATAAAAAGGTACAACAAAGATAAGTAGCACTCTTAAGCAGAAGAAAACGCAGAAGAATAGAAGTGAAGAATCAACTAAATAAATTGGAGCATCTTACTACCAATATACAAAACAAAGACATACATTTTCAATAGGTGAATTTCAGTTTGTTGTGTTGATAATGTGCATAGATATAAACATCAACTCTAAGTTAATGCTCGAAACGTTTTATTGTTAATGAAATATATCTGAATTATTTTTTAGTTGGAAATTTTTTTAAATAAAATTTTTCATAAAATATTGTAGTATCATTTGTAAAAATGCTACCTGATTTAATGTATGAAAAATTACGGCAAGAGCAGAATAAGTACACGCAAGGTTACAAGTCTTTACACACGGATGGTTTTGTTAATTCGTGCAAACTGCGAAGTATTACAAACTCTTTCAAGGCACGGATATTAACCCTAGGAACACCAAGGTATTTTTGGTTTACATGGAACACCAATGGGTTGGGAGGGGAAAGCTCTGAGGCCCACAGTACAAAAGTCATTATTTCCAACGGGAAATAATTTATCTTGTCTCATATGAACTTGGGGTGTCTAAGACATCATATTTTTTTATTCTCTATTATTGCTATTTTCTATATTATTGCTAGTTTTCTAAGTACAGTGTTGGTTACGATTTTTTTTATTTATATCAATAACTATGACCTATTAATTTTATTTGTTTGTCTAAAAAAGTATCAAACAGATCAATAGCAACGTAATACAGTGTAGTATGAGTACAAAGGTGGCTTCTAAATGCATTTTGGTGGTGGTGCAGTAAAGTGGAGTAAAATGTGGAAGAGTGGGGTATACTTCAGTATTCAATTGAATTCAGAATTTATCTTTTATAATTCCATCCCGCTTATACTTGGAATAGCGAACTTCTTTCAAATTTTGTTTCCACGAAAAGATAGGCAGTGTGAGAGACGTTCATTCGACACTATAGGGGATGTCACCAGAGAAACAGTGTTGCCAACACAACTTACAATTTTTCTAGTAGCACAACTTGAGGTTTTTGCACCTATGGAATGAACATGTAAAACATAAGCAATCAAGCTACGGCTTGTCTGTCAGTTTTGTAAAGTAACACCACTACGACATCATGAATATTACAAGGGATTAATTGCAAAAAAACAAGCCACTGCTCCCTTTTATTCCATTTGCATTATGAAATAAAATGTTCAAATCTCTGTGTATTGCATCAAAATCAAACAGAGTTATTTCCACCTTGCTATATTCGAGCTCATTATCTTCTATGTCGGATTCTCTTAAAAGTTGTTTAAGTTCTTTTTCAATAGAACTTTGGCGAAAAGCTCGACTTGCCATACTTCCAATGCTGCTGCAGATTCCCACGTACAGTCAGAGTAAAAGAATAACGAACTGACAACTTCCTATGAAATACGTGTCTTCAGTCAGTGTTGCAGCCTGCTGCTTGTAGATTCTATGATTAGAAATACTTGATAACATCCGATGATGATGGTGATATATATGGTGATTTCGTTAGTCCGTACCAGGCCTTCAAAATGGAAAACGGTTCGAGATATGTACAAACTTAAAAACACGTATCCCATTAGTTGCAAAGTACAACAGAGCGAAGTAAAAAGTTTCGTCCCAGGGTCCCCCGCAGGGTCTCAGACGGGGTCCAACTCAAAATTGTCAAATGGAAAAAGGGGTCAAGTGGTATATCGCTTGATACATCTTTTAAAAAGAAAGAAGCTACAACAAGTCCGGATTCGCTACGATCAGCCTATGCAACATGGCGGCGGATCAAAATTTCATCACAAGTTGCATTGAAAACAATATGGCCACCCCTATAAATCTGAAACGGGCAGCCAAATGTAGAAACTGAAAAACAAGTGTCTCATTATTTCAAAAGTACAACATATCACAGTAACCAGTTCGAATATCCAGGCAGGGTCCACCTCCAAATTAGCAGTTGTGTGATTGTTCTGAAGGGGGAGCTCCTCCGTGGCTAAGCGGTTAGCGTACGCGCCTTTGGTGTGAGAGTCCCGGGTTCGATTCCCGGCGGGAGCTTATGTGGTTCGGATTCCACGTTAATCAGTAGGTCCACGTCTCATATAGCCTCGCTGCTGAAAGGGACGCTAAACTAAAAATCAACTCAATCAACTCAACTGTTCTGAAGGGAAGACCCTGAACATTTTGAACAGCTATATTTCCTTCATAACATTGATAACATACGTTTTCCGGGTACAATACTACAGAGACTGTTCAGTCCTCTTTCGTGACACTACTGAAAAGTGTTGTCTCGTCTCGTAGTCAACACTGGTAACATACACAGTATGGAAATGGGAGCGTTATGGTGGACAGGTAAACATATTATATTGAAACGTCTAACGTTGTTCTAAGAATTAATTTACCATCACACAACATACAAAGGATACATCATATTTACCTTGGAGACGGCTGTTGTCCGTTATGTAACAGATGTGCACTTCACACAGCAGGTTTTACATCACGTTTTACCGAAACTGTCGTCCATGGGCAGCAGGACAACGGTCCAGACGGCGATAATAATTATAGCCCAGAGCTTCAAGCTCTGCCTCTCCTATGCTTCGAAATGTGGTCATTACACGTTGCCTCATATCTTCTGGTGTAGTTGGTCTATTCGTGTAAACAAGCTCCTTAAGTCGACCCCAGAAATAATAGTCCATGCACGTAGGGTCTGGAGAGCTAGGAGGGAGAGGAGTATTGGACCTTCTTCCTAACCAAGGGTGCAGAAATAAGTATTTAATGCACCTCTGCATATACGAGCATAATGTGCTGGACAACGACCAATTGCATCCACATATTACGCCGCACATGAAGTGGGATATATTCCAGCAGTTGCGGTAGATGTTCTGTCAAGAATTGATGGAACAGAGCCGATATCAAATTTCCATCAATAAACCAGAGCCCAATTACATGTGTTCCAATGATACCACCCCTCACATTGATGCTCCAACGTCTTTGTCGGTCGATCTTTATTGTCCAGTGCGGATTCTCCGCAGCCCAATAATGCGCATTGTGTAGGTTGACATGACCACCACTTGTAAATATTGCTTCGTCTGTCCACAGCAGGTACATACTGAAAAACATTAGGTTTGTCCTCAACTACTGACGGGCCCAATTACAAAACTGGAGGCGCTTATTACGGTCGGCATCTGTTATAACCTGGCAGAAGGAGATATGATACGGGTGGCGTTTATGCTTCCACAGTATACGCAGTACACTTGTTTGACTAATTCCGCAGATTACGGGCAATATCTCTTGAGGATGCTTTAGGACGTACTTCGACAGCATCCAAAACATCAATAACGATATAGTTGTCATCTACAATTGGAGCATGTCTGTGACTTCCGATACTGAGGAGGTATGCGCCCTGCTTGTTTCAGATGATTTGCTATCCGTCGAAGTACATTATGGGAAATTGATTGTCACTGTGGGAACCTTGCGTTATAAATTCGGGCTGCAGATCTATGGTTTTGCCCACATTCCCCTAACACCATTAGCATGTCAAAAGCCTCCCCGTTCGTATATGGCATTGTTCCAATACAAGGCTATCTTTAGTCGACACTGCGCTAATACACGATATTAGGGTAGTACGTGCCACCTTCTACAATGAAATGGAAGCCTTCTGACAGACACACACACATACACACACACATACACACCTCAATTCGTAGCGTGTATTATCTTTTGCACAGTACAAGTACTTCACTACAATTCGTACTAACGACCCTTCAGCAAAGCCTGCTCAACTTACTGAGGAACAAACTGTGTTCCAGCGTACCTCACGTTCGTGCCCTTCAATTCAAGGTTATCTGCGACTGTTTCTCTCGAGAGGCTTATGTTTTGTACAACAAACATGAACCAGCAAATAGCACAATCCAATTGCAGTAATCGTTATCAAAGATGTGTATGTTTATTTATTTCGGCATTTCATTTGAAGTTATACGTTTCACGACATTAATGTCTCATGAATTTCACTTTTCACGACGCATAGGGAAGAAAAAGGCAGGTAAGAACAGAGCTGGAACCTTGCGTCAATCCCATTATTCGCCTGTTGTTACTGAGGAACCCTGAGCTTAAGATACGTATACAGGCGAACCAGGCTGTGACATCATTCAAACCTAGGTCGGGAATTGGAGGGGGGGAATTCATTGTCGAACGGAAATAACAATAACGGGGAGAAGTTCGTAACGTGACACTCGGGGATTGGCATGATTTATACGTCATTGGATAGCACACAGCAAGTCCAGAATACAGGTCTGTTTATACCGCAGTTTTGGTTCTGGGATGAATGCAGGCAAATGGTGCAAAACGACATCCCAGGGGAATGTTTCGTATAATTGCTGTACCCTGGAGAGTTATGGTGAGCATCACGGAAACAAATCATCGCGTAGTGCACAGAGCCGAAATATTTCATCCGTTGCACTAACCAGTCGGGAGGATACAGTGTTCAATTTCCTTGATCCCAAGGTTTCGCAGGTCTGGGAGGGGAGAGGCCACCCTAAGAAGCAACATCACAACTACCGACAAATGCTTTCAAACACACATCATGTGCGGACACCAAGGTCAAGATCTGGGAAGAGTCCCAGACCTTTTACAAAACAGATGCTGGAAACATTGGTAGAGCATGCTTGCCTCGTTCCACATCACGAAGAATTCTGTGCAAGCATAGTGGAAACAGTTGTTTTCTCCCGACCGACTAGTGTCATTGACTCAATATTTCGGCTGTGTGCACCACTCGCTAATGTGTTTTTATGAAGAACACCACAACTCTCCAGGGCTACTTGGGACTGTCCAGCAATTTTACCGACAATTCCACTGGAATATGTGTTTTTTTCACATTCATTTCAATGCGACTTTTGAATACATTTTTCCCCGCCGTCATGTTGCATAGGGTGATCGTAGCGAATCCGGACTTGTTGTATCTTCTTTCTTTTTACAAGAGCTTTCAATCGATATACCATTTGACCCCTCTTTCCATTTGACAATTTTGAGTTGGACCTCGTCTGGGACCCTGAGGGGAAACCTTTTACTTCGATCTGTTGTTCTTTAAACATCATGTGACACTTCTTTTTCAGTTTTTCCGTCTAGCTGCCCGTTTCAGATTCATAGGGTTGGCCATATTGTTTTCAATGCGAATTTTGATGTCAGTTTGACCCGTCGCCATTTTGCATCGGGTGATCGTAGAGAATCGGGACTTGCTGTATCTTCTTTCCTTTTACAAGCGCTTTCAAGCGATATACCACTTGACCCCTCTTTCCATTTGACAATTTTGAGTTGGACCACGTCTGGGACCCGGCAGAGGACTCTGGGACGAAACTTTTTACTTTGTTCTGTTGTCCTTTGCAACTAATGGGATACGTGTTTTTTAGTTTGTACATATCTCTGACCACTTTCGATTTAAAGGCCTGGGACGGACTAACGGAATCACCCATATATATATATATATATGTGTGTGTGTGTGTGTGTGTGTCTGTCTGTCTGTCTGTGTCTGTGTGTGATTATAATATAAAGTGATATATTGACATATTTAGATGTGAGGAGGTTTGAAGAAATAAACTAATATAAATTAAAATATTTAGATTGCAAAAAATAATCAGAAAAAATGTATATTCTAAATTTTTATAATGCGCAGTTGTCAACACTACATCAAAATAATAGCTCAGAGTGTTCCTCCATGTTGTAATAAGAATTTGTTACAAAGGAAAATGAAATAAAGAGCCAAAATATTCGAATATAAAAGTTAGCGTATGTAGTTAATTGCCGCTTAGTACTAACAAGGAGAGGACGCTCTGAGGTCCGCAGCACTTCCTTTGTTTATAAATAAAAAAACACTAAAAATTAAGAAAGTACGTTTTATGATGATGGGGTCAAGCTTCACAATGTCATTCTTTATAGATTTTTATGCAATTAGAAATGATACAAAATGCAAAAAAAAAAAAAAAGTAATTTGTGGGCCTCCTAGCCCCCCCCCCTCCCCACTTGGTGTTCATGGGTTAAATATATTTCCTGAACGAAGAAGAATTATTCAAACTTTGTAAATTAATCTTCACTAATAACATAGTAATAGGTCTTAAATTTCAACTTGGTAGTCGATGAAATCTGCTGGGTAGTGATAGTCATTAGATCGCGTATGATCATTTATATAGAACTTTATCAACTATGCATGTAATGTTTGCAAATAATCATTTATTATTAATTACGTGCAATTAGTTGAGCATCGAAAGAGAGTTCTGATGAGTTTTTGTTCATCGCCGCTGATCGAGATTTTCGTGATATGTGAGTGTGTGATTATGTATTATTGTATACATATTATATTACATTGCTTCAAACTGTTTAGAAGGTTTAAATGTAATAGGATAAATAACATTCCAACTGTGGTAGGAATATAAAGAGATGTTTATGCACCCAAACTGAGTCATTACGTGTTTTCTTTGATTGTTAGTATTATTCGAACTGTGGAAAACCCTATAAAACACGAAGAAAATTTAAAAACGAATCATTAAATTTATTTTAAGTATTAGGGACTCGGTGAAAATACAAATGCTTCAACGTGACGAGGGGCGGTTAACGGCGCGTTTATGTGGAGAAATATAGTGACAGGCAAGTACTTGAATTTGTGTTCAACGAAACAAGTGAAGAAGAAGATAGTTATTATTATTTCGTTATTTTCAGCATTCTCTTTTAAGATCTATGATAGTTGGAACTTCGACCTGAGACGCATCACTAGCTCATTGATTTTCCGTTGTTAAATGAACGGATACTACCAAATCCTACAGTACTCCTTTGAACATATTTTTCTAGTTTCTTATTCGATTTTTGAATAAACATAAAAAACATATATTTGATTAAACCAAAACACATAATAAAGACAAAAGAGTATAAGATTTATTAAGGTCAATGTAATTATATGTCAAGTACGAAATAGTAACAAGAAAGACCGAACATAAGTGTTTGTCTTCAATGAACAATGGCAATGATGAAAAGAATTAAATGACTAGCATAAATCATGAAGCATGATATCATTTGCTACAACAAAATTGATTTCTGTTACATTGTAATTCATACTTTTGCAAACACCTAAACCACTCAGAATAAAAATCTTGTTTTGTTCGGAGGAAAATAACATAACTATAGGAAAGAATTAGTTCCGACTTTTCTTGCTTATTGTTCTTCAAATTGCAAATTCTTTGCTATGACCAAGATTCTTTTCTTCATATTCTTCACAGTTCATGTTATACTGGGACACTGTCAGGTATGTGCTATCTTTAATATGAATATCATTGTCAGATGGACAGTAAATGTGAGAAATGAATGACTAAGACACTTTGGTTATTGTATGATACAAATTAGATTTAAAGGTTAAAAATGTGAAACGAACATAAATCTCTCAAAAGAAAACTTGTAATGTGCGGAGGTTCAGTTGGTTTATTGTTCGATCTCTTCATCATACCATTATGGATTTATAGGTTAACATATTAGAATCTGAACCAAATCAGCAACCACTGAGAATCGAAACCACATTTCCCAAATCATCTCCGCATGTCTAAATAGATGGACACTTTATACGGGCTTCGATCCCTCACTACTAGTCTAGTGATTACGAGCGGTATTTTGTGTATCTGTTCTTGTTTTAATTTATTTCGTTGGTTTCAATTCCACATTTAACTGTTCGTCACTGTCTCATATAGCGTCAGTGTTGAATATGCTGTATTTCAACAAACAATTAATCTTTTTGGTACATTTATCTTGTTTTGTTGATTGAAAGAAATACTATTCATACAATTTAACGAAAAATAATTAAGATGTGTTTATAAAGTATATGAAATATGATAAAAGACAGAGATTTTAGTACTTACAATATTCTTATCGACTAGTAGCCAAAGAGTCTTCTTTCTTTGGAATAGGAAAGTTTGAATTTGAAAACCACCATCTCTGCCACAGCCTGGACGGATCAGTAATCAATTGATGTATATTGTTTTCGTTTGACTTTAAATATCTGTGAATGATTTTACGGATTATTTGTTGATTTTGCCCCTTTTTATTAAGTAAAGTAGAACGATTGTGAGGAACTTTATGTGCAATATTTACAAAAGATATTTAATACCCTAATGTAATTACTGTGTTACCCTTTGAGAGCTAGAAACAGTAATATATTTCGCGACGGAATCATCTGTATAAGGTACTAAATACGTAATAAAATACTCAGTTACTCAACTTTCTCTTCGAACTCCTAATGTGAAAATATCTGAAAATAAGAACTTTTTATAAATAACGTAGTTCCTAAATTTCTTAAATTTCTTAGTCTTACTCTCGTCAACAATTTAAGACAATTCGAAGATTAAACTTCACATTAGATGGGTTTTAAGTGTTGCAGCATAAAGTAATCTCGCTGGTTACGTTCCTATAATTCCCGAACAAAAAGTAAATATCTTTCATTAAATATTTGAGTTGAATTTCAGTTTAGCGTCCCTTTTAGCAGCGAGGCTATGTGAGTCATTAAATATTTATTTGCAATTTTCTCTTCCGATATAATAATCACTATCGAAAATATCTGTAGTGCACAAAAAGTGTATCTATACCCACTAATGGGCCTGTTCAGTTTGGGTTTCGGAAATTAGGATATACTTCAACTCATCTTGACCGCTTCAATTCCCATGTTAATCAGGTAAGTATCTTTAAAGTCTCTAATATAAACACAAACCACATTACCACATGAAACATACGTTTTAAAATAATGGACACTGTATTTCAGATCTCATATAATAACAATTTAGTGTAATGTCAATGAAAGCACAGAATAAGATAATAAAATTCTTTTTAAAACACTAATCTCTTAATTTCTAATGTTGCATTTACTTAAACACAAGACATAATATTATATATAAGTAAAGGATATCGTTTATTGATGTGGTCCGAAAAACTTACGTATAATTTGTAAGTTCTAACTACCAGTTTACCTAATTACCTTTTTATTTTTGAATCATTGCTAATTTTTGAATTTCAGGTTCCAGATTCGGATGGACAGCGTTCCAAAGAAAATGCTTTTGCAAAAGTTTCAAATTGCGGCAAGTATTCAGTATACCAATTTACATTAAAATACAGTTTTCTTTATTTAAATGTAAACTGAGAGTTATAACCAGAGACGTATAACAGCGATTTCTTTATAAAGACACATTATTTAAAAAAAAACTTCTACTGATCAAATAAAATCAAATGAAAATCAAACTAAGGAAGCTTCTACAGATCTGAGTCAATCACACTAAATAATATTTAAAAAAGGACATTGCAAGCTAATATAAATTGAACAAATCACAAGATACAAGACTCATATTTTTGCGTACCGAGTACGGCATCAAACACCTCAAACTATTTGTATAAACCAATAACATTACTTACAGGAAAGAAGTATCCCTTTTACATTTTCACGTAGTCACATGTTTCGGGTCGTAACTTCGCTTGATGGTACGCTACTAGAAATTGTTGGAGACCTCTTATTCTTGAATGCTTTCAATTCCCAGGCCTTAGGAATAACATGACATGAGTGATTTCTGGCATGTTATTATTGGGATGCAGTATCAACAGAAAAGAAACAAGTGTGCCGTAGGTGAATCTGTTTCTTATCTTGCGCATTCACTGTCATTGATATGTGTTGTGCCGCAATTTACGTGACAGCTGTAGTTTTATGTAGAGGATAATATCAAGAATTATTCAGTTGGTGATGCTGATTAATTATTGCTTCATACGGGCTATATAGATGGAGTACTGTTTTTGTGAATTCTAAAAAACAAATTACCATTTAATTACACAGGCTTAAGACATCAATAGTTGGTGAATGAGGCTCTTGATATCAAAGAAATACATTCCACAAAAACCTGAGTCGTAACTTCTGCATCGCAATTTAGATCCGTCTTGGCTTCCTCAGACTGAGCTGTGACGATTAATGTCGTTATATTAATATATACCAGTATAATTGGTTTACATAATATTTTGCGTCCCCAAACCTTTTGTAGTATGTCATGGAATACTATAGCTATTGCTGTGAATTTTATCGCAAAATATATAGGAGACAATGTTCCATAATGGAAAGAACCAAGTCATTGTATACACAACTCCAAAAGTGCATTACCACCTGCAATTCTCCTCTTCCTGCAATAGCAGGCAACCCAAAAAGCTCGGCGCTTCGGTTGGTTGCGAATTCGAAAGGCGTTGGACCAAACCTCAATTTTGTAACAAATATATCAGTGTGGCAAACTGCAAATAACAGAATAAAACTAATTATTGAAAATGACAATTTTATTATCGTGGCGGAGTTGGATGACATCAAAAGTTACAACATGATCTTACTTAAGCAGTTCAAACAAGATCAATGGCAAGAAACATATCACAGAAAAGCATTTCTCTCCTCCCCCGCAACAAAAAAGAATCACATAAAAAGAAAAAAGTCACATAATGTGAAGGTTTAATATAAAAGCCTCACTAAATATTTTAAAAGTTGACAACGGAAAATTCAAGAACAACTGAACCGAAGTGCATGCGAATGAACTGTAGACATAAAATGAGGATACGGTTTCGTATTTTCCTTAAAAAAAGGTTCGGTGGGGCATGAGCCCCTCCAAACCTTTAATCACGAAATATGAAACGTGTTAGTAACACTATGATAAATGCGTGTAAAGGACATGAAGAATTGCAACGAAACTTTGTGTATGGACAATACGTCAAAAATAAACGAATACGGGTTTTTATGTTCTGTGGAAAAGCGATTTTAGGGGGCAAAAGTCCCCACGCAAAATGTTTAAAGCTGACGCCCGAAAGGCAAGGAGAAGTGAACTAAAGTGAATGAAATTGTGAACAGAGATTGCAGACGTAAATTGAGGATACGGGTATCGAATTTTCTAGAAAAAAATGTTGGGTGGGGCACGGACACCTGCAAAAATTTGATCACGGAATATGAAAAGTGCTAGTAATACTATGTCAAATGTGTGTAAAGGACATGAAGAATTGCCAGGAAACTTTACGTATAGACAACACGCAAAAACAAAGGAATACGGTTTTTGATTTTCTGCGGAAAAACGGTTTCAGGGAGCAAAAGAACCCACCCTAAAATTTGAAAATTAACGCCGGAAAGATTAAAGAAGTGAACCGAAGGGAATGAAATTTTGCACACATATTATAGGCATAAAATGTGGGTATACGGGTTTCGTATTTACCTGAAAAAGACGGTTAGGTGGGACAAGGGCCCCTCCAAACCTCTGATAACGAAATATCGAAAGCGATAGTAACAGTATATCAAATGTGTGTAAAGGGCATGAAGAATTTCAAGGAAACATTGTGTATCGACAATACGCCAAAAATAAACGAATACGGGTTTCTATGTTCTGTGGAAAAACGATTTTAGGGGCAAAAGTCCCCGCGCAAAATTTTTAAAGCTGACGCCGAAAGGCAAGAAGTGAACCGAAGTGAATGAAATTTTCCACACATATTGTAGACAAAAATGTTGGCATAAGAGTTTTGTAGTTACTGAAAATGACGGTTAGGTGGGGCACGGACCCCTCCAATCATTTGATCACGAAATATCAAAAGTTCTGGTAAAAATATGTGAGATGTGTGTAACTACAAGAAGGATTGCAACATAGCTTTCTGTATGGACAATATGCAAAAAATAAACGAATACGGGATTTTGTGTTCTGTGGAAAAACGATTTTAGGGGGCAAAAGTACCTACGCAAAATTTTTAAAGCTGACGCACGGAAAGCAAGGAGAAGTGAACCGAAGTGAAATAAATTGCGAACAGAGATTCAGATGTAAAATGAGGATACGGGTTTCGTATTTTCCTGATAAAAAGGTTGGGTGAAACACGGACCCTTCCAAACCTTTGATCACGAAATTTGAGAAGTGCTAGTAACACTATGTCAAATGTGTGTAAAGAACATGAAAAATCGCAACGAAACTTTGCGTATAGACAATACGCGAGTAAAAGGATTAGGGCTTTTTTATTTTTTGCGGAAAAAAAGTTTCAAGGGGCAAAAGAAACCACCTCAAACTTTTGAAAATTTACGCCGAAAGATAAGAAGTTAACCAAAGTGAATGAAATTGTACACACATATTGTAGGCATAAAAAGTGCGTATACGGGTTCGTATTTACCTGGAAAAAATGTTAGGTGGTGTATAGACGCCTCCAAACCTTGATCAATTCTGTTTTTATATTCTGTGGAAAAACGATTTTCGGGAGCAAAAGCTCCCACCAAAATGTTGAAATTTTATGCCTCAAAGGCAAGTTGAAGTGGACCGAAGTGAATGAAATTGCGAAAAGAAATTGCAGACATCTAATTAAGGAATACGGGTTTCGTATTTTCCTGGAACAAACGGTTGGATGGGACACGGAACCATCCAAACATTTGATCAAGAAATATCAAAAGTGCTGGTATCAGTATGTCAGATGTGCGTAAAGGACATGACGAATTGCAACGAAAGTTTGTGTATGGACAATACGCGAAAAATAGACGAAAATGAGTTGTTTTATGTACTGCGGAAATACGGTTTCAGGGGGCCAAAGCTCGCACAGAAAATTTTAAAAGTTGACGACCGAAAGGCAAATAGAAGTTAATCAAACTGCATAGAATTGTGAACAGACATTGCAGACGCAAAATGAGGGTACGGGTTTCGTATTTTCATAAAAAAAATCGGTTGGTTGGTGCACGGACCCCTCCAAACTTTTGACCACGAAATATGAAAAATGTTAGTAACACTAGGTCAAATGTGTAACGGACATGAAGAATTTCAGGGAAACTTTACGTGTTGACAATACGTAAGAAATAAATGAATACGGGTTTTTATTTTCTGAGAAAAAACGGTTTTAGCGAGCAAAACTATCACCCAAAATTTTGAAAATTTACGCCCGAAAGGCAAGAAGAAGTGAACCGAAGTAAATGAAATTATGCACAGATATTTTACACACAAAATAAGTGAATACGAATTTTGTATTTTCCTGAAAAAAAGATGGTTGGGTGGGGCACGGAGCTCTCCAAACATTTGATCACGAAAACATTGTAAGCCTCAAAGGTGCCTCCCGAAATATTATAAAATACTATATATACTGTTTGTGCTTACTGTTGATCTTCCAAATTTAAAAAAAAATCGGATGGATACACTTGTGAAACACGAAAGGTCTTATTTTACATATCCAATATCTACACACAATTTCTTTCGCTTCTGTCCACTCCTTCCGCCACCAGACGCCTCGGTCCACCCAAAAGTTTTTTTCCTTCCAGGAAAATACGAAACACGTAGCCCTCCATCTTACCTCTACAATATTTGAGCACAGTTTCATTCACTTCGGTCCACTTGTTTTTGCCTTTTGGCGTCAATTTTTCAAATTTTGTGTGGGGGCCTTTTCCCCTTTACCATTTTTCCACAGAAAATAAAAAACGCATTAGCTTTTTTCGCATATTGTCACTACACAAAATTTCTTTGCAAATCTTCATGTTCTGTAGGCACTTTGGCAAACTGCTATTAGCACTTTTGATATTTCGGGATCAAAGATTTGGAGGGGTCTGTGCCCCACCTAACCTTTTTTTCGGAAAATACGGAACCCGTATTTCCTCATTTTATGCCTACAATATCTGTGCACAATTTCATTCACTTGGGTCCACTTGTTATTACCTTTCGGGCGTTAACTCTCAAAATTTTGGGTCTGGTTTATCACCCCCTGAAACAACCTTACCGCAGAAAATAAAGATACACGTATTAGTTTATTTTATGTGTAGTATCGACCTACCAAAATTTTATCAAAATCGGAGTGTTACACTTGGGAAGTGTTACTTGTCAGTCATTGTAGAATTATTTTCCTTGTTTTTCCATCAATAAGAAAATGCATGACAAGTAAAGGGTCCAAATGGATGAATCGAGTTGCGGGATGAGACAGTGCGACTGATAGAGGATATGGAAATATGTATATGTGCAAAGTTATAAGGGCTGAACGCCATAAGAAACGGAGAAGGGTCAAAAATTATGGAAGGAGGGCTATGCTATGTTATTGAAATACATCAAATAAACTATTAAATTATAAAAATAGGGAAAGATTGACAATGCAAACGGTGACAGTTTCTCCTATTGGCAGAAGGAGAATGGGCAGAGTAGATCGCGAGCCTCTGGCAGCACCTTCAAATCCGCCATTTTGAAATATATGATAATTTTGGAAATGGAAAGCTAGTGATGTGATATATCAGTTAGGGCCAGCATGTTCTCAAAAGTCAATTATGAATTTAGTGATTGGTATCTGTACTTAGTTGTTAGATTTAGGATAATCTTCATAGTTATTTACGAAAACCTAGGAGACTCATACTCGTATGTTGAAAGTATGGACTATCACGAAAACACATATAAGTTGAACATGTCCAAAGCCAAGAAAATTAACCTCGAAATTGATATCCAAGTTGTATATTATTATATTTCACTGTCGAATATCAAATTTCACTGTTAGTTTTCTTGGTTTGTAGATATGAGTTATTTTTTGTCCATAATACGACTAATAATGCTAAAAGACTCACAAATCAAATTTAGTTCGTACCTTTAGCATTTCTTACAATCAACGTTCAACTGTAGTTCCCAGCCTTTCAAAATTATGAGCCTCACAGACTCCTTCTTTATTACAAATATTAGTATCAATAATATAACCTATTGAAAAATTATATTAACGGTAACCCACCGACAAACTGTAAGAATCCCCTGTAAAATGAAATGAAGTATTTCATTTTGAAGAACCACAATTACGCTCTTTAGGCTAAGGGAGACAATGATTAAGGCAAGTGAATGTTGATGGAAGATATGATGGAATGATAATGTGGAAGGAAATTGAAGTATCCCGAGGAAACCCACACACGATACGATGGTTTCCACAACAAAGTTTCTTGGCTGAGGATCGAACCAGAGGCCCCACGTACCAGAAACAAGTGTTTACCACTGAGTCACCGTGTCCTCCCCCAATCCCTAAAAGGCGCGGACATCCAGTTAAGAATTACTGACATAAAAAAACGTACTTACCATTTTCTCACAAAGGAAACTCCACGAATCCCACATTCAGACCGTTTGTACCTCTTGTGTGTTGGTTTATGACAAACATTACTTAGTATATCGATACATCTGTCAGAATAATAGTGTTTGCTCCAAAGTAGGGGCAGGTGACTTAGTCATAGAGCGCTTACTTCTGGTGCGGAATGGACCTCGTTCGATCCCAGACTTAAAGTTTGTAGTGGATACCATCGTACCCGTGAGATTTCTCGGAATTATCTTGTTTTATCCTACATTCTCATTTCACGAATTATTTCCCAAAAATTAGCTTCCATCTATTACGTCTCTTTATTATTGGATCGGATTTCAGTTTAGCATCCCTTGGGTAGCAAAATTACATGAGATATGGAGCTACGGATTAACATGAGATAAGAAATGCTTCCGCTCCCGCCGCGAATCGGAGCCGGGTCTCCTATGCGAAAGTCGCAGACGCTAATCAATATCCATGCGTGATCTCTCTGTCTTCATTAGCCTAGAATGCATAACATTTAAACTTTATGGACTATACTGAGACAAAGTAGATCAATCAAATGTGTCCATCTTCCCTTTTTTATAATTTTAATGATGTTCTTGTAACTTTGACCGTGTTCTAAGATTCCTGCTAGTTGAAATATCTTAGTTAACTTGCCTCGGTCAATGTTTCATAAAATATCCCCATAATTCTTCAATTTCTTTGAGGTGATCTTTGTGCTGCTCGTGTATCATACCGAGTAGTGCATTAATGGTAGCCATGGCTAAAAATAATATACATTTCCTTTCTCCCGACTTCGATCCGACATTTTGTTCTAGAGTTATCGCTGCTTCGGGCATTTTTCCGACTGGGTTTTGGCTGCTCATAGCGCCAAAAGGAAGCATTTGTGCACCCAGGCTGTCTTATCATGGTGTCAAGAATTAGCTCCCAACGCTGTCAGTGTTGTTTTGAAACACGCTCTATATCTCTATCCTGTTTCTGATTAGCTTCTCTTTGCCAATCAATTTCCATTATTCCCAAAACAAACCAAAAGTGAAGTAAATTCACTAAATCGCATACCCCTTATGCTCCCATCTCGCCTAAAATGATAGGCATTCTTATCTTGGAGATGTAAGTGGCTGATAAATCGTTAGGCTAAGTGGGATTAGGCTAGAAGGGATGGAATCATCTGAAAAGGTAAGGGGACGGTAGGTAGCGGCATGACGTCACGCAGTACCCCATGCCTATCTTTGTCCATTGTAAATACTTCGGAAGTGGGGGGTCGCCGTACCCAGTTTTTTGGAGGTGGGGATAGGGTCCCCCGCGTTCCCACGCACTTTTACCCCGCTGCTAAGTATCAATTGCTGTGAGGACTAACGAAAAATATTACGTAATAATAATAATAATAATAATAATAATAATAATAATAATAATAATAATAATAATAACGGATCTGAATGATAAATATATTTTTTCAACTTTTATTACAATTGCTGTCTGTTCCTGTGAAACTGGTTATATTGTTTTTATAAGGAATAAAGAGGCTTCAAACAACAATATGGTTTGTATAAAAGAAAAAAGCCTTATCAGTTGTATTACGAACTAACAAACTGACCTTGCGTCTGTTTTTTTTAACACAATGTTACGAGGCACAGAAGCCACCACGCCTGCGATGTGATTGCTTTTTTGCCTCAGGCAGTTTCAGTACTAAAGTTAAGACTTTCATTCTGTCAATTTATGTCAGTCAGTCACACAGGTTCTTTGCAACGCTGAATTTTACAAGAAAGGTTTTGTTCATCGAATAGGAAGCAAAGCCCACCGTACGTTGTAATCCCTTCCCTTCTTTTCCACAGTGTGTGAAATTTAACTTGTATACTGTAGTAAGTTACAGAAGGACAATGCTAATTTTTTAAATGACATTATCGAATAAGATTGACCAGTATTACAATATATTCAAGATGAAAAATATTCATTTAACAGTCGTCGTACTTAGTTGTCTGCACTGAAATTCCCATAATGTGCTTTCTTCTTTTCTAATAGGAGCTCCGAGCTTCTTCGTGGCTAAGTGGTTAGTGTATGCGCTTTTGGTGTGAGAGACCCGGGTTCGAGTCCGGTGAGAGCTCATGTAGTTCGGATTTCACGATTTATCAGTAGGTCCCGCCTCATATAGCCTCGCTGCTGAAAGGGACAACAAAATCAACTCAACTCATATTCAGCACCATAGGAGTCAGAGTTGGCGTGGGTCAATGAAAACTTGACTCACGACCCACTGACCCACCACCCATTGTGACCCACGACCCACTGACACACCAACCGCATGACTCAATCTGACCCACGACCCACCATGACCCACTACCCACCGTGTCCCACTCTGACCCACCATGACCCACCACCCACAATGAACCACTCTCATCCACTTTGACCTAATCTGACTCACCAAAATCAATCGTCATCAAGTCTGAACACGATCCACGGCCTCTTCTGAAAAACTAAAGAGTTTACACTTGTACTAAAACAAGACTGTGAAATTGTCACTAATCGGAGTTTGAATTTCTAGTCAGTCGCTCAAGCACCACTCTGTTACAATAACGGTGGATCTGACGTTTACGATATAAAATCGTAAAGTGTTTATCAGTGAGGAAATTGAAACAGTTCGAGGTGGGGGGAAATCAGTGTGTGCCTAAAATATACTTGTACTGAGAGAGGATTCTTGCAAGTGTTAATTTCTGAACGCATTCCACAAGAAACTTCTATTCACAGGAAAATACCCCTGTACAATATGGAAAAGGTTATGGTTTCTCAGTTCACAGTATTTTTCTCACAAAAGACTTGAAAAATCAGTTGTTCATAGGGTATAAAAGTGCTCGGGTACCCTATGTGAGAGCATTTCCATAAAGTATGCTCATAATTGTAATTTGTGTAATCACTAAAACCCCACGTTGAATTTAAGTTACAAATATGCATAATACCAATTATTATGAATATTTATTCACAGTAGTTTACCTAAAGGAAAGAAGAGACACACTAAAAATTAGGTACAAAGTTGAATAGCACAAATAGTATACATTAGTAATAGTAATTAGTAGTAGGCCATTAGTAATACAAGTATACATTTTCCGTAACTCGTAATATTCCACCTTAAAACAAATCTGAAATCGGATTTATTTCCTGTTTGTAACTTTTTGGCGGTAAATCATCCGCAGTGGAATGATGTCCATCCTTCAGCCAAGAAGTAACTAGCTTGTCTACTTTGAGCATGTCTAGCCGTAGGCCATTAACATTGATGAGCAACAAGTTAGACAATGTTTGACCACTTAGTCTATTTATAATATCAGTTATCTGTAAATTCATAAGGGAAAATCCCCATTGCCACTCTGTCGTGGAAATTGATAATACTTCTACCCGATTTCTGCAACTTCTCATCGACAATCTACTTCTTAGACTTAAGTCTGATAATGATTTTTCTTGATCAGGTTTGAAATACTCAGCAAGAAGTATCATCTTTCTATCACCATACAACATCTTTTCCATATCGACCATGTCAGTTTGCAATGTCGACCCATGTAGAACAGAAACTTCATCTACCACGCCTTTGATAGGGAATCTTGTGAATAAATTATCAATTAAAGCCTGATAAACTGATGATTTCTTATTTGTTTATAAATTTAATTTTTGCAATTACACATGAAGGTTTGATGCCATTATCAAGTTCCCTCCCACGTCTAGAAAGCGAAAGGGAAGGAGGTTCCTGGAAAGTGTTCAGAGGTGAATGGGAATTTCCCTCCTTCTTCCCCTTCAATTAGCACACTGCTGTTTGCCATGTGCCAAATTACGAGGAAGTTCAATTAAATTATCATAATATAATTATTTCCTTGTTGAATTATCAATACTTTTCAGTGGAAAAAAATAATGAAATTTCAAAGTTCCAAATCAAAGTAAGTAGACCAACGTAAAGGGAAAAATGTATAAAATTTTCATACAATTATGCGTACAATCCAAACTTAAAATTTTCGTGTAAGCTTAGAGTACAAATTTTATGCCTATTTTTCTAACAACTTTATCGGTTGATTGTCCTGTACTTTAAGTGCTCTATATAATAAACATAAACCTCAGCAATTATTACAGCAGAAAGCAATGGATATATGAAGCCAAGCACTGTGTTTTTTGTTTCTGATTTTTTTTTCTTAAATATCATCGATCGTTTTCGATCATTTTTACAAACCAACTCACTACCAATTTCCCATATATAGAAAGTGCCCTCCCCCCACATAAAGGAGAATTTAAAACATGCTAGGATACATTCTGTTTATTTTCAATAAAGAGTTAATACACTGAATTTCAGCTCCGTAAGTTTAACGGCTTGCGAGATACCAATTTTTTTTCGCAAAAATTCGGATACTCACTACCTCCTTAGGATATTATTATTGCATTATAATAAAAGCAATATAACATCCCAGTTTGGATTAAGGCCTAACTATATACCAAAAGTAATTTCATTTGACTTTGCAATTTGACCGTGATGATCAGGCACACATAGTTACATTCAATTTTTTATATAATAATTTATATATTACAGTGATTCAAAAATGTATTTTTTCCAGTAGTTAGCTCTAAAAACTCAAAGGTCTCGAACACGGACGTACGCAGGGGATGGGTCCGGGGGTCCGGACCCCCCCCCCCCCCGAAATTTCTACTTTTATGTAAATTTAGCCTAATTTAAGGGGCAATTTTAGGAATTTTGATATAAAATACCCTCATATTGAGTTTGGACACCCCCCGAAATAAATTCCTACGTACGCTACTGGTCTCGAAAGCCAAGTTGTAGTGTAAGTCTTATTGCTATTATTACTATTAAAAATATCAATATCCAAAAGTGCCTGAAGTTCTTTTTTTTAAGGGAAATGAAGGTCTTGAAAGTAAAACGGAGACAAATTTACCAGTCTTCAGAAGATACTGTCTACAATGCAGTGAGCAGAGAGGATCGGTAGATCATACTGAGTCCGTGGGTCGCAGTGGGTGGTGGGTCGCAGTGGGTCACGGTGGGTGGTGGGTCGCAGTGGGTCATGGTGGGTGGTGGGTCACAGTGGGTCACGGTGGGTCATGGTGGGTGATGGGACACAGTGGGTCACATGCTGTTGAACCACGACCCACTGACCCACTCAGAAAACTTAACCCACTTGACTCACCGACCCACTGACCCATTCCATCTCTGATAAGAGATATAACTCCGAGAGGAATTTTGTTCCTGGAAAACCTCCCAAAATCATCAACGGTACGAAATATGTCTGCAATGCAAGATGTCAATCATTTCCAACTCTATGCTCTGTGACCTAGTTTGCTATTCATGTTTTCAGTAAACTAGACAGACAAAAGGAAGAATAGAGGCTTTCTTCCAGAAAATTGTGTTCGAGGGTGGGGGGTCACACAGGCCTGTATCCATGGGGAGTCTATGGGTAAGGGCTCGCCCTAAATTTTTACATGAGAATGACTTATGAGCATTAAAGTAGTCAGCCATTAGGATTTTTTTGTTTTAGGATGATACTAGATTCGACTCCTGGTGTAAGCTCAACTTTCAGTCATGTGTCATTTGCAGGTCTCGTTTTATACAGATTCATGTACATGTTCATTTCAACTTAGCAAAGCGGGTAATATGTGCTAGTAATACTAATAAAGCTCAGGTATTGGCCTTTCTCTATTTCAAAACCACCTATTTTTTAAATCTCTTTCCCATAATATCTATTACTGGAGCTATCAGTATATTTTTGTTTTTCGTCCTTATACAACAGTAAGGTTATAAAGGAAGGTCTTTTTAATGTGGGTTCGGAACTTGAATCTGATTGGCGGTTCCCAACCATACTTCCTCGCCTCCAGGAAAACTGGATTACAGGGCAGAGTCTAAAGCAAGAAATTTCTCTTTTTTTGCTAAAAAAAAACTTTAGTTCGCATACTAGTCATAGCACATGTTTAGAGGTTTTTCAACGAATCTGTATAAAACGAGACCTGCAAATGACACATGACTGAAAATTGAGCTTAAACCAGGAGTCGAATCTAGTACCATCCTAAAACAAAACAAAATCCTAATGGCTGATGTTCTCATGTAAAAGTTTTCTCATGTAAAAGTTTTAGTTGAGCCCTTCCCCCTAGACTCCCCATGGATACGGACCTGTGTAACCCCCCACCCTCGAACACAATTTTCTGGAAGAAAGCCTCTATTCTTCCTTTTGTCTGTCTAGTTTACTGAAAACATGAAAAGCAAACTAGGTCACAGAGCATAGAGTTGGAAATGATAGACATCTTGCATTGCAGACATTTCGTAACGTTGATGATTTTGGGAGATTTTCCAGGGACAAAAATACCCTCAGAATTATATCTCCTATGGTGCTGAATATGAGTTGAGTTGATTTTGTCGTCCCTTTCAGCAGCAAGAATATATGAGGCGGGACCTACTGATTAATCGTGAAATCCGAACTACATGAGCTCTCACCGGAATCGAACCCGAGTCTCTCACGCCAAAGGCGCATACACTAACCATTTAGCCATGAAGAAGCTCGGAGCTCATATTAGAAAAGAAGAAAGCACATTATGGGAATTTCAGTGCAGACAACTAAGTACGACGACTGTTAAATGAATATTTTTCATCTTGAATATATTGTAATAATGGTCAATCTTATTCGATAATGTCATTTAAAAAAATAACATTCTCTTTTCTGTAACTTACTACAGTACAGTTAAATTTCACACACTGTGCAAAAAAGGGGAAGGGATTACAACGTACGATGGACTGCTTCCTATCCGATGAACGAAATCTTTCTTGTAAAATTCAGCGTTGCAAAGAACCTGTGTGACTGACTGACATAAATTGACAGAATGAAAGTCTTAACTTTAGTACTGAAGCTGCCTGAGGCAAAAAAAACAAGCACACCGCAGGCGTGGTGGCTTCTGTGCCTCGTAACATTGTGTTTTAAAAAAACACACGCAAGGTCAGTTTGTCAGTTCGTAATACAACTGATAAGGCTTTTTTTTCTTTTATACAAATCATATTGTTGTTTGAAGCCTCTTTATTACTTACAAAAACAATATAACCAGATTCACGGGAACAGACAGCAATTGTAACAAAAGTTGAAAAAATATATTTATCATCCAGATCCGTTATTATTATTATTATTATTATTATTATTATTATTATTATTATTATTATTATTATTATTACGTAATATTTTTCGTTAGTCCCCACAGCAATTAATACTTAGCTGAGAAAAGTTGAAAAAATATATTTATCATTCAGATAAATATTGTTTATTTATTATTATTATTATCATTATTATTATTATTATCATCATCATCATTATTATTTTGTAATATTTTTCGTTAGTCCTCACAGCAATTAATACTTAGCAGCAAGGGTAAAAGTGCGTGGGAACGCGGGGGACCCTATCCCTACCTCCAAAAAACTGGGTACGGCGACCCCCCACTTCCGAAGCATTTGCAATGGACAAAGATAGGCATGGGGTACTGCGTGACGTCATGCCGCTACCTACCGTCCCCTTACCTTTTCAGATGATTCCATCCCTTCTAGCCTAATCCCACTTAGCCTAACGATTTATCAGCCACTTACATCTCCAAGATAAGAATGCCTATCATTTTAGGCGAGATGGGAATTCCCATCTTACTTAATCCCATCTCGCCTAAAATTGCGGTAGGATGCAAGGAGGGAATTTCTGTACTGAAGAGGGAATTCCTATACCAGCATTTTAACCAGATATTTCAATCTATATTGGCAATCTCTGTCAACTACAATCTAAATATATAACAAGTACTATAGAAGAAGAAAGCATAGGGGGTAGGCTATTTAGTGTATTTAGTTCACCTTTGGTTTGTTTTGGGAATACTGGAAATTGATATGCAAAGAGAAGCTAATCAGAAACAGGGTAGAAATATAGAGCGTGTTTCAAAACAACACTGACAGCGTTGGGAGCTTATTCTTGACACCATGATAAGACAGCCTGGGTGCACAAATGCTTCCTTTTGGTACTATGAGCAGCCAAATACCAGTCGGAAAAATGCCCAAAACAGCGATAACTCTAGAACAAAATGTCGGATCGAAGTCGGAGGAAAGGAAATGTATATTATTTTTAGCCATGACTTCCATTAATGCACAACTCGGTATGGTACAGGGGCAGCACAAAGATCACCTCAAAGAAATTGAAGAATTATGAGGATATTTTATGAAACGTTGACCGAGGCAAGTTAACTAAGATGTTTCGACTAACAGGAACCTTAGAACACGGTCAAAGTTACAAGAACATCATTAAAATTATAAAAAAGGGAAGATGGACACTTTTGATAGATCTACTTTGTTTCAGTATAGAATTGGCTATCTAGGAAGAACTGAAATTATATGAAGTCCATAAAGTTTAAATGTTATGCCTTCTAGGCTAATGAAGACAGAGAGATCACGAATGGATATTGGGTAGCGTCTGCGACTTTCGCATAGAAGACCCGGCTCCGATTCCCGGCGGGAGCGGAAACATTTCGGATCTCATGTTAATCCGTAGCTCCATATCTCATGTAATTTTGCTACCCAAGGGATGCTAAACTGAAATCCGATCCAATAATAAAGAGACGTAATAGATGGAAGCTAATTTTTGGGAAATAATTCGTGAAATGAGAATGTAGAATAAAACAGGATAATTCCGAGAAATCTCACGGGTACGATGGTATCCACTACAAACTTTAAGTCTGGGATCGAATGAGGTCCATCCCGCACCAGAAGTAACCGCTCTATCACTAAGTCACCTGCCCCTACTTTGGAGCAAACACAAATTATTCTGACAGATGTATCGATATACTAAGTCATGTTTGTGACAAACCAACACACAAGAAGTACAAACGGTCAGAATGTGGGATTCGTGGAGTTTCCTTTGTGAGAAAATGGTAAGTACGTTTTTTTTATGTCAGTAATTCTTAACTGGATATCCGCGTCTTTTAGGGATTGGGGGAGGACACAGTGACTCAGTGGTAAACACTTGTTTCTGGTACGTGGGGCCTCTGGTTCGATCCTCAGCCAAGAAACTTTGTTGTGGAAACCATCGTATCGTGTGTGGGTTTTCTCGGGATACTTCAATTTCCTTCCACATTATCATTCCATCATATCTTCCATCAACATTCACTTGCATTAATCATTGCCTTCCTTAGCCTAAAGAGCATAATCGTGGTTCGTTAAAATGAAATACTTCATTTCATTTTACAGGAGATTCTTACAGTTTGTCGGTGGGTTACCGTTAATATAATTTTTCAATAGGTTATATTATTGATACTAATATTTGTAATAAAGAAGGAGTCTGTGAGGCTCATAATTTTGAAAGGCTAAGAATTACAATTGAACGTTGATTGTAAGAAATGCTAAAGGTACGACCTAAATTTGATTTGTGAGTCTTTTAGCATTATTAGTTGTATTATGGACAAAAATAACTCATATCTACAAACCAAGAAAACTAACAGTGAAATTTGATATTCGACAGTGAAATATAATAATATACAACTTGGATATCAATTTCGAGGTTAGTTTTCTTGGCTTTGGACATGTTCAACTTAAATGTGTTTTCGTGGTAGTCCATACTTTCAACATACGAGTATCAGTCTCCTAGATTTTTGAAAATAACTATGAAGATTGTCCTAAATCTAACAACTAAGTACAGATACCGATCACTAAAGTTCACAATTGACTGTTGAGAACATGCTGGCCCTAACTGATATATCACATCACTACCTTTCCAATTCCAAAATTATCATATATTTCAAAATGGCGGATTTGAAGGTGCTGCCAGAGGTTCGCGATCTACTCTGCCCATTCTTCTTCTGTCAATATGACAAACTATCGCCGTTTGCATTGTCTATCTTTCACTATTTTTATGATTTAATAGTTTATTTGATATACTTGAATAACATAGCATACCTCTCCTCCCATACATTTTGACCCCCACCGTTTCTTATGGCGTTCAGCCCTTATAGCTTTGCACATATACATATTTCCATATCCTCTATCAGTCGCACTAAGTCTCATCCCGCAAATCGATTCATCCATTTGGACCCTTTACTTGTCATGCATTTTCTTATTGATGGAAAAACAAGGAAAATAATTCTACAATGACTGACAAGTAACACTTCCCAAGTGTAACACTCCGATTTAATAAAATTTTGGTAGGTAGATACTACACATAAAATAAACTAATATGTGCATTTTTATTTTCTGCGGTAAAGTTGTTTCAGGGGGTGATAAACCAGACCCAAAATTTTGAGAATTGACGCCCGAAAGGTAATAACAAGTGGACCTAAGTGAATGAAATTGTGCACAGATATTGTAGACATAAAATGATGGAATACATTTTTCGTATTTTCCTAAAAAAACGGTTAGGTGGGGCACAGACCCCTCCAAATCTTTGATCCCGAAATATCAAAAGTGCTAATAGCAGTTTGACAAAGTGCCTACAGAACATGAAGAATCGTAACGAAATTTTGTGTAGTGACAATATGTGAAAAAAACAAATGCGGTTTTTTTGCTTTCTGTGAAAAGACGGTAAAGGGAAAAAGGCCCCCACGCAAAATTTGGAAAATTGCCGCCCAAAAGGCAAAAACAAGTGGACCGAAGTGAATGAAACTGTGCTCAAATATTGTAGAGGTAAGATGAAGGAATACGTGTTTCATATTTTCATGAAAGAAAAAACTTTTGGGTGGACCGAGGCGTCTGGTGGCCGAAGGAGTGGGCAGAAGCGAAAGAAATTGTGTGTAGATATTGGATATGTAAAATAAGACCTTTCGTGTTTCACAAGTGTATCCATCCGATTTTTTAAATTTGGAAGATCAACAGTAAGCACAAACAGTATATATAGTATTTTATAATATTTCGGGAGGCACCTTTGACGCTTACAATGTTTTCGTGATCAAATGTTTGGAGGGCTCCGTGCCCCACCCAACCATCTTTTTTTCCAGGAAAATACAAAATTCGTATTCACTTATTTTGTGTGTAAAATATCTGTGCATAATTTCATTTACTTCGGTTCACTTCTTCTTGCCTTTCGGGCGTACTTTCAAAATTTTGGGTCATAGTTTTGCCCTCTAAAGCCGTTTTTTCCTCAGAAAATAAAAACCCGTATTCATTTATTTCTTGCGTATTGTCCACACGTAAAGTTTCCCTGCAATTCTTCATGTCCTTTACACATTTGACCTAGTGTTACTAACATTTTTCATATTTTGTGGTCAAAGGTTTGGAGGGGTCCGTGCACCACCCAACCGACTTTTTTTTATGAAAATACGAAACCCGTACCCTCATTTTGCGTCTGCAATATCTGTTCACAATTCCATTCAGTTCGATTAACTTCTATTTGCCTTTCGGTCGTCAACATTTAAAATTTTCTGTGCGAGCTTTTGCCCCCTGAAACCGCATATCCGCAGTACATAAAACAACTCATATTCGTCTATTTTTCGCGTATTGTCCATACACAAACTTTCGTTGCAATTCGTCACGTCCTTTACGCACATCTGACATACTGATAGATGAGGATATTTTGATATTTCTTGATCAAATGTTTGGATGGTTCCGTGTCCCACTCAACCGTTTGTTCCAGGAAAATACGAAACCCGTATTCCTTAATTAGATGTCTGCAATATCTTTTCGCAATTTCATTCACTTCGGTCCACTTCAACTTGCCTTTGAGGCATAAAATTTCAACATTTTGGTGGGAGCTTTTCCTCCCAAAAATCGTTTTTCCACAGAATATAAAAACAGAATTGATGAAGGTTTGGAGGGGTCTATGCAACACCTAACAGTTTTTTCCAGGAAAATACGAACCCGTATACCCACATTTTATGTCTACAATATGTGTGCAAAATGTCATTCACTTTGGTTCACTTCTTATCTTTCGGGTGTAAATTTTCAAAAGTTTGATGTGTTTTTTTCCCTAAAACCGTTTTTCCGCAGAAAATAAAAAAGCCGTAATCCTTTTATTCGCGTATTGTCTATACGTTGCGTTTCGTTGCGATTTTTCATGTTCTTTACACTCATTTGACATAGTGTTACTAGCACATCTCAAATTTCGTGATCAAATGTTTGGAAGGGTCCGTGTTTCACCCAACATTTTTTTAAAGAAAATTCGATACCCGCATCTTCATTTTACGTCTGAATCTCTGTTCACAATTTCGTTCACTTTAGTTCACTTCTCCTTGTCTTTCGGGCGTCAGCTTTAAACATTTTGCGTGGGGACTTTTGCCCCCTAAAATCGTTCTTCCACAGAACATAAAAACCCGTATTCGTTTATTTTTGACGTATTGTCCGTACACAAAGTTTCGTTGCAATTCTTCATGTCCTTTACACTAATTTAATATAGTGTTACTAGCACGTTTCATATTTCGTGATTAAAGGTTTGGAGGGGCTCGTGTCCCACCCAACCTTTTTTAAAGGTAAATACGAAACCCGTATCCTCATTTTACGTGTACAATTCATTCGCATGCACTTCGGTTCAGTTGTTCTTGAATTTTCCGTTGTCAACTTTCAAAATATTTAGTGAGGCTTTTATATTAAACCTTCACATTATGTAACCTTTTTTCTTTTTATGAGATTATTTTTTGTTGCGGGGGGGGGAGAGAAATGCTTTTCTGTGATATGTTTCTTGCCATTGATCTTGTTTGAACTGCTTAAGTAAGATCATGTTGTAACTTTTGATGTCATCCAACTCCGCCACGATATCAAAATTGTCATTTTCAATAATTAGTTTTATTCTGTTATTTGCAGTTTGCCACACTGATATATTTGTTACAAAATTGAGGTTTGGTCCAACGCCTTTCGAATTCGCAACCAACCGAAGCGCCGAGCTTTTTGGGTTGCCTGCCTTTGCAGGAAGAGGAGAATTGCAGGTGGTAATACACTTTTGTAGTCGTGTATACATTGTGCAATGTTTGTGAATTCCAGTGCTAAGCTGTTGGCCGGATCTTGTCGAATATTAAAACAGTTGTTGGAGAAGATGTGCAAATCATCGCTATTATCGTTATTTTGATAGGTTCTTGCAACAATGTGCTAAGCATTTGGTCTAGAGTTTTAATTGTCACACTGTCTACATCTATGTCAGATTTAAATTTTTTGACTTTCTTGTAACCTGTAGAAATGTCAGATAGTCCGAAAGTCACTATTGCAATTTCTCTTCTGGTAAGTGAACTATGGTAAATGTTCTGATACTTAAAACTTACATACTGCATATTTGCGATTGAGCATGTATCGTTTTTTATTGTTATAGTTGTTATAATCTTAACAGGTGCTACGCGACTGTGTTGTAAAGATATCTAATGATATATAACTCCTGGTCATTCTGCGAGTAATTATTGAGTCGTTGATTTATCTGTTTTCATTAAAGTGAAAATACTGTGTTGTATTTTGTACCATTCATGTCAAGGAACTAAAACATGTTCTTTTGTATGCTGTGCAAGACGAGTTTCTTTGAGAATGCATCTATTAAAATACATGATTTGGCTACAAATACATTTCAGATGATAGATAGTAATTGAATTATCTTCACCCATCTCGACAATGCATCTTGTACAGATATCTGTAAGCTGAACTTACTGGTGAACTACTTTCCTGGAATATTGGGATGGTGCGATTGAAAATATGACATAGGACCATTTGGAAAGCAAACAATAAAAGGAAAGAAAGAAATGGAAACTACAATTCGTAATTATTCAAAGTAATTTCCGTCGCAGTAACAAGTCTTGAGTCAGGGAGCTCAGGAATTGTCAATAACTCATCCTATCCTCGGACTATCGAGAACGTAATTATGTTCAAAGTAACTTTCACAGTTACGAATGAATGAAACCCGTACTGACAGTTTGCGCATTGCTTAGCATATGGAGAATAAAGGGAGGAACACAAATAGTGAACATGTCTTCTCTTCTTTCTCTCTGTTCGAAAACCTAAAGAAGAACAACAGTCTCGTTGATACTTAAAAATGTTTTGTTTGTGTGTGAGTGTGTGCAAGAAATGGCAGGGAAGAGTTACGTAATACAGTAGTACTAAAAGTTGATCACAGAAAAATAGAACTTACCAAAGGAAAGGAAACGCAACATGAACTATCTACATTTTGAGCAGTTTCCAAGCAGATATGAAGACAATTGTAAATAAGAAAAATAACCTTAGAATGCTACATTTTTTGTAAACAAAAATTGTGGCTTATATCACCATTCAGACATTCTTCTTAACACTGGCATAAGGTCTTCAGTTTCGTATGAATTTTTGCCAATATCAAAATCGTGCCGAATTGTAAAACATGAACAATTTGATTAATCATTGTTCAATCGGCAGACATTGAAAGATGTGATGGACGTAAGCGATGTTATAAGGATGAAATATTAGGAATAAAATAAGTAATAAGAACTATCGTTTCACAATGTGTGTATCTAAAGAGTGTACAGCAAAACGCTAGCATGTATATTGTGATCATGAGTTCAAAAAAGTACGTACGATATAATATTTAAAATTCAGTTTCAAATACACCCCCATTTAACCTATTCATTTTATTATTATTATTATTAGTATTATTGACAGAACAAAGTTTTTTCTAAATATTCTGGCGGAGTGAATATATTAATATACGGGAACATGGTTCTCTTTTTCACATTTATGTTTTTTTTCGTAAAATAGTCATTTATAAGCCTGCATACTATTGATCATTAAATGATTTTAATGTAAAAATATTTGCCTATGAGCATTTTATTTTCTTAACGGTTACTATTCTCATAGCTTCAGATATTAATTTTGTATTTTATTGTGTCATTGTGTTAGTTCTCAATTTTATGAAATTTACCTTCGTTCCATTTTATGAGGAACATTCAAATGAAACCTGGTCAGTCCATCTAACTTTGCCTTACATGTAAGGTGGCACAACGTAACTGCGGGCAAGGGGGGTGAAACGATTGGTAGAGAGACTGAAATTTGCGCACAGATAGACGTAGCATAGAGCCAATGTGGTGTACGCCGAAGAAAAGGCTGTCATACAAGTTATCGTCCACTACCGAACGTGCAGGCGAGTAAGCAGGAACAACGAGGAGTGATTCGATTTTGGCGGCGGAGGGAATTGGAGGCCATGAAATGTATCGACGGATGAAGGCTGTGTACGGCGAGTACAGACTGAGTCGTGCAAGTGTTGTTGAATGCTGCAAAATATTCCTTGAGGGGTGTGAGTCACTGTAAGACAGTGCTCGTCCTGGATAGGTTCATCGTGTCATCACACCGGAAATGATTGCAGAAGTGCATGCTTTAGTCTTGGACAACCGCAGAATAACCGTGGACGAGATCCATCGGTTACTGGGTATTAGCGTGGGCACCGCCCTCACCATAATATATCAACACTTGAACTTGTGCACAGTGGATTACCCACCAACTGACCACCGAACAGCCCAATACGCGAATGGCGCTGTCTTTGAGTCATCTGCAACGTTAACATGAGAACGAATACGGCTTTTTGTCTCGTATTGTTACAGGGGACGAAACATGGTGTCGCGAATTTGAACCGAAAAGCAAGCAGTGGAAACATGCGAATTCACCCCTCCAAAGAAATCAAAGGCCTTTCACATGAGTTCTGGTAAGGTCATGATGTCCTTCTCTTTTAACCACAAGGGCCCACTGCTTGTCGAGTTCCTGGAACGGGGTACCACCACCAATACCTAGCGTTATCAAGGGACTTTACAGAACCTTAGACGAGCCATCAAGTCGAAACGCCCAGGCATGTTGTCTAATTGTGTTATCCTCCTGCTTGAAAACGCCAACCTACACGCGGCCAATGCGATGAAGACGACATTCCAGCAGTTTCGGTGGGAAACGCTGGAACATCCACCGTACAGTCCCAACCTTTCATCGTGTGATTTTCATGTGTCTGAACCTCTGAAACAAGCTATTCGCGGACATCCATTAGCAACGGACGACGAAGTGTGTGACTGGGTCCAGGCCTGGATCCATCAGCAGCCTACTATCTTCTTCAAGGATGGAATTGACCGGCTAGTGTCGCAATGGGATAAATGTGCCTGTAGTTTGGCGACTATTTTTGGGTATGTGTACTGTGTATCACTATCAGTGAGTATGTATACTGTGTATAACTACATTTTTAAATAAATACAACCGTTACCGTTACTTTACACTAGTGACCGGGTTTCATTTGAATGCCCCAATAAATTATCTTACCGCGTTGCCTTCAAAACTGTTATGAAAAATAATAGTTTTGTTGTGTCGTTTGCTACCGTGGTGATATTACCATATTTTAGTTGGGATTTATTTCAATTTTACAATTCGATAATTTAAACTCGCAATAATAATGTTAACTTTTAAGATCTGCATTTGCATAGAATATTTTATATAGTAAGTTAGTTCTTCTCATTAGATTACGCTAAAATGTTTTATTAATGTAAGGAAAAATTCACATTTTGTTTTCGTGAGCTCGACGACAATCACTAAGCCACAGTGAAAATACTCAAGTCTTAAAGTTTCCATTTTTGTATTTTAGGAAAACCGAATATCTTAAAGCAATATGAGAGCTAAAGTTTAGTTGCCATGAAACGTTTATCTTTGATGATCCTAATACACGCTACTAATCCACAATTTATTCCAATCTATTACATTATGAGTCTCAGAAAAAACGCTGGTTATGCTTTCTAAAATATATTAATATTTGTTTGAAAGTTAAAATTATCGTTTAAAAATGGAAGTGAAAGAATTGTCTTTTCTCCGCTGCTATCTCATGAAATATTAATACTATACGCATTAAAAATATGTGATATGTGTCATGAAAACTGAAGTTTTTTTAAAAAAAACTATTGTGAAGGTCACATTGTTATGAAATACTCCGCCTGTTGGAATCTTGGTATAAATAAGCTTCTTTCTTTTAAGTTCTGAACTGGAAATCCACCTTCCAGTTGTCTGGACTTTCAGCTTCCTGTTTAACCCTCGAGAGGGCGCATTGGCCTTACGGACACGAATCGGCGCATCGGTCTTTTTGACCTAGTTAAGTTTTTTCTTAAACAAAAACAAAGAATTCATGGAAACCAAGGAAAATGAGTACAAGACATGATATGTGAATTATTTTACTGATGTACAAAGCAAATTTTACATTATAAAAATACAAATTGCATACGGTAAAAATAAAACAAGTGGTATAATAATTTTTATTGTTGAACTTTATAAATCAAAATGTAATGAATATATGTATCTTTTTATAAGATATAGATTAATTCGAACTTATAGCTAATAAATCATTTTCTGATTATATGTCTATACATAGGATGTTAAATGAACAGCGGAGGTCCATAGTAGCACAATAGCAGGGTTCTATTGGTCGCAAAGCTTTAGCTTGATCATCTTCACTTTCTTCTCAGTCATTTGCTGCACAAGCCACACAAAGAGGTTGAGTATGTTTTCTGCAAAGTTATACCGTGCACCGAGCGCATGAAGTCTTGGTTTTGCGGTTTTTGTAGGAATCCCAAAATCCACAAGGACCTTCAACGTTTGGTGCTGGACGTCTACCTGGTGGTGCCTCGTTCGACAGGGCTTCGCCTCTCACTTGCAATATTCTTTTGATGTTTTCCTTGCAGTCCTTAGGAACCTGCTGAATGACCGGCCTTGACTTTACGTAGTCAACGCAAAGAGCCCAAGATAAGTCTTTCAAAAACTCTCTTCGGGTCATTCATTCCTGTATATTGGAGTTCAAGATGACATTCGCATCTATTGTACCAATATTCAGTAAAGAAAAAAATATGGTCAGAGGCCATCGTTCACTGATCCTAGACACTGTGTATTCGTTTTTCATTTTGTCGGCAACTTTAACCCCACTCTTTGTTAGATTATAAAAAGTTAAGATATCAGATTTTGAAGCATCACCAGTGGTGGGATGAATAGAATACGTCTCGTGTATTGTCGAAAGTAGAAGAACATTTTTCTTTTTCTTTGGCTTGTAGAGAACAACAGTAGTTGAGGGCTGAAATGCGAGCATACTGCTGTTCACTGGTAGATCGGTTGAACTTTTAAATACCAGTGATAGCTGTGATTTATCACTGCCCATAGTACCAACAACAGTCAGCTTGTAGTCGTCCCTCAAATGGATGGCCATTGGAACTGACATAAACGAGTTATCTACTGTCACCGTTCGGCCAGTACAAACTATTGGCTGTACAATTCTATCTACAATATCGATGACTTTGTTACTTTGCTGAAAAGGACCTGCTGGTTGCTTACCTGCGTAAACCTCCAACCTCACTGCGTAAAATGTCCTAGCACAACACAGGGCAAACATTTTGATACCATATTTTGCTGTTTTTTTTAGGTATATATTGCCAAAAAGGTATTAACCACGGAAAGAGTCTAACATTTCATCGACTGTTACGTATTCACTGGTTGAATATGCCCTGACACACTTGGCAGCAAAATAGTCAAAGATATCTCGGATTTTCGCTAGTTTGTCAAATTGTAATCATTGAGGGCGAGTGTCAATATCATCAAATCTCAAGAATCGCAGCAAATATTTAAATTTCTTCTCTCTCATGACACATCTGAACATTTCCACGCTGGTTCCATCTGTACTCCAAAGATCTTTAACACAGACGTGTGATGATTTATGTAAGCCAGCTAAAACCAATAGGACAAGTAAAGCTTTCATTTCGTTTACGTTTGTGAGTAATGCATCCCGTTCTCTTGAAAAGTTGTTTTTGATAGCTTCAATGAATTTGTTAGTGTATAAAACTACACTTTCGGTTAGTTCATCTTAGCATACATAGTGGAGGCAGACTACCTAGGTGGCAATAAAAAATGGAAAGCAATACCTGGAGTAGTCATCAACGAGAACTCCATTCAAAGTTTGTTATAAGAACATGTTTTTTCAATCTTTCAGAGATAGCGGAGAACTGCAGACGTAAATGTTTACCACGTTGCTATTGTACATGGATTGAATTTCCTGAAAGTGTTAATAAATATTTAATACTTATTGCAATTTAAAAGATTTTATCATTAATTAAACCTTATGTATTCATACTAGTGTTTTCTGTGCAAAATAATTATGTATGAAACATTCAAATTTTCTAAAATCTTTAAATTAAGACTATTTTAAAACATCCCAATAGTTTGTGGCTAACACAGTAAATGGCGCCACCGTCAATAATGTATATGACTAATAAAATTATAAAAAAAATTAAAACTAAAATGAATAATTCAAAAAAAAAGCAAAGCTGGTACATTCTGGATAAAGACGTTACAAAATCTAGGGAATGGTACGAGTCGATTTGACATATTGTTAGTTTCATTCTTAGATGCCACCATTATTAAATAAAGAACACACTTTATCTGCTATACTTTCTACCAGAAACCGACCAAACTGTGCACACCCATTTAAGCTTGAAATATCTATGGAATGATACGTTTCAATTTAGCATATTGTTCTTAGTTTCAATGTTGAAACCCACCGTTGTTAAATAAATAATCAACTTTATCTGCCACACTTTCTACCACAAACTGACTACACTTGGCACACCCATTTACGATTAAAATTTATATAGTATGAAACATGTAGATTTCATATATTGTTGATAGGTTGTTGGAGGCCACTATTGTTAAAGAAAAAGTCAACTTTATATGCTATACTTTATACCAAAAACTAACAAAACATGGCACAGTCATCGGATTATGACTGAAATATCTAGGTAATAGTCTCTCTTGATTTCACATATTGTTGTTAGTTTCAATGTTGAAGGCCACAATTGTTAAATGAACAATTAACTTTATCTGGCACACTTTCTACAAAAAATGACAAACCTTGCACACCCATTTATGATTGATACTGAAATATTTAGGGAAAGGTACTTGTCGATTTCACATATTATTGTTAGTTTCATTGTTGGGGTCACCATTGTTGAATAAACAATCCTCGGATTCCCCCATTGTTAAATAAACAATCAACTTTATCTGCCATAGTTTCTACCATGGCATACTCATTTACGATTAAGATATCCATGGAATGATACATATCGATTTCACTAATTGATGTTAGATTCATTGTAGCAAGCCAACATTTTTAAATACACAATCAACTTTATCTGTCACACTTTCTACAACAAACTTGACCAAACTTTGCAAATCCATTTTCTGGTTGCACCCAGGGCCGGCGAGAGAGGTGGCGGGCCCAGGGTGGAGCAATCCCGGGCCCCTTACATGTTCTCTTATGACTTTTTACGTACTCACCACTTAGGACGGAGGTAAACTAAAATGAACATTAAGACTTATTTTGAACTCTTTATTAAACCATTGATGCGTTTAATTTACATGTTAAACAGTATTTCTATACCTCAAAATAAGTAAATAATAAGAACTCTGAACCTAGCCTATGTTCACTGTTCGCTGAAAAAAAATCATTAATTCACTATTTATGATTTTGTTTAGACCCTATACTTGTTGGTTCTAAGATTTTTCAAGGCTTCAAAACTAAACTGAATAATAAAATAATATATTTAATACAATAGTATCTAAATACAGAAAAATTAACTTTTCTATTTGTAATAGCAAAAGTTCTCTCCCAATGCTCAATCAAATGCTCAAAACAAAATAATTTATGAAGGAAATACAAAAAGAACGTACGTGTTAAATAGTTAATAAAAGTTGAGAAACTGAATGTTTTCAACCATCCAACCTACCCTGTATTATGAATATCTTTGCACAAATTATTGCTATAAATAATTATATATAAGTAAGCTATGCAGGTAGCCTTCCTTAACTAGAGACATGAGGTATTAGACCTAATTTAGTTATTTCAATGAAATATTGCTCAAATTAATTATAGTGTGACTAATAATGTGATATTAATAATAATTGTCTGTAGGAGAAATTTATTATATGTATTACTACTAGACAACTGTTACAGTTACAAAGTATCTTTTTCTACGTATAGTTACAAAAAAATTCCCTTTCTGGCCTTTTTCAGGGCGAATTCATCAATGATAGCATCCAGTTTGGTACACTTGACAAGTTCTGTCTCCACTGCCAACACGCCTAAGCTTGATAATCTGTCTCGACACATTGTAGAGGGTAAAACATTTCTTACTCTACTTAAATACAGAGAAAGAGCGCTCTGCACTAGCAACGGTAGCAGGGATTGTGGCGAATATACGAAGGGCCACTGTTAGATTTGGAAATAAAGTTTCTTGATTCAAAGTTTTGATGTTGTTTAGGAGATCCCATGGTGAAAGCGTTTTCTCACCACAATTGGCCGAATATATCAATTTCAGGCTATGCAATTCATCACAAAGATCATCTCCTAAATCTTTTGGGTATCGATAGACTAGTGCAGCTGCTTGTTCTTGGATCTAGTCACCTGTCATTTCTTTGCAAAACCACAGTATACAAAATTTGTTACACAAAGAGCGCACTGATTGGAAGCGAACTGACATATCTCCTATGACACTGTGCAGGATAACATTAAACACTTCAGGCTTAAAAACTGATTTTGGATCAGGATAATCATCTGAATTATCGCCCTCTTCTTCATCAGCTAGTCTCTTTCGTTTCCTTCCTCTCTTCTGTTCTTTTTGAAGATGTCGGGGCCAACCTATGTTTTCAGCTACTACCAGAACTTCACAAAATATAGGATTCCATCCTTCATTACGAATCATCTTGAAATCTTCTAATGAAGAACTTAAATATTTTGACGCAACATCCATTGTTTCACCACGCTGCTGCAATACTCGATTTACGATGTCTATTGACTTCAAAATCTTGAACCAAATAAATGCAAGAAGAGGGCAGTTAAATGTTTTTAAATATTTTGTCAGTTCCTGTATGTCTCGACGACATTCCGCCGTAAGGTTTAGCAGAATTAATTGTTCAAGGGCTTCTATTATACCTGGAAGATGTGCAGCAATTGTTTTGACACTATCTTCTCTAGCAGACCATCGTGTCTTTGACGTTGAGTGAAGAGAGCTAGGAATTTCCTTTCTTAAAATTTCCCATCTTTGGGGGCTAGAACTAAAAATGTTATACAATTTTTGAACAGCTCCAAAAAAAAAGTAATTGCAGCTGAACAGCTCTCCGCTGCTTGTTCTCCACAGAGATTTAAAGAATGAAACGTGCAAGCAGAGTAAACAGCTTCACTGTTGGCTGAGAGTATGACAGCCTGGGCTAGTTTATATGCTCCTTTCATGTTGCTCCCATTGTCGTATCCATTGGCCTTTTCAGTCTTCCAATGGGATTTCATATTCTTTCAGCTTATTCAAAATCAGCTCAGCTATGGCTTCACTTGTTTTGAACTATCAGTGAAGCATAACAATCTTTCTTCAATTTGGTAAGGTAGGTATTCTTTTTCAGTAAAATTGACATATCTTATTAAAATTGCAGTCTGTTCGACATGTGCTGAGTCGGGCGTTGCATCAACTATTATAGCGTAATATCTCGCTTTTTCTCTTTCTTCTAGTATTTTCTTTGTCACTGGGCAGCACATAAACTAATAAACCCATTCTAAATGTCATGAGACAAGTAATGAACTTGCATTCTCTCTGCCTTGTCCTGGAAAGAGCGAACTTTATTTAAATGCTCATTCAGAAGAGGATCATAATTAGCAAGCAGTTGTGAAATTCCCCCCAAAAATCCATTAGATGGGTCCCCGATTTTTTCGTTATTACCTCGAAAAGAAAGACCTCTTTCAGCTAGGAACAAAGTGACATTGAACACTCTCTTTAAGAGCTCGTGCCACTTGTCTTTCTTCTGCTGGACAGAGTACAATAGCAATCCTGTCAGCGATTTATCTTTTTTCGATTTCATCACCTCGGACTTTCACTGAATATAACAGTTTTTATATTCAATTTTTATATAGCTAGAGCTATTTTCGTTTTCGGGTACTTTATCAATGAGTTTTTTCCAACGTTTTTCTGTCGAGAAATTTTCAGGAAGTGCCAACACAGACCGTTGAGGCTGAGGTAGCTTGCTAAATATCCTACAAGGTAAAATGCCTTCTTAAATTTGCTCCAAACTAGCCAATCTCGTGTAATCAGTTCGCCAAAGGTAAGTTTCTTTTCAAATACCGAAGTTGGCACCGAAAACCCTAAAGAGTATTCAGGGAAATGTTCTGGCATTGGAATATGGGGATATTTTGTCTCGACTTGCATCAATACTAGGGTCTTCTATATCAAAGTGTTTCTATGGCCATGGGGATGACTGGGGCATAGCCGTAGCAGACGAAGCAGGCCTACTAACACGAACACCAGTATCAGAATCAGCTTTATCATTTACAACAACTCCATTTACAGTACTAGGATTATCTACTCTAAAGTTGCTGTTATTTTCTACTTCGACTGAAGCCTCAGACGATGGTTAAGATGATTTTAAAAAATCTCCAAGTGACATCTGACCTTTTTTGACTCCTTTTCTTTCAACTCTCTGTCGTTCTTTTCTTTCCTCTTCTGCGCACCGGATTTGTGCTTGTAGCTCGTGCTCATTGCCACTAATTTATTTTTAAAATGATAATGTGTCACACACCCAAGGCACAAGTGCACAACTAAAATTGCAGCTAAAACTGTACCGTAACGACTCGTGAACACTCAAACTTGTTCAATAACTTACACTCAACTACCACTAAAGAGAACTTAAATAAGATTTCAGCGAACGAGCGTGAACTACGTGAACTACTCGACTACCGAAAGAATCACTCTGTCTGAGGAAGCTGCCTGTTTCGCTGTGGTTGCTATGCACCGTCAATAATGGAAATTGTTACCAACGGTGTATTTCGTGATTAAAACTCAAAACTACGGTGCAAGCTACCAGCAAGGATTTTCCAAACACATAAGATTGCAACGACCATTTCGTCACTATAATAGTTAAAGAAATGATTTCCAGAGATGTAAAAATGCTTAAATGGAAGATCAACACAAGTTATATGTCAACAAATAGGTACGTGTACCCGACTACACTATTGCACAATTAAATATGTAGCAACAACACTACGCTACACATAATGAAAGACTTTTCCCGCATCATGATCGAAAATAAAGGAAACACAGTGAATAACACCTTAAATTAAGTTGACAATTTTGCTCACGGGTGTCATTCAAGAGTGGTTCGTGTCGAGGAAACGCGACCCAAAATTTGCGGTGATATGCGGTAGTATTTCAATAGTAATGCGCAAGGCCTTTCACTTATTTATAGTAAATTAGTAGTACACACATCAACAGAACAGGTTTTTCAGAGTCTATCCAACAAACACCATAACAACCAGCTTAATTATAATCACTTCACTTACTATGAAATCTTAGGGACGATATACTGTAGAAGACGGCATATTTTAATGAGTGTAAAGCGATCCGGTCATACTGGCGATGCAAGAAGTGTGATGACTGTAGAATCACATTCTGTGATGCGAGAGGAGCGTGTTTTGTATGGGAAAAGAAAAAGCAATGGCGGCTATCTAGCGTTCCTTGCGTCCTTGAAACTAATAAAGAAAATAGTTTATTGCTAAACTGTTGTGTGTAGCTACATGAAAGATGCACTCATTTCTTCTGCGAACATTATAATATCTTAGAAAATTATGAAATGTCCTGTATAAGCATGTAATGATTCTGGGACAGTGTTATTCCTAAAACTGGATGATGCTAAGGTTGCAATAAGTGGCAACCATGATGTCCGTCGTAGGAGAATTCAAAGTTAGATCTACCTATTAGAAGCGTGCAATGGCTGAGCAGTAAACATGAGATCTTTCCTTTAGGAGAGCATACAAATTTTAAAATATAAAAATAATTGAATATGTAGTTGTTAGTTGATGACACTTCGGTCGAACTATTCCATGTATATACAGTAACCAGTTTGAAATTAGTATAGGGCACACAATCCATATTCACTGTTTTATGAGTCGCTCACTATTTACCAGGCGCTGCCATTACGAAAGTGCTTTACTCAAACACACCAAGACAAGGGACAAAAATCACTAATTTCCTCATCCCACATATGTTCATTTAGACAACACTTAATTCAGAAACACACTCTGAGCACTCACTGAATTGCCGATGCACAATTATACGCGTTTGGTTGAGTAAAACCACTGTCAAACATGAGATACAGAAGAGCGGCTTTTCAACACGTCCAGACGTTGTTTAGTCGTTAAATCAACTGCCTTTAATTTTCAACATATACAGCGGATACGCGACATTGTTGTAATTGTTTTCATTAATGACTCAAAACAAAAATCGAAAATCCGGCTTTGAGGTGCACCAGTTCAGGTACTAAAATACTTCTGTGCCAAATTTCGTGTCTTTATGTGATCATTTTCAATGCGGAACAGCGAGGAATAACTAACACATGGTGAGCTTCACAAATAAAGTAAACATATCCGTTCGTAAGAATATATCAGGGTTCAGGGATCAGAATGGAATCGATATTATTTCAAGTCAATCAAAATATTATAAGATTTAATTACAAATTAAAACGTTTCCCGTCTGAGACTGACACTAGGCATATACACATACTGATATTCCAATTTATCATTAATTAAAGAACTTAGGGAACCATAAAAAACTTGAGTAAGAATTTCCAACATTTAGTAATTCTTTATCCTCTGCCGCCGAGCCCCCTTTGGGACCCCGGACCCCAGGGATCGGACCGGCCTCCCCTTCTCGCAGGCCCTGGTTGTACCACAAATGTCCAGTACCGCAAGTGTCCTGATACCTGAGGGGTTAACTGGTCACTGGTAATTGCTATTTTTAGGAAAATGGAATAGTGCAAAAGAAAGCACATTTAGTTCAGAACTTTGTTGTGCCTCCTTTGGAACCACTGTAAGGTAGTTGCTTGATGTCAGACTTTCTCTTGTGTCAGGCGGGGTGGGATGATCTCCTACAGCGTTCCTAGAATTACACTCTAAAAGCCCCTCCTATATAACTAACACGTACTTCACAGCATATACAACACATTTGAATTCTGTTAAGTTTCTGTGTAAATTTTTACGGCTTTTAGGCAAAGAGTAAAAATTTATTAGGGAATGAAAATTTTCGAAATAAATTTACAAGCTGAATATTTGCTCTCGGCAAGTATGAAGGGTAATTGTATACCCTTGAAAATATCCAACTTTTCCTCATGGTGAAAATAAGGAACAATGCATGTATATATGTGTGTGTGTGTCTATCTATGTATGCAAAATGCAAACTATTTTTTAGGCAATATTTCCACTCCAAATAATGGAGCGCCATGACTCGAACTCGCCAAGGGTCTCGTAACAGCAAGTTCCACCTCAGTCACCTTCTACATATCAGTGGATATGCCCATAGCATATACTATGATAACAATTGACTAAATAAGCTTTTCAAGTTTCTGGCTCATTTTTTGGAAAGAGAATGTATAACACTCTCTTAGTGTTGCCAGGATACGAGGCAGGACTCCTTGAGGCGACACACGAGACGAGAGAAAGAGTTTCGTGTAATGTATCGTCTCGTCTCGTATCTCGAAAAATACAAAAAAAAAAATACTTTTTGAATTTGCTTAAAAATTTCATAACTCGGAATAAATTATTTGTCTTCGAAATGTATACCATCTTTTATTATTTCAAATCATCCAAGTGATTCAATATTTCAAATCCTCCAAAGAACAGGAAATAACTAAAATATTTTTTAAGTGATTCTCACAAGCGGCTTTAATTTGATTTTTACTCGATTCAAGTTTAATTATTATGTGATAATGCTCCAGATTCAAGTACAATATAAAGCATTCAATGCAATTAGTGTTTCAAAAGATGTTATTCCGGGGGCTGGTGGAGATGTCTACGTATAAAACTCCTGTTATAGAAGTACAAGTAGAAGTGTCAATTTTATCAGTAACTAACCATTATCTTATGATTTTTCTCGTTCCGAACCAAGACAGAAACGTGTCAGCCTTTCTCGGAATAGAGTTTTGAAAAGACGCTGATTTGACAATAAAATTTACATTTTTTATTGTTTTATGGGGTTATTCGAACCTAAGCCATGTTTGAAATCGGAAAGTTACACAGGCCTCCTTATTTGTTGAAGTGGTGTTAGGGGTTCTGAGAAAAGGACATCAGAATAAGTGGGGAAGACTTGCCTGTCGACTGTACTGACGGTGTTGACAAATGTTCATATTGTAGTAATTACTGGTTCAGTCGAAGCTAAGTAGTCGTGTTGTGTTATCGGCTCTGTTAACTAAAACAAACTCGGTTACAAATGGTAATTTTAACCTCTTGGTATAACAGCTCTTTTCGTGGGACTCTTCATTTGTGGTATTGACACGAGACGAGACATTTGACGAGACGGGCACATCTTTGCAAGACGAGACAAGAGACGAAACGAGACGAGACAACCAGAAGTCTCGGACCAGGAATTGTGAACGAATATCTGTTTAGTTGATTTATATTCGTAAAGAAAGTTTTAATAAATTTGCTTTTCCTGATTTCTTATACATGAAACATAGAAATCCTTCTTTTAGGGTAGGACTTTGGGTAAGTTTAGCGATTTAGGGAATTAGCTCAAGGTAATTAAAATGATATTGTCCTTTACAAAATTTAAGGGGAAGACCATGACCAAAGAAAATGAAAATGAAAAGAAATCTGTGAGTTTTACGTCCCACGGTTATGCCGGTTAGGCTAAAGGAGACGGTGATGATGAGTAATGAATGAAATGGTGGAATGAAGAAAGTGGGAGGAAACGGGAGACCCCCGAGAAAACCCACGCACACGGTGTTTGTCCACCACAAAGTTCACTTGGCGGGGGCGGGGATCGAACCCAAGACCCCAAGCACCAGAGGTGAACGCTCTACCACTGAGCCACCGCGGCCCCACCATGACCAAAGAAACATCAGTCAAACTATAAAGGTCAATGTTAGCTTTTCTCATTTCTTATGACCACTATATGCACCTTGTTGCGAAAAATTTATGCGTACTATAAAACCGATGCCGTCCAATAAATGTCAAATTGACCTAGAGATATGAAATGGCAAAAAATTGTCATTGCCTCTGTTGCATATTATATTCAAGGTATTTTACCCATGCCATTATATGACTTCCCTGATAAGTGACACGTAGAATATAAATCCCAAGTGGAAACCCTAAGGAAAAAACCGGCTGTTCGCGCTTGAAATTATGATAAATTTACCAAAATTGTTGAAATTAAATTTTTGTATTTCTTTATGAGAAAGAAGAATAAAAAATCAGATAATTTTAATCATGTAGGTATAAATCCAACGTTTTCTTCAAGTAACTAAATTAACCTCTTAAAGCGTTTCAACAATTTTTGACATATGATATCTCGAAAACTTTTAGATATATTAGAGGGTACAATGCGTGTCTGATAATGAGGTTTATAGTTATCTCACAATATTTTTGCACTTTACCCTATGACAAATGACACATTCCTAAAGTAATTCAGTAACACCCTAACCTAAGCATTACGAAATGATTAGCGAGAGTGATACGGTGTGCGTCGTGGAGGATTTCATTCCCGGTGTGGCACTCGAACATGGTGGTGTTGACCAAACATTGAGAGAAAAGTTGGAAAACTAAAAGATAGCGGGCTGCAATGTAGACAGCCGGCGACGTTGGGTATAGTTGCACTGACCACACACAAGCCCGCTGCAGAATCAGATCACAAAGGACTGTTGCGCCAGGGGATATATATATATATATTAGTGTTATCAATTTACCTCTCATTCTCTCAGTAGCGTAATGACAAATGGGCCTCCCAGCAAAAAAGTTAAATGGACCCCCTCTTTCCACTTTCATGAGGCACGTAAAATTTACAAAGAACAGAGTTTTGACTTTCCATGTTCTATCTAGTGAGTAACTACAAGCTCATAAGTAAAAAATGGCATTATTATTATTATTATTATTATTATTATTATTATTATTATTATTATTATTATTATTATTATTATTATTATTATTATTATTATTATTATTATATTGTGCTATATTTTTCGACTATTCTGCTGTACAAACCTCAAGATTCTACGACATCCGACAGTTTAAATGAAGTGTGGTCGCCCATTTTTCGTTGTTTGGTTCGGTGCTGGTTTCACTGTCTTATTCCGACTTTTGAGATACACTAAGCACAAACGAAAACTCGAAAATTCGCGCTGTTTCCAAAATGAAGTTCCCAAAATGAATATATCGTCATCCTTTCCCATTCAATCACAAGCTCCACACAAATCGAGTGAGGTTCTTTTCACCGTTTCGCGGGCGGTTTCGTTATGCCTCGTAGGTGTTATCTCAGCCCAATGATTTCATTCAAAAAGTAGTGAGTGGTCATAATGTTTCTGCTGCTGAGTACAAGTTTTGTTGGCTTGTAATTTACTAAATAATCGCTCAGGTTTTGCCATCTTCACGAGTAAAAGATGAGATATAGTTTTAACATCACCTAATTTTTAACATCCTAACATTATAAAGTTAACTTCGAAATTGAAATGGGTCTCTTGTAGGCCTCCCACCGTTGGGGTCTCTACAGGTTCTTTAGTTGCGCCGCAGCATTCTCTCTACTCAGAATGAAAGCGACAAATTAAAACTCAAAATTCATTCTGTTCATTTTTCATGCATCATACACTTAAAAACAATCATATAATACTGATAATTGTAAGAAAATATTACTATTGTGTGCTTGTTTTCTGTATAGAAAGAACCATTTAGGTTATTTAGGCCTACGTTATATTCTGGTAATAATCAAAAAGGAAAAACGAACTTCATGTGATAAACGGACGATAGAAAATTTGTGAACACGATGCGAATGACCGTTCTCAGCAAACTAATTCTCGGTTTTCTTACACAAACTCTATTCTTGCTTGCAGAAAGAAAATATTTATGTTGCCGTCAATAATTGAGGTTTTGCCGTACATCTGAACACGTCTTGTAAAAATAGACTATGACTGACTGCATGTGCACAAAAAAACTGTTGTATTCCTCTCTCTGCTTACTTCAAGTGTGGATATCCTGGACATATTAAATGTGAGCGCTACGATCTTTCAGCTCTTTCCAGTAGAGGTGCTAGCAGTGTTGCTAGATGAAAAAGTGAGCGTCTTGTGCGAAAAAGCGAAATAGTCGGAGAAGGGGATATTTCACATTTCAGGGTTTGTAACCTGAGTGTTCCTAAAAGTAGACCAAACAATAAGTGGTATTTTCCTTTTTTTCAGTTGTGTGGCTTGCCAATTCATAGGAAATTTGAGTCTCTAAAATTTAATTTTACAGTGCATGTAAATGTATCAAGATAGTATCAAGATAATTTTTATTCTCATCATTGATGACACGTTACATTCAGTGATTTGTTTATAATCACAAAACATGACAAGTTAATGCTGACATAACGGCAATCATTATAACCTTATAAGCATTATATTAAACCTTATTTTTGGTGCGGGTCGCTATCGACCCGCTGGGCATGATTTACATTGATTCTGGATTGAGAATATTTGATTCCATATATTATATATTTTAGTGCTCAGTCCATAAATTATAATAAAAGTCAAGTTCAGGTAGGGGCGTACGCAAGGAGGGAGGGTTTTAGAGTTTGGATTCTATCAAAATTGCCGACCTACTTATAAATTTGGTCTAATTTCAGGGAGAATTTTATATATTTTATACATAATTTAAAATCTTCATATGGAATCTTCTAAAATTTTGGAATCTTCGATTCGGAAAAGATTGAATCTATTGATGTCTTACAAATGTTTTTGAGTATAAATGTGGTCCAAGGAGTTGTTAAATATGGTTACATATGCTGCCAAAAACGCTGATTTTGATGTAAGTGTGGAAGACATGTATTGCTTTTTAGAAATACTTCTTAAACGACTGTATGCCACTGAAGCGTAGAAGACTATAGCAACAAATGAGGACGTTCGATATGTATTGGTTTACAAATCAATGACAAAATCGGTTTGGATATATCTTTCGTTATATTCACGCCTGTAATAATGAAGAAATTGATGCTAATTATCGAAAGGCGAAAATTCTTCCGCTTCTAAATTTATTGACTGAGTGACTGATTGACTTATTGACTTTAAATTTATTGACTGAAGATGTGAATATTAATCCACGGTTGACAAGTCTACCAGGTGTATTGTGGTTACTTGGAAAAGTAGTGGTTCAATAAGTATTATGTTAAATCACTTTGACGTTTGACCTTTACACTAAGTGAGTAGATACTCTTTGCAAGATAAAGAAAGAGTTGAGTTGATTTTAGTTTAGCGTCCCTTTCAGCAGCGAGGCTATATGAGACGTGGACCTACTGATTAACGTGGAATCCGAACCACATGAGCTCCCGCCGGGAATCGAACCCGGGTCTCCCACGCCAAAGGCGCGTACGCTAACCGCTTAGCCACGATGGAGCTCTAAGATAAAGAAAGAATCATAGTGAAACAACCCATACCTTTCACAAATATAACCGCAGCATGGGGTTGGTATAGTCTTGATGGACCAGAACATATCAAACCTTTGTATAACAATTAGAAGGAAGAAACGGTACCTGCCTATTCTGTTCTGGCTATTCGATGTTATACTACGTAGAAAACCACCCAGACGCTAGCCAGTGGTAGATTTTGAATTTAGAACAAAGTAGCCTTCATAAAGTTTGTGGACCCTTTGGAAGAGGAAAAATCTCAACGTTGCAATTTGTCGTGCCTTCCTTTCTCTCTCTCTGTTTCTCTTCCATCCATTTGTCTAACAGTGTGTGTGTGGTGGGGAGTTGTGTCAAAGAAACAAGATCATTGACAAAGATTTTGCAAGAGTTTGGGTTCAGTTTATTATCCATCAGTCAGTTTTTTCGGGTGAGAGAAACCAAACAGGATAGTATGAAAATAAATCGCACACGTTGTCAGCTTCCCTTTGTGAGTAACTGGTTGTCTTTAGAGTGAGACTACTATAAAATGAATAAGACGTGGATACTCAGCCGAACTCACGGACAAAATCTAAATGCTTTGGGTCTTGGGCAGGCGTTCACTAAGAATCTTCTGCAAAGATATGGAACAGCGCCTAAATCTGCAGTTTCATCGAGGATCTTGATCTACCTGGAAACCAAACTCGACTTCACCACATGGGACATCTGATCATTACAGGTCAAAAACGTTGTTATTCCAAAATTTGTAGCAAGAAGACTGAAAACATGCAAGAGGTGTGAAGTTTTATTGCATGATGGGTGCTCCGATAGTTATCACTAATAGTAAAAGAAGTAGGAAGAGTAATGGGTTAAAATAAAAGCATTAATATTATTATTGTGTTTTATAGCATTTATATTACTATGTTGTTCTTTGTTGCAAGTATATTGTTCTTTGCTTAGTAGATAATACAAATTTCACTTCGTAATATCTATATTTAAGTGTAGAATATAAAATGCTTATGACTAGTACTAAGCTTATATATACTAACGGAATAACCTGATATTTACATGTACTAATTTATTTGTAAATTTAAATAATTTATGAAGCTAGTTCCCTGCGGATCGTTAACGACCCATGCAATTTCTCGCCTCTCAAATAATGAAAGACGAAAAAGTAATAAATTTCGTATTCATTAGTGTGAAATGAAACGAATATAGTTTTCTTTTATATTTGTGACAAAAAAGAAGTTCTGGACATAAATGGGTTTAGAACACTTGTATAAAAACTATAGATTTTGTGATTGTTCTGAAAACAAAACAAAAAGAATATTTCTTCTGATTTATAAATACTGGATGATAATATTATTTTATCTTATATTGTAACATAGCGATTCTTCTGAATTGTTAAAACATATCTTGCTTTAATTAAATGATTTTGTTGTGTTTTCGAAGTTTAGGAAGTCGATTTGGAATGTAATGTTGTCTCGAACTTTATTAAGTTATTTTTTCCGCTGGTGAATGAAATGTTTTACTAACCAGTATTAATTTTGTGCAATTGATAATAATATTCTGCTATCACGCCTGGGCCAATATAACTTCTGTTGCGAAGATTATTGCATAAGGGAATATGTTAAAGACTTATTTTAAAATCAATTTTAACCTCCCATAGGAAATCAGTGCGAATAAAAATTATCCCGCAGAGAGTTATAGAGAAATTACTAAATCACATAAATGCAAAGCAAAATGGGTAACTACATTATGATGCAACATACAAATCAGGAAGAAGACAAGATATTTAAACAGATTGGTTCAAATAAGTCAAAAAGTTATTTAAACGAAAATGAAAATATTAAATGATCAATGTCTTGCATGAATCAAGCAGTAAAAGGAAAAAATACGTTTGAAAATTTCTGCTTACTCACATAATAGGTCTTTGTACTATGTCAACACATTGTCAAGGCAAATAAGAGTTGGGAAAAATTAATTAAATCACAGGTTTTAGTTGTGGAATCATCTTTCAAAAATAAAATAATTTCAATAAAGGAGTGTGTTCTTACTCCTAGCTGCAAAACACATTGCACTTACTTATTGTTATGAAGAAGAAAATGCAGCAAAAGTACCCCAAATATTGGTAATGCGAAGATTTTATTAAAGTAAATATTGATATACAAATAAATATTGAAATGTTCATTTCAGAATGTGGGCTTTCAAAAGAAGATATGAAAATTGTAGGAGGCACAGAAGCCATGGCTGATCAGTATCCATGGCTTAGCCTACTCATTGTTAAAGGAAATCCAACTTGCGGATCCACACTTGTAAGCGACAAATATGTAGTTACTGGAGCACATTGTCTCAAGGGGTAATTGTATCTTTTCTTCTTTATATATCATATTAAATTAACATTTAGCATAGAGATATTAGGAGTAAATTAGTATCTTATGGTTTCGTTTTTGTATATTTTTCTTTTCTTGAAAATCCGATGTGTTTCAAGCTTTACGTTTTTACATTTAAAAAGAGAATTGTGTTGCCATATATATATATTGAATGTGGATATAATTTGGTTCAAAATTTTGTTCATAACTCTAATAACTTCATTCAGTCTTATTATTTCAACTCGCTTTATTTCTTTATAAATTTTATAGTATGGATTCGGCACAACAAATTTGCAATAAAACTGATCATTCATTTCGTCGTTAGAATGAAATACACTAGTATTATTCGGTTATATATATAATAAAATAATATATTTAAATTTATCAAAATATATATGATTATGTCAAATATGAGTTAAAAAACTTATGATAGAAGTTATAAGATAAACAATGGGAAATTCGTCATATATTATAAAAACAGTTCTCCATATTGAAACGTTCTTATCGAAATTGAGTTGAACCTGGATATTAATCGTAAAATCTAGATAGAACATATTATTATTGTATTTTATTTTAGAATGCTCTGCCTAAAACTAAATAAATTAATGGCTAAAAAACAAAATGTTAAGTAGTCTGTTATAGGAGCATCTACAAATTTTAACCATGTAACTTATGTTTAAATGACGAAAGTTAATAATATTAATAAAATAATAATAATATATGTTATTATTATTTGAAACTTTCACTATCAATCAGGAAAGCAAAGTATCCCTGACATATTAACAATCAATCAATCAATAATAATAATAATAATAATAATAATAATAATAATAATAATAATAATAATAATAATAACAAAATCAACTAGATGAAAGGAATGGATACCACTATGATCTATATGTTGTACCAGGAAAACCTCATGGGCTCACCATACGGACTTGGGTTTCAATGTTAAAAGCCTCCAGATTTTGGAAGAGCACTATCCTGCATTCACTTACTTTTCAGCACAGCCAGACTCTTCCGCATGATGTGAATATTAATATTAATATTAATATTAATATTACGGTTATACAGAACTATATCAAAATCTTGCTAAACTTTCCCTGTTAAAATAATAGATTACCAATGAAACGGGACTGCTCTAAAGTTATTTTCTGAAAAACTAGAGTTTAAGTAATAGTCTGAGCTCATGTGTTTCGGAATCCACGTTAATCACTATGTGAACGTCTCATATAGCCTCACCACCGAACGGGACGTTAAACTAAAAGATCAATGAATGAATCAAAAAATAAGTTTAACTTCATTATAGAATTACAGATTTCTAACACGGTATCAACAGAGACAGTATATTACACAAGCAAGTAATGATAGAGTAAAATAAGAAATCGAGGGTGAGAAACACTTTCGATAGGTGATTAAAAAGCATCCTATTTTCAAAGAGGCGTCCTTAAGGAATTATTATATGGTTTCTCTTATCATACCTTTCAAGGTTCAATCTCAATATCTTCCTGCGAATTCATGAAAAGCCGGATCAGACAAATGTTTAGTAAACTTTTAGTAAATTGGCAGAATGCAGAAATTGGCAGCAGTGTATATATATATGATTGTGTGTGTGTGTGTGTGTGTGTGTACATAAACCACGTAGGTGATGAGCGAATGAATAAAATGAGTTTCTATTTAATTTGTTTATTTTATGCTAAATATAATATTACATTTTCTTGCAACAAAATGGCATTATATATCTAAAATAGTGAGGAACTAATCATATTACAATTTGGGTCATAACCCTGTTCATTCCTCGACCTTCCCCTATTAGTCTTCGCGACACGTTGTAGAGATTTATGATCCCTTCTGGCTAAAAACCAATGTTGCCTCGATTCATTTTCCTTCTTTTCTTTTTCCTAGTTGATTTTTTTTAAATTTTTGTTGTTGTTAACTGAAAATAGGAAGGAAAGCTTTCTCCTTATTTTGCCGGGCTTTAACTACACAAGTGGATCGGAGGTACGGCAACACTGAGAGCAGTGACAGTTTTCACGCTTGCGAGGACTAACCGAGGGTTGTGGGGGTGAAAAGAAGCAGTGGTTGGGGAAAGAGCCATTTGAAGCAGTCCCAATGTATATTATGTTGATGTTATTAGTAACAGAAGATACCTAAATCTTAGGAAATTTTCATTACTGACTAAGCGATCTCAGTTCGCTTCATGTAACAATAGTGGCAGGTAATGACGTAGGGAGAGAGAGATGTTGGCAATAAGTAGATTGACCTAGTGTTCTCTATTGCATCCAAAGGCTAAATGAAATTGTCATTCCAAATGAATGATGACGATCTCTCTAGAATAATATCTCAGAAGCAATCCAGTACAGAAGAAAATGATATATAATTTCAGGAGATGCTTATATTACATAGAACAGATAGATGCCTTTAGATAAATTGAAGCCCCGGAAGAACTGTACTATTGATAGAGATACACTTAACTTTAGTTAACGTCTTTCTCTTTATAATTATCAGCATGAGACAGAACATCAAATAGAGTGCAGTGAGGTTATGATGACATAATACAGATAATGGAGAAAGTTAATTAAGAATATTATTTGTTCAGATAACGGACGATTTCGGTATAGAAAATGTTGCAGTACTCGTTACAATTATGACATGAGATAATTTGTAACTTATTTGCGAGAAAGAAAAGCGCTGGACATTCATGAGGTGTGTAGCTTAATTCCATTCTTCTAAGAAACATGGGAAACGACATCTTACAATACTGAAAAACGAGATTGGTTCTTAGGTGTCTACTTGGACTCACGTCAATCAGCTCATATGCATACAAGGTGGTTCCTTTATTTTGTTCCTAACGAGAAGTTCTCCAGTCGTTGCGCATATCATTGGTGAACTTCGGTATATATATACTATATATATATATATATATATATATATATATATATATATATATATATATATATATATATATATATATATATATATATATCACTTGTTGTGAATGTAAGACTAAGGGAAGGGTTTGTTGCTGCATCAGTCTTACTTAATAGCAGTTACTTTTAAACGCTGTGAAGGCCTCTGAAGTATCTTGATACGCATGTGAAATTTAAATTTGGCACACAATTGTATTTATTATGAAATCAAAATCAGAACTAGTCTCAATTAAGCATTTAAAATTATACTAAATGTTTAATACGATACAATTTTTAACCACTATGTATAAATGAAAAGTTTGTATGTACTGTATATTTCAATTTACAGATACATATTAGTCAACGATGAAGTGAATACTTGTTGTTTCATATTTTCACGGCATCGAAACAAGAAACTTACTACCGATGTACATAAGAAAGCAGGAATTAATAAATGTTTAATACGATACAATGTTTAACCACTATGTATAAATGAAAAGTTTGTATGTACTGTATATTTCAATTTACAGATACATATTAGTCAACGATGAAGTGAGTACTTGTTGTTGTTTCATATTTTCATGGCGTCGAAACAAGAAACTTACTAACGATGTACATAAGAAAGCAGGAATTAGTAGTAGCAAATACACGCACAACAATCTTGAAATGCGGCAGGTTATACGAATAATCTGTTCATACGTGTTTGAAGGTTTCAAGGAGATTGGAACCTGGCTCATAGTTGTGTTAACCGTAAACAAGGGAAAAAAACACACAAGTGTGTTGGACTGTATGATGAGACCACAACTTCAGAGTCTGATGGACGCGTGTCGCAAAACGCCTTAGTTATTCGAGTACACAATCTGGACTATGGTTCTGAAATACTTCGCTACAAGCTATGTGAAATGGTATAAGGCAGTTTACTTAAGATACTACTAAATAACAACTGCTTCTTTGGTTAACACAATTACCAACCAATGTAAGAGATCTCGAAGAATGTCACATAATTTGGAATCCTTTTGATTAAACATAATCGATCATGATCGATAGGTAAAGAGAAGAAATAACACGCGGTTGTTTGATTATAATTTGAATTTAACGTCCCTTTCAGTAGCGAGGCTATATGAAAGGTAGACTACTGCTTAACGTGGAATCCGAACCACATGAGCCCTCGCCGGGAATCGAACCCGGGTCAACCACGCTAAATGCGCGTACATTAACAGCTTAATTACGTTCGTTAGTAACAGGCGTTCGTGATACTTGGTTATGTGCATATCCCGCTGAACTCTCGTGTTATCAGTGCTGTTATATGTATCTGTGGTTTCGGTCTAAAAGGCCCAAAGTAAAAAAAAAAAAAAAACATTTTGATAAAAATGCATTTGAAGGTTTCTTACAGTTTTTTTTTGTTTGAAGGTATTTCAAACATACTTGCAAATAGTAAATCCATCCTTCCACGAATGAAAGATATGTTTATGCCCTATCGGATATTGGAATTTTCATGAATATATCTAAGCTTATCTCTGAGATATCTTTTGACATTGGCCCTTTTGATCTTGAAGTTGTACTAGTTTTTCAACAATACAATAACATTGGCCCTTTATTGAAAGTTTAAACTTTGAGCTTGCTTATAAAGTATGCTCTGACCCTTCGCTATAATATGCAATTGCCTTTTAAATTATGTGGCTAATCTTCTTGAAGTGAAACATTAAGCATATAAGTGAAATTTTGACCGGTTTTTCCTTATTGTATTAAAAAACCCGAAACAACGCTAGACATTTGTTGACGATAAATGGCCTATATAAAAATCTGGTTGAACTCTGAATGGTGTCGTCGTGGTGTGTCGTGGCGCTCACAGCGCCGGACCGCTGGTGGTGATGTGTTAGGTCGGTCTCCATACTACGTCAGGCACAGTGGAACAGCAGTGTCCAGTGGCTGCAGCAGACGGAGGTAGTGTAAAGTGGGAAACCTCTCAGAATTTCAAAGAGGGCAAATTGTTGGTACGCGGTTAAATGGAGTGAGTGTGACGGCAGTGGCTTACGTGTTAGGTGTGTTGCGTGGGACAGTGTCAAAGGTGATGACAGCCTACACAACACACGGGAAAACCACATCGGGAAGCGGAACAGTGGACGGAAGAAAATCATGAGTGACAGGTCACGCGGAGTATTAAAGCGTATTGTCACGCAGAACCATCGTGCCCCTGTGGAGTAAGTGACGGAGGAACTCAATCAGCACCTCCCCCACCCTGTTCCGACAATCACAGTCCGCCGCGAATTACATGACATGAACTTATGAAATCGTGTTGCACGGGCCAAACCGATCATCAGGGACCATAACGCTTTCGCACGCAGCAAATGGTGCCGCGACCATGCAACTTGGACTGTTGAGAACTGGAAACGTGTGATATGGTCGGATGAGTCATCCTTCACCCTATTCCCAACCACGGGCCGTGTTTATGTGTGGAGAACGCCCAAAGAAGCTTGTGATCTGCAGTGTCTCCGCCCAACTGTGAAACATGGCGGCGGCTCGGTGATGCTGTTGACCGCCATATCATGGTTTTCATTGGTCCTGTGGTCACACTTAGCGGACGAATCACTGCCAACGATTATGTCGCAATTTTAGGAGACCACTTGCATCCTATGGTCCGGATGTTGTTCCCGGACAATGGCGCCATCTTCCAAGATGATAATGCACCCATTCACACAGCTGGTGTTGTTGCAGCGTGGTTTGAGGAACATCGGGATGAAGTTCAACGCCTCCACTGGCCCGCCCAATTCCCAGATCTCAACATAATTGAACATCTGTGGTCCGTCTTGGAAACACGACTCCGGCGACGATTTCCACCTCCATCCTCTCTCACAGAACTGGCCGATGCCCTGCACGAGGAATGGTGTAAAATTCCACTTGCTACAATTCAGGACCTCTATGCCTCCATCCCACGTCGCATCAAGGCTGTTATGAAAGCGAAATGTGGCCCAACACCATATTAATCTGGTAAGTTGCAATTTCGTTAAGGTGTTTCCATTTTTCTGATTACCATCTGTATATATATATATATATATATATATATATATATATATATATATATATATATATATATATAGAGAGAGAGAGAGAGAGAGAGAGAGAGAGAGAGAATAGCTGGATAGGTTGAAAGATATATATATATATATATATATATATATATATATATATATATATACAACCGGTTCAATGGAATTACTGCGTAATATACGCAGCAAGGTTCCCACAATTTTGGCACTTTTAGTGATTTGAGTAGCAAGGACCGCTTGATACTATCATTCTACTTTTGACGGTTTCTTCAGGTGATAAGTAGGACAACTTTGAAATTCTATAAACAGTTCATGTATGGTCATTATATGCAGCGGAAAAATGTATGTACTTCAATAGGTTTCTGCAGCGGTTCATAGTCTCAATTTAACGAATTTAACGGCACCAAATTCAACGATTGCATCACAACAAACTTTTGGTGATATAACTTATCAGATCTATATTCTAAATGGATAACTGAGCAGTATTTCTCAAGGTGGTACCAATAAACGCACTCAAAATAAATCTGTTTTGTGAAAACATTCGTTACGAAGAAAAAACACCAATTCTTTCATGTAACTCTTACTAATCTTGCATTGAAGTCGTTATTGGGTTGATATTGTTTAATTTCAATTTGTACTTCACCATTTACTGTACTAGTGTATCAAATTTAAACGTTATTCTTTAGATAAGGAGCGTCACCAATATTTTTTTGAAGTATCTCACACATCATGGTTGTCTTTCAAATTCTCCTTATGAGAGCTTCCTTGTTAATTATTTATAGATATAGCATCGAAGAATGTAATTATGTGTTGTGAAATATGATAAACCACAATTTTTACTGTTCTATTTATAATAAAATAATATAATTAAAGTACTTATACAAAGTTACATTCATAATACTCTAAACACATGTTAATATTTTTTTGTATCCTACAAGGTTGTTCGGGAAGTTGTAGGACTGATTTCTCTCGTCAGAATCTGGTGAAGGAAGGTGATGTTAGTGTGATGGTTGGGTGGTACAAGCGCAACAATCGCCAGTCGTCTTCAAGACTTCACTGAGTGTAGATTGAGTTTTACTTGAACCCCTTTCAAGGTGATTGTCATCTCTACAATGAATTGTTTGTTAGAGCAGCTTTACGCGTTGACGTTTTGCGTCAAACACGTTAAACCTGTGAGTGAGACTGGGTAAAACACCAAATTCTGAACGCATACCCCCAGCTTGTGTCGCCCGAAGACAGTCCGAATGAGCAAGGCAAAAAATGAAATTGATGTTAACAATCTTTTCTGGCTGCAAAGGTATAGTTCGCAGACAGTTTAGGGCCTGGTCGGAAGATTGCGAATGCTGCATTCAACGGTAAATTACTTGAAGGAGTATTAAAAGAAAATACTTGACTCACAAAACTACTCGCCCGCATCCATCCAGAATCTCTGGATCATCTGAACTTCATTACAACATTGTCACCGAGCCACACTGCCTTTGCTGTCATGGACTTCCTGATCAAACATAGCATAACATACCTACCTCACCCACCCCACATCCTAGATGTGGTTCTTGCACACTTCTTCCTCTGTCACGAATGAAATGGGTCATACAAGGACGGCCCTAGGGATCAACACAGGACATTCAGAAGGTTGCGACTAGAGAGCTGAAGAGCATTCCAGGTAGCGTTCAGTGATTAGCTGAGTCGCTGCAAATGCTGTGCTGATGCAGAAGTTTAATATTTTGTAAACTATTCAGTGGATGTGTTAAAATACGGAACGAAGTTTTTTTTTTAAATAAACAAAAATCAGTCCTTTACTTTCCCAAGAAACGATGTAGCACTTTTATTCCATGCATAGTCACAAGCGTGAATATTGTTTTACTAAAATTTAATTTATTCTATTTCATCTTGCTTCACACAGATTGACGATTAAATGTAATAGTAAATTTATGTTTTTTTCTTAGCGTTACTTCTTAATTTATTTCATTAAATTTACAGAGTAGAAACTCAAGACCTTCAAGTGCAAATGGGTGCTCACAATATGAACGGAACTCTAAATCAAGGGGTTGTTATTCCTTCGAAAAGGTTCATCATACACGATCAATTTCAAGAAGTGTCGTACAAGAATGACATAGCTTTGATTGAACTGAAACGGTCAATTACTTTCAATACGCACATAAGACCAATATGTCTTCCAAGTGCAGGTAAATTAAATAAAATATATTACTGCAATGCCTATAGTTGTAATATTTCACATATGAACTTTTTAACATTTGTAGATATTATTTTTTCTTAACATTTAGTGTGAAAACACAGTGATGAAGAAATAGTAAAATACGTATAAATACACCCAGCAATGTTGTACAATGTAATAACGTTGAATATAATACCTCTTAAGAGTTTCCATAACCTAAAACCTAACAGTTTACTACGCCACATAGCAATACTTAACATGCTGACTACCCAAATAATACACATTTAAAGTTCCTCTGAATAGACCATACTAAATCTCGTGAAAGCCCAAAATCATTACTTTGTTTAACCTCATATCAAACTCTAACTACGACCTCTTCTCACATAAATTAAACTGAGCCACTTCGCTAATAATAGCCTAGTAATACAGTGAAATTTACTTTTCTATAACAAAATTAATATTACTGATGTTTTGTATATATCAAACTACTGACAATCATATTGTAGTTTGGAACTTCTCATATTATATATTTGGCTGTATAGAAATTATGATACTAATTATTCTACTCTATACATTACAAAATTAATTTGCTATAATGAAATCAGCAATCCGCAGAGAAACATTTCAAAAATTACCGAATAATTACTAGTAATAATTATAATTATTATATAATTATAATAATATTATTAATTATCTATTAATTAATTATCAGTAAATTAGGTTAACTGAGATACGAAGCACAATAGTGCTCTTTAAGTTTTAATATGTTTACTACTCAAACGCTAACACAAATTGACAAAGTATAATGTATTTGTGATAGAGTGAGATCCGAGTTTGTAACAGGTAATGATGTGAGGTGGAAAATTTTCCGTTCTAAAAGATATCAGTAATCAAGTAACAATTCCTCCGTAATCAAACAATTAATTGAATTCATAGAAATGTTAATAAGTTTAAGAAAGTTTTGAGAATCTGAAAATTTCATGGCTCAGACAATTTTCAGTACTATTTAGGACCAAGTGAAACACTTTTTCATGAATCGAAATATTTTCTGTCTTCTATGGAAAAATTAAAGAGCTTTTATATGAGTCCGGAAATTTTCATTAGTTTGAAGCAAAAAGCGAAACATTTTAGTAAATCGATAAGTTTTATTGACCTATAGAAAAAAGTGATAAGAATTTCCATAGTTTTGAAAATTTCCATTACTATGTAGAAAGACGTGGAATTTTTATTTTCAGATGAAGAGCTATTTTTGATATTATGTATAGTGATGTTAGGTGGAAACTTTTCCACTTTATTTAACTGCCCCATTGTGTTATATTAGTAATTCATATTGTCAAAAAATTCCATGGAGTGAAAATTTAATGATACTTCATTTCTTCAAAAATGTTTCAAAATCTTCAATGCATTCTTCCCTCTGGATCCGCCTTTGATCTCACAAAATTATATTACGTCAGTTTAATACGTCTAAGGCGAAGTTTTCTCCTAGTTTTACTAATTTTCTGGGTTTATATAGTGCAACATTTATAAATAAGTAGAGATAATATAAAGTGCCTACTGTAAATATTTTACTACCCGAAATTGCAGTTTAAGTAACTCATGAAAACAAATACAGAAAATTTTCTGAAAATAAACATTTATTTATTTATTCATATTTTTGTTGAGAATACAAAGTGAAATATTACTAATCAGGAAGCTGATTAGTGTAGTTGCTCTTCCAGTACATATAAAATAAAACGTAAAAATCTACAGTATTAGGACTGCATTCTAAACGCAACAATAATTTAAAAATAAAAAATGTATATTTCTTTTTTCATATATATATATATATATATATATATATATATATATATATATATATATATATATATATATATATATATATATACGTACTTGTTCTATTGAATCGTTATTTCTAATACAGTTTTTGTACATAACAATAGCAGTTTTGCAATACAAATATCCGCACTAAGATATTGTTATACAAAATTCCAGTATTGGTATTTTCATTTACCAGTGTTAAACACAATAAAATCAAAGCATTCCTTACTTTCTGTTCCAAAGATTGTCTTCATAAGGAACTTTTATGTAGTTATTTCATTATATAGACAGGCCTATATGTGAAGAAATAGGAGAATTTTCTATTTTTAAAATAATTGATAAATTCACGAAGGTTTTTTTTAGATTTCGTGTTACGTTTTAAGCATTTGAGTGTGATATTTGTTTTCTACAAACTCGATGCATGTTCCCTGCACGCTACACGTATGCACACACACACACACACAGAGAGAGAGAGGAGGGGGAGAGAGAGAAAGACTACGTAAATTTTTACTTCCCAACTTGAAATATTAGAAAATTTTCTGATTCTAGAAAGCTAATTGGTAAATTATAATTTGTTGCTGACTAACTTACCTCTACAGGAGTTGAATTTTATAGCTTAATGTGCAGTTAAATATAGTTGAGAATTTTCCACATAAGATCACTATACATAATATCAAAAATTGGCCGACTTATGAATAGTTCCCTCTCCCCTTGTTTCTACATCGTAATGAAAATTTTACTATCCACGAAAATTTATTTCACTTGTTTCTACAGAGCAATAAAACTCCAATTTACATAATGTTATTTTACTTTTTGCTTCAAAATGATGAAAATTTTCCCACTCATAAAACGTTTCTCACACGACAGACACGACAGACAATTTTGCGATTCATGAAAATTTGTTCCACTTGTTCATACATAGTACTGAAAATTATCTAAGCTGTGAAAATTTTCAGATTCTTTAAACGATCTTTCACTTTGTAACATTTCTATACACGAATGCAATCAATTTTATGATTACTGGGAAATTGTTACTTGATCACTGATATTTATTTAGAATGGAAAAGTTTCCGGAAAACTATACAAGAAAATTTTCCACTCCACATCACGGCTAAACAAAGATGTAGGAATAAGTGGAGTATGTTTTTATCAATCGGAAAATTTTCATCACTGGTGACAGGTCGTATTAAGGTCATAAGGTGTTAGAGGTGAAGCTCAATACATTCTATTCTATTCTATTCTCCCAGGACATATGGAGATATCCTGAACCACGCTTCAGATACCTTTTTCCTAAGAGTTACTGAGTATGTAATTTTATAATTTGACCCTATTAGTTGCATTGAACTTGTAAATGTTATCCGCTACATAGAAGATAAGTCCTGTGTTTTCCAGGTTACTACATGCGAGGTCTATTAAAGTTTTCCCATGACCTAGGTGTAGTTAACATAAAATGTTATGATTTCGCTTTTTAATATATCTAACATAATTAGTTGTTAGTAAAATTTCATGCTCCCACTTCTAACACTTTCTGTATTGCAGGCACTGATGGGAAAGACAGCACACATATAAATACAACTAAACCTCCAGCAAGGATTACATCCCTGCATTTACAAAGCATCATACTAAAGATAGTGTTTAAAATAAAAGAATTTATGAATAGGTTGATTAATCATATGATGTTGTGGAGCACTGACATGGTCAGTTAGGGCGTAATCGGAGCTTCGTATGAACGATCCTTATTCTATTGAGAATCGGATCCCCTATTCATGAGGACACCATTGTACAAGCAGGAGCAGCCATTTTGGAGTACAGATACCTAATAATTCGCCAACGAAACCTTTATAAGGTGTTCATCTGAAAGGCTTTGCTATAAACACGAACTTGTTACTTGCTCCAAGCAACGTATGGCCATAAATAGTTAGGACAATTTACGTACTACTAACTGAGGGTCAAATATGAGTCTATCACTGATGATGAGAGACTAACACATACTCAAAATCAAGGGAAGCAAACTTACTGAACGACTGCAAAGAATGTCGGTGTCCAAATCTCACGGGAAAATCATGATGTCAATTTTTGGGATAAGCTTTTAGTAGTAACGACGGATTACGTTTCGCAGGGTACCACTATTACAACATAATAGGCCTGTAGAAACTACGAAACTGCATCGAACAGAAGAGTCATAGTGCATGCGGTACATTTTAATTTAAGTGAACTAAATCTCAGTAAATTCCTTGAATTGCTTACGAGTCTCTTGATACTTTCTGCGGGTGGTAGTAGCTTGCCCGTCTTGTGGAAAAAAATTTAGAATCAGACCCTCCCAAAACATTATCTTTATGTAACACCTAGCGAGGAAAATGTGGAAATATTTGTATTCTGAAAGCTCTGATAAGTTTTGTTGTTTCACGGTATTTGAATGACAAACATTGATCAATGCTGTGGGCTAAAGTCGTTTCATTTTTTTTCCATATTGACACAAAAAATAATATAAATGAATGAATAAGAAATAACAGTTATTGTAGAAGTTTAACCAACGGTAACAAAGTGATCATGTTTTAGCATATTTTACATTATGATTCCCTCGTATTTTAAGTAAGTGAAAGTTTATTTAATTGAAGCAGTACTGTAGCAACTTCACCGAACAAATACAATTAATATATTCATCTTGAAAGATAATGTACTGTGCCCATAAAAATACTCATCATAATTTAAAGTGGAATTACCTCGTTTTCGATAATCGTATTTAAATGAGATTGGTCACGTTTGAAAGAAAAAGTCCAGTATTTTTGTCCATATCAATAATGGATGGGATCCAAAACAGAAAATGCAACTTACTCATATTTTCTTTGTGATTAATCGATATGTGTTCATTGTTGTATATTTAACAGACATTTGCTGTTTCTGCTAGGAGTCACTATGGAAGCTTTTATGTTTCTGTATTGTTATGTCGTAATGTGTTAAAGTAAATTTATTCCTTTCCTTGTGTTGTATTGTTGTTAAACAATCAGTTTAAAGGAGTTATGGCAAACCTACAAGAACCAAGAGAAATACCATAGCACACACAATCTGGTGCAAGTTCAGTGTGCTTGTACGCGAACGTTTCAACGTGAGGTTGCTATACACACGTCAATTCTCAAGTGATACCGTGGTTTTGTATATCGTATCCTCATATGTCATCAAACTAAAGGCCATTTAGAGAGACCATCTGTCAATCCGGAAATTGTGGAACAGGTGAGGGAGGCATTTGTATGTAGTCTTAAGAAGTCTTAAACAGAACTAGTCAGCAGTTGAACGTCACTAACTCCACTGTACCTAAGATCCTGGGTACGTCACTAAATCCATGGCATCTAGGATTCTGTACTGTCTCCTAGAGACGTAAAATACACAACAAGCCCAAAAACTTACAACAAACACTGGGAGTGAACTCAGAAAAAAAAAAAAACGGAAAAACCAAAAAGAATAAAAAATAAAGGAAGAGCAACAAAAAATAGAAAAAGGAAAAATACCAAACGAGGGATAGACAGAAACCTACCCAAGCAAAAAAATCATAAACACAATGAATAAAAAATCGAAACAAGAACTCGTGACGACAGTAAGAAACTCAGGCAAAACAGTCAAACATCCCAATCAGAAACCACAAACGAAAGATCGAAAACAAAACACAAAAAGACTTTAATACAAACCAAAAGATCGAATCAAAAGATCTAAGAAACAAGAACTAAAAACAAATGAAACAGCAATAACAGAAAAAAATACCAAAACACCAAAGACGAAACAGAACAAAGAAAACGGAGAGAACAACAAGGTAACGAAAGAACAGAAACAATAACCAAATTTATAGTGAAACTACCACACGTGTCACCGCATCAACATGAACCAAACGAGTTAACAAATGATAATAATAATAATAATAATAATAATAATAATAATAATAATAATAATAATAATAATAATAATAATAATAATAAGAAGAAGAAGAAGAAGAAGAAGAACCTAAAAATAAAAGTAGGGAAAGCAAAAAGGACGATATACTTTGGAAACTTAAAGCCCCCTATGATTTTATATATATCATATATATATATATATATATATATATATATATATATATATATATATATATATATATATATATATATATATAGTGAAACCTGTGTATGTTGGCCACCATTGGTTCCATCGAAAAGTGGCCAACTTAGACAGGTGGCCAACTTACAGAAAATAAGTGTGATTTGTGTATTTTTAGAATAGAATTTCTAGTATTACTTGATTGTAAAATTTTAATAAGCAGTAGCACGACAGCTACTTATAAGTAATGTATATAGTGTAATCATAAAAATACACAGTACTAGAAAATATTGCTATAGTATGCAAAAGCGCCGATTTCTCTGTAAATTATGGGAGGCCATTCAGATGGAGAATGTATATATATGAAGATTTTAAGACAAATTGCACTCAAATTATACCAAATATTGTATACTAATAAATAAAATAGGGGCCACATGAGCTCTGGGGGGGGGCCGGGCCCTCTCGGTTCCACCAGGATCGGCGCTCTTGATAGTATGTTTAATATATATGCATACCACTCTCTTCCTGACAACTAGTCTGGTACACTGGATTATTTGGATTGAAAACACAATAACACAAACAACCATGAAATAGAAATGTATGTACGCGGTTTATTGAAATTTATATTATAGCACACTGAGTGATTGAGATTGAAAACAAGAAAAGCTAAGTTATAAATTGAGAAATTCATATGTAATTTATAAGACTTCTTTTTAGTTGTTAGTGAATGGTGGTTCATTCTAGACATATTTGCTTTATTCTTTTTGGTAGATATGCACATTCTAATATTGTAGTTAACTACCTCTTGTTAATAAGCTAGAAGTGTTTCCCTCGGAGCAAAAGATGTATTGAGAAAATCTAGAGGGGATTCATATCTCAAAACCTCCGCTACCTTTTGACATGCAGTCAGGTGTCAATAAATGACAGTTGAGATTTAACCTTGAGAATTTTCCTGAATTACTAAAGCTTCCCATTGATGAAAGGAGCCGATATAGCTAATGGTTTTACCAAAACAGACAGGGTAAACAAATACGTACAACCATTTTCTGAATTCCTGTACGTGCTTTTTCTTATTCACATCTTCCTTCACCACCCTTTTATGAGGGTAGTGTTCTGGCCATTGACCTCCAAGAACAAATCGTGCAAATCTATGCTTCTTTGTGTCCAGTCACAAATACAGAACATCTGCCTCTCATATGGGAATTCGAAAGAGTTAAAAAAAAAAGTAACAAAACTGTATTTTTCGTGGCCAAGATACGCAGGTAACTTTATCATTATCATCATAGGGTAAACATCTTCAGTGTTGCCAACTTCGAAGATAGACAGGTGGCCAACTTATAGAGTAGTAAGTAACGAATTTCTTATAGGAAAATGCAGGTTTAAGACGAACTAGGCCAAGATAAGCAGGTGGCCAACTTCGAGAGGTGGCCAAGTTGACAGGTTTCACTGTATAAACTCTGCAAACAAACCCTGGTTAAAAGGAGAAACCGGGTTCCAGTGAGCAAAGGAAAAGGATGCTTGGTGTACACGAAGAAACCAGTCAGTCTCTATGTCCCGATTGCACACTGGTTCCCGACTGAAGTTTCACTCCTACAAACTGCAATAACTGCAAAAGGTAAAACCTGGTGACACTGTAGAACGATTCGATTTCTGTGAACATTAAATGGTACTAATAGAGATTAATGGAGAATTTTCACGGAAAATAATTTTCAGTGATGCGGCCATATCCCATGTTAATGGAAAAGTGAACATGCGTAATGTTAGGTTTTGGGCTACCCAGAACTCACATGGCGAGAATCCACTTTTGGAAGCTGAAAGAGACTCCCCTGAAGTTAATTTCTTTATGTCGTGACGAAATGTCAAGTCGTCAAGTCTAGGGCTCATTTCACTCCCGAAAGGGCACTGTCACAGGTCTAACTTATCTTGGCAAGCTTACTATTTTTTCTTTTTTCTTTTTTTTTTTTTTGGTAAAATTTGAGGTAGAAGGCAATGGCAATTTTCCAACGAGATGGAGCACCTAATCAGTGGCATTTACATGTTAGGAAATATCTGAATGAGTGGCTCCCGGGAAGATAGATTAGACGTGCCTGAAATGATGATAATGTCCTCAACAAATAGTAGTCTAGTAGCTTAGCAGCATAAAAGGGCCGAATTGTGCAAAATGTGATACCAACATACCACTTTCAGGGATGAAAGCCCCATTAATAAGAAGTAAATCCTGATATAGAACCACCTCGACGAGGGTCTTGTTTTAGGTATATGACGTCATCAATATGGCCGCCAACGAATTTCGACTTAACTGAGTTTAAAAATGTATAACTCCATTATCATTCAAGGTAGAAACTTCGTTTCTCCTTTATTTTGCATAGAATACATTGTATCTCTATTGTCATTATAAATACTTGCCTTATATTGTCGCCATTTTTAAATATTTCGTCTCAAACTGGAAAAATGTTTATTTTTAAAACGATTTTCTATGTTTTATAGCAAATAACTTTGAAAATGCTATGATTGTGGAAAAATACCTTGAAACAATCGTAAGAGGTCACTTCAATAGCTTTCGAACAAAACCAGAATCATTGATGTATCTCAACAAATAACTGAGATAATTAATTTTTTGTAGGACTAAATGTCGAATTTTCGTGAATAATGTTCGAATGTATCCGTAGATGTAGTTATATGGCATTTGTAGTTCCATTGGCTCTTTGATAATAGGAACATAGTACCGCTACCAGTATGTTCCTTTTAACGTGGAGAATAGCATATCACAAGTGTTTATCTTCTTTCCGAGCTGAAAACCCTTTATAACGTCATAAATCCAAGATGGCCGCCGCGGTTTATATCCGGTACGAGTACTGGGAGTTTCTCGCCACAGAAAAATAATTGAAACATGCAATAACCGCCAATCTCTTTCTTTGGATGTGAAGAATCTTGACATGACGTGTGATTGGCTCCTCTTTGTGTCTAGAAGCCAGTATATGACGTCATAAACAGTATGGCGCTATGGCTTACATACGGATTATGAACATTACTTATTTCTCGCATTAGAAAAACGATAGAAACGTGCAACAACCACCAATATCTTTTTTTCATATGTAGAGTCATAAAGTAACATAAGTTATTGTCTTTTCTTTGAGGTGAAAGGCGAGCACAGTAGAGCGTCGATTATCCGAAGTAATTGGGGGACATGGGTGTTCGGAAAACTGGTTTGTTCAGATAATCGAACTGTACTGTACTGTACTGTACTGCACTGTACTGGACTGTACTTCTACAGCCAGTGCCAAACCGACAGAAGTGTGCTGATTCTTGAAACACAGCGACTGGCGGCTTGGCCGGTCAGCAGCGCCTTATGAAGGCCCCATTAGAAGCAATGTTCCGCCAGCGGTGGCTCAGTGCGGCGACTACTGTGGGAAACTTGGTTTGGGAGTGAGGGGGATGATGGACGGTAGGGTGGGAGAGTAACAGGTGCGAGCGAGTACACAGTTCGGTTAAGCGGTCGTTCGGTTGACCGACGTTCGGGTAATCGACGCTCTACTGTATATGACGTCATAAACCCAAGATTGCCGTCGATTCCTAAATATGCATGAAGAAAACTATGCCTTTCTCACCTAAGAAAAGTAATAGAAACGTGCAAAACCACTAATTTTCTCCTTAAATAAGTTGGATCACGAAGTGACACAAAGGTGTATCGTGTTTGCGCCCAAAGGTTAGTATTTGTCTTGTTTAAGTGTATGACACGGTTATACAAAGTAGCCGCTGTAGGTATATTGAATATTAAATTGTGCATTAAACTGAAAAACTAACAAAGCTGAAATTATGCATTATTCAAAAATAAATTTGAAATATATTCTCTTTAATACTAATTGTCCGAAAGTGAATAATTTTCATGTTATTGAACAAAGTATTATGAAAGTATAAGGCTTGCACTAGTATTTGCGCTATATGAAAATTCTAAGGAATATTTGAACTGTGTATTTCGAAAGACATATTTTACATTTAAAACATTTTTAATGAGTCCAATGAGAATGTAATTGTCTGAAAATTATGCTTTTCATATTATTTTACAAAGCTCGAGGCACAAGGCGTCATACTTTCAAACCACCGCCCAGCTGAATTTGATATTTTTGGAGTTTGTATTAAAATGTTTATGAAACAGACCCAAAGTATAAATTTAACTGTATATCAGCGAGAGATAAATTTACAACACAATAAACAGCTATACGATTAAATATGTTAAGAATTTAAAAGAGAAAATATTAGTGATATAGTATGACTATTAACATCTGAAACGTACTTCAGAGAACTAGGGGAAGTAGTTTTTGTTAATCACATTTCTTATTTAGACAAGTTCAATTCACAATAAAATGATCTCGATCACAATATCCATCGTAGGTACACAATAAAGTGCACCCTAACCCCAAGGTTTGACACTTGCAAGAACGTTGACAAAGAGTCTTGCGACCACAGCGAATAAGTTCTCTACAGTGTGCAGAAACTTCTGGAAGTAAGAACCACAGAGAATAATAACCACGATCCACCTTCTTCCAACCCCTTTACAAATTTCGGGTATTATGGGCACTTTCTGGAGAGCTTGAGACCAGTAATACCCGGCCTGTAGGGCAGCTCGCAGACAGTGTTGAAATAAGGCTGCCTCTGTAGGTGGGATCTCTTCGTGAGAACAATTCTTTTTCGTCATTCATCTTTGTCGACAGTCGTTAACATTTAGTAAAGAACTAGAGCAATCGTACAGGAGTACGGTGAAGCGTTGAAGAGCTGCAATGTCTCGAGCTGAAATTTCAGCAGGAGTAACTGAAAGTTTGATGAATGTATTCGTTATTTCTTGGAATGCTTGCCACACTTGCCAAGCTGTCTTCTTGCCATGACCATCAAAATCGGACATTGTGTCACACCCTGTAAATGCGTAACAAAAAAACAGGGCTTTTCAGTGAGACTTTCCTAAGCTTGTTGCAATTTCGTGGAGAGGAATATATCTCTTATTTTTACCAGTCCCATATTCAATCCACAAGTGTGATACATTGAGCTCAAAGAATAAAGCAACGGCAATAACAACAACATCAGAATCGACTGTTTTAATTGAGATATTCTTATGTCCGTGGTTGCTGGCATACAATGCATGCAAGAACATGCGTGTGTCTGCTTCTTGTTTGCAGGGCATAAGGCTTGTTACGTCCATATTAGAGTTTGCTGATGCGGTATCATCACATGCACACACAATCTCTCTCTTACCATCAGAATCACTTATGTTCTGTAAGTGTTTACTCAGAAGTCGAAATAAATCAGTTTTGTTTTCAGAATTATTCAAAAACAATGCTCATTTTTGGGGAGTCAGTGTGGAGTCTTTCACAAGTATTCTTGGTTCTTTTCCTCATTGGTCTCGTTCTAAAAATGGTTGAAATGTGTTAGTGTAATACAGAATGTTAGAAAACGTCTGTCCCGGACTAGGTTTCAGCATGTGGGTTAATACTGCTCCATCAAATATAACACACGATACACTAGGTACATCGTATTGTGATGTTCCAAGTGGTTCTAAGCAAGAAATAACATCTGATTTTGTTCCCTTGCGCAATTGACCATTTGAAGAGAGCGACGGAGGATACGAAAGGTTTTCGTGAGCAAAGAAATCTTTGATGTCTCCACCTCGACTTTGACAAGCTATGTATAAGCGAGAAAACAGGCTACAGTCACTCTTTAAAATTGGCTCCTTGAGTCCTTTTTTCGTTCCTTCTTTTTGCGATGTGTGAAAAATCGAAAGTTTATTTCTTTTAATAGGTTCTCTTAAAGGCGTCTGGCATTCGATGAGCCGTTTCCGAACAAATGTTTTGTACTGTTGCTTACCCAATTCTTCTGCTTTGAAGACAGACTTCATAACAGCATATATGGCAATGCATAGTAGGGCACCATTTTCTTGAGCAAATGGATTTCTGTCATCATCTTCACACGCATTTATTAAAGCTTTTACATGTTTTCTGAACCTAGAGGGAAAAGCGTCTGTATTTCATGATGACTGTGATAATCTGAATCGTCACTTATTCCTGCCTCTTTCTCAAATTCAGTTAGTAATTCTGCAATCACTGGTCCCGAAATCATCCAACGCAGAAGAGCACTTTCATTATCAAATAGACCAATGGCACCTTCTTCACATTTTAGATCCTTACTACATTGTTCATGTAACTTGTCGTGGAACATGTACGAATAATTACTGTTTGTCTTTCTTCCCACAAAATTACCTTTCTGAAATTCATTATATACTTGTGGGTTTCGTACATTCAATTCTCCCAAAGACTTTACGAATACTGACATCCAACGGGCATAATTGATATGATCCAGAGCAAACATAAAAGGACAAATCTGATCCAATGCACTACAATAGGAGGAAAATTTCGCTGATCGAATACTGTCCAGCAAATAAAAAAGAAGTGATTCAAGATTCATGGCCGTGTACCAAAATTTGAGTTGGGCCGAGAAAAATAAATCCATATAATATTATGCATAATACATATTTAAGAGTCAACGGCAATCTTGGGTTTATGACGTCATATACTCGCCTTTCACCTCAAAGAAAAGACAATAACTTATGTTACTTTATGATTCTACATATGAAAAAAAGATATTGGTGGTTGTTGCACGTTTCTATCGTTTTTCTAATGCGAGAAATAAAAAATTATCATAATCCGTATGTAAGCCATAGCGCCGAACTGTTTATGACGTTATAATCTGGCTTCTAGACACAAAGAGGAGCCAATCACACGTTATGTCAAGATTCTTCACATCCAAAGAAAGAGATTGGCGGTTATTGCATGTTTCTATTATTTTTCTGTGGCGAGAAATTCCCACTTCTCGTACCGGATATAAACCGCGGCGGCCATCTTGGATTTATGACGTTATAAAGGGTTTTCAGCTCGGAAAGCAGATAAACACTTGTGATATGCTATTCTCCACGTTAAAAGGAACATACTGGTAGCGGTACTATGTTCCTATTATCAAAAGGCCAATGAAACTACAAATGCCATATAACTACATCTACGGATATATTCGAACATTATTCACGAAAGTTCGATATTTAGTCCTACAAAAAATTAATTATCTCAGTTATTTGTTGAGATACATCAATGATTCTGGTTGTGTTCGAAAGCTATTGAAATGACCTCTTACGATTGTTTCAATGTATTGTTCCATAATCATAGCAGTTTCAAAGTTATTTACTATAAAACATAGAAAATCGTTTTGAAAATAAACATTTTTCCAGTTTGAGACGAAATATTTAAAAATGGCGACAATATAAGGCAAGTATTTATAATGACAATAGAGATACAATGTATTCTATGCAAAATAAAGGAGAAACGAAGTTTCTACATTGAATGATAATGGAGTTATACATTTTTAAACTCAGTTAAGTCGAAATTCGTTGGCGGCCATATTGATGACGTCATATACCTAAAACAAGACCCTCGCCGAGGTGGTTCTATATCAGGATTTACTTCTTATTAATAGGCCTATCATCCCTGAAAGTGGCATGTTGGTATCACATTTTGCATGATCCAGTCGCTAAGCTACTACACTATAGCTGCCGAGGTCACCTGGCGTGTCGGCCTGTAACTTCTTATTATGTAGTTACGTAAAGAATTGTGTCTATGTAGCCCTATTGCCTGAAACTGCAAGAGGTACAAGTTTGTATCAGTGCTGCCATACAGTCCATTTCATCATATATATATGAGTGTGTGTGGCGTGAATGTGTATATCTTCTTGATGTCTGTATCGCACTTCTGGGTCTCATATTTAATGTCTATGAATTATGGTAAAAGAAATATTTATGTTTGCCTTTCAAATGTGACCAATTTCATTCAAGTATCCAAACCGACCTCATACCGCTTGAAAGTATGATAGTACTTTTACACACACGCTGTATATAAAAATTTTAGTAGATTGGGCAAAAATAATTGTATATTGAGCTAACTAACTACCGAGTAGACAGAAAAAAGATTGATCAGTCTCATGTGATTTAGTGCGATGACACAAGACGAACAAACTTTCTTCCTCTTCTGCATGTACATCTGCGAAATAAAACTACCTACATATTCTTCTGTAATGTGATCACAATCTACACAAACTAAAATAAGCTACGCTTTGAATTATGTTCTTCTGATCTACCCATTTATTTCCAGCATATTTTTTCAACCTACATTTCTTTTTTCTTTTTTCTACATATACCTCATGTACGTAATGATCCGACAGAAAGAATTTACACAGTCAAATAACACCACGGGTGAAAGTAGCAATATCTAGTAACATTTAGAGAAGTTGTGAAGTTGTTAGTAACGTGGTAAATTATCAATGTAATTTTTCTTTTACATTGAACGTGCAACATATCATCTAGAAACCTGACAGTAAAGGATGTCAGAGAGAAGTGATAATCATATCATTCTCTAAATATGCTTAGACTTATACATATGGAACAAGTGTTCCACATTAGCACGTTCGACACAAGTTTTATGTTTAGAGACATTTTTAAAAAAAATAAAAGTACTGTATCTTATTTCAATCACATTTTTACTTAGTTACTAGACTAATAATTCGTTTCTAACATACTGAATATATCATTCGAATAAATGTAAGTTGTATCGATAAAGTATCTTTAACGAGGACAGTATTTATATCTTTTGTTAAACCGAACACTCAACAGTTGCCATCTCACTAATAGCTAAGAAGTTATCGTACTCCCCTTTGACGTGAAAGAGCAGGGTTCGATTTACGGCAGAGCTCGTGTGGTTCGAATTCACGTTAGTCAGTAGGTTTAGGTCTCATATAGTCTCGCTGCTGACAGCGATGTTAAACTCAACAAGTTTCCTAGTTTGTAACACGATTCTATTTTATACATGTGAACCTGATAATATAGTGTGGAATGTGTACTTTTTTCTTGAGTATCCAAATCTTGATTTCTGTAAAAAAAAAAAAAAAGTAGTATTATCACGTTAAACTACACACATAAACTACTACACACTATTAATCTTATGTTAAAACATAATATCCATATTGAATAATGAAGTGAAACGTTAATTATCGAAATTCTAACATGGGATTAGTTTAAGTATTTTTACATATAGATATGATCAATATTAAAACACTGCTTATATATTGTAGATGTTGATTACAATGGGATGAATGGAACATTAGCTGGCTGGGGTTATACAGACCCTAACGGAAATATGTCTAATACTCTTATGTCTGCTGAAATACCAATAATGGACACTGATTACTGTCGTAAGAATACAATATATTTTCCTTACGAAATCACGGACAATATGATTTGTGCTGGATTCTTAGAAGGTGGAAAAGATGCTTGTCAGGTAAGATTCAGTTGTTATAATAATAAACTTGAAGAGCCACACAAAAGTCAAGCTATCAAAGATCATTATTTCAGGGCACAAAATTTTGGGTCGACAGGTCGTCACTGGCGACAGAAATTGAAAGCTGGCGACCAACGTTCAGTAGGAATGGTTTTTGCCTGAACTCAAAGGGCCGCCAGTTTCTGTTCCGCACGAAAATAATCGTCACTGAGTAAAATAAAACATGGAATGTGAAGTCTTCACAACGAACATGGAAACTGAGGTCTTCACAACGTTGTAATTCGTTCCTCTTTTTCATCCGTGAATCGAAAACTTCATTAGCAGATTTTCAAATTTGCTGCAAATTGTCACATTTTGTGCAGTTTTACCTCCGAGTACTGCTTCATGTGAAAGATGCTTCAACAGCCTCAACAGAGTTAAGAGTGCCTACAGGAATTCACTGAAAACTGACACACTGGATGATTTGCTGACAATTTCCATCAATGACCTTTCACTTTTATGTAAAAGCTGCAATCGGCAACTGGTACTTCAGTGCAAAGAGACAGTATTACAGAAATGTGAAGTCTTAAGGTAAGATATTTTTTAACATGTATATATTAATTGTTCAATTCAAAATTGATTATCCTGAGTCTAATTGTCTGGTTTTGAAATTTTATGCTCTGATGCAATCTTTTTCGTCGCCAAACTAAAGGCCGTGGGAGAGTGGGAGACCTGTAATAATTTGTACGTGAGAGATACTGGCGACCATAATTTTCGGTTGGACGAGTATGTCTAACTTAGAAATTTTCTGCCCTCACTGTTTCATTGGATCAAGTTATGATATCACAATAGTCACGTTATTACTATTTAATAATACGAAATATATCAGAAAAGATTTATAAAATGAATGTATTTAGGTAGGAACGAGAAAGATAAAGAGGCTTCGGTTTCAAGATCTTAAGCTTACTGTTTCGAAACAGGATTCGTATTCAGAAAAGAAATAAAGTCTCACTATTTTACATATAAAGAAGTGAAAAATTTTGTGAGGAGCAGAATGAAAAAGCGACAAAAATTTCTATGGAAGATTTATGGACACCAAGAGGCGTATAGTGTGTATCTTAGGGTTAAACTCAAAAATAATTCAAAAGTGTCATTCTACGTATTGGACCAGATCTTGTAGAAATGTGAACGTTATGAAAGAGGAGTTCAAAACGAGTGTAAACGTTCTAAACAGTACTATGTACAGCCAGCCACAAAAGTAATTCCCCCGTAAGCGCTCAAATTCCATTACTTGGGGTCCAGGTCTTTTGCAGTTGTGAAAAAGCCTAGACATATGCAACCCAACTTACAATTAACTTTTCTCGGCACTAACAGCAGTTGGTAGCACTGAGTCAAGTCTGTATGGAAGTAAAATTGTGAGTAGATGACGCACGAAACATTTCTCCATCATGAGATCAATGTCTCTGGTTCAGAGCGTGTTGTCTAATGAACATCATATGTTTATCTCAATATTCCTGTGTATGTATTGTATTTTTTCATTATATACTGTATAATCAAAGAAATAAAAACACTGATCACATATGAATCAGAAAAGGCTTGAAAGTAGCTGAAAATATCAAATCTAGAAAAACTGCTGGAAATAACTTTGTAAATGATTGCCTCCATTGAAAGGCCTTCTCCAATTCACCTCATTCAAACATCTTCTTCTTTCTGGAGGAGAGAGGATCTTGCTTATCAAACTGAGCATGCACTGAAATTAAAATTGAAACAAGAGAACTTAAGAAAGCTTCAGCCTGGCCGGGACTCGACGCCGGATCAACCAAATAGAAGTTCAATGGGCTAACCACTCACCCACCGCGCCATTTAAACTTCCACCCAAACTAATACCTAGTTAAAATTGTTTCATGGAAAAATATAAACCAGATACTCAAGCAGTGGTGGCGGTTGGACGTTAGAAGTGGGGGGGGGGGGGGCAAGACATGATCTGAACAATTGTATATCAATGTTAGATTTCCTGGTTGTTTCTAACACTGTTTGTATAACTAATAGAATACTATCTTTTTTCACTTAAAATGCCGTATATCGTATTTCTATTTTATTAAGTAAGTTCATAAGAGCAATACAAGTAGGTACTAGCAATACAAGTAGGTACAGTGTACGAAGATTTTTGAGTTCTTGCCCATGAACATTTTAAAATTCTGTCTGGAAAGTTAATTATCACATTATATAATAAATTTGCAAAACAAATAAATAGAAGGGATAATATTAATCATAGTAATGAATAATGACGCTTGTTTTGCAGAAGTTATATTGAAACTGGGAGTTAATGAACAACTTATATTTTTAATTCCACTCATGCCACTAAATGAATGTTTTTACTCTTAGAAAATGAAATAAAGTAAGTATTGCAAGCACATGCTATGACATTCAAAGAAATATACAATTGCAATTAAAACGCAATTCCTGTAGCTTTCTTAACTCCATGGTAAGACAAATAACCAATACGTACTCACGCAACGGCAAATATGATATGGCACAATTTTTTTCTATGAAACAGTAATACATACAAAACATTTTCCAGGGTGTCCACATTCTCGAAAATAAGAGAAGTCAGGGAAAGATCAGGGAAGTAAAAATGTATCAGGCGAAGTCAGGGAAATGGCAGATTGGTCAGGGAAAGTCAGAAAAAAATCGATTTAAACCCATTGTTTAATTACTGAATTTATGAAATAGGATTGAGTTATTTACTGTTACTGGATGCAAAACGTGGTGCTCTCAATGATGATCTTGAGGGAGTGAGAGTTCTCTCATATAGTTGTTGAAACTCATTTTCTGCAAAAAACATATCTAACTCCATCATAGCATATTAGCTCAAAAGGGTAGACGCTGTTCTAGAAGGATTGCATGGTGCCAAGAGGATATCTGGACAAGTGGCTGAGAACGCGAAGAAATTCACTCCAGCTCACAGTGAAAGCTCAGACAAAATAATTTAAGGAACACTCGAATGAATTCTTAGCCAATGATAGAGATGGTATTGGACTTGAGGAGTTTTTTTTTTTTTTTTTTTACTTAGTCTTATAAAATGGGAAGAACTCCGTTGAGTTAGTTATGAAAGTTATGGTCAGTTATGAAATTGGGTTTTATCTTCTTTCACGGAAACGCATTTTTTGAAAGTGGTTTCACAATAAAAAAAAAATCTCATTATTGACAACTTATAAAAAGAATCTCTTGTGGCTCAACGGATCATATCTGATTCTGTGATGAGAATAGGTGGATCATCAGGATTAATAATTACAAGAAGTAAGATAAATTCAGTGAGAAGTTCAATGAGGCAATGTCAGGTGTGTTTGGAAAATAAATGCTGAAACGAGAAGAGGAGAGAGAAACGGAAGATTCAGCAACAGCTAAAAAGGCTGGAGGAACAAGAGAAGAAAATTAAACTGCGAAGACAAGAAGGATATTCAGATCAATGACAAGAAAAATACATGAGAAAGCATGAAGACAAATTTCTAAATGGGTTGCATTTAACAACTGCACCAGCAAAAGTATATATTACAGAATGTATGTGTGTTTCTTTTTAATAGTCAGTAAAAACCATGTATAAACTGTTTCTTACTATAGGCAATATTATAACGCTGTGTAATTGGTATAATATTGTGTAAGCATATAATGTGCATTTTTTCATATCTTAATTACTCTGTATATTGCACACTTTCGTTTGTAACTTTATATTTCGTGTAATGTGTAAGCCTAATCAGAATCGGCTAATGCGCATGTTTGTAAATTTACATTCATTTGGAAAGAAAATTGAAAAAGAGAAAGAAAACAGAAGCGGAAGAGAACACGGCCAACTATGGGGAGTGTGGAGGCAGGGCTTTTCTTCTTTTTTCTATATTTTTAAGTTATTCAGTGGTCAGGGAAATCTGGAATTTTCGTTAAGGAAAGTCAGGGAAAAGTCAGAGATATTTTCTCCAAATTGTATAGACACCCTGTTTACATTTCCAAATGAAATTATATAAATTTGGGCGTCACTTCAAAAAAGTGGGGGGCAACTGCTCCCTCTTGCCCGCCTAACCGCCGCCCATGTACTCAAATGCATCAAAACAAACAAATACAAACAAGCTATAAATAAGAAAATATAAGCATCTCGTGTGAGTGTCTTAATGACTTACTCGAGATTTCTTTGTTTAACTCAAAAACAAGTTTTATAGACGTTCCTCAATGAGAAAAATATCACGAAACGTTGTTCAAGTTGAGGCTACGCTATTGGTAGAGTCATAACTTGTGGAGGCAGGGATTAACTGCCCCCTACAGAAGCTCCCGCCGTTCGAGGGGGCCCATTTTCAGACAAAATTTTCTCACTCCATATACCATAGGAACATGAAATTAGAAATGAATCATCAATTAGAGTTGATGCATTACATAACCAAAACACCACACAAAAGGTAAATAGAACAAAAATGAGTCTTGGACCCATTTCAGTAAAAAATGTCTCCTATTAGGGGCTCTAGAAATAATATTTACTCGTTCGGCTTCGAGATTTATTAATATTGTCCCATTAATAATTTTGTCATATATGGAATGGGCCCAGGGAATAACTAACGGAACAGCTATCTTTGTCGTGCGGAAAGGCCCACAGGCCCCGGGAGACCCATAAAGATTAAGAGAAAGTTTGAAAAGGGGACACAAGAATCAGAAGAACAACTTTTTCTAGTGGGCGCAAATCAGCTTATTAATGCTTGCCCCCATCAGAAAAAAATCTAAGTTATTAAGGTGGTCGTCGGTTGCAGGGATTGTCCCGATTTACATTACATTTCGTCTTTTACACAACTTCTAATTTCCAAAGGCGAAAAGATGATAGAAATTATTTTCACTTTCCTTAAATTGCATCAACACGTGTAGAAATAGACAGTTCTATGTCTATGTTCCCTAACTACTAGTTTATTTTCTTATGTTCATATGAGGAATTTCTGCCAAATTGAGGCCACATGATCATGAGGCTGCTCATCATGAGGCGCAATCCACATGGGATTGAAATTCCTCTGAAGAGCAAGGTCGGAATTTTAACTGTCCTCAGTATTTCGGTGTTCGTGTCCCTGTAGTGTTTGGAATACGTCGAAAGGACATGAGGTGCCAGGACGAACAATACTCCGGTTGAGGCGATTTGTTTAAAAGAAATTGTGAAGGCAGGAATCTCTCATTGCAGCTACTTCGGTTCAAATCCTGTCGTGGTAATTAGTGCTTTTTCTGAATGGGAAGATAATGTTTATGTAATTGGTTTTGTAATTATGTTATTCCTTTATTATTATTATTATTATTATTATTATTATTATTATTATTATTATTATTATTATTATTATTATTATTATTGTTATTATTATTATTATTATTATTATTATTATTATTATTATTATTATTATTATTATTACCACAGAAGGAAAGAAAAAGTAACATAGCCGAAGGTATTCATAGGAATAAAAAGATATATAGTATGTCAGAGATTTCTTAGGTTTACACATGAACGCAATAATATCATTACGTTTATGGATTTACAGATAAAATTATCATTTTAAAACAACAAGAACTAGAATATAAAGCTTTGTTAGCTGATAGCAGTAATGCATTTTGTTTCGCCCTTCTTCTAGGTAGAAAGGTGAGGTGACATCTGAAATATGATCATTCTCGTGACTAGCGATCCCTATTTTAAATTCGATTACTATTAGCAATTTGTGCACAGCTAGAAACAGTTCTTTGAAACTCAGGTTTGGCCCACACTACAGCAGTGAGGACGTGTTTAGCCCTTATGTGTTCATCAATTCTTGTCCAAACACGTTACTTGCCAAACAGTTACTAAGGTTGATGCAGATGACGTAATTTTGTGTTATTGGCGTTTGACTTGTAAAGGAATTTGTCTCAACACTTAGACCCACAGCAATTGAATATTTTTATATTACTATACATCAGATGTATCAGTTTTGTAGATCGTAAAAAATTACTGAATTGCCACACTCGGAATCGATCTCGAGTCCCCAACATTACGAAACTAACGCTTAAGCCACAACTCTAAGACAGCACTGTTCTGGGAGAATGAAATAATGGAGCTGTAGTGAATTCAGTAATTACACACTTTTACGATTCCAGTGTAATGATGCTGAAACTTTCTGATTTCAGTCATGATAAAATAGTAAAGTATTCAGCAGAAAGAATAGTTCAGAGAAGTCAACTTTAAATTGACAAGTCATATGTACGGAGGAGCTATCATCTGCTTTCGCCTCGGGCTCTGATTTTTCTCGGCACGGCATAGGATAGATAATTATATTGATTTGAATCTGGTGTTTCAGGGCACTGGATTACTATTTTTAAGTTAATTCATTTAACGAACCTTCCTCCGTACCTTGTTACCTACTTTTACGCATTTTACTCGCTTTGATAGTTTTTCCACTAACTCTTAAAGAAAAGGGACAAAAACATAGAAACATTGAGAAGAGTAAAAATCACAAACACTATTGGCACGTTCTTCCCTTGCCTGAAGTAAAACATTAAAATATGGAGAACATGCAATTTTTTGTGTTCCAACTTCAATGACCAAACCAAAGAAAGAGCAATACTACTACACAAAACGATCAACATCATAGCTATTCATGACATAACTATTGCATGATCCGAATAACATTTCAGTATATCCAAAAATCATCATTTTTCATATTTTACCGAAATACGTCTTGACTTTTCTGGCAACCTGATATTTTAAATGTTGTTAATACGCAAAGTTCATTGATCTCTGCACTGATTCACTTATTCTCTTATCATCATCACAACCTTTAGGGTACTTCCCGTAGATATTGAAAGAAGAAATGTAATATCCAGGCTTAGTGTAGCATGCAAGGAAACAAATAAAAATCAACGGGAATATATTTCCCTCCGCCAAGTCCCCTTCAATGGAGTGTTTCGTTTATTCAACAAAAAGGCGTGAAATCCAATCAGAAAATTCATAAAATATAAAATATGTAGCCAAGTATCTACTTTGCAATAATAATAATAATAATAATAATAATAATAATAATAATAATAATAATAATAATAATAATAATAATAATAATAATAATAATAATAATAATAATAATAAAATAACAAAGTTACAATATTAGTTACGTAAAAAATGCCTTCCAATCAAGAAAAAATAATAAATGGCATACCGGGATTTGAACACTATTCCTACATGTGTTGATATAATTTAGAGAATGTGAAAAAAATTTCTATCGTCTTTTCTTCTTTGGAAAATAGAAGGTAAAGAATAATTGTAGGGATGGGCACGAGCGAATTCTAGCGAGTTTTCACTCAAGCTCGAATCGATTCAAAACAGACATCTTTGAGCTCCACTCGAGAACTTAACTCGAAAACTTTCTTCCAAGTTGACTCGACTTTGACTCGAGTTTCGATTCGAGTCGAGTCAAAACGAAGAAAATCGAGCAAAATGCTGTGTGTATTTTCAAGTACTTTCTTCCATTATCCTACCTAAACACAGTGGCGGCTCGTGAGTATATGATACGGTAGTGCGAAAACGTACATAATAAAAATGTATTTCCGTAAAAAGAAGAAGAAGAAGAAGAAACAGTAATGCAAAGGCACAAATAACATCATTTTAAAATTATTTTCTTACATTGTAACATTATATATATATATATAGAATGAAGTTCTTTGTGCCTACATTAAACTTAGTATAAATATAATGCAAAATGAATAGTTTTTAACTTACCTAGCATGTGGTGACTTCTGTGAAATATAAGAAGATGGGAGAAGCCTAATGGGAGCGATAAACAAAGTCCATCCGACGATTCATCTGTTTGGCAAATAGGTCAATGACCTTCCCATTGAAATCACTTATATCGTTTACAAAACTTTTCTCACACGATAACATTCCTAAAGCACTGAGTCTTTCCTCTTTCGTACTGTTACTGAGGAATGTCTTTATCCTCTTCAAGGCAGAAAAACATCTTTCAGCCTCAGATATAGACATCGGCATTGTGACTAGCAATTTTAACAGCTTTACAGTTTCACTAAATGATTCACACAAACCGTCTTCGATGGGTAGAGACAAAACTGGAACACCTCCAGAAATAGTTTTTAGTTCTTCCCTTTCATACAGCACTGCAAGTTCACTCTTCAGTCTATTCTTTATTAAATTAGGATACTTGTCTATCATTTCACTAAGGTATTCGTCAGGGAATCTTACGTGATAGTTATCCAGTTCTTCAACTTGGAATAGGTTAGTAGCTATTAGGTGACTAGAAAATTCAAATCTATTTTTAATTTCCACTACTATTGTGTCACACACTTCCATCGCATCTCTTTTTGTGGTGTCTGCTTCTTTATTATCAGTGCGTAGCCTTTTTGATGGAATGTTATCAAATTCCAGCTCATTCCGAACTTCCTCAATTATAAGATGAATTTTCCAATTACTTTCTGAATGCCCATTTCGAAATTGTGAATTTGTTCCCTGACTTTAACGGATCTTTGATTTTCTTCTGCAGCTGTGAAAAAATTATATCAACGTGAGGCATGATTCTATGTAAAAATGTTAGCCAGAATACAATGTACGATCTTGAAGCCTCAGTTTATATGCTCCAGCTTGTTCAATGATACTGTGCAATTTAATATCTTTACTGTTTTCAATTGTTTTCATTACCCCAATCAGTTCTTTTCTGTACTCATACACTACATTTGCTCCACGCGAATAGAAGTCCCATCTGGTTTGTGATGTACGAGACAGTCGTCTCTGTACAATAGCATCGAGGATTGTTGTTCTTTCCGTTGATTGTGAAAAAAATGCGCATATCCCAGACAAATGTGCGAAGAAGATACGAGCATGGCGGTTTATGGATGCTGCACGAGACATTATGAGATTAAATTGATAAGCGAAACAGTGTATGTAATTTGCATTGGGATATTTATTTTTATGATTTTTTGCACCCCATTTGTGCATCCACTCATAACCGAAGCACCATCAATACTTTGTGCTATTAGTTTCTCTGGATTTTCGCTGACCAAGGAATCCAGTTTGTTTAGCATGCAATTTGCTATTGCACGAGCAACATGACCATCGGGATTTACAAAATTCCAAAATCTCTCTAGTGGGATTTTCCCAACGATATACCTCAGTACTAAAACTAACTGAAACTGGGTAGATATATCTGTTCTTTCATCACCTATAATGGCAAGTAATCCACAATTCTTATTTCTTTAGCTACTTCATCATGATACACTTGTAACATACAGCAAAGCAGTTCGTTTTGTATTGTTTTTGACGTGCCTTTAAACACGGATGACTGGCTTACGTGGTTTTTCAAATCTTTATCCAGCTCTGCACTGAAATCAAGTAATTCTCGAAAGACACCTTTATTTGAAGAGTCCTCAGACTCATCATGCCCCCTTAATGCAAGTTCTAAAGCTCCGCAGAAACGAATGCAGTTTATAATCAAATTCAAAATGTATTTGTTTTTATTTATTTGTTCATTATGCTTAACTATGGACTGATGATAATGACAATCCAGCCGAGCTTGGATATTTGTCTTCCCTAACAAAGACAAACTTAGTACATTGTTCAGATGTACTGCTGACTTTTCATGCTCTTTTAATTTTATCCCAAATATGCACTAAGTCTGTGACGCCTGATTTTGTGCAGCTTGCGCCCCCCCAAACAACATACACGGAAAACAGAATAAAGCATTGGCTACATCACAACCACAAATCCAACTGTTTTTGAAATATATGTTCATGTTAAATTGACGCAATATTTCCTTATTACGGATCACTTGCTTAACAGACAATTCTAAATTAGGCATTGGCCTTCCTAAAATTTTAACACTTAGTTTGTCGTCATATGATAGGGATGAAAACGGAATTTTCAGTAAATTACTTACCGCATTCATCGTAATGTATTGTCCTGGTTTCACGGAAAGCACTTATAAATAGGAAGAAAGAAGAAAACAGTACTACACTTAAATACACAGCGTCAAAACTTCGCAAAAATATATAATTCGCTAGTTATATACACACACTACATTCAACACCCAAACACTCAGGCGCAATGTGTTTTTTTTTTTTTTTTTTTTTGTATTACCGGGGAAAAACCATACCTGCGTTGACAACACAATAACGAAAAAAACAAACTCCAAAACGATTTTTTGGGAGGGTCAAATCCAGATGGTACATATTGATATGTAATAAGTAGCTAGTTTGGAAACACTGCAATAAAAACAGTAAATTAGGAATCACGTGTTGGAATTCTAGGCGACTGTAGCTCCGAAACAAAGCCCCCTTTCCTAGAGCATCAAAACAAGACAAAAAAAACCTCCAGCTTCGAGCTACCTTCAACCGTGGCAAAAATGCTAGTTATTTCTCCGTACTTTCCTCCTGTTCTCCAACTAAGGAGCATGCGCACAAACCATTTTTAGAACAGTAGGGAGAGCAACGTAGAATTTGGCACGAACAGAGTAGAAAGATATGTACTACTAGCGCGCGAACCAGCATCTCGTGAGCAATAATCACGTTGCAAGTAAAGTACTGTGCGTAAAATGTAGAAATGTATTTAGTAATAGGCAAATTATATTATTTATATTATTTTGTTGTATTATTTGTGGTAGTGCCATGGCACATTGGCTCCCCTCCAGCGACCGCCGCTGCATTAACAATATAATTATTATCAATGCTACTACTACTACTACTACTACTACTTATTATTATTATTATTATTATTATTATTACTATTATTATTATTATTACTTTTACTATGGATCCGTATAGTAAAACTGCAAGCTTATTTTAATTAAAATAGTGTTAGGAACATTTAAAAATTCCATTGGCAAATTTTGAACTTACACCAAAAAGTATTTTCGTTACTAGAACGTTGTCTTAGAACACTCGGCCACGATGGCCGACAGCAGTTTGCCTTAATTTCAACCATATGTAGGTCATGACTCTTGATGTCCTATCTTTATTGGCTAATAAGGTCAGACGATATCTGAAATTCTTGGAATCTCCTCCACGCCAAGGTCTAAGGGGTCGTTAGTTACGCCTCGGGGCCCGTTCCATACACAACAAATTAAATAAGGGGACCATATTAACAAATCTGACAATAATATACTAATATATATTATTTCTAGTGCCCTAATAATAGACTCTTTTTACGGGAATGGGCCCACTACTCATTATTGTTTTATTTACTTTTAGTGTGCTATTCTGCAGTAGTTTGTGGATATACTAGTGTTATTCGGATCATGCAGTAGTTTGTCATGAATAGCTAAGATGTTGAGCGTTTTGTATAATAGTATTGCTCTTTGTTTGGTTTCGTTTTACAGATTTCATCAGTGTTGGCGTGGGTCAATGGAAACTTCACCCGCCGCTACCCACTCTGACCCATGGTCCACTACCCAACTTGGCTCTCTCTGACCCAGTACCCACCTTGACCCACTCCGACAAACCATCCACCATGAACTAGCGCACGCTAAGCATATATGAATATATGGTGTGAAGCACTGTATTTTCTGTTTATTTGAGTGTAGTTGATTTTGAGTTTAACGTACGTTTCAGCCGATAACGGAGCTAAACCATTCCGTAAACGTCGCGAACACTTAGTGGAGCACTTGCGGGTAAACGTCGATCGTCAATATAGAGAAGAGTCGTAGGAGGGCCGCTAGTGTCCCAGTGCAGGCAGGGTTTCGTCGAGTCGAAGCAGATATCTCGCGTCGTGGTATTGAAGTTACCACTGCGTCTCTGCGAGGACTTCCCTTTCGTAGGTGCTCCCTCGATTCGTCGCGGAGAATCGCGAAGGGACCAACACTTACTATCGCCAGTAATGTGCATGAGATTATTATTATATATTATTTTTTCCTGACAAATTGTTCCAAAAGTGAGATAAAGGGGTCAGGAATAATCAATGCCTCAACATCATGAAGTGAAAAATCTTGAGTGCGATAATTGTATGAATTTTAATGGCAACTGTCGTCGATCATTAGGAAGTGAGTGTGGGAGAACTATGAAATAAAGTAAATAGACACTAGTCATTTTGTTATAAAATTACATGGCGAACGCATTTTATTTTATCCCAAACACTTATCCTCTCATATATACAGCTAAAAGAACACTCTGTTTGACCAAATTATAACGATCTCAAAGATTAATCCCTTTACAAGCCACGTCTGCTTCATCGCCACCGTGGCGAAGTGGGAAAAAGCCCGCATAGTAATCATAAGGTTGGTGGTTCGAACCTCCTCCGGTGTACTTTTCTGTTACTATCCTTAGTGTTTTTAGACACACCTTAATGTAATCAAGTTAGACATAGAGGCGATTTAAAACATTTTCAGGGAGCAATTTTGTGGTTCATTTGCGTTTTACCGCGTCCGAAGATGCTGTCTGCAATGCCATGAGCAGAGAGGATGCCTTGAAACATCAGATTCCAATCAACATAAGTATCTGTCCAATGCCGTGCCATGAAAAATCAGGGCCGGAGGCGGGAGCATATGGCAGCGCCTCCGTACATGTGAGATGTCAATTTAAAGTTGACTTCTCTGGACTATTCATTCTGCAGAATACTTTACTATTTTATCATGACTGAAATCAGAAAGTTTCAGCATTATTACACTGGAATCGTAAAAGTGTGTAATTACTGAATTCACTACAGCTCCATTATTTCATTCTCCCAGAATAGTGCTGTCTTAGAGTTGTGGCTTAAACGTTAGTTTCATAAAGCTGGCGACGCGAGATCGATTCCGAGTGTGGCAATTCAGTAACTTTTGCGTTCTACAAAACTGATACTTCTGATGTATAATAACATGAAAAATATTCAATTTATCTGAGTCTAAGTGTTGAGACAAATTTCTTTACAAGTCAAACGCCAATAACATAAAATTACGTCATATGCATCAACCTTCGTAACTGTCTGGCAAGTAACGTGTTTGGACAAGAATTGATGAACACATAAGGGGTAAACACGTCCTTAATGTTGTAGTGTGGGCCAAAACTGAGTTCCAAGGAATTGTTCCTAGATGTACACAAATTGCTAATAGTGATCGAATTTAAAATAGGGATCGCTAGTCACGAGAATGATCATATTTCAGATGTCACCTCACCTTTCTACCTAGAAGAAGGGCGAAACAAAATGCATTACTGTTATCAGCTAGCAAAGCTTTATATTCTAGTTCTTGTTGTTGTAAAATGATAATTTTATCTGTAAATCGATAAACGTAATGATATTATTGCGTTCATGTGTAAACCTAAGAAATCTCTGACATACTCTATATTTTTTTATTCTTATGAATGCCTTCGACTATGTTACTTTTTCTTTCCGTCTCTGGTAATAATAATAATAATAATAATAATAATAATAATAATAATCAAGGACTAACATAATTACAATACCAATTACATAAACATTATCTTCCCATTCATAAAAAATGCTAGTTACCACAACAGGATTTGAAGCGAAGTAGAGTTTCCTGCCTTCACAATTTCTTTAAACAAATCGCCTCAACCGGAGTATTGTTCGCCCTGGCACCTCATGTCCTTTCGACGTATTCCAAACACTACAGGGACACGAACATCGAAATACTGAGGATAGTTAAAATTCCGAACTTGCTCTTCAGAGGAATTCCAATCCCATGTGGATTGCGCCTCGTGATGAGCAGCCTCATGATCATGTGGCCTCAATTTGGCAGAAATTTCTCATATGAACATAAGAAAATAAACTAGTAGTTATGAAACATAAACATAGAACTGTCTATTTCTACACGTGTTGATGCAATTTAAGGAAAGTGAAAATAATTTCTATCATCGTTTCTTCTTTGGAAATTAGAAGTTGTGTAAAAGACGAAATGTAATGTAAATCGGGATAATACGTGCAACCGACTACCACCGCCGTAACTTAGATTTTTCAGAGGGGAGCAAGCATTAATAAGCTTATTTGCGCCCACTAGAAAAAGTTGTTCTTCTGATTCTTGTGTCCCCTTTTCAAACTTTCTCTTAATCTTTATGGGTCTCCCGGAGCCTGTGGGCCCTCCCGCACGACAAAGATAGCGAATTCCGTTACTCCCTGGGCCCATTCCATATATGACAAAATTATTAATGGGACAATATTAATAAATCTCGAAGCCGAACGAGTAAATAATATTTCTAGAGCCCCTAATAGGAGACATTTTTTACTGAAATAGGTCCAAGACTCATTTTTGTTCTATTTACCTTTTGTGTGGTGTTTTGGTTATGTAATGCATCAACTCTAATTGATGATTCATTTCTAAATCCATGTTTGTATGATATATGGAGTAAGAAAATTTTGTCTGAAAATGGGGCCCTCGAACGGCGGGAGCTTCTGTAGGGGGCAGTTTACCCCTGCCCCCACAAATTATGACTCTGCCAATAGCGTAGCCTCAACTTGAAGAACGTTTCGTGATATTTTGCTCATTGAGGAACATCTATAAAACTTGTTTTTGAGTTCAACAAAGAAATCTCGAGTAAGTCATTAAGACACACACAAATTGCTTATATTTTCTTAATTTTTTTTGTTTATATTTGTTTGTTTTGATGTATTTGAGTACATGGGCGGTGGTTAGCCGGGCAAGAGGGAGCAGTTGCCCGGCCCTTTTTTGAAATGACGCCCAAATTTATATAATTTCATTTGGAAATGTAAACAGGGTGTCCATACAATTTGGAGAAAAGATCTCTGACTTTTCCCTGACTTTCCTTGACGAAAATTCCAGATTTCTCTGACCCTCTGAATAACTTAAAAATATAGAAAAAAGAAGAAAAGCCCTGCCTCCACATTCCCCATAGTTGGCCTTGTTCTCTTCCGCTTCTGTTTTCTTTCTTTTTTTCAATTTTCTTTCCAAATGAATGTAAATTTACAAATATGTGCATTAGCCGATTCTGATTAGGCCTACACATTACACAAAATGTAAAGTTACAAACGAAAGTGTGTAATATACAGAGTACTTAAGATATGAAACAATGCACATTATATGCTTACACATTATAATACCAATTACACAGCGTTATAATATTGCCTATAGTAATAAACAGTTTATACATGGTTTTTACTGATTACTAAAAAATAAAAACACACACACATTATGTAATACATACTTTTGCTTGTGCAGTTGTTAAATGCAACCCATTTAGAAATTTGTTTTCATACTTTCTCATGTAGTTTTCTTGTCATTGATCTGTATATCCTTCTTGTCTTCGCAGTTTAATTTTCTTCTCTTCTTCCTCCAGCCTTTTGAGTTGCTGCTGAAACTTCCGTTTCTTTCTCCTCTTCTTGTTTCAGCATTTATTTTCCAAATACACCTGATATTGTCTCATTGAACTTCTCACTGAATTTATCATACTTCTTGTAATTATTAATCCTCATGATTCACCTATTCTCATCACAGAATCGTATATGATCATCTTTCCTTCTTTGGAAATTAGAAGTTGTGTAAAAGACGAAATGTAATGTAAATCGGGACAATCCCTGCAACCGATGACCACCGCCGTAATTTAGATTATCTTCTGGGAGAGGCCTTTTGCGTGGTAGACCCTGGTTCAATTCCCGGCGGGAGCTCATGTGGTTAGGATTTCACGTTAATTAGTAGGTCCACGTATCATATAGCCTCGCTGCTGAACGGAAGTTAAACTCAAAATCAACTCAACTGTTTTCTGAGGGGCACAATCATTAATAATCATATTTGGGCCTTAAAAAGCTGATTTCTAATTATTGGGCCCTCTCTCTCCAACTTTTTAAATCTTTATGGCCCCACCGCAGCTTGTGGACCTTCCCGCACGGCAAGGTCTGCGGTTTCGTTAGTTACTCCTTGGGCCCATTCCATACATGGCAAGATTATTAAGGGGACAATATTGATATATTTCAAAGCCTTACGAATAAATATTTCTCAAATGTGTACAAGAGTCATTTCTGTTCTATTTACCTTTTGTGTGCTGTTTTGTTTATGAAATATAGCGACCTTATTTGATGATTTATTTTTGATTTCGTGTATATAACTTGTTTTTCAGTTAAACAAGAAAATCTCGAGTAAGCCATTAAGACACTCACACAAGTTGCTTATATTTTCTTATTTATATTTTTTATATTTGTGTTTAATTGGAGTATCTTTTTTATATTTTTTGCATGAAATGATTGTAAGTAGGTATTCGTTAGGGTGGAAACTTAAATGGCGCGGTGGGTGAGTGTTTAGCGTATTGAACTTCAATTTGGTGGACACGGGTTCGAGTACCGGCCAGACTGTAGATTTTTCAAGTTTTCTTGTTTCAATTGCAATTTCAATGCATACTCAGTGTGATAAGCAAGATGTTCTCACTTCCAGAAAGAAGAAGATGTTGGAATGAGGAGAATTGGAGAAGGTCTCTCAATGGATTCAATCATTTACAAAGTTATTTCCAGCAGTTGTTCTAGATTGGATATTTTCAGCTACTTTCACGTACTTTCTGATTCATATGTGATCAGTGTTTTCATTTCCTTGATTATACAGTATATAATGAAAAAAATACATTATATACGCAGCAATATTGAGATTACCTAATGATGTTCATTGGACAACACGCTTTGAAGCAGAGATATTGATCTTGGAATGGAGAGCTATTTTGTTAATGACCTTCTTTAACGTGACCCCTCATAAACACCGGGATTAGGGCTACCAACTGTTGTCAGTACCGAGAAAACTTGCGTGTAAGATGTTTTGCATTTGGCTAGGAGTTCTCACAACTGCAAATTACCTGTACCGCAAGTAATGGAATTAGAGCGGTTAGGGGAGAATTACTTTTGTGGCTGGCTGTACATAAAGCGGAGAAAAGGGTGAGTCGTGGTAAAGGCCAATTTCTGGCTATCAATGGATTTATATAAAAATGGATGCCTGTTATCTACACGATATTTCCCGTCAATTGTCGTTTAGATTATGCTGAGATCATTTCCGGTTCTCCCTGTAGAGCGTCCAGAATTGCCCATAACTCCAACCTTTGGAAAGCTGAAGTAGGTGCGTAAGAAACGGATTTTCGTGGAAAGCGCCAACATGATGCAAAATTCTTAATAATGTTTTCTTCTGCAGATAAAGGCACATAAAATAACAAAATAGCAAGACCACAGGTTGAAGTGTTACATCATGAGAGTAATTTGGTTAAAAAAGCGTGTTTGTCAACCTGTATTTCACTATCAATATTCGTTTTTGGAGTTGTAGTAACAACAGAGCGGACACCCAGAACAACACCAAAAGTTGCTAAACTGTAGTCTGGTATGTCTACTTTAACATACTAGAGACTCAGATTATTCTTGAAGTCCGCTATATATAAAACGAAACGTTGCACTTGAAATCGCATGTATGATATGAATTCACAGTAAAGCACAAAAAAATCGATTACGCAACCAATAAACTACCAAAAAAAAATGTGATGACTCTCGTTTTAAATGTCGTCCTGAAGAATGCGTGATCGTATTCTGTATCGTCAGTTCAGTCATCATCCACATTACCCTGGGTAACTTCAACTTAATCCTCCTAAGATGCTAGGCCATGGAATAAGGTCGGGTCATGCCTGATACCGCAAGACCGATGGTACATGAGCACAGCAGCCTATCACCCTGGCACCGGCCTTAGACGTTGAGTACGATAAGCCAAACAGTCTCATATGGGAACAAAAATGTGTTTTCGAATCCGCCAATTCCAGAATAAAAAGGGATTGAAGTCCCTGGTACATATGCCTAATATCCAGATTCCATTATTGGGGACTATGTGCAAATTGTTTGTGCGTTTTGCAACATATTTAGGTATCCAGTCATACTTGACACCTAACACGACGAGTACATTACACTAAGGATGCATGCTCTTCTTCACAAAGAAAACGAACCCCACACATCACTAAGCAAGAAAGGTTCAGATCACGAGCGCAACAAAATTACATGGGCTCCAATGGATGCGGTAGATTTTTTGAACTTTCCTGTATTGTCCGAAGAGATGCTGCGTAAACTAAGTATCAACGTTTTCCAACTCAAAAAAAAACATAAAAGCTATACTAGGGAGCATGTGGAAACCGCATTCGCCCATGAATTATTTCTTAATCAGCAAAAGGATTATGTCAGTCGTGTTAAAATCCAGCCTATAAACATGGCTTTCCGCACCTAAACTCTCTGAATAAGTACGATGTTGCTGATATACTGGAATCGTACTCCCCGCGTAAGGCCGGTCCCAGGGTAATAGGCTGATCTGCTCACGTACCATCGGTCTTGCGGTATCACGCACGACCCAACCTTATTCCATGGCCCAGCATCTTAGGACGATTACGTTGAAGATGCCCAGGGTAATGTGAATGATGACTGAACTGACGATGCAGAATACGATCAAGCATTCTTCAGGACGACATTTAACACAAAAGTCTTCACATATTTTCTTTTGATAGGTTGTTGTTTGCATAATTGTTTTTTTTTGTGCTTTACTGTGGATTCATATCATACATGCGATTTCAAGTGCAACGTTTCGTTTTATATATAGCGGACTTCAAGAATAATCTGAGTCTCTAGTATGTTAAAGTAGACATACCAGACTACAGTTTAGCAACTTTTGGTGTTGTTCTGGGTGTCCGCTCTGTTGTTACTACAACTCCAAAAACGAATATTGATAGTGAAATACAGGTTGACAAACACGCTTTTTTAACCAAATTACTTTCATGATGTAACACTTCAACCTGTGGTCTTGCTATTTTGTTATTTTATGTGGCTTTATCTGCAGAAGAAAACATTATTAAGAATTTTGCCATCATTTTGGCGCTTTCCACGGAAATCCGTTTCTCACGCATCTACGTCGGCTTTTCTAAGGTTGGAGTTAGGGGTAATTTCCGGATACTCTGCAGGGAGAACCGGAAATGATCTCAACATAATCTAAACGACCTTTGACGCGGAATATCGCGTAGATAACAGGTATCAATTTTCATAAAACTCCATTGATAGGCAGAAATCGACCCTTATCATGACCCATTCTTTGTAAAATAGAGCAAATAGAAATGAGAACGTCCCCCCTAAATATAATGAAACGATAGTGAAATATATCAATTTGGTCTAGGAATTAATTCGTGCGGTTGGTACGCACACATTGAAGCTGTAGTACAAACACAAAATACATAAATACCTTAAGAAAAATATTGTCCATCGCTAGTCACCACTTTCGCCCATCTGTCAGGCAATGTACGGATTCCGTGGCGAAAGAAGTCCTCATCCTTGGAAGCGATCCAGTCAGAGACCCATATTTCGATATCTTCTGAAGAAGTAAACCGCTGTCCAATCAAATCGTTGTTCATGCAATCGAACAAGTAGTAGTCCGAAGGAGCAACGTCTGGTGAATACGGCGGGTGGGGTAAAACTTCCCACATTTTCTAAATAGGTTTTGACCGGTTTTGCGACATCTGGGCGAGCGTTATCATGTTGAACAATAAGTTTATAATGTTTGTTCTCCCATTCTGGTCGTGTTCTGGCCAGAGCTTGCTTCAAACGCATTAATTGTCGTCGATAACGTTCTCCATTCATAGTTTCACCCGGTTGCAGCAGCTCATAGTACACCACACCTTTCATATCCCACCATATGCACAGCATAACCTTTGCACAGTGAATATCTCGTTTTGGTTGTGATGGACCTGGTTCACCTGGTTTCACCCAGGCCTTTTTTCGTTTAGGGTTCTCGTAATGGATCCACTTCTCATCACCCGTAATATTTCGAAGCAGAAACCCCTTTCTGGTCTGTCGTTGAAGCAGCAATTCGCAAATGTTTTTTCGTCTTTCAACGTCTCTGTCTTTCAATTCATGTGGAACCCAATGTGACATCTTTTGAATCATTCCCATGGCTTTCAAGCGTTTGGAGACTGTTGTTTGATCAACGCCTAATGCTGCTGCAAGTTGTTCCTGCGTTTGACACGAATCCTGCTCGAGCAATGCTGTCAATTCTTTGTCTTGAAATTTTTTTGGATGTCCAGCTCGCTCTTGGTCTGCCAAGCCGAAATCACCACTTCTAAACCGTGCAAACCACTTCTGACACGTTCGCTCAGCTAGAACATGGTCACCATACACTTCCACCAAAATACGATGACTTTCAGTCGCACTTTTCTGCATGTTAAAGTAATGCAGCAGGACACCCCGCAAAAACACATTTTATCAGGCACAAATTGCGCCATGTTCACTTAACTACAAACTGGTGTTGTTGACGCTTTAATCCACTGCCCTATACTACGAATGATACGCGATGACAGGGGTTTGCAACACATGTGTGGATACACGGAACTGTGGGACGCTCCGTTCGTTGCGCCATCTCTTGTCCACCCGCACGAATTAATTCCTAGACCAAATATATATATATATATATATATATATATATATATATATATATATATATATAGTGCGAAAAAAGCTTTTATTTTAAAAATCATTTATTCTTAAGATGAGAGATGGTGTTGGAAAAGGAAGAAAATCATCGGAAGAAACACATTGTTAGTCACAGAAGATATGCTTCTTAATTACCAGAAAACATTGCAATGTGGCAGGCTACTTGCCAGAATAACAATGTTAACGACAGATTCCAAATTTGCTTCAATTGATATTCTGGTGATAGAACTGTATCTGTAATGATCATTGTGCCACCCTGAGATCTTTTCTCAATATATAGGATACATTTCATCACAGTAACTCATTTGTTGTTAAATACGCGTAAATATCTTTAACATTATTATGACAGACTAATGTTTGTGTTCAATGATAACATCAATTGTATGTTTGGAATTCATTATAACAACAATCCTTATAATAATCCACGTCTTATGTTATCCTCTGGAGTTCCTACTTCTATAGTCAGTAACAGAAGACCTTACCTGTAATTTATGAATACTGATTTGGCGTTAGTAAGATCACAAATATTTTAGATATTTAGTTTTACACCGGAATGCAAATGACTGACAGATACCTCTTATTGCACAAGAAAGATTCAAACAAAATGCACTGAATGGAAGATGTACAAAATGATATAATCAAACAAACAATTAAAAGAAAACTGAAAACAGACAGAAAAATTTAAATGAACATATAACGAAAATATTACAAAATGAATAGTAATAATCTAAAACAACAATAGTACATAAAAGCAGGCTATTCCCTTACTCAATATCGTATATACAATTTATTTAATCTATACCAGAAGATACTAAAAAGTAGATATTTGGAAAGGGTGCGTGCTAGTTTCTGTGTAATAGCTTGAAACGTTTGTGACATATACCATAGTTTCCAAGTTAGGACACTTGAAACCTAAATTGATATATATTAAACTCGGGAAAGGCTAATTGCCACTCTGACCCCAAATATTTCCCTGCATAATATCCTAGATTTTCCTATGAATTATTTATCATTACAAGTAAATTCAAATTTATTCAATTTATCATTATCCTGTAAGTAGTACTCCGATAGTCACCAGGCTTTTACAACAATAGTTTCGTTGCAAAATAATTATATGTTCTTGTTTTAATGGACAATAAATAGTAAATAGGGAATATTTCACAGAGTCGATATAATTCATATATCAAGTACGTTTGATACATATATAATCACTGTTGGTCTATGGAGTTCGACGATATAGCTCGATTTATGTACAATGAGAATAATAATTTCCTTGATGTGAAAAAAAATATTGCTACTGAATGTATTCGGAAACTTGTGCTTGACGGATCTGAAAATACAAATCATTAATGCAAATCTGTAGTCATATTTCTTCGAAATCATATTCTGGGATTTCAACAGATCATTGAAGCAGGAAAATCTCTAACTGCACCAAAATGTGTTTTTGAAGTTTCGGAGTAACTTGGGAGCATAATCCATAGTTATATTAGACATAGGTCAAAATCTAACATAATTTATTTAGATTTCGTGTTTCCCTAGTGATGGAAAGTAATTTGAAACATGATTTTTATTTATATTTTTGAAAGTTTTAAATTATATTCCAATAGAAAAATGACTATATATAAGTTTATTAATTTAAATTAATAATTATTTTTACAAGGACTTGCCCTGCCACACGTCTTTACAAATTCATGTATGCTTATTATAGATGTAATAAATACTAAATCTATATCTTATTTGGCCAAATATTGCCTTTGTTTCCGTCAAATGTACTAAAACATTATACAACCGATGGCAAAAATCTGCTCCTTAAAAGAGAAGTGGTTGCACAAATTATTAATATCTTAAAACACTGTACATATACTGTAGAAATATTTCTGAAATGAACATATTTTACAGGGTGATAGTGGAGGACCACTAATGATGCAAATACCAGGGAAAAGGAAACAATATGAAATTATAGGTAAGCAGAGAACGATGTACCTTTTTCTAATACATCTGATATATTGTACTCTATTTTTGTCCTCTTTTCAGTTAATTTATTCAATTTAAAGGTGTTTGTCAATGCTACGTACTGTACTTTTTAAGTATCAGAACCATTATCACTATACAAAAAGGAACTGATTATATGCATTTATTTTGTTATTCAAAAATATCTTTTGGTACATCAGTAAATGGATGTGGACACCTATCATATTTCTACTTGGTTATCTTCTACGTAAACATATTTTCAAATACAATCTTTAAATAATGTTAAATATGAATAATATTCACTTATTTCATCTCATTAAAATAACTTTTCTCACGTTTCAAATGGTCATCTCCATTTCTCTCTTAGCTAAATCGTTATATTTTCTACCAATTATATTACAATATTATGCGTACCTTAAAGAAAATTAGTATCAGCTGAAACAGAAAGATTTGAATACGTTTAAGAATACGGCACGTATCTGATCAGCTGAAATCTTGTGTATGCGTAATGATAGAGCTTTTGGTAACTAAGTTTCCGAGCATGACTCATAATTCATTTTTTGTGAGCAATTATAAACATACACAATCTAATACGAAATCACAAGTGGAACATATTACCTGCAATGAGAATTTATTTTCGATTCATTACATTAATAGTGGGATAGAGTAGTGTCCTTTCTCCATTCTACAATGCTGCAGCTACATTGCCTTTCTAAACACAAATTCTTTGTTAATCATATAAATATTACGTAACATTATGATTTTTAGTTGTGAGATAAGCTAGTAAATACTATGAGTTCAGTGCGCAAGGAAATTAAGTTCATTTTTGGTCATTTCAAAAATATTTCTTCTTAAGATGTCCATCTGAAACTCATTCCATAGCTTAAAAGATTGAAGTTTACTTACTCTAAATATCCATTGTGATTAAGAAAATAATATGTACTTTCCCATTTACTTCAGTGTACAGTGCAAACGTTACGCAATATTCACTCCAACTTGGGTAATTGAACTGTTATTTCTTCTTCTCTAAACAACAAATATATCCTTTAAAACAGACACATATTTTTATAGAAGATATTGAGGTTCATTAACACCTGAAAACAATATCTACTATTGCAGAAAAATCAACACTGATATTATCTTTGCTCCCACCAAAAGAGAAAGAAATTACATTTAAATATCTACCTAGTGGAGAAATCTCATCTAGGTCAAGTTAGTACTTACAGGTAGGTCACAATATCCCAAACTATTTTAATGTCTTTTTTGAAGTGCCGCAGCCAATTAAAATAGATATCATAGATTTGGAGTTAAACAACATTACATTTCATTTTCCATAGTTTATAATTAGTAATATCTTGGACCGAGTCCTCTTTCCATTCCATGCTTTCTATTCGCAATTCATAAGACGATTGACAATTACAAAGAAAATAAAATTTACGTCAGAGGTACAAATTATTATATAATACATATATTTTCCTCAACGTCTGAGAGAAACAGCAATACGTACTGATTTACCAACTGGCTGTTTTAGCTTGAAGGTCAATTACTTTCTTTAACGATTGAAGGGGGACTAAATGCAGAAGAGCTTATTCTGTACACCAGGTTTACTTGTGTTAGTCTACTGTGATCAGTAAAAATAACGAAAGGCACTATAATAGAAGAAACAAATCCTCATATTGTCATTTAATAAACAGATTATATTAATGCACATAGTAAAGGAGTAAATTTTGCCAATAGCACTGCCTCGTATTTAGTATTTTATGGATACAACTTACTACATTATCATTAAACACACAAACTCATAAACTAATATACAATGTGTTTGAAAAAGAATGGCCTGATTTTGGACGATAACAATTACTGAATATGAGACGTGCCGGCAAGGAAATGAGTATCATTTAAAAGAAAGTAGTCTAGGGTTTCAGAAAATCGCCGTTAGATGTCAATCAATGCATCTGCTCAGTTTAGAGTCAGTCAAAAGTAAGATGGGTGTCCGCTCAATAGAAGTTTTTTTTTTTTCTGTGGTTTGCAAAGACTGAGTCAGTGATTTCGTTCCAGCGTGCTTTCTGTCGGCATTTTAGAATTGATCCTAATGTACCCAAAAACATTAGTAGTTGGTATCGCCACTTTGAAGAAACGAGTGCAAAAGTAAGAGTCCAGATCTCCCTGCACTTCCGATGAAATGCAAAAAAAAGAAATGAAATCTTTGAGTTTAACGTCCCACGCTTAGGCTAAAGGAGACAGTGATGATGAGTAATGAATGAAATGGTGAAATGAAGAAAGTAGGAGGAAACGGAAGAACCCCGAGAAAATCCACGCACACGGTGTTTGTCCACCACAAAATTCACTTCGCGGGGGCTATGATCGAACCCGGGACCCCAAGCACCAGAGGTGAACGCTCTACCACTGAGCCACCGCGGCCCCACTCCGATGAAATGGAGCTAATTAATTATCGTCTAGATGTCTTTTCGGGGTGCTGCGAATGGACACATAGAACACTTGAAACATCATAGATAAAACGTGAAATTTTTGTGAGTATTTTTCAAACTATCCCGTTTTTGTAGTATCTTTCTTTTATCAATACCTATGGACTTCTAAAATGAGGTTATTGTTTTTGAAACGCTGTATGTATCATATTGGTTATTAAAACTCACAACATAAATAGTTACATTTAATTTGGAACACATTTTTAAGCATAAGATCTGATTAATCATTATTTTTTAAAATAAATCATTTCCCATGAGAAAAATCATGTTTCAATGTGTAGCATAAAGAACTGAAAATATAAGGTATTTTTTTATTTAGTCCACCTTGATTATTTATTTTACAATTTCACTTCTCATCAAGGTACAAACATGTCAATGCAAAACATAAAATGACAATTGTGCCAGTTCCACTGCTATTACTTATTACATTATTTACAGGAATCATTTCTTTTGGATTTGGATGTGCAAAACCTAATAATCCAGGTGTATACACAAGAGTTGCAAATTATCTAGAATGGATACAAAGTAATATTGGTGATTCCCGAGTATGTTCAAAAATTCAAGATAAACCTACGAATTTAAGACATGATTATGAAGGACAGGCAATCATCTTTAGACGAAAGAAAGAAACGAAGTACAATGTTTAACTACTCTGTAAATATTTTAAATTTTTTACATAAATAAATGTGTTTGCTTTATAATATAAATCCTTACATTAACCAAGACAGATGACTTATTTTAATGTGTTAAAACAAATTGTGAAAACATGTCATTTCTCATTTAACCACGCATTTAATTGTGAAACTTGAAAATAAAGTAATTGCGAAGAATAAGTACAAGGATGTAATTAATTACACTTCACCTCAAATATAAACAAAAAGTATTTTCTTAAATGGTAATTATTTTTGTTTCTGTTTCATATTTCTATGCATTACTTACAATTAGTTTTCTTCAATACTACTTTCACTTAAAGGATCAAAAGTAGGCTACTAACACTACTAACACTAGTGTTGTCAATATTTCTGTTCTATTGCTTCAGCTTTCTGCGTTGTTCTATCAACACACTAAAAGGATTTTTTCCGTATCGATTGTCTTGCAGTGTTAAAAATCCTAGTTTTCACATGTTTTACTCGTACCCTGAGAAAAAATGAATGTCGCTCACGTAAAATCTTAGGTTACATGTGTAAATCCTGTAGTTTTTGGACTTAATGTACACTAAACGTATCCCTGATAAAGTACATTTTATAAATAGTTTCCGAATAAACGTACTTTTCGCACAAACGAAATAACTGTATGTACGCGGTTAAGATCTCACATACAGATGGACGTATGTAACTTATAGCTAACGTACACAACATACGTATACGTACGTAATGTACGGAAGACTGTTAAATGTCAGACATCCTGCAATGACATGGTGTAACAACTAAACGAGAAAGAGGGCAGTACGTATGTAGCGTAAGGATAACGTAAGCTAAGTATTGATTTCTGTAGTAAACATAAAGATACCGTATATTTCTCCAATATACCGATGTCTGGATAACGGATTTTTCTCAGAGATCTTTGCTCGTTTTTCTATTAACCTAGAACTACAGGGACACGAACACATAAAAATCGAGGAGAGTTAAAATTCCAAAGACTCTCCCACCGGGACCTCATACACAAAAGGCGCACACGATAATCAATAGACCAGTGAGAACGGCACCCATTCGGACGATTGGCGACATTATTTCTATGCGCATGATGTGTTGAATAACGGAATCGTTCCCGATTTCTGATTGTAAGGACAGATTTGTTTGGCAATGATAAATTTTCCGTAGCAAACTCTTCAAATTTCATACTCAAGCCGTTATAGGGTATCTTCATGGAGAGTTTCAGGTCTTTATCTCATTAAGAAATACCTAATGACTATGGACAGTTTTTCGCCCAAAAATATTCCCATAGTACATTTCTTAAATTTGGAAACTTTTACTTACTGAAGTCATTACGCAAGGTAAGTATAATCACGTAGTGGTTCATGTCTGTATCTCATTTGGGAGCACGTAGTCAATGATGAATGAGTGAATGAACCGATCTCTGTTTGGGTAAAGACAGTTTCCCGCCCATAAAAAATTCAATAATACATTCCTTAAATTTCTTAACTTTTCATATTCAAGCTATTACAAGGTACTTTTCTGTAGACATTCACATGTTTATCTCATTGGGAAGTGCCTAATGACTACGGATAATGATTCGCCTATAAGAAATTTCCCATAGCACATTCCTCAAATTTAAGACCTTTTCCATACTAAGGTCATTGTTAGGTACCTTTAAGCAGAGTTTAACGTCTTATCTCATTGCGAAGTACCAAATCAATGTGATGAGTGGGTGAGATGACCGATTTCTGCTTCGCTAAGGACAGTCTTTACCTATAAAAAAACTTCCCTTCGCACATTCCTTAACTTTCAGACTTTTCCATACTCAAGTCATTATAAGGTACCAATATACAGAGTGTAAAGTCACGATTTCAATAAAAAGTAATTAATCAATGTGAAGAGTGAGTGAATGAACCGACTTCTGCTTGGCTAAAAACAGTTTCTCACCGATAAAAAATTCCCAAAGCACATTCCTCACATTTCGTACTTTTCTTTTTTAATCAAGTCATTAAAAGGTACCTTTATGCAGAGTTTCACGTCAGTATCTCATTGGAAACTAACAAATCAATGCGATGAGTAAATGAATGAACAGATTTCTGCTATTGTAAGGAGAGTTTGCCACCCCTGAAAAATTTCCCATAGCACATTCCTCACATTTCGGAATTAATTAACACTTAAGTCATTATAAGGTACATTTATGCAGAGTTTCACGTCTCTATCTCATTGTCAAGTACCTAATCAATTTGATGAGTGAGAGAATGAGCCGATTTCTGCTTTGCTAAGAATATTTTTCGTCAATAAAAAAATTCCCATAGCACATTCTTCACATTTCGGAATTTTTCCATACTAAAGTCATTATAAGGTACTTTTATGAAGTTTCACGTCTCTATCTCATTGCGAAGTACCTCATCAACGTGATCAGTGATTTCGCTCATAAAAAATTCTCATAGCACAGTGTTCCCATTTCGGAGTTTTTACGTACACAAGTCATTATAGGGTACCTTTATGTAAAGTTTCACATCGCTACCTCATTGGAAAGTACAAATCAGTTTGATGAGTGAGTGAATGAAAAGATTATTTGCTTCGCTAAAAACAAATGTTTAGCCATAAAGTAATTTCCAAAGCGCATTCCTCACCTTTCGGACTTTTTCCGTAGTCAAGTCATTATAGGGTATCGTCATGCAAAGTTTCACGTCTCTATCTCATTAGGAAGAACATAATAAATTTCATGAGTGAGTGATTGAAACGATTTTTCACTTAGCTAAGGACATTTTTTGGCCATAAAAATTTTCCATAGCACATTCCTCACATTTCGGACTTTTTTCGTACTTCAGTCATTATGCCGTATTTTTATGCAAAGTGTCACGTTTCTATCTCATTGGGAAGTATCCAATCAATTGAGGAATCAGTAAGTTAGTGAGCCTGAAAACTGCATAATTTAGGGGTCTAGTACTCAAATCTGATTAAAGGTAGGAATTTTAGATTTCGCATATGAGCACATCATTAGTATATCTCCTTAAATTCTAAATCTCGTGTTTCTACCTTTAATAGAGTCGTGTTTACAGAGCCTCGAAATCGACCAAAACATGCTGTTCGTGTATAACATACTTACGGCAGTGCAGGCCAATTTTAATTTTCTTAGCGGAACTTGGCTGCCATGCACTGCCGTGCATGTTGATTTCCATTTGTTTCAATTTTAGTTTACTTTTCGTCATTTATCCAGAGTTTATGTGTTTTTGTGTCATTTGTGGTAAAAGGAGGTTACTATTAATCACTTTTTGTCATTGTTTTAATTTGGTAATACGCTAGAGACTTTGCACCTGCATAAAAAACTTTTGCTCTTAGGATGAGAATTTACAAGCAAACGAAAAATTATCAAGAGAGTGGCAATGTACTGCAATCGTATAAAAGTAAGTCGAAAAAATGTAATTTTCATTTTGATTTAACCTTTCAAAATTAAGTTGTGTGTTTGTGTAATATTTTAAATATTATCTGGTGTTAAAATTTGTTACTCATCAGGCATCTGTATTTTGCTGGAAAAAGACAGCGTGCCTATCCCCTTCCACTTTAATGTGTCTCTGATTATCATTTTCCGAATTTCGATAGGCAATTGGTTTAATTTAAACAATAACTGCACGTCTAACTTGGATGAACTATTTCTTTATATTTGTAATGAGGAGCAAGACATGGAAATATACCACGCCACTTAGTAGGTTAAGATACGGGAAATTAGGAAAAGGTAGTATATCGAGCCCGTGCGAGTATCTCGAGCCCCAATGGTCTCTCGGAATTTGTTTTTGTACCAACAGCAGTTGGTATCACTGCATTATGCACTGGATTACATGTTGCTGCGCGCTAGTGCCAGTCATTGATAGGGGCTGTCAGCTGTATGAACGTGTGCGTTTTCGTCCTGCTGAAAACTTTGTAATTCATGTTGTTGCACGTTGTCACACTATATTTTACGTACTGTACGTAAGTGTAATGATTAGCACTTTGCTTATGTACATCTGTAAGGAATATTGTCGTGTAATGTGAGAGAAAACTTTCGCCAAATTGTAAGGTTATAAAGTACTGAATGTCAACATGACTAGGGTTGAAAAATGAGCCCCAAACCTGCTGCTAATGTGAGCCCCCTACTAAAGGGGCTCATATTACAAGCATTGCATTACTTTCTTTTGCTTGTTACAGATGCCTAGAAAAATCTCTTTTCACCAAAAGCCTCGCACAGAAAATCTTGGAAGAAAGATGACATGGTTTAGTCCATTCGAGCATTAAGAAATGAATCCATCGGTTTAGAAAGCCGCAAAAACATTTTCAGTTTCCAGACAAACGCTCCAGAGACTTACCCATATTGATGTGAAGCCAGAATAGTCCAGTAAAGATAGCCTATTTTTCTGCCAAGAAAGGAACAAATTAGCAACAAGCTGGAAATTGTTATGGAAGTAGGGGGATGTGTCAGGAATAACATACTAAAAGTCCCCTAAAATACCACTGCAGCTTTCCCCGTAATTTTGAAAAAATGTCCGCCAACTTTAGACGACGACAAGGATTTATAGAAATCGTCACCCTTTATGTTTATTCCTCTAGCCACCGTTCTAATTATCACAAATCCATGAATCATATATAGTTGGAAAGCTCGAAAGACAGCAAATCTAAGTAAATAACATATATGACCATCGTGCTAAATTTCTAGAAGAAGAGGAAGAAGAAAACAGCTTTTTTCTTTTAAAAAAGATATATTTTTAGAAATCCTGAGAAGTTTGCAACACTGACAGTTATTGCACACCAACGAAACAACACCAACATATGTCCTTGATATTTATCTCAATCATAGCCAACCATGACACAAATCCGTGCAATACAAGCAGAGAAAACAAATATAACTAATGTTACTTTCGGACCTCTTTGTACAAAAGTGAATCAAGTGACATACACTTTCACGTTTCGAGATAACACTTGTACTAATCAAGCCCAATTTGTGTAAGAAGCGGAAAACCCAAAAATACGGCACAAAACGTGATTTTTGCATAAATTCTTTAAAACTTGCAACACTGACAATTATCGTATGTTAACAAAACTCAGCCACCGTTTTCACTATCATCATTATTAATTTACTTTTAAAATGAACAACGTTTTTCCCCAATGCGGTAAGCTTTTATGAAGTATATATGGTTGGAAACATACACATAGCTTTACATCAGTTAAATATAGCACACCAATTATTTATTGACACCATTAGAAAGTAGCAGAAAATAGCATTCTCCTATTCATAGGAAAATCGTAATTCACACACTTAAAGTCACTCAATTACAATAGTCATTTGAATGTATTTTTTTAAGAAAAACCTTGTTTAAACTAGAAGGAATTTTCCTGCTAGTATTCTTCAAATCAACTTAATATTTACATTAGACGTTAGTATGCAGTTTAAGAACATTTTTGTAACTAGTCCCTTCGGACTTACTTTATTAGAAAGGAATGAGGTTATCATTATCTCATTCATCTCCATGGTCTTCATCATTTGATTCTGTATTCATACTTCCAATTCCTCGACAATGTCATAAATTAGAGTACAAAATTCCTGCTTTCCGACAACCATACATACTTTCAAAGCCCTTTTTACAGTTACAGGATATTACAAGGAGCGGGTTACTTAGTTATTCTTGCTGGTACGAGAATACCTTCTAATGTTGTCCATCCATATTCAGTAGCTCGCAAAACATTTCCACGGTACAATTGAACCTGATGATATGGTGTTTCGCAGCTTCACTGATGGATGGCAATGTTGCCAATTGTATTTCGTTCTGAATGGGGAGCGACTTTCTGCAAGGATGTATGAATGATACTGGAATTCATCCAGTAAGGTTATTATTGCTGGAGAATCGTAGTGTGTTAGTAGAAATGATGTGCCAGCTTCATAGATTGTATACTAGCATTATCATGATTCAAAACTTCAAGTCATAGGATAAATCTTTCCGTTTTTGAAATAATCGCAATGGCTTTTTCTTTGCCTGTCGATACAAACCACATGATGTGTCACATCCAGTTAAAGCATGGTAACTTAGCAAAACAGTTAGTATATGTGTCTGTGTATCTTACAACTTCTTAGTACTAAATCCTTTACTCACATCTTGTTCACGTCCAAGCTTTCGGAATATGATGTCGTACTGATTATTACCTTGTTCGAGCAAAATGATTAAAATTTTAACATCCTCCCCAAATACTACGACGTGCCTACAAGGATTTAAGGACTTGGCTACAGCAGTTCTTAGCCATAAGTGCGTCAGCATCACTTCTTGCTTGCTGGCTTTAAATTCCAGCTTGTGTCAAATGAACCAGCAACTCACGGGCGAAACAATCCTTATTTTTGAATTTACCTACGAATTTGTCTTTTTTTGTTAATAATGCGGTTTCGTTTGAGAATAACACCAAAGCTGATTGAACCTTTGACTCATGTTGCTCCCGCTCATCGGCTTTTGTACAGTTTTCAGTGCAATACCCATAAAAAAATAATTGTTGCTTTCGTTCCTGAGTTTGTGAGTACATAGGACACATATGACTTGTACACATCAAGGTATGTTCCATGTTGTGGCCAAACAATATGATGTAGAAGCCATCCACTATCTATAACGTACACAGTGTTTTCAATTTGAGTTTTAAAATTTGTCCCACATTCAAATATGTCGTGCACAGCGGAATTTTTCGTTTTTCTCATGGACATTTCTGTGAAGAGAGAAAGTGAATAGGGTGGAAGCTCTTAAGTAAAACACTGCTGGAGTTCTTTTTCGGACTTCTACTCATATGATTCAGTTGAAGTATGGCGTTTACAGCCAGTAGCTCATCACGGATACGCACTACATTGCGCATTACGGATAGTGGGATGGCTTTATCTTTTTGTTTAAGTTTCACATTTCCAAACGTCTGTCCAAACATTCCTTCCATAACAGCCAATCCGATTTCCTTAGATTTATCAGTTACCATTTCATTACCTACCATGCCAGTGCTTAGGGACACGAGCTTCGGATATGAAGGGAATGGAGAATGCTGGCAAAACCAACGCAAGAATTTCTTTAGATGTAATATATCACGCGATTGACTCCTTTGGTACAGGTCCACATGCCGACCAGTGTGACGTTCATGCCTATCTTTGTTTAATAATTTTTCAAGACATTCTCGTAAGTGGCATGCTGCTGGCATACTTGGCACACACCTAGATATTATCTTATCAGTCATGTCTCTCCCATGGGTCAGTCCACCGCTGCTCTTTATTGCTCTCGTTAAAACCTGTTCAATTGTCATATCAGACCATGTAACACTACAAAATATATCTTTTCTACGAATAGTGAAGTAACCGTCTCCTGTAAATAGCTGGAACTCATGAAAATTCATTTCATCCTCCAACTGCAACATTTCTTGTAAGTAAAGATGACTTACAAAAGATACCCAGCTGCATAGAAGTATAGTAACATTTCCCACATGCAGTGAAGATGAAGATTCAAGTCTCCAGTTCTTTCGAACTAAAAGACGCATAATTTCTACAAGCTGAAAGTACAGAGCGAATAACTTACAGATGCGGTTTGTTTCTGCAGCAGCGTCAATGAATAACTTCAGGTCATTTGTAATCTTGATTGACTATGTTTGAATGTTGAAAAACTACATCAGTATCGGTATCTTCTTTAGTCATTCATTCCTTGACAGTGTACGTTTTTTGAGCTCAGGTATTGCTCAATGATATGCGAGCGACTGCATATGAATGAACAACATTAGGAGGTATTCTCGTACCAGCAAGAACGACCAAGAAACCCGCTCCGTGTAATATCCTATAACTGTAAAAAGGGCTGTGAAAGTATGTACGGTTGTCGGAAAGCAGGAATTTTGTTCTCTAATTTATGTCATTGTCGAGGAATTGGATGTGTGAATACAAAATCAAATGATGAAAACCATGGAGATGAACGAGATAATGATAACCTCATTCCTTTCTAATAAGGTAAGTCCGAATGGACTAGTTACAAAAATGTTCCTAAACTGCATACTAACGTTTAATGTAAATATTAAGTTGATTTGAAGAATACTAGGAGGAAAATTGCATTCTAGTTATAAACATCGCATTTTAAAAAATACACTTAAATGACTATTGTAGTTGAGAGTGATTTTAAGTGTGTGAATTACGATTTTCCTATAAAAAGGAGACTACCAATTTCTGCTACTTTCTAATGCTGTCAATAAATAATTGTTGTGCTATATATAACTGATTTAAAACTATGTGTCATAAAAGCTTACTCCATTGGGGAAAAATATTAGTCATTTTAAAAGTAAATTTAATAATGACGATAGTGTAAACGGTGGCTGAGTTTTGTTAAAATGCGATAATTGTCAGTGTTGCAAGTTTTAAAGAATTTATGCAAAAATCACGTTTTGTCCCGAAATTTTGGGTTTTCCGATTCTTACACAAATTGGGCTTGATTAGTATAAGTGTTAGAAGGGACGTAAATAACTGTCCCGCAGATCCCGCATCGCGGAGGGACCAAGCCATCACGGGACCCCAAATCGTGAAGTGGGATGTAGAGACGGGGCCCCATTCCTCGCTGTGTGAGGTGGGGCCTCGAAGATTTTAGTTACGTCACTGAGTGTTTCCTCGTTCGAACTTACGTTTCTTAGGATTTCCAATGATATATAAGTCCTGGTTCTATGTGATAAAAGAAGGTGACTAGAACCGTGAAAGTGTATGTCACCTTATGCACTTTCGTACAAAGAGGTCCGAAAGTAACATTAGTTATATTTGTTTTCTCTGCTTGTATTGCACGGATTTGTGTCATGGTTGGCTATGATTGAGATAAACATCAAGGACATATGTTGGTGTTGTTTCGTTGTTGTGCAGTAACTGTCAGTGTTGCAAACTCCTCATGATTTCTGAAAATATATCTTTTTTAAAAGAAAAAAGCTGTTTTCTTCTTCCTCTTCTTCTAGAAATTTAGCACGATGGTCATATATGTTATTTACTTAGATTTTCCGTCTTTCAAGCTTTCCAACCATATATGATTCATGGCTTTGTGATAATTAGAACAGTGGCTAGAGGAATAAACATAAAGGGTGACGATTTCCATAAATTCCTTGTCGTCGTCTAAAGATGGTGGACATTTTTTTAAAATTGCGGGAAAAGTTACAGTGGTATTTTAGGGGACTTTTAGTATGTTATTCCTGATACATCTCTCTACTTCCATACCAATTTTCAGCTTGTTTCTAATTTGTTCCTTTAATCCTATCTTTACTGGACTAGAAGATGGTGTAAATGTTCTGGTGGGAAGAAACCCCAAAATGCAAAAGACCTGGACGAAGAAGTAGTGAATTATCTATTGATAATGGAAAGCAATTTCCATGGACGAAGCAGGGTAGATGTACGACTATTGGCATTCCAATGATGTGAAAGGAACGGGATGCAACACACCTTCAAAGATTGCCTGGCTGGGCGGGCGTGACTTGATCATTTTTTGAATAGACATAAGAATGTGTTATCTATATTAAAACACACAACAACATCATGTGTACGTGCAAATTCTTTTAATCGCGATGCAGTGATTCTTTTTTACATTTTAGAGGCTGAATTCGAGAGTCACCAATATCCACCACAACGAGTTTTCAATGTGGATGAAACAGGGATACCATCGTGCAAAGCAAAACACCACGAGTGGTTGGTCTCAAAGTTAAAAAAGCATGTGGGAGCACTGCGTTCAGCAGAAAGGGATCATTAGTTACATTTGTCTGTTGTATGAATGCTGGGGGGGCTTTGTCCTTCCAATGTTCATATTTCCTAGAAAAAAATGACCTCATCACTCTTGAAAGGAGCAACTCCTGGTTCAATTGGGAAATGTCATGCATGAGGATGGATTCAAGGTCCGTCATTCCCAGAGTGGAAGAGACATTTCATTTAAACAAGAAAGCCAACCACGACATTTTATTCAAAGTTACCAACGACGCGAATGTTGATACTCTTGTCTGGCTGCTTGAAATGGCTTTTAATTGTTTCATAGGAGGTAACAGCGAGAGCCAATTAAAAATATGCCTGGACACACATGATCTATGATTTTGTCTCTCTCACTCTCTCCTCTTCTGCCTTAGCCTGAGTGTGTGATTTCATTCCACAGCTAGTAGTTGCTTGATAACTGTTAAACGTGACGTCATACCATGAAGAATCGAAGCTGACGGGAGGGACACGCCTCCCCCGAATCCGTCAACAACAGTAACATGATTAACGTACGTTAGTGCTAAAATTCTAGAAACTATGAACTTGAGTGTTTAATTTTCATATCACAAGTTCTCAGCCGATACTCTCCCGGTTCTAAAAACGTTTTCATTACTAGGAAGATAATTTAATGTAGATTACGATACATTACAGTTTATCCCGAAAAAATAGACTCACGGGCGCTGGTGAGTCATTTTTCATTCATTAGAAATAAAAAAAAATGTTCAGAAAATACTCAACTGATTTTAAACATTCCTTCGCTATTGGAAAACATTACTAACGCTGGTAAAACTACGCTACATTTTATCGCGATAAATGGGCGCTTGGGCGCTGGGTGCATAATTGTTTGATTCAACTATTTATAAAAAATATACAGAAACTACTGAACCGAATTCAAAAAATTGTTATCGTGTTGGAAAGCATGTCTAATGCTAGTGGTGATACGCTAAATTGTGTACCTCAAAATGGATCTTGGATATATCGGAGTCATTTTTTGATTCACTATGTATAAGAAATTTTCAGAAACTACTGAACGGATTTCAAAAAATCTTTAGCTGTGGGAAAGCTTCTCTAATACCAGTGTTAATATTTTATCCTAGAGAATGGGCTCCCGGGTGCTGGGGCGTTATTTTGGGTTATATATATTTAATACAAAATTTCATAAAATACTGAATCACATTCAAAAATTCTTTCCGTGTTGGAAAGCTTGTCTATTGCCAGTGTCCATCCGCTATATTCTGCCCTGAAAAATGGGACCTTGGATATAAGGGTGTCATTTTGTATTCACTATTTATAATAAATTTTCAGAAACTACTTAACAGATTTAAAAAAGATCTTTTCCTGTTGGAAAACTAGTCTAATGCTAGTGACGATACTATTTACCTTGCCCTGGAAAATGGGCACTTTGACGCAAGGGGCGTCATTTTTTGATCTATTATATATAAGAAATTTTCAAAAACTACTGAACGGATTTCAAAACTTATTTGAATGTGGAAAATCTTATCTAATGCCAGTGATGATATCCTATATTTTATCCTGGAATATGGTCTACTGGCCCCTGGGGCGATTTTTTTTGTTTAAGTATATTTAATAGAAATATCCAGAATATAATGAACCAGTTTCAAAAACTCTTTCCATGTTGGAACGCTTCTCTAATGCCAGTGACAATACGCTATATCTTGTCCTTGAAAATGAACCGTTGGATGTAGGGGAATTGTTTTTTGATTCACTATGTACAGGAAATTTTCAGAAACTACTGAACGGATTTCAAAAATGCTTTCGTTGTGGAGAAGATTGTCTAATGCAAGTTATGTTATCCTATATTTTAATTTCTGCAAAATGGGCTTCGGGGCGCTGGGGCGTTATTTTTTGCTCAAATATATTTAATAGAAATATTGAGAAGCTACTGAATTAGTTTCAAATATTCTTTCCCTTTTCAGAAGCTTGTCTAATGTCAGTGATGATACGTTATATTTTGTTGTGGAAATCGGGCCTTGGATGTACGGAACATTGTTTTTTCATTGTCTATATATAAGAAATTTTCCGAAACTACTGATCGAATTTCAAAAATTCTTTCGTTGTGGGGAAATTTGTCTAATGACAGTTATGATATACTATTTGTTATTCTGCAAAATAGGCTTCCGGGAGCTGGGGCGTTGTTTTTTGTTCAAATATATTTAATAGAAATATTTAGAACCCACTGAATCGGTTTCAAAAATTATTTGCGAGTTGAAAAGCTTGTCTAATACCAGTGATGAAACGCTGTATTTTATCGTGGAAAATGGGCCTTGAGGCGTCATTTTTCGATGCAGTTAATATATGAAATATACAGAAACTACTGAACCGATTTCGAAAATTCCTTTCCTGTTGAAAAGCTTGGGTGATATAGCGTATCATACTTCCAGTGATGACACGCTATATTTTGTTCTGAAGAATAGGTCCATCTAAACGGGTTTTAAAATTATTTTGATACGGGATGACTTATTAAATGACAGTAATGATACCCAATACTTCATCCTGGAAAATGAGGTCCCGGACGATGGGGCGTTATGTTTCGCTTAAATATAATAATTAGAATTATTCAGAAACTACTTAATCGGTTTCAAAAATTCTTTCCGTGTTCGAAATCTTTTCTAATTCCAATCATGATACACTAGATATATTTTATCCTGGAAAATAGGCAATTGTGTGCTTTGACGTCATTTTTGGTTCACTATATATAAGAAATATATAGAAAGGGCTGAATCGATTTCAATTTTTTTCCGTGTTGGAAAGCTTATCTAATGCTATAATGATACGTTATATGTTATTCTGGTAAAGGGCTCTCGGGCGCATGGGAGTAATCTTTTTCGTTATTTATAATGAGATTTTCTGAAACTATACTGTACCGATTAAAAAAAAATACTCTTTCACTATCGATTTGCTTATTTAATGCATTTGATGATATATTACATTTTACTCCGAAACATGAGGCATCGGGCTCTGGGGGCGTTATTAATTTATGATGTATAAAAAATTTATCTGAACCAATTGAACTGATTTCAGAAATGCTTTTGCTGTTGGAAGTTTACCTAATACCGATATTTATATGCTAAATTTTATTCTATGATATGGATAATTGGATGCTGGCGTAGGCAGCTTTTGCTTCTTTACATATCGGTTTCTTTATGTAAATGATTTTTAAAAAAAAATCTTTCGCAGATGAAAGATTATATAATGTCAGTGATGTTATGCTATATTTTTATGGGACCATTCGCCCTAGGGTTGTTATTATTTCCGAACTATTTTTGGTGGTGGAACGTTTTTCTTATGCCAATCCATATGTGATTTACTTTGTTCCTGAAGTACTATTTTTTCATGGATAAGAAACCCTGTTAGGAAGTACTGTAAATATTTAAAATTGAAATTTTTGAACTACATTCAGATATTAGAACAGAGCTATAAAAATTCATTGAAATTCTTTAGGCAAGTAAATATACAATACAGTATTCTAAACAAGTATATTTACGCTATATAGTTGGTTAGTACAAGGATAAATAAAAAAGTAAGGTGAAATTGCCTGTCAAACCCATAGTATTGTGTGTAGCTAATTAATTCTTTTCCATGTTACAGGCAACCTGGTAATAGAAGTGTGACGGCTTGTACAACATTCTATGTCCACCAGTCTGGTGTTGAGAGCAACTCAAAGATGGCGCAACGACTGGAACATTACACCAAGGAGGAAGTGCGCGGTGTCATTCGTTTTTTCTGGGCCAAGGGAACAAAACCATGTGATGTTCATCGAGAATTGTTGCAGGTCTACGGAGATAGTGTTATGTCGCTGAAACAAGTTTACGTGTGGTGTAACGCATTTGCAAGTGGTAGGAGTACTGTCACAGATGATGGCAGAAGTGGCAGACCATCAACGTCCATCGCCGACACGAATGTGGCTGTCGTCGATGCCATGATTCGTGAAGACAGAAGAGTGCGGTTTCAGGACATTGCCAATGAATTGAATATCTCTTATGGTTCCGTAAGCGGTATCGTCCATGACCAACTGGGCTTCACAAAAGTGTGTGTGCGTTGGGTACCCAAGCTTCTGAGTAACGAACACAAAAACCAGCGAATGGGCGTTTTCCTGAGCCACCTCACACGTTATGCCGACGAAGGAAATTCATTCCTTCATCGCATCATAACGGGCGATGAAACTCCGATACCTCTATGGACACCTGAATCCAAACGTCAGAGCATGACATGGAAACATCCATCGTCACCACAGGCCAAGAAATGCAAGACAATAGCATCTGCTCAGAAAACAATGGCTACTGTCTTTTGGGACCGTCTCGGTGTTATTCATGTTGTATTTCTGGAAAAGGGTACGATCATTAATGCAGACACCTACTACCAAACCCTGGACAGGCTGAAAGCAGCCATACAGCAGAAACGGCGGGGGGCACTCCGAGAGGGCGTGTTGTTACTGCATGATAACGCACGTCCACATACAGCCGAACGGACCCTCGGCGGGTTCAACTGGGAAATTCTCGATCACCCTCCGTATAGCTCTGATTTAGTCCCATCGAATTACCATTTATTCGGCCCCCTGAAGCAACATCTCCTTGGGCAGCGTTTCCAGACACTGACAGAGGCACAACATGCTACACATACCTGGTTAGGAAATCTGGAACCACATTCCTTTGAACAGGGCATGGATGATTTCGTGCCACGTTGGAACAAATGTTTAGACAACTACGGTTCCTTCTTCGAATAATAGTGTGATACCATAGTTCAAACATAGTAAAGCTTCATCGACGTATCTCTGTACGTTTTTCTGTAAATCAACAATTCACCTTACTTTTTGATTCACCCTTGTATATACATTGTTAGTCGTATCATATAGTTAGTCAGTATGTATTATATACACTACATAGTTTCTTTACATAATTCCAATCAGGAAAGTGCATTGTGTAGAAGGTATATACGTTTATAAAGCGATGTCAATAAGCGTAAAAAAGACGAATACTAGCCATCTCCGTGTACTTCTCTTGGTGCTGTATTTACGTGCCATTTGGTCGATTGTATCGACACCACCTTGTTGCGTTATAGAATAAATTTGTGTCTGAGTTGTTCTTTCCCTCCGAATCTGTTATGTTTTCATCATTATGTTGAGTTGACAGTACTGATAGAAGTTTTTGTTTTCTTTTTTTCCTTAGCTGCATAGGACACTATTGTTACCGGAGGCTTTCCACTGTTGGGATCAGTGAATACAAACATTAGAATATAGTTCCCTATTTTTGATGGATTTCCGTTCCTCAGGAATGTGTTTCCTATTGCTTTGTAATGTTCCTGCTAATGTAGGACCATAGTGAGTGTAAAAATCTTCAGCTAATTCTACTGAAGTGCAGTACCTGTCTGTAGTGACATTCCTACCTGTATTCGTTATAGCAGTGACAAGCCGTTTGACTACTTCTTTTGGTCCTCTTGAGGCAGTTGTTGTGCTCTCTTCCTTACCGGCATACACTTCCATATTATAAACGTATCGGCGATCACAGCCAGCTAACATCCCGGTGAGTATACCGTATTCGCCAGGTTTCTCTTTCATAAAAACTTTGAAATTACAATTACCGCGGAAAAGGGAAAGCATTTCATCAATAACTGTATTAGTTCCAAGTTTACAATACTTCGGAAACGTGTCGTTCAGAGTGTTGAACACTTCGCGTAAAGATGCAAATTCTTCCTTAGCTTTCCTTTACTATCGCGTATCCTTGTCAAACCGAAGGATTTTGAGAAGAGAACGGAATCTGTTCCGACTCATGTTTGCAATGTATACAGATAATTCTAACTCCTCGGACCACAAATCATGATAGTCTAAATTAGTGTTATCTTTTGTTCCCATCAGAATAAGCACTCCTATAAGCGCTAGCACTTTACTTTCATCGGTTGGGTCTATATTTTCCCTAGATGTTTCTTCATTGGTATGTTTCACGATTTCTGCTAGAATTTCACCTGTCAAAAGATTCCGAAAAGATTGTTTACAACAGTGTCTGGCTTTAGTCCAGGTCGTTCACGTATAATGTTTTGCTTTGTTCGTCGTAGACAAGCTGGTGGTTTATCAACGTACAATCTACCAGATTTGCTTATGTATTTTGTAGAAACATATGTTCTCTTACTATTGTTCACATTTGGATTATCACTACATTTTGATCTTAGCAATTCCGAGTCACTGGAATGGTAAACTTCATCGTCACAATAATAAATGTTTTTGATGTCACTTACATGGCTCTCGGTCTCACTTACATCTTCTCCTAAACCACATAACTCAGTTTCACTCACATCAGAAGAAAGTTCCTCCGCTATTTCTTTTTCCCACAAGAATCTATTCATTATTATATTGTAAAAAAGAACCGAACGCACTGAAAACTATAGAAAGGTTGTTCACTGACTGTACAACTGTTCTCAAAGGAATATCACCCTTGTACTGCTAATGGGGAAGATGTAGATAGTCGTTTGTCTGCTATATGAACATAGTAGCCAGCTAATAGCAGTAACTAAAAAAAATCAAAATTCAAGGTGCTTAATTGGACCAAGGGGGTTATTTTGTGTCCACCGTCGAATTTTGGTTTTATTATTAACCAACAAAACAAAGGAGAAAGTTTTGTCCCATCGAAACAATTATTTTAGATATCTTACTGACACAAAATAAAAATATGGAGATCTGGCTCACAAATATTCAACATCAAAACAACGATGTTCAAAAGTGTGGACAGTTTATAGCCCCCTTGGTTCTTTGAGGGTTAATTTTCTGTAAAACCAAATTGTTAAGAAGTGAAGTAATGTACACTGCATTTATTTACTTTAGAAGTAAAGTTTAAAAATACTGAACAGCAATAACTTTATTATGAATTAAATATTCGTTGTTAAGTATTCGCTAACTACATATATCGAACGAAAGTTAGTAGAAGATGTACTTGCTTCGGCGCGACGGCAGAAGAGAAGAGAAATTAGACAGGTGCCATGCAGTTCTTTAAAATTCTGCATGTACTTTAGGTATTTTCAAATTACACTTACCAAAAATGTAGTTATTTCATGATGAAATGTTTCCATGCCCCACTCAAGTTTTTTTTTTTTTTTTTTTTTTTTTTTTTTTTAGGAAGATACGAAAGGCATATTAACTAAAATATCTGTACACATTTCCTGCATCCCACTTCTTGCTACCATTCGGGCGGCAAATTTCAGAATTTTGGTGAATGCTTTTGCTCCCGAACTGTTTTTTCGTACACAATCAAAAAACACGTATTTCGTTATTTTGTGCGTATTGTCTCTAAATTGAGTTTTATTGAAATTGTACACAGTATGATTTAGATACTATTGAATTACACATATCACACATTTTGATATTTCATGATCAAATGTTTCGAGGGGGCCGCGTGAGCCATCTAGAATTTTTTCCAGCAAAGTGAGTGACAAGTATTCCCTGATTTTACGTCTACAATATCTGTGCACAATTTCATTTGTTTCGGTCCACTGCTCGTTGCCCATCAGGCGTCAACTTTCAAAATTCTGGTTGGTGCCCGAAGATATCAGTCGGTAGAAGAAGTTTGCATTTTATCTGAACTACTGTCTAATAAGTCATCCCTTGTGTGGGAGAGAGAAGGGGGAGAATAAGAAGAAATTCCAACAAAACACCAGAAAACAAAAATTAGTCACTCTTCTTTGATTCCTCTCTGTCCTTTTGCACAACTAAAACAAATGACAAGAAATATTGCACAGACAAAGGTGCACTGAATGTTTTCATACAGATAATGGAGTAAAATTTGTGGGACCGTTTATTTCGGGTATCAAAATCAGGTACCATGCACTGATTCCACGTTACCTATGGAATGGAAACCCACTAGTTTTTTTTTTTTTTTTTTTTTTTGGAAATTTTTAAAATCAGAAGTCATTTTTATTCTGATAAAATGTAACTTTGACAATATTTGCACATGGAAACCAATATGCTTAACCTTTTCTAGTGGTTGCCACAATTCTGCGGAATGTAGCGGGTGCAACAATGGTAATCTTTATATATATATATATATATATATATATATATATATATATATATATATATATATATATATATATATATATATACACCTTTCGAGTACTCGTCTGAAGACACAAATTGCACTATGTGACAACGTCACAAATAAAGAACCATAGATTAGATCTAACAATCTACCAAATAGTTATATCAATTCTTTTGAGATGGCAACTGAAATCGATATTGCTTGACATTAGCATCACTTATTACTGTAGCAATCGATTTAACTGCTTGTTGCATTCGTAGAGTAATGCTAATGGGTCCAAATTAATCTGCGACGTTGCCATGACGAATGTCGTCAATGCATATTCAAGAACTCAGTATCACATCTTCTCAGGACAATTGTTATTATTGTATATTACTATTGGAGGTTCAAAAGCCAAGAGTTAATTTTGCCGGAAGGAGTGCAAAGTCATTTAGAACGCCATCATCGTTGACACTTTCTTTTCCTAGAACTCTCGAACCACTACTGTGTTTACTAGATGTATCATTCTGAGAAAAAGGAGAACTAGCCATAGTGGAGGATGGAAATGCTGATGGTAACTGACTGAAAACATTATGAGGGAAGGCATTCAAACGAGTAACAGAAACGAATGTGTACATGTGCGTGAAAATTAGAATATGCGTCCTTTTAGTAATCCAAGAAAATGTTTATGTACAGGAAACCAAAAGTTGGTATGATTTGCCGACACAAACAAGACATGCAGAAAACTTCATTGTCTATTGTGTTTCAGATTATCAATAACTGGATGGGTTTGACTTACTATTTTGGATAAGTGCCTCGTCGATATTGAGAATACATCTTTAAGCCTTGTGAAGGCGTGAATTTTGACTATGAAGAATGTCCAACGCATGGTGCAATCGGTTCAAGCATGGATATTCTATGAACCAATCAATCGTCTAATATCCTGAGATTCATAGTGATCATTTGACTATGCCAGTTTGATGGAGAAGTTTATTATTTTCACTTACTATGAAATCAAAGGTTACTCCATCCCCAAACAAACGGACATAGTAAGCTTGAATCTCATTATAATGCCAGAGACTCTCCGAGGGTTTAATGTGATAGTACTCTGTAGGTTGAAGCAGTTGAATACAAGATCGAAGGATGATTCCACAGCACACCTTGATTTATCCACTCCTTTAATATCTGAGTTCAGTAACTTTAGCCAGACGGTACATTTTCGCGTTCTCTCCAAATTAATACACCCTATAGTTTCTTATTTGGATTAATCTGTGAAGATAGCATGACTCCTTTGGTTTTGGGTCAATGAGTGATGTTTAATATATCAATTCAAATGATTTCTCGTTTGTACTGATGTCGATGAATCACAACTTGCTGGTCGTATTGTATAAGTGTCCTTAACCGAACCGTCAGTATATTGTTAATTTTAGAACGGTGTTTCCTGTGACTGCTCCCAACTGTAAAGTATGGGCTTTGTTCAGTTGCAGTATGGGCAATGAAATCGTGGTTTTCTGCAGGTCTCATCATAGCCCTGCATGGAATGATGAATGCTAAGGCGTATGAGGCCATTTTTGGGAACCAAGTTCTACCCATGACTCAAATATTGTTCCCTAATGGTGATGGCATCTACCAAGATGATTTGGCACCCTGTCACGCTGCAAAAACCTTGAAATCATGGTTTGAGAAACATGACCAGAAGCTATCAAACCTCCCCTGGGCCCCACAATCGCCAGATCTGAGCATCATTGACCAAATGCGTTCTGAGTTATAGAGCCATCTCCGGTATCATTACCCTCCACAAGCATTCCTTAAGGAATTGTAGCATGTTTTGGAGGAACAACGGTATAAAATTCCACACACCAAGATTCAGGATCTGTATACGTCCATTCCACGTGGAATCCAAAAGGAGGCCCCACACCATACTAGGCATGCTTTTCACACTTTAGCTAAAGTTTTAGATTCTTTTTTACAACCCCTATCTATGCAATAACAGTAAGTATGATAATATGCATTTTTCTTTTAAAAGTTGTAAGTTTTAATCAATTTCTTTCTAAAAATCAGTTAATCCCTTTGTAGGTATTGAATCTTAGGGAAGAAGATGTAATCGAGAACAACATCTTTGAGTGTATACTACATTACCAAATTATCCTTAAGGTAATAATTTATTTTTCCAACCAAAATGTTTCATAATTATTAAAGCTAATAGAAGTGTTGTTTCATCATTTTATTCAAGTTAAGAAGATCATTTCTCATTGGCTTATTTCTTGGTTACATGGTCCGAAGATTTATTAGCAATTAAAATATAATAGAAGTAAACACATTCCATGAAGCACAAAAACACGTATACTCAATAATTTACGCACAATAATATGCCATAAGTAGACCAATACAACAATCTAGTTAATTTTATTTGTTAAAACACTACACTTCTATAAGTTCGTGGAGCTATAGTAATGTTGCATCTGAAAATTTAATAACCGGGCAATGAATATTTATAGTGGGTAGTCTCAACGTTTCGCCCGTGCTCAGCATGGGAGATACTATAAATGTTACCAAGAAAGTTCTGTCGCTATTTGTGGACGTCTGTGTTCCATTGGCCCACACTTCGTGAGTTCAATACGAATGAAGATAAGGCGAAGGACAGTTGTTGATGTGATTATATCACAACATACTACCGGGTTTTGCCAGTTCAGCTACAATGGATTCAGGAGTCAAACTGGGATCAAACTTAGTGTCAGCGGGACGGAAAATATGACAGGCCTTTGATGTGGGTGTCGTGACTTTGGGGACACTGCAGCAGTGGTTTAACAACTTTAAGGACGGTGACGAAACACTCGTAGACGAACTACGTGCAGGAAGACCAAAAATGTATGAAATGGAGATATTCTGGCAGCAATTGATGTGAACAGTGACCAGACGTGTGAGGAACTCTGAACACAACCAGTGTGAGTTACGAAACCATTCGGCAGCAACTTTATCAAGTTGCGAAGCACTACAAGTTTGATTTATGGGTCCCACATGACTTGCCTCCGGGTCAGATAGCAACGCGAGCAGACGCCTGTGTTTCTTTGCTCTCTTGTCTGTAGAAAAAACTGTTTCTGCACAAGATGTTGACATGTGATGAGAGGTGGGTTCTATACCCAGCTCCTCAGCTCTATCATCATGAAGAAGGCTCTCTTGTGAGTCCAGTGTACAGCTCGCGACATCATGGATCAAGAACTCCTACCAGCTGATCAGAGCATCAGTACAACTATATACTGTCAGCAGTTGAGAGGTGTTCAAGAAAATCTCAAAACTCTGGATTCAGCACTTCTGTATCGCAAAGGTTTCTTCCTGTTTCAGGACAAAGCTAAGCGTCGCGTTGCTGGGATGTCCCGGTATATCATGCTGCGCCTATGATGGGAAAACTGTCGCATCTGCCGTACTCCCTGGACGTTTCACCGTCCGATTACACTCGACAATAACTTTTAACTTCGGAAAATAAAAGTACATTTTCTTATGCAAATGAGTATGCTGAATATGAAAATGAAAATACAAATACTGAATTGTTTCGAGTTTAAGTATAATCAACAGAAATATGTGTTATGTAGTGCTGACACTTTTAGATGCTTGAATTTTCTATTTGGTCTTTCACGTAAGTAGCTATTGCTTCTTTTTGTTCATCCGATTATAGTGGTTCATATGTCACTCGCTTCAGAATAAACGAAGCCTGTAAATGCTACTATGCGTATGTGTACATGTGTATAAGAGGAGGGAAATTTAAGGTACAATTGGAAATTTGTAAATGCTTGTAAATGCAGCACCCCTTGTTATGGCCCCGGCTAAAAGTATCCAAATAGAGGAAGGTAAGGCAAGATGTAACATAATTTTTTTCTGCTTTAGCGTTGGCTCCACTGTGTTGTATTGTGATGTGTTGAACACGGAAACAGAAGAGGTCTCTCGTGATCAGTTTAACAACGGTGCTGTAGGTTCAGAGGTGCTGTAGACGTAGCGGCGAAAGTTTGTGTTTTCTAGAGGTAAGTAATTTTTTTAACCTTTGTTTTTCTTTACTACATCTTACACATAAGTAACAACAGTAAGTGATATTTGGTATCCAAATAGTATCACAACTGAAGTAAATTTATAATTACATTATATTTCTGTTTCCGTGTTACATGCTATTTACTGGCGAGAAAAGCTTTTATATACAAACATGTCGATTGTTGGGTATATTGCAACATCTGTTGCAAATATGCCCCTTGGCATTCAAAACGATACTTTTGCCGGTTAAGCATTGTTATATGCACAATTGTTGTTGGTTATAAAACAAAGAGTATTACGATTGTAGTTGTTATTATTATCGTTATATTATTATTATTATTATTATTATTATTATTATTATTATTATTATTATTATTATTATTATTATTATTATTATTATTATAGGACAACAATGATGGCTTATTGGTTGCAGTGACAACTAGTAGTTGTTTATCCTCATCTTCTCAGTTAGAACTCCAGACTGCAAGTCAAAGTGAGTTTCATGGATCAGCTGCAAATGAATCTAACAAGATAGTGCAGAATCCATCAGATGTTCAAATACTAGTGCCAAGTGGTCTTCCAGACAAACCAGAGTTCTCTCCTGAATATTTACGGTCCTATTCAAAAGCAGGATCTGGAAAAAGGAAGAGATGTGCTATTCTCACACTTCAGAAAAAAGTGCTATTGAAATAGAAAAGAAGTGTCTAAAACAGGCGGAATGTGAAATCAGTAGCTAAGAATAATTTAATCTCAAGTCCTTCCACAGAAGATTGTATCTGCTTGGTTCGTGAAGAACCGTATAAAGAAGAGGATCCAGAAGAAGATTGCATATAAGTTGTGAGAAGTGGTCTCATTGGTCGTGTGCCGATTGAAACTAGATTTGATAGCTTGATTGGAAGTAGATTTAAACCGAGTCCGGTTGTTGTTACTTACCCCATATGGTATTGCCACATTAGTGGGGCAAGTGTCAACAGTCAGACTTAGTTCAAAAAGTTGGTGCTATCAAATGTACCGTTCGATGTTTTGCGCTTAACTTTTTGGTATGTAGCTAAGACGTGTACCTTTCAATCCACTCAATATAGTTTTTGTATCTATAATAGTGTCCGAGTAAACAATCAGACCTGAAAAATGTTGCAACTATCCCCATCTTCTCCTATAATATCCTTTAAAACTACTGTAGTTTATACGTAATACATGTTCCAAGTTTCACTGCAATATCTACAATAGTTGCAAGGAAAAATATTTCTTAGTTCGGTTTGACAATACCAAATTTCATATAGGGAAAAGTGAGATATAAACTAAAAGGAATCCAAACAGTGCTCATGATTTATACGTCATTCTCTTCAGAATAAAACAGACTTTCAAATGGTACCATGAAATTGTGTGTGTGTGTGTGTGTGTGTGTGTGTGTGTGTGTGTCTGATGTACGGAAAAAGGAAAAATTGGGAATTTTGCGTCCAAAAAATCATTTTCTTCAAATGTAGCGCCCCTGGTGCCGTCCCAGCTACAGGTACTAAAATACATTATACCTTGAAACTACTGTGGTTCTTACGCAATGCATGTGTCAAGACCATTGTAATACCTACAATAATTATGAGGGGAAAATATTTCTGAATCATGCTTGACAATATCAAGTTTTTTATAGGGAAAAGTGAGATATAAAATAAAAATATATAAAGTGATTTTCGTACGTAAAGAGAGGAAAATGCATTCTGTTATAACTGTTGGACACTCTACATATGAGGCAAAAAGTCACTTGACATAGGGGTTGTAGGGTATAATAATTGATCATGTGCATGCTTGGCACAGCGTTTGTTCCAAAGAACATAAAAGTGTCAATAAGATATTAAAACTATATAAAATGAAAGTAATAAAACATAACTTATATGGATATTACAAATAGCAGCCCTTTGCCTATCTCTTGTAATATGGTTCTAGAACATCTCTAGCGATTGTCCAACAACAATCGGCAAGCGAAGACTTACTCCAGTGGTTCTGATATCGTTTCTCCATCATAGACATAACTTGATAGAAATGCTCTCCATATTCATCAATGAGTGCTCCGCAGTTTTCTGAAAAAAAAAGCTATGTGGGAGTGCAACATATGCATGTTTAGTGACATATTTTTCACCCCATTGCTTGGTAGAAGATATTAGTTGCTCCAGTAGTTCATTATAGTTTTGAGAACTCTCGTTTCCCAAACCATTCGTCACCACTTTTCGGAAACAATCCCATGTAGTCCTCTCCTTCTCTTCTAACACTGAGCCAAATTTACGATCATTGAAAAGATAGAGAATTTGAGGGATAATAAAGATTCCTTACCTGATTTTAGTTCCAGCAATTTGTGGAAGTTTACGCAAAATATATTTCAAGAATTGTTTTGATGCGTTTATAAATAGCTGCCGTTCATCAGGATTATTTCCTATGTTAAGCTTAATCATAAAACCAATTACATTGTTACAATGTACTATCACTTTCCAATTAAAATACTGTTCCGGGAGATTCTGACGTGTTCATGTAGGTCTTCGGGTTGTCCAAGTACAATTTGAGGCTAAATTATATTATAATTTGTAAAATTGCATCTGAAATTAAACTGAATTTACAATGAAGTTAGAATTTCGGGGGGGGGGTCAAGACCCACAGGACCCACCTAGTACGTACATCCCTCAATATAGCAATGAAAATAAGTGACAAACAATGGAAGTTTATTGAAATAAGTAGACAGCTCCTGTTGCCACGAAACCTTAATTTGCCCACCGGAGCAAATCCGGTGCCAACATATTTCTTTGAACCACGAACCAATCTTTAAAAACTAATTTCATATTCGTTATCAGCACACTAAAATTAGTAAGAGTTGGTTACTTTTATCTCAAAGCATTTTCAATGTTGACCAGTGTTATCACCTGTTCAATTCCTTGGACAATCACCTTAGATGTGCAAGATTCCGCGACCAGTTCAAATTCCAATAGAAGTGCAATATGAGTTTAATACCTTTTCGCTTTTCGGCCCACCAATCTCTACTGCGATGAAATCTATGGCCTGCCAGTATGTTGGCAGAAATTTGTCGCTGCTATTGGGGACTATTTTTGATCTTCCAGGTACGTCTTAGGTGACATACCAATATCCGAAAATTGTGGGTGAAAAAGCGGCAGAACTTCTTTGGTTACCTATATAATACTACTTGTAAAATGAAGACGGAAATATAATATCAAACTTCTTTATATATCAATAACGCATGTTGCATTGAAGATAAGTGTCGAACAGAGGAAAGTTACCGTTGTTTAGCAGGAGGTCGTTGTAATATGCGTAAGTGGCATTAGGCCATACTTGTTAAAACTCCAATACGTATATAGCATTTTCTTATAGTTCAAAATAGTATTGCTACTTAAGTGTAAATCTATGCAAAGAAACAAAGTACAAAGAGCGTGAAGAAAAAGAAATAACTATAATTACGTGCCATGTAAATGTGTGAATGTGTTTAATTTCTTCTATAAAGTGGACATAATTCTAGACGCTCTCACAAAGACACAAGAAAATTACATACTTATCCTGTACGTTATGTACATTCCTCACACTACAAGCGACTAAAAGGATAATTTTCATTCCCTGCCATCTTCCGTTTGGAAATACGTGTATGACTAATGTAACACTATGTTAACAACTTTTTTGTTATTAGTAAGTGGAGATAATAGAAAGAGTTCTATTTACTGAGACATTTTTAAAATATATAATAAAATAACAAAAATATAAGCAAAAACATTATTCTTGGTTTCATGTTTAATAGCATTTATGCTTTCGAGGAACGTTTGCAGTAGCAGAGCGCGATAGCGAAGGGAAATTGGCAGTTGCCAGCAAAGGAGCTGCACAAAAAAAAAAAAAAAAAAAAAAACGGAACGTGAAGTAAAATATTGAATTTGTAGGTTAAAACCTAGTGCCTAAATTGTCTGCCAAATATAAATTAGCGTCCGTAACCAAGATTGTCTACTTAAATATGGATACAAACAAGAAAATTATTGTCGTGAGGTTGGGACTGACACTCTAAATGGCTATAAAATAAACGAAAAACTTAAAACAGAATATAAACCTATAAGTGTTTCCATAGTTACGTGGGTAGAGTGGCAGACTAGAAGTTCAACTATTTTGACACCAGATCGAATCCCATTCCATCTTTTTGTAGTTTCTTTACAATATAATGTAGGAAGTTTATATTTTTTTTAATATAAACCTAAACAATATAATAAGGAAATAACTTAGGATACTTTCTTGTAATCGATGTATTTAGTCAAGATTAGATTACTGTTGGTGACAGTGGTTGTTTTCAGTTTATGATCTTGTATGATTACTCTTCGCCTTCCCCTTCCCGAGACACAGAAGTAGACATGGGTAAAGTTTGAGTTCCCTTCTTAGAGCAATCCTGTGCAAAATTTTCCTGAGAGTTTCTGACGAAAGTTAACTGTTAAAAAGCCGTAACCCACAAGAGTAACAAATGATGGGATATTAAGTTTAAGGGTCGTTTTGACTAGTTTGTGACACATGAGGGTAAGATAAATATGATCAGTAGAATACTGTACACCAGCAATACTATGAATATCCCCACACTGGGAAAGTACACGATTTAACTGGATATCATTAAGTTCCATTAGACATAAAGATACTTCTACAACAACAGGATTAATGCAAAGTCAATAGGTAACGCATGATCGCTACATTGTTGGATATATGTCATTGTGTCGCTGCTTTTGAAAGAATAGGTTCACATAACACTTTACTAACTAGTTTGATCTATAAAAATTTACGAATAAAGTCTAGTTCTATCCTTAACACATGACAATAATTAAAAACACTTTCAATCTATTAATAAGGATAAACAAATGTAAGCTTTTGATGTATAGTTACGAAGTTAACTGCGAGAGTATTAGACCTCAGACAACTCATAACTTAAACTCGATATTAAACATCAACTACAAAAATTATCTATCTATCTATCTATCTATCTATCTATCTATCTATCTATCTATCTATCTATCTATCTATCTATCTATATCTATATCTATATCTATATCTATATCTATCTATCTATCTATCTATATATATATATATATATATATATATATATATATATGTGTGTGTGTGTGTGTGTGTGTGTTTGTGTTTGTGTGTGCATGTGTGTGAATGTGTGTATTCACAGTTCCTCAGCTACCATTGATAGCTGACATATTTCCGAAAGGAAAAAATCTTTACAAATGTTGTTACGAAGGAATGAACTCATGATAAAAGCCTATAAAATTCTGTCCACAACTGCCTCCAGGGATCCTACTATAGGACCCGGCGGCCAACTTAAAATTGCCATATGCAAACCCCATATATTTATTGAAGGTTCTGATTCTGCGATGGAAAATAAGCAACTTTTACTTGAACCTCTTTTTCTTCATTCTATTAGATAGAGACGTAAAGACAAACATATGAATGTCATTGTACGTAGATCCTCTAAGTTTGCGACCTGAAATAATTCCGAAATGTGAAAAAATGTGACAAATCTAGTTACGTAAGAATGTACGGATGACACGGAGCTATACAATTCGGTGAACAGAAAGTGCCCACAGGGATCCCCTCATACGGCCAGATGGGGCCCACTTAATAATATCAAGTGTAAATCCCGTATTTTTATTGCAGATTCTGGTTCTACGATAAAAAATAAGCATCTCCTACTAGAATCACTTTTTCGTTATCCCATGCGCAGTAATCACAAAAAAAAAAAAATGAATAATATTGTACGGACTTGCAATAAAATATTTCCGAAGCAACAATAAATGTGAAAAATCTAATTACGCAACAATGTACCCATGGCAAAGGCCTATAAAATTCTGTGAGAAACTTCCTCCAGGGGTTCCATTATGAGACCCGGGAGCCAGCTTGAAAGTTGTAAATGGAAACCTCTTACTTTTACTGCAGATTTTGATTTTCCGATCAAAGATATAGAACTTTTTCTTGAAGTAGTTTTTCATTAGCCGCTAATGGAGCTTCAACTAGAAACATGAAGCACGTATGCAGTTTTTCATCGTATGCACGTACATCAACTGAGACTGAGGATAAACTAAATACCTCAAGAATTGCACTTGCATTTTCGTGTAAAAACGTGTCCAATAATTTTAAAAGATTGTTTAACTAACATACAATGAAGCTGCCTTCATCTCCCCAAAATTTCAAGTAGAAAACCTGCACCTTAATGAAGATTCCGATCCCGCTACCGAAAATACTTGAATATTACTCTAAGTATTTTTTGATCCTTCTACATAATACATAATTCTAAATAATAATACTAAAAATAATGTTATAATAATATCATTCTACGTTACCTGATGTTTATAAATGAAAAGTTTGTTCCAGAACCGGACATGCAGTGCGATGTTGGTGCTAAAATTTGGAAATAAATAAAGTTATAAACACGTTTGTAATAATTTTATTGAAAAACTGATATTTTTCTGTGATATTTTGGACATTCTCAAGTTGTTTAACGCCAGTCCGCCGTTGGGACATAAAGTTTCAATTAATTATCGGACACACTATCAAGTGAGAATTAGGGTATTCATTTTTCTTATGTTTGTGTAGTAATGTATAATGACGATTTGATTTGAATATAGACCATGTGATTTTATCTCAGAGGTAAGTGAAAGTGAACGAGTAAGGTTATTCGGTGGATCTATTAATTTTAAAAATGGCATTATCATGTTGTTGTTATGCTTATGTAGATATGCATAACTACGATTTGGTTTGAAACATCATGTAATTTTATCAGGGAAGTGAAAATAAATGTGAAAATATAAAGTTGATCGGTAGATCTATTAGTCATTAGAAAAGAGAGCAAATGTGTTTTTGTAAAATCAGTGGAACAAATACCGTTTGACCAGAAGACAATCTTAAGTGTTACCCTTATGACATGTTTTGTAAATATCTATTGTTGATTGTAAATTACTGTCCAGGAATGTGGGGATCATTAGATATTTGTAGCAGTAATCATTATAATAGAAAACATCTGAACACTCAAGCTATATTTCAACTGGTTTGTATTAGAGCTCTCAAAGTAAAGTTCTAAAGTTATAGATAATACGAGGATGGGATAATCGCTAAAAGGCATTTGCCAAAGTATGGGTAATACTTAACGAAAATATTTCGCGATACACTCAATCCAATTTCGAGATCAGCTGTGGAGTACATCGTAAGAATCGTTGAGAAAACGGTAGCTATAAATAATAGTAACATTCCTGGTCGACCAAAATCGGCAACAAGTAGTTTGATGTTGCACTCATTTGTTGAAAATACCTTGGCATTCGTGAAGCTGATAAACAACATAACATTACTCACACGTCTGCGAAAAGAATGGTAAAGGAAATAAAGTTCCACATATACAAGGTTCTTCTGATGCGAAAGCTGAATTAAGATGTATTTGATAGTCATGTAGAATTTTGTGAAAATATGATGAAACAAATCAATGATGATCCTACTTTACTTATCATCTTTGTGTTCTCTGCTGGAGCCACGTTCCACATAACTTATTACATTAACATATATAATGGCAGGTTGTGATTTGACAGCAATCTCATTGGTCTTTTCAAGCACGCTCTACATCCTGAAAAGTTGAATATTTGGGAGACAGTGGTAAATATTACAATAATTGACCCCTCTTTTTCATTAATCACTATTTGAGTTCTGAACTGTGTGAGGAGATGATTCAAAATCAAATAGTTTCCTCAATGTGAGACACTGTAGAAAACAATTTTACCCACAGATGGTTCCATCAAGATGTGCAGAACCGCACTATGGTGTAAATTAGCTGCAAGTTCATAAAACAGAATTTTCTAAAGAACGAATTAGCAGAAGAAGCGATACAGACGGAACTGGCCCTTCTCTGAATCCCGATTTATTGCCACTAGGCAATTCCTTTTCTGAATGCCAACCACTTTAGATAATATTCGTCAAAGGGTTTTTGATGAAGTTGCACTTATTGAACTAGACGTCATCAGATATGCTGGATTTGCCTTTTACCATCGAATTTCTCAGTGTCAGGCAAAGAAATGTCGCATTTCAGCACATGCTGTGAAACATCAGTTACACTTCGTTCATCTGCCACTTTTATATAACCAAGTCGTGAGAGGCAAGGGGAAGAAATTCTTCGAAGGAAACGGGAAGTCAGTACGTGAACAACATTTTTTTATTTGACAATTTCACGTGAAAAGGACTGCGGTTAGTGTTCAGCGAAGTTAGGGTTATGTTAAATTCAAGTGTATCAGTCACCCCTCCCTAACAATTTCACTAATCTTTGAGAACGCATTTAAGACGCAGGTGAATCTATTGACTCTCGGATGCAGAAAAGTGTGTGCTAAGAATTAGACTATGAGACTGATGTAAGTTGAAATACGAGTTGCACTCATGTTGAACAACTTTGACAAGGAAAAACACGCATATGTTTATTAAAAAATTGAGTTTTTTCGTGATTTATGGCCTCATATCATTGTGAGTTATTACACTTTGAAATCGTAAAGATCCAAGATTGACAATAGCCCTGCAGATCAAATAAGTTCGTTTATGCTTTATCCACGTTTTGAAAATGTGTTCCCTATTGTAACGATTTCTCGTTAAATAATAATATAAAAGAGAGAGAAGAAAGAACATTTATGCGGAGAGGGATTTACTTAGTTTCTGCGTATAAATATCTTGTTTATTTTTGACTTATCAGGAGGCTAGCGCGCTATCAATTTTAATACTACTTAGAGCGCCACTTGTAAGAGATGGTGGAATGACGAACTTGGCTGAAATGAGGAAGCGCGCTGGAGTATGAACGAACATACAAGTGTGAAATTGTGAACGGCTATCACTTCACCTATGTGGTCAGATAATATTATAGTTGGATTAAAGCGAACAGCAAGCTTATTTCGTTATGTATGTAAAATCGTATTGTGGCAATTATTATCGATATATAGCTACAGTGCAATCCGAAGTCTACATGGTGTTAAATTACACTATAATGGATTGTCCGTGGAAGTACCTTCTTAAATTGTTTGGTTAGTTCATCCTTATTTCCATTTTGACGATCTATTGATTTGGATTGAATTTTCCACGAGTTTACTGTTCGTGTGAGTGATCAAGTGAAATCAGTAATTATACCGATTATCTGACAGTGTTTCGTTAATATTGCTTTTTCGGCAATCTACGAGTTAAGTATGGAATTTACTCTCCTACTTCGGCATACTACTATGCTATTTAAAGAAGTACCTAGGCATAAAAGTGGAGTCCTATGTAACGAAGAATTGTTGTTCGTAATATAGCTTGTACCATATATTAGGTAAGTTAAAGACTTACTTTCTAATATTGAATTGAAATTTTTTCAATAAGTGAAGTTTCTATATAATAGTTGTTTCAAATAATGAGTTTATATTGCGTAAGAATTATATCATTGTATGTGATTAGATCACATTATAATTATTGAAATTACTTTCAGAAGTATGACTGAAATAGTTGTTTTGCAAGAACATTACTTATACCCTAATAATAATATATCAATATTATTGAGAAATTGTATACGTATATAGTTTGTATTCAATTGATACGATTCTTTATTATAAAGAAGGTTCCTTTAAATTCTTGAAATTTTATTTCTGTCCAGTATATAACCCACATCACTTCTTTAGATTGAGAAAAATTAGTGATAGGAGATCACTTGAATTGCGTTACATATATGGAAATTAGTATTTTAACATGAAATTTAAAACATCGTGTGTGAGGGAAGATATTGGAGTAGAGGTCCTCCAACATCCGCATTTCACCTTTATTTGTATTAGTAAAAATTATACCCTTGAATATTAAATAAGATTGTGTAATGGGCATTGGGTATTTTATTATTCTAAGCTCACTGGCCGATTCAGAATTCGTCCTTTGATGAATTTTGTTACACAGAATTTCACACTTGTATATCCTCTGCTAAGTCGTAGCTTTTATTCACTAATTAGGTTGACTGTGGTAAAAGGAATAGACTTATATGAACGTGTACCTTGCGTTTGCAGAGATAAGATATTCTTTGGGTATATTTTGTTTACAAAACTGTAGATTCTACGTATACACTTTTAAAAAAATCCGATATGCGAGTAGTTGCCCCTGGAGTCACGTCATGTGCATAAACAGAAGGCAGACGGAAGAGAGAGTTTTTGTTTTCGTGAATGTTGAAGGCCTGTTTATTAACTACATGTGTTGTAATACGTAATAACTGTTAGGCACTTCGATTAATAAGTTGCGTCAGTGGTCGCTATGGCATTTGGGATTGTTTTAGATAACGTCTTAATATTTAATGGCTAGACTGCTTGTGTTAAAGGTAGGACTGTTGTTGTTTATATCACGTCTGTGAATGATTATCAAGGGCAAGCAAGAAGCCGTCTGTTTGTTGTGTGTTAGCTGTTGACTGCCTTGCAATATCTTGATCTATTTGTATCAGTGTTTTTGGAAATGTTTTTGAAAAAAAAGATAGATAGAAAAAGGTAGGATGTTATGTTTATGTCGTCAAGGTTCCATTACGTCATTTTATATATTCACTTATTATTGATCAAGTGGTTGAAGGAACATAAGGAGAAGTAGCTTTCTCTTTTGTTTATAAGAATTAAAATTACACACACAAACTAATGACAAACTAATGATATATTGCTAGTTTATATCTTTGCTAGTTTAATAGAAATTACCATGAACAGCAATTCTTCGACAGGTTTTGCCTATCCTGGTCAGCTTTGCTTGGGGGACTTTACAAACGGAGATCATGGTATATTTATAAGGTCTCCTAGTGAAACACTGATTAGTGATTTTTTTGAGGCTTTCATTGTCTGAATTGTCCTTGCCGGACCTGGGTAGCCAGGTAGGTATTTCTGGTAGAGATCAAATCTCGGGTTTTAATCCCCGTGGGGCTCAACAAGCTGGGGTTTCAAACGATGTAGTGGATCTGAATTTGGGAGTAGCACAACCCTTACATTCGACATAAGATCATGTTAATGAGGTCCTGAGTTCAGGCCCGCCTGTCGGCTGTAATGAGAATAAATTGAATAATAAGCAAGATCTGCAGGTTGAACATGCCCAGTCAGTACCTCCAGTTAGAAATAATACGAATCCTTTTCTGAATGACATAAGTGTACAGATGGGTGTAAGTGATAATGTTACACAAACTGGTGAATGGGCACCACCAATACCTTATGTTATGCAGGAGAAAAATCCATGTTGTCATGATACGGGTATTCAAGCAGAATTAAGTGATAATTTGATAAAGGTTGAGGAAGCTTGTATGCCTTGTTTAGATGCAGAGACTTTTGTCAAACAGCCACACATTTCTTCAAATAACCCGAATTTACAAATTTTGAGAGAAAATAGGTTGTTAAATGTAGCTAAACCCTTTAATACAGACTTAAGTAAGCTTACAGTAGGGATTGCTACAAGTAACTTGACTGGTTTAAATAGAAATATTCCTTTTGCGGATGGAAGTGACGATCTAGTGACGTTCGCATTCTTGTTAAGCGTGTATAAGATAGTTAAATCTAATATTTATCCCCGTGAAGCAATTTTAATGGCTTCTATCAGAAAGAGTTCCCAAGCATTGCATGATCAGATTTTAACTTGTTTAGAATATACACATGACTGGGTACTGATAACATAAAGGGTGTTTGAAAATGTCATCACCTCTATTGGGAAAAAATAATATTTGATCAGTACTTATATTGTATTCAAGATCCAAATGAGTCTTTGATAGACTATGTAAATAAAGTGATGGACAGTTATTGTTTAACACATGGGAGATTAGAGGATCATAGAGTGAAGGACGTTATCATGAGAGGATTGAACCCAAAAGTACATTTTGAAATTTTTAGACAGTCAGTGCCGGCGAATTTGTCTACACTAGTGTGTGAACTCAAAGCATATGCATTACACCGTAGAAATTTTGATATGTATACTGCTGCAGTCAAAAATACTATCCAAAAGACTCGACTAGTGTCAAGCGTTTCTCGTAACTTTTCAGGTGGAAGGCCACGGTTCGATTCCGGTCGTGTATCTCTATCAAACTATGTTTCAAATACTTCCTCCAAAAAGGCACAGAGTAGTCAAAGTGGTTTGAGTCGACAAAATAGAGACTTAAAATATATAAATAATAGTACTCTTGTCGTTTGGGAACCCGGATCGAGTCCAAGTCTAAGGGGCTCAGGTTCAAACTCCGCTTACGCAAAATGACCTTAGTCAGGTACGTTCAAAATGTGATAAGACTCTATCTACAGGATCTGAAGAAAAGAAATCTTTAGTTGCGCGCTTTAGTTAAAGTGTATATTTTAGGACAAGATATTATTGGTGCTATTGACTCCTGTGCGAGCAGTTCATTAATTAATCTGGAGTGTTTCACGTTGCGGAACAAATCCCTCAAGAAAGCAGTTGAAGTTAAAACTGATAATTTTTCTGGAGTTGGTGTTGGCAATTTTAAAATACAATTGTCCCAGTCAGTCATTCTTCCGTTAAGGTTCAAACAGAGAGTCTATAGTTTAAAATTTTATTTAGTGCCTGATTTAAAACCAATTTTCATTATTGGTAAATCACTTAAAATATTTGCAAGTTCAGATAGATATTACTAATAATTTTCTGTGTCTTGGCCTGGAAAAGGTAAGGGTGCCATTGTATTATATAATCCCACGTCAGTAGATTTCTATAGGGATTTAAGGTCGCAAAATATGATAGAGCCATCAAGGAGATCATGTTATCCTCAAGATTCGGCTGCCATATCGAATCTCTTTTTGAGTGATGGAGTAATTTCCGGTCAAGAATGGATTCCTCAACCAGTTGCTGATGCTGGGTTGGGTTCTTCTCAAAGGGAGAATAGTCTCGGTACCACACCTACGACTCTGACCAATAATTGTTGTGCACCTACGTCCAAGGAAACAGCTTGTTCTGAGTATCTCATAGGAGATGGAGGTTCTGAAACGTCTACACGCAGTGTTGCCACTGGCTTGATGGAAAGTCCTCAGAGATTGGGTCGACGGAAGAAAAGGAAGATGTATACCTCATCTAATCACAGAACATCGGTTATTGGAACTTGTCGAGAAGACCATCCTGAAGAAATGATACAGCCAGCATCCCATCTTAGAAAGATGATTCATCGAACTACGACGGATATTCCTACGACGGATCTTCCAGTAAGCTGAGAGGTTCACAGTATTCTTCTAAGATATTAACCGATGAGAGTAATCAGTTAAATGTGACGTCATCCGGTGTCCAACCTGACGAGTTTTCCAGTGTTGCCAAGTCTTCAGATAGAGGAAGAAAACGTAGATGGAGAACGCAAAGTTTTGTTGGGGCGGTGCTTGCATCAGCCGATATTGTTCAGACATACGATCAGATTTCCAGTGTTGCCACCTCTCCAAGAACATTAAATAGTGGTCAACTTGAGGAGCAACCTAAAAATGTTGGTACTTCAGTGAATTTTACCGGTTAGATAAACTCTGACTACAATATTTCACAACATGGGGTTCAATCACTCCCTGCGTATAACAGTGTTGCCACCGTATCTACCCCTATAAAGAATAATCGTGGTAATAATAAACTTGGTGAATATAGAACTCAAAGGGAATCTGCGAACCTAGGTAGCCCTATGAATCATCCTTTACCAATGTGTGTTAGTGAATTACCCTCTGGTGACAGTGTTGCCATTGGTAATAAAATTCCAAGAAATAGAAAAATCTCTCTTATCACAAATAAATACGGTGTTTCGTGGAATTCTTCGAACATTCCGAAGTTTTCTGAAAGTTTAGGCGGACATAGTGTATATTCACAATACCAGGAGACCGGTGTTGCCACTTCCCATAATAATCTAAAAGAATCCTATAAATGCAAGGGTAAAGAACTCAGCCAGGATTTCAATTCGTTGCCAAACCACACAAGATCTAACCCTCCTAAAAACAAGTATTGCACACTGGGTAGGTGCAATGTTGCCAATTTGCATCGTTTACCCAAAGATGATTATATGGAAAATAATCATGTTTCTTATCAATCTTTGGACTCGAAACCAAACTCATAGTTCTAGATAAACAGGTTCAAGGAGGTTCGAACTAACGATTACCCAGTGTTGCCAATTCTATTAAAAATATTGACGATACATTATCTGGTGTGAATCATTCTGATTTAAAACCTTTAACGGGACGTGTAACGACCGATGGTCTAAATAAACTCCAACCTAATAATAATAGTTGTTCTCAGCTATCCGGTGTTGCCAATTCATCCTTATCATTGATAAATAGTGCACCAAATGAACTCGGTTGTTCCATTAAAACCACAGATGAAAATAAGGATTTCACTAGGCCAAAATCATCTAGCCATGGTGAACTTTTGGAAACTAGCAGTGGTGCTAACTCACATGTTAGTAAGAGTGGTGACGAATTACATGTGACGTGTCGTTATAAATTAGAATATAACAGTGGTGCCAGTTCGTTTGAATTTAATCAACCACTGGATAATGATCAATCTTGTAATTTTCATACCTTGGGTGATTCATCGGACAAGTTTCGGTTTGTGGAAAATAAGTCAGATGGTTTTAGACATAGTGAGTTTAGTAGTCCTATTAATCAGTCTGGGGAATTTTGCTGATCACAATTGAAGACTGCAGTGTTTGAACCGGAGAAAGCTGATGGAGGGTGTCTCAACATAGAGATGGATGGTGATACAGGTGTCCTAGGACAATCCAATCCAATATTGGAACGAAAGTAGCCAATACGCAGTCTTCACCACATCCCTAATCCAGTGGATCCTACCGTTGACTTATGTGAGGTAGCTGATGAAGCCTTAGTCAAGCCCATGTTATACCAGATGGTTCACAAGGATGTTAAACAACCATCTTTGGCTGTAGACCCTATGTTCTTGGAACAAGATCCTGAGTTGCAGACTTTTCTAGATAAGTTAAGTATAGAATTTTCTTCTGTATTTTCTAATAATATAGGAGAAATACCTAACTATGAATATCAAATTTTGTTAAAGGATCAAACTCCTATAAGGCATAAGGCATAACCAATGTCTAGAATGGCACAAAAAGAATTAGATAGAATTCTCGATTCTTTCCTTGAACAAAAAATTATCCAACCTAGTAAAAGTGACTTTGCATTTCCATGTTTTCTGGTTGAAAATAAAGATGGATCCCGAAGGTTAGTTATAAATTATACTGATCTTAATAAACAGTTAGTGGTAAACACTCAGTACACTCCTCGTATTGAAGACGTTCTTGCTGAGTTGGCAGACGGAGTAGTGCTATCACGCTTAGATTTGAAAAAAAAAGCTTATCATATTATTAAACTTAGTGAGGAGTCTTATCGGTATACCGCATTTTTGACACATAGAGGACTTTTTGAATTCAAGTATGTCCCCTTTGGAATTGCTTCGGGATCATTTTTACTTAGTAAATTGATCACTGACATCTTATACCCTCTCAAAGATCATGGAGTGAGTTGGTATGCTGATGATCTAGTGATATCCATAGAAATATTCCTTTTGCGGATGGAAGTGACGATCTAGTGACGTTCGCATTCTTGTTAAGCGTGTATAAGATAGTTAAATCTAATATTTATCCCCGTGAAGCAATTTTAATGGCTTCTATCAGAAAGAGTTCCCAAGCATTGCATGATCAGATTTTAACTTGTTTAGAATATACACATGACTGGGTACTGATAACATAAAGGGTGTTTGAAAATGTCATCACCTCTATTGGGAAAAAATAATATTTGATCAGTACTTATATTGTATTCAAGATCCAAATGAGTCTTTGATAGACTATGTAAATAAAGTGATGGACAGTTATTGTTTAACACATGGGAGATTAGAGGATCATAGAGTGAAGGACGTTATCATGAGAGGATTGAACCCAAAAGTACATTTTGAAATTTTTAGACAGTAAAGTGCCGGCGAATTTGTCTACACTAGTGTGTGAACTCAAAGCATATGCATTACACCGTAGAAATTTTGATATGTATACTGCTGCAGTCAAAAATACTATCCAAAAGACTCGACTAGTGTCAAGCGTTTCTCGTAACTTTTCAGGTGGAAGGCCACGGTTCGATTCCGGTCGTGTATCTCTATCAAACTATGTTTCGTCTATCAAAGGGATATACATAGCCATAAACAGACATTGAGTATGGTCTTTAAAAAGTTGGAAGACAATGGTCTCACACTTTCAACAGATAAATGTTGTTTGTTCCAGAGAAAAATTTCATATTTACGTCAGATAATAGAAAATGGGAAAATGTATTTAGACTCAGCAAGATTGGAAGTAATTCGGAAGCTTCCAGCTCCAAAAAATAGAAAAGGATTTCTGTCTTTGTGTTCCTTTTTACAGTACTATGCTAGATATATACCTGGTTTCCAAGAGATTGTTGAGCCAATATCTCGACTCCGTTCGCCTAAAGTTCCATTTGAATGGAAAGAAGAACAGAGAAATGCTCTCCAAAAAATCAAAGCTACGTTCGAAAGTCATGTTGTTCTGAAATTACCTGACCTAAATAAGAAATTTATAATATCATCAGATTCGTCAAATCACTCAATTGGTGGAGCGATTTTACAGGAAGATAAAGATGGGAAATTAATTCCTGTTAGTTTCTTTAGTAGAAAATTACGAAAATACGATGTAAATAAACCTATTTTTGTTCTCGAGCTAATGGCAGCAGTTGAGACTATGCAACGCTTTCGAACGTTTCTGCATACACCATTTAAAGTAAGAATAGATAATCTTCGTCTTGCATATGATTTGCGAAGAGTGAAAAGGTACGGTAGCTTACTATATAAACTCTTTGAATTCAATTTCACTCTCAAATATGTTCCAGCGGCATTAAATGTTACAGCCGATTTTTTGTCAAGGTTACATAACACAGAGGAATATGAAGAATTTTAAGTAGATCCGTCCCATGATGAGGAAATTCTAAACATGATCATGATCAATTTGTGGAATATGCGTTTTGCGCAAGTTTCAATAGCTGATCATTAGAAAAACGATCAGGTGTTAAAGGCAATCATTGATCGTTTGGATAATAAAGAAGACGTACCAGGTTATAAAATAGTAAAAAATATCTTGTGTAAAAAGACTCGAGCAAGAAATAATCCTTATAGAATTCGTTTGCCTAAGAATCTTTCTAAAAATATCATTGAATTTTACCATTCTCATATATTACCTGGTGCTCATTTAGGATTTGCTAAATGCGCAGCCAAAATCTTTGCTCGGTATACGTGGGAAGGCATGATTCCTGAAATAAGAGATTTTATAACTTCTTGTGTTGAATGCCAAAAATCAAAGAGTTATGGGTAAATTGGTATCTACCTATGAAAAATTCCCCAATGTAAGATGGGTCTGTGATATAATTGGACCAATGGTAAATTCCAGTTCAGGGAAATACTGCTTAATAGTCGTTGATTCTTTCACTAAGATGACTTACTTAGAACATTTTAGAACCTTATCAAGTCAAACAATAATAAACAAGTTGTATAAACTAATGTGTCGGCATGGATTCATACATGCATTAGGTCATGATAACCACTCGATGTTTGTAAATGCCAAATTTAAGGATTTCCTGTATGCCAATGGTATTCGAGATATTAGGATATCTCCATATCATAGTGGGAGTAACGCCAGCAAACGATATATTCGCATAATTAAAGATAGTTTAAAAGCATATTTTGCGGAAAAACAACAGCAATGGGATAAGGGAATGCATGAAATAGAATTCTCTTTAAATTCTTCAGTTCATTCCGATCATAAAGCTAGTCCTATGGATTTAACCTTTACCTTCTCGGTAAATGACCCTCTAGACGTAAAATGGAAGGTGGATCTATTAGATGTACGTCAGAGGGATCCTGAGCTTTGGAAAAATGCTCTGAAAAATATGGAACTAGCTTGGAAAAGGAAAAAAAAGTTGTATGACAAACGTCGTGTCCCAACATCCTATCAAGTAGGTGATGAGGTAATAATAAAATCACAATTCCAGTTTTCCTTGGCGAATAAAATCACGACAAGCTTGTGTTACCGTTGGATAGATCCTTATCAGGTAATAAAAATTTGAAATACTAACACTGTTCAATTACTATCTATTAATGACCAAAAAGATATCAGAAAGGCTCACGTATCCATGACCAAGCCATTTCGTGAACCTCGTATTCGAGATACTTAACATGCTGTCTTAAGTAAATTAAGGTTTTCATGTAGATTTGTTATTGTTTGAAGATTCTTTGCATTTATTCCTATGTGGTTATTCTTATTTATCATTTCATGGTACATATCATCTATAATAATAATTCATCAGTGAAATGGGTATTTCATGTCTGTATATGGTGAATATACTAAAGTAATTTCAAGTATAGGTACCTATAATTCATCATTGTTATTGGTCTAACTTCGGAGTTTGTATCACTAAATGGATGGTTATATATGTTGGAGTACTACATCGCTGGATGACATAGGCTCTGTACATGGATGCATTGACAGGACTTCCATAATCGTAACATTCATCGTCATGTTTATGAATATTTCTAAAAGTAAAATTATCCTGTTAATGTATATTTATATATTTTTTGTATTATAGATATATTTATATATATGCAAATGAACACTATTGGCATATGTAAATCAACCTTGATTATGTATATTTTGGATGAATGTTAAAAATGTAATTTAAAATCCTAGGTACATTAAATATAGCCTTTACACTTTATTATGTATATATATTTTTTAAAGTCATAATAACTTGTTAAGATATATTTGGTATATTTATCTTGAAAAGTGTATTTGCTATTGATTGTTTATTGGTACATCTATAAAAATTACAAGGACGTACATAGTCATTTGACGTTTGACTGTAATGACTAACTTTTGTATGTGTGTGTGTAGTTTTGGGGTATTTTGAGTTATTCTTTTGTTTTAGTTTCTTAATTTTTCGTTTTGTTTAGTTCTGTCTTATATTTTGTTTAGTTGTGTTATGTGGTGAAATGTTAGTTGTGTTTGCAAGTAACATTGACGCATGACATGAATGGACAATGAATAAAGATGTATTGTTGATTTGATAGCATTATTGGTATAATTTGTACGATTTGGATGACCTTGTAAAAAAATATAAAGATTTTTTCCGAAGTGGGTGATGTGCGTAACGATTTCTCGTTAAATAATAATATAAAAGAGAGAGAAGAAAGAGCATTTATGCGGAGAGGGATTTACTTAGCTTCTGCGTATAAATATCTTGTTTATTTTTGACTTATCAGGAGGCTAGCGCGCTATCAATTTTAGTACTACTTAGAGCGCCACTTGTAAGAGGTGGTGGAATGACGAACTTAGCTGAAATGAGGAAGCGCGCTGGAGTATGAACGAACATACAAGTGTGAAATTGGGAACGGCTAACACTTCACCTATGTAGTCGGATAAAATTATAGTTGGATTGAAGCGAACCGCAAGTTTATTTCGTTATGGATGTGAAATCGCATTGTGGCAATTATTATCGATATATAGCTACAGTGCAATCCGAAGTCTACATGGTGTTAAATTACACTATAATGGATTGTCCGTGGAAGTACCTTCTTAAATTGTTTGGTTAGTTCATCCTTATTTGCATTTTGACGATCTGTTGATTTGGATTGAATTTTCCACGAGTGGACTGTTCGTGTGAGTGATCAAGTGATATCAGTAATTATACCCATTATCTGACAGTGTTTCGTTAATATTGCTATTTCAGCAATCCACGAGTTAAGTATGGAATTTACTCTCCCACTTCGGCATACTACTGTGCTATTTAAAGAAGTACCTAGGCATAAAAATGGAGTCCTATATAACGAAGAATTGCTGTTCGTAATTTAGCTTGTATCATATATTAGGTAAGTTAAAGACTTACTTTCTAATATTGAATTGAAATTTTTTCAATAAGTGAAGTTTCTATATAATAGTTGTTTCAAATAATGAGTTTATATTGCGTAAAAATTGTATCATTGTATGTGATTAGATCACATTGTAATTATTGAAATTATTTTCAGAAGTATATCTGAAATAGTTGTTTTGCAAGAACATTACTTATACCCCAATAATAATGTATCTACCGAGCGAAGTAGTTCATGTGGTAGACTGTTGGCTTCGCATTCGGGAGGTCGCGGGTTCGATTCCCGCTGCCGACCATCCTGATTGGGGTTTTCCAGGGTTTCCCTCAATCCTACTAGGCAAATGCCGGGATGGTACCTACTAAGACAGGCCCTGGCCGATACCTTCCCAAATCCTTTCCATTGTTGTTGTTGTTGTTATTGTTATATATCCAGTATAAAATGGCCTCTAAGCTGTATCTGGTGATTGTTAAATAAATAAATAAATAAATCTATATTATTAAGAAATTGTATACGTATATAGTTTGTATTCAATTGATACGATTCTTTATTACAAAGAAGATTAATTTAAATTCTTAAAATTTTATTTCTGTCTAGTATATAACCCACATCACTTCTTTAGATTTAGAGAGATTAGTGGTAGGAGGTCACTTGAATTGCATTACTTGAAGTATATCTGAAATAGTTGTTTTGCAAGAACATTACTTATATCCTAATAATAATGTATCTATATTATTAAGAAATTGTATACGTATATAGTTTTTATTCAATTGATATGATTCTTTATTACAAAGAAGATTCCTTTAAATTCTTAAAATTTTATTTCTGTCTAGTATATAACCCACATCACTTCTTTAGATTGAGAAAGATTAGTGGTAGGAGGTCACTTGAATTGCATTACGTATATGGAAATTAGTATTTTAATATGAAATATAAAACGTGTGTGAGGTAAGATATTGGACTAGAGTTCCTCCAACATTCGCATTTCACCTTTATTTGTATTAGTAAAAATTATACCCTTGAATATTAAATAAGATTGTGTAGTGGGCATTGGGTATTTTATTATTCTAAGCTCACTGGCCGATTCAGAATTCGTCCTTTGGTGAATTTTGTTACACTATGAAATCTACTTTGTCATTTGTGCTTTTAAGTACTATTGTGAAATAATGATTTTACTTGTCCGTGTCACGTGATGTTTAACGAACATACTGGCCTATTTGACCTAAAAACTTCTAGAAAAGATATCTCTTGTTGCAAAGCATGAAAAGTTTCCTTTCCACATTGTAATGGTTTACTATGATTGCATTGAAATGTAAAAAAAGGCAATTTTGTTTTATGCCTGCTATTTAATTACATGTATTTCTGAGATATTTAGTTTATTTACAATCGCAGGTAACGTGTGATGAATTCCGTTTTAGGGAATTACAGCGTCACCAGGCGGATAACGAAAAGTACTTGAAGTAAAATTGCAATATTTTTGTCGCAGAATGCGAGTCTGCATTAAAAATAGTGGTTACCATTTCAGATTTTCGTGTTGGCTCCTGACTCCCTATGATGACACCCTTGGAGGCACTTGCGGTTGACAGAATTTTATAGGCCGTTCATATGTGTACATTCTTGAGTAACTTGATTTGTCGCATCTTTTTTCATTTCGCAAAGGACGGAAATATTTCAGTTGTACGTACGATGATATAATTTTTTCTTGTGATTAGAGCTCCAATTAGTAGAATAAGGATACATTGCTTCAAGTAAAAGTTGCTTTTTTCCGATCGCAGAATGCGAATCTGAATTAAAATATGGAGTTTCCGTTTATAACTTTCAAGTTCGAACCTGTACCCCTATGATGGTAACCCTTGGTTCGCTTTTAGTCCACAGAATTCTATCGGTTTCAGACATGTGTACATTCTTGAGTGAATAGATTTCTCACGTTTTTTCCGTTTTGAAAATATTTCAGGTTGTAAAGTTAGGGGACGCACGTATAATGCTATTCATTTTTTTTACAGCGCCATTTAGTATAAAAAACAAAAGTGATTCAAGTAAAAGTAATATATTTTTGATCGCAGAATCAGAATCTGCAATAACAGTAGTGAGTTTCCTTTTGAAAGTGTAAAGCTGTCCTCTCTTCTGTGATACAATCCCTGGGGTCACTTGTACACAGAATTTTGTAGACCCTTCACATGTGTACATTCTTGAGTAAATAGATTTGTCACAACCTTTGTCATTTCGGAAATATTTCAGGTTGCAAGGTTAGGGGACGTACGTATCATGATGTTCATGTTTTGCGATTACAGCGACATTTAGTATGATAACGAAAAAGTGATTCAAGTAAAAGTTGGTTATTTGCGATCGCAGATCACAATCTGCAATAAAATTAAAGGTTTCCGTTTGAAATTTTCAAGTTGGTCTCTGGGGCTATATGATGTTATCCCTGTTGCACTTGTACGCATAATTTATAGACACTGACATGTGTACATTCTACAGTAAGTAGATATGTCACATTTTGGATTATTTTGGAAACATTTTGTCACAAAGTTAGGTGAAACACCCTGTATATATATATATATATATATATATATATATATATATATATATATATATATATATATATATATATATATATATATATATAAATGTTGTTTCAAACAAGTGAACAGATTAGTCATTTAGCAAATTTCACAAATTCACTAACTCAATAAAACTCAAATGCATTGTTCCACAATCAAGGTGGAAACGATAGCACTGGTACGGCCAGAGAGGTGATGTTATGCGCCCTGTGTCTCGACGTGGACTGGCTACCGAACTAACTACGCACGGTCGTGTACATTAATAATCTGTTTCATGTTATTGGTCGTTTATAGCCGTGGTGAGTGTCACTTCGAACTACAAGACTGATGTTTTGCTGTTTATTTCTATATTTCCATACAAAACCTTGGTTGCATACACTAATTTATAATTGGCATATAATCTACACTCTATGTTTAAGGCAATAAATTCAATATTTGACTCTGTGGGTCGCGGTGGTTCAGTGGTAGAGCGTTCACGTCCGGTGCTTGGGATCTCTGGTTCGATCCCAACTCTCGCGGTGTGGACTTTGTGGTGGACAAACACCGTGCTCGTGGTTTTTCTTGGGGTTCTCCCGATACCTCCTACTTTCTTCATTCCAACATTTCACTCATTTTTCATTATCACCGTCTCCTTTAGCCTAACCGGCATAGCCGTGGGACGTTAAACTTAAAAATTTCATATCATTTCATTTCAATATTTGACTCTACTTTCCAGTTTCTTTTCCCAGCTTTTTACTGGCAATTTTCAATTACTATTCAAAATCGAATTGTGATACTGCATAAATCCCTTGGAAGCATGATTGCCGTGATCCACAAAACAGTGTATAATTTAGATTTGTGCTTATATTTTATTATGTTATGATTTAGTTTGGAAATATGTCCATAAATGACTTTACTTTTATTGTCTGCGCTCACAAATAACATAATTGTATCGAAAAATGTAAGGAAAGAGGAATATATGCGACAAATCGTGAGTTACACTATAAACTCCATTGTTTTTGGCATAGTGGTATGTGGATTTGGCGTGGGAGACCTATGACCGAATTCTAGTGGGAGCCCATGTGGATTCTGTTACACATTGAACTGTAGGCCCACGTCTCCTATGGCCTCGGTGAAGAACTAAATCCTAAACTCAAAATCCAATGAATGAAAGTCAGGTTTAAATTTCCGGGTCGGCTCATTCATATATTTATATCATACGAGGGTATGGTTATTTTTGTTTCTTCACACGATTTCCACGGTGTCATTCTCTCCGTTAATATTTAGCATGCAGAAATATTTTGCTCTGTAGAAGAAAGTGCAGTCGTGATGCGATTTGAAAATGGATTACTTGCAAGTTAGTTTCACGTTACCTCTATTACACGCCAAATAGAAAAACGTATTCTCTGTTAGACCTTTGTTTCGTAATGTGCCATGCAGAGTTAGTATTTAGATTACCAGATAAATATCTTTATAGCATTATATTTCTTAATTAAGAAAAGGTCATGCTCTATGGAAAAGTGATTTACCTAACACATTTAAATTCCGAAATTTGCACCACCAAAATTTGTAATTGTTGCATAATAATGCATAATATATTCATGCGTTTATTTCATAATTGAAGACGATTACCTGAATTTTCTTATATACGGTTTCAAGATATTGTCTATAATAATAGAAAATACCAATATCTAAGTGTAGAATACATCACAAATAAAAAAAGCATTTTAATATATTATCCTTTAGTTAATCAAAGATCATATTTTATCCTATATACAGTATATATATTTATTAAGTGATACATTGGAAAGAAATGATACTTCAAAATTAGCTTCACGGCGGATTCGTAAGACGTTGCAATTTTTGTTGAATATTTAGCAAATGTTTAAAAAGTTATATTGTTGTTAAACGCCAATATATTATTAAGAACGTTCATAAATTGAGTTTGTGTTGTAAAATATATGAAAGTAAACAACATTTTATCTAAGTAAAGGATATAAAGTCATAATTTCAAACTTAGATAAGTAAAGTGCAAGATTATTAATGCTTTTTTCAACTTGGTACACCGTCAGTTAGAATTTTGAATTAACTACCTTATTTACCTTAATGCATCCACCACATTTACCTTAATGAAATCAACGCAAATCCTTGTGTACTATCATAGTAAAAAAATCTATGTATTATTTAGCAAAATTATCACTTTTTCTGTTTGGGTTGTCAACCTCTGCTATAATAGGGATCTTATAACACTAATCTTCTAGGAACTCACGACTAAAAACAAGCACAATCGCTTAAAGCTATCTACTGACTTTCAGAAGCATGTGATGGTAACTCACAAATTAGTTGTTGTAAAGTGGATGTCGTACCTAGGCAATGCGTGGTTCAGAACTACCTTGAAGAAAAATGATTATTTTAGCGATCAAATTAGGCAGTTTTATTCGAAAAGCAGTTTACATACAATTAAGAAAATGGTATTAATGTATACCTCATAGTTGTGCCGATTGATAGGAAATATGCATAAATGTTGACACTTTTATACTTTCGGACGGAAGAAAAAAGTCTCTACCCTTGTCTAAATATGAGTTTGCTGAAAACTTTTAAAGTATGAGGTCTACTTATTTATGCATATGATGCCAATAAAAGAGATATAGTACACCAAACGTTTGCCACACTTGATCGTTTGTTAAGATAGGAGTGTCACAATGTGTGAACAAATTTCCGTAACTCATGACAGTTTTGAAAAATGCAGTTTAGATGCAGAAGAGATAGTTGGGATAGGATGTAACGTGCACTGACACCTAGAAACTAGAGATGATCATAATTTTTTATTTATAGTTTTGATGTGGTCTGTTCTGTCACAACTGGCATTGCGTCCTTTACTCCAGTTGTGACATCCATTAATTTTCAAAGAAACATTATTTCATTTGTTGTGAACTACTACAGTGGTATTTCAGCCACATGGGCTAAACTCTCCTCCCACTCAACATAGTGCCGATTAAACTTACTCCACAATAAAATATCTAACACGTATTAAAATTCAAATATTTTACATGTACCACGACTAATATTAACAAAATACTGTAATAGAATACGTTTTAAATTCTACTTAATTCCATAGCATGGCGTTCTACGTTTGGATTCACATAATTGTTAGCAATTTTATATCATAAAAGACTTTAGTCTATTATTTGATAATATTACATACGTACTAGTATCGTAAGTATGGCATAGCATCTCCATGTATGTGTCTTATCAAGAATGTTCCTAAACCTGTAAAATGATTTATCAAATACTGAAAACACTTCGCTAGATCCTCCGAAGGAGCAACCAATTCATTCGCTCTGTCACTTCGCTCTCTCATGTGAATGTACTACCTTTTATGAATTCGATATCAGAATAGCTTGTGTACATTTAATTTCAATATACATATTCAATAAATGTCAATAATTTTTATTTCTTTTGTTAATTATTAATTACTTAAAATGGTTCACAATAAATGTCAGGAATACACATTTTCAGGTTGAGTAGGAAACATCGAGAAGATTAGTTTCCCAAGCAAAGTTTACTTAGCTTGTACCCATGGACTTTTAATTATCTCCCTCAAAGTAATAATTTGTGTCATACAACTTTTATCACGTTACCTGTTAACTCTTCTTCATCACGAGTGATTTTACTCTCTTATCTTGCTGATATAAAACGTAATATATAACAATTATTCAAAACTACCATAACTACGGTTACTTAGCAATTATTCTGTTCTAAATATTTAATTCTATTTTTAAAACGCAATGCAAGGAACTTGTGGACATTGAAATTTCTAGAACGAACGCAATCAAAATATTTTGTAACATTAGTAGCTTCAACTATCAGCTGCCATATGACATTAGCTCTGACCCTCTGCGACTCATATTTCCTGATTTTAGGGACTAACGTAACAATGTTCAAACATACTCACTACTTTATAGACTAGCCTAGCTTACGAAATTCGAATGGCACAATGCTATTTACCCAAATCCTGTAGAAATTGTTAGATCAGATTTTTTCTTTATATTTGACGTTGTGATTGCCAAGTATCTTTATCGTTATCAAGACCAAATTCATTTCCCCACCCCTGAGATTGTGAATCACTTACTTGGGCCACTGGCTCATTCCGTTGGCCCTAGGCTGTGATACTTATCGTTTATCCATAAATAAGGTCAGATTAGTTTTCTGTGCGTAGAATATATATGAAATTTAGCTTATTATAAATAGTTTCTTTGGTAAAAATAAACCATTTTAAAAGACATGATTTTTATCCTTCCTTTACATCATTGGGTTACCTGTTTATTTTAAATATTAATTACAGAGCTACTTGCAGCATGACTTCTCAAGAATTACTTGATATTCTTGCAAACAAGTACAACATAACATATCTTTATATAAAAGAAGTAAATTTGAAAGGCGTTAGCTGCTATGTTGAAAGAATGAATATTTTAATGGTCCGGCTTACGAATATCAAGGAAAGAAAATAATCTTGATTATGCGTAACATAGCTTGTTATTTCCTATTGATATCTAAAGATTTGGTTAGTTTCTGTTTATTATATTGAAACACAAGCTAAAAGTTTTGTGTCATGAACACTGTAGCAATGTTATGATTGCTCATCACACATTTATGCAAATAGGAATATCATCATTTAATAGTGTGTAAGAAAAATGGAGTAAAGCGAATCAGTCATATTTAATAGAATCCTTAAGAATGTAGTCAGGACTTAAAGTTTGGGATGGTAGCCTACGTTTCTGTTAGCAGACGTGTAAACTTTTCAAGGTTTAGAATTACGTTTGTTTACAAGCGACACTTGTAGAAGGGTTTTGAGGGCATACAACGTTAAAATTGGCATTTGTTACACGATTCCTTGTAAATTAAAAGTTCTGTTAGTTCCACAGAAGCACAGAAGAAAATATATATTATGATTCTTCAGTTAGCAACACATATTTCTCTATTGATTGTAATATTAATTCGTAAAACACAAACTATGAGCGAGACACGTGAAAACATGTGAAATACCATCGCGCAACCCAGGAAAACATTTTATTAACTCCCTCATTTCTTACGTTTAATAGGTAAAAAAATCCTGATAAAAATTGTGCATTTCCTATGCATGACTGCAACATTTCTCAGCGCTATTTGTTCTACTAATGTTCCGTTGAGATAAGAAGAAATTGGAAATGTTAAATTGCTTGAGCTCAGACGTTACTTACAATGCTACGTGCTTAGTTCAAAATGATATACTTATTCTCTCTCATCATTCTTAAATGTTTTATAATTCACAGTTCTGGATTTAAACAGGTACGACATACATTCTATTTGTTCTAATGGAATTAATTATGAAACACAAGTAAGTAAAAGAAGAAATCGAGAGATGGACTTAAAACATTCAATACCTTTCATTTATTATTTAAAAATCCTTTTTAATAACAAATGAAAGCGTCAATTAAGGATGAAGGAAAAGTCAAGAGTAAAGAGACGAATAGGTAATAAGAGTAAATGATTGTAAAGTAAACATTTTGGTACTTTGGTATGGGAAATAGAGGGCGGGTGCTTATGCACCGAAGACACACGCCTAATCGCTAGCTCGGCAGGGAAGGCTCTCTCTCCTAATTTGGTCATGTGAAGTATTTATACACTTAAATCATATATCGGTCAAGATTTGAAAGTGTAACTGGTAAATATAAACGAAAGTGTTACGTGTTCATGGACAGATGTATCTCATGGATTAAATTTGTCTTTTAGAATGATGTATACATCAAACATTTGCTGGAAAAATACGATGCTCTTTGTTTTGCGACGGCCCCACGGTTTCAAGCAATTCCACTTCAATCCAGAGTTATTTTACGTTCTGCTGTTGTCAAAAATTGCCCCAGTAGTTGCCAAACGGTCAGTGATTGGTGATTATGCACACTAAGACTGTTTCTCAGGATCACAATATTTACAACATATGACAGTTTCAGTCATTTTCATGGAAATGAAGAATATCACTATCTTTGTCTGTTTTTCTTTTTTTTTCAAAAAAGAGAACTCGTAGTGCTCAAACGATCAGTGAATGGTGATAATGCCGATTAAGACTTTTCTGAGGATCACGATATATTGTACAACATATCACGGTTTCAGTCATTTTTACCGAAATCCAGAATATCGTTATATTCGGCTGTTTACATAAAAGTGGCGCTGTAGTCGCCAAATTGTCAGTGATTTATGGTTGTGCCCGTTGCAACGTTTCCTCAAGAACACAATTATTTACAACATGTCACGGTTTCAAGCAATTAAATCGAAATCATATTTCCGTGAGGATTGTGAGTGTCCTTTGTCATTTCCAAGGGGATATTGCCCCCTTCAACTGTTTTCTCGAAGAAACAATAAAAAAGATATATTCTATTTTGAAGTAATCTTTGAATTGGCAGAGTTTCATTTTTTAATGTGGCTTTCTTCTGATCAAGAGGACCCTTTTCGAAACGGGGCCATCCGCTTTCTTAATCTATTTTCCGAAAGAAACAAGAAAACATATCGATTTATTTTCGGCCTAGTATATATGCCAAGTTTGAAGAAACTCGGATGATGACAAACCCTTTCGAAATTATTCCCTTTACACTTTGCCTTTATGGACTTGACGGGTTTTGCCCTAAAATCTTCAATTGCTTCCGTAGCTATTGAATTTCATTAATCACCTTTGTTCTTTAGCTTACAAATCATAAGTTTGTCAAAAACATTGTAATAAAGTAATAATTAGGTTCTGGGCTAAATTTTAAATTTAAACAATTTATAACATTATTTTTTACTGGAGCTTATTCATACACACGTGTTTACGAGAGGTTAATAACTTTACATTTTTGTCAGAATGGAAATTGAAAGAGAAGACTAATCTATTAGTTCACATGTTGTCTCTTTAACTCTTGAGCATGATATCATAAAATTTGTATTATGCATTTATATGCATTTGCATGTTATAAGAAAATGATTGTTTAAAATGAAGCCCCAGTATTCACAAACTATACGAATATCTTATTCAGACTAATTTCGAATCTACAGATGTTGGAAATTATAACAGGGAAATGAAAGTATTATTGCACTATATTTTTCATCTTAATCATTTCGTTTCCATGTAAGAAATTCGGTATAAAAAGCCTTCTGATACGAGATGAAATGTATACTGAGAAAGTTCACAATTTCAATATGCATATTAGATACATTACAGGCATAATAACTTACACACTAGATACAATTATTTATTTCGAAACTCTAGTTTATGTTCAACAAATTTCTCATATCAAAAATTTGAGCAATGTCCACGTTTCAAATGTATTCTCTTATATCATACTGCTGGTTGGTGCAATATATATATATATATATATATATATATTGCTTTTTAAGTTTAGATAATTGTTTATATTTGATAATAAATTTTTGTACACATATACACTCTGGGCACCACGTACGTAAATTATATCTGAAGTTTAAATTATTATTGCACTGGATGTAGCATTACGCATCTTTCAACCACAATTTAAAATGTTAAACAATTAAAGGCAGCATGAAAGTTAGTAATCATATGTTTGCACCGATCATAATACTCCTAATTGGGTACGACATTTTACTAACATCAAGTAAAGTGAGAAAAAACCTTTTGACAATTTTCGAATGTTGTTTGTTTAGCCGAATCTCAAATACATAACTCTCAATATGGTAACTAATAGTTTCGTAGTTTTAATGACGTTAAAGTTGTACTGTAAACGGTAATTAGGTATTCATTCCTTCCCGGATTTTGACTTAAATCGAGTAATCTAGTTACATTGTAAATATAATGTTGCTTTTAGATACGTGCTGACGGAGTCATCGCCATTTTGGTGGAAGAAACTTGGACTTTCAAATATTAACGTGGATATTCTACTTATTCTACTTTCCTAGGATTAAACAAACCTTCAGAAAAAGATCTTAAGTGTCTTCTTCTTTTGAACATTTTACGCTTTCAACGTCTTCGTTTTATATCCTTATTTTTGTGTCAAAGAGAAAATCGTAAGCAACTAGCTTCTTTCAGAGCAGCATTTTCATTTATTGTATTATAATCCCCGTCCATATAATGTTATGGATATTTACTGTACACGATTGCGGCTTATATCCTGGTTTGCATTGGGTGATATCAATAAAACGGAGAAGTTACTCTATACTGCCAATTTTAGGATAGCTACACTCATTGGTATCAATAAAAAGAGAACTGAGCACTGCTCGTCTCGGCTGACGTCGGAAAGTCCCTCCCCATTAGACTAACGACACCTTCATTCTCGAGCTAAGTAACTTCTCCGCGTTTGATATCAATAAAATTCAGAGACTTCTCTGTGGTGTGAGTAACTTCTGCAAATTTGTGGAGCAGGCTCAGTAGGTAACTCTGTGCGAAACATGACAGAGTATATGATTGTTTTGCAGCATAGAAAATGTTATAAACAGCATAGAATGCTTATACAACATCAACTGACCAAAGCATTACATTTACTTTTAAAATATATATACAGCTTTGGTCAGTTGGATTTTTATTAGCAAGCTTGAATTTTCCAAAACTCTAATGAATAATTTACTGCATAGAAATGTTGTAAATGATGAGAACAAAAGAAAGTATGTTTATGAAAGTAAATGTAGAGTGGTTACCACAAGATCTTTTAGGAGAATCAACCGAAACTCGGAGCGGAGCAATAAGTAATGACGAAAAGGTGTTGGTTTTATTGCGTTAAGTTAGTAATTCGGGATTGCAAGTCGGAGTATCAATAGGTTCTCGTATGGCTCAAAATACTGTGTCTATGACTATTGCATGTGTAATGGATGCGATTATTGCGAAATCTGAAAACTGGATTAAGTTTGCGGGCAAAGTGTGCAATATGCAAGCAGCAAATTCAGAGTGGCAAGAACAATATGCAATTCCGGATGCTATCAGAACACTTGACTGTACACACGTGGCAATGAAGAAACCTAGTATTTTTGGCGACGAATATGTTAATAAGAAAGGGGTGTACGTGAGTATGTATTTTGTTAATGTCAAGGCGGAAGGGGACACGTATAGAATGGAAAACGTAATCAGATGGACGTGCTTTATGACGTGACTGGCTGGACTTTTTAAAAATGATACAAAGCAGCTAAATATCTGATCTCTTTCTTAAAGCCAAAACAATCTAAAATACCTTAAACAACACGTGATAAAGCTTGTTGTGCTGAATTCAAATCAACATACATCAGCTACGATAAGTTTGTTCCCATGCTTTCAGTATTACCTTCTTGTTTCTATTTTTTTAAATCAGTGTTTATTCTATCTCAAGTACTAAAGATTTTTTGGATTTGTGTCCTAGTCGTTGGTGTATTTGATATTTCGTTTCATTTCACTGTAAATTCTTTGTAATCTTGTCTTTCCTTCATTTACTTTCTGATAACTGTGACTTTGAAAGATCCACTGGAAGATCTTTTATAATATACAAAAATACACTTTGATTGAAACTATCGTTGCCATTTTTCCCTTCCATGGCGTTTAGGATACTGCGCCATATATTAACCATAATGCAATGATCGCCCGATAGTTGGGAGGAATGAGTAATCACTCCTTTTATTGATAGGACTCACTTCTAAGCGCAAAGAAAACGAGAGTAAACGTTCATAAATCTCGAGCAGTCAACCTGAGTACTGGCTTGTTTTATTGTTACGAATTAAGAGAGAAGATTACTTCAAGTGTAGTTACTCCGATTCCCGAGCGCGACTTCTCAGCTGTACTTACTCATATTTATTGATATCACAGAATGTTTTTTGACCTAATCCGTATGGGAAATATGAGGTATGCCATATGATCACCAGCCAAGCGTACGCAAGTACCATAACCTATATAGTGCATGAGGTACATCGGTCGTTAGCAACAACAACTAAAGCTGACATTCGATATGTGCATGCCCAACTGTTTTCCCGAATGTAGCAGATTACTGAATTCTTACTGGGTCTTGTTTTTTACCTGAGACGGAATTAGAATGGTTGTGATTAAGTATATTGGTACATTCGCAAATCAATTCAGAACCTTTTCTTTTATGGCAATGTAGAAAAAAGGAACGACCTACACTGTTCAAGTACGAATACCTTGAACAATGTGTTTGCTATACTGCTTCCTTTTAGTACACACATTTACGAAAAGCCAATAGGTGCGTCAATTCTATTTTTAATAATAAGAACAAACGTTAGTTACATATCTAAATATCATGTACAGACAAATACTGCGTTACTTTGCCGAACATTGGCTTGTTGGTCTAACGATATTAACCTAATTGAAGAAGTTGGTTCTTGGCACTTTCTCATTCTATTAATTTCCTTCATCATGATTGACTTCTACTGTTATTTCAATAGGTTCTAATACCAAACATAATGCCCTTCGTTCTACGCTATGACTTTAGAAAACGGCGACATTTGTTTCTTACTGAAAATTAGTGCTCCTTTTAGTACGAATGGTATAAAAGAAAGAAATGGTTTTAATTTCAACCAGAACCTGAGTAATGAGATTCCCTGTGGCTACGTTATAACACACGAGGAATACGAGGAAGTTCCGGTTTCTATTCCTGGCGAGAGCTCATGTTGTTTTTATTCCAGATTAAGCTGCAGACCCACGTCTTTTAAAGCCTTTATGCTGAAACAAACACTAAATTCTAATCCAACTAAGTATTTAACCGAACCACCATAATACGTTCAATGTTTCCTATCTGGAATCGAACCCGGAACAACACATATCAAAGGAAGAGAAGTAGTCATTAGGCCAACGGGGAGAGATGGTAACAGATTGTGGTCACAATATAAGATTTAAGGAAGCCTAACTGTTGGAAAACGTAAAGCGGAAATCGTCTCAAAATATGTCCATTACCATTTAGGGCAGAAACAACGTGCACTTTTGTACATTATAGAGAGAAGAGTTCGTCTTTCTTCATCATTGGAAGCCTAGGAAATGTATTTGTCCCATTAATCCAACTTACAAAAAATGGCATACAGAAAATTATAATCTTTTCTTGTTAACGTAGTCAAACTTCGAGTTAAGACTTCAGGCGACAAGTAGACACAACGTATGTCATCATGTAATGTGGTCATTAAGAAGTGAAATACCCGATCTACTCTGACTAAGATAATTTGTTGTTAATTTTTCTACATTTGTATCCTCTCTTTGCGGCATGCGCAACATTTTTTACGTATGAAATGCCACCGTTTAGTAAGCTCATCATGCGGCATATTTCAAACACAGCCGTCTGGTTTCACTTGCACCTTTTGATTCCGTTGAAGTATAGCTTGTTTTAAGTTGCTATCCTGCTCTGTATCTAATTAAAAATGTATATTTTAAAAGTTGCAATCAAATTACCAGGAATTGTGGGAACTATCAAATAAAATGCTGTAGTAGCATGGTATTATGTGTAGTATTTCTACATGTTTAAACTAAGTATTGATGTTTTTGCTGTATGATTGTATATCACTTTTGACTTGACATTATGTTACGACCAAAATAAATAATGCGAATTTGTCAATAGCTAAGAAGGCTCTATGTATGTTAACTTCAAGTACAGAAAGAGGTAAAAGTTGTGTAACAAAAATAGTTTGATGTTAGGATATTTTTTTTTATATTTGAGAAATAACTTTTTTAGAAAACAATAATGATCAGTGGCATGTGAATTTCTAACAATGGTTATATTTTCATTGTTCGACGTAAAAATAATCACAGCACAATTTATTGTAGAAATTTTCACTCCTTACTTTACGGTTCTAATAAAATTCTAATCCACAAACAAACCAACAGAATTTTTTGCACATGACTTAAGGCGATTATTAATTTATGTGTAATTTGTGATCATCATATTGCCTCCTCTTTAGCTTCTTACCTTACGAAGGAGAAAGCCATCATTGTCAGAATTGAAACATGACATTTTCTAAAATGTTAGTCTATTCCTTACGTGAACTGTTTCATAATGTCGGCATGTATGATCTGTCAGGAAAGTAAATGCACACCTATTTTTCGAGTCTGGCATTCCTGCGCTCCATCCGTGGACAGTGTGAGAATTAAATCAATCAAATGTTTACTGAGGGGCAAAAAGAAAAGCTTAATCTGAATAAGACATTGCAGAGGGGCACAAGCTGTGAATACGAATAGTGCATTGTGTAAATAAAGGACGACACCAAAAAAGAAAGCCAGAAACAGCTGTTAAACTTACAAAAAAAGAGTAAAAATTGTCGAAGTGGGAACATAAAACACAAATACAACAAATACGCCGACAACTTAATGATCACCGTGGCATGATCTTGGTGTAGTGGTTAAGGTGCTGGCTTATAAATGCAAAGGACGCAAGTTCGAATCCTTGGCGAGGACATTTTTAAAAAAAATGTTAATAATACATACAAGTCATGAGAGATGGTAAAAGAGGTCGTATTTAGTTTTTCGTAGCAATTATTATTGGTAATGTTTAGTACTGTTAATACTTTTTGTCTTTGCGTATTGCTTTTATTCTTTTCTTCATTTCCAAAGAGAAGAATATCCGAACAAATTCCAACAAAATTCCTCATATTTTGAATGTAAACGCCATTTGCAATTAGTAAAGAATAAAAATTGAACGTTCCGATGTAGCTGCAAAAAGTAAAAGGAAAAACATGGAAGTCGACCATACTCATGGTTACTAAAAATACAATTTCTACATGTCTTACACCCCCGACCACGTTTCTACGTTAGCAAGTAAGAGGTTTGTGTTTAGGTTAGGTTGGTCAATACGTTTTGCAAAGGGGCCCGGTTTAGCTCTGACGCACCACAGGTGCGAGAAGGGAGAAAAACACTTTTTCTCTCTCCCTCTGTGTGTCTACTTATCTATCTATTTGTATATATATAACGCTATTTGTGAATACCATAACTACCCTAATTTTCAGCGGATTGAGACGAAACTTGGCACAAACATTAATTGTTGAAATATCTTGATGAGTTCGTTAACCAGAATAATCAGATGAAAATGTTCAAAATGGTGGCCCTTCAAACTCTTAAAAAGTTCCAAGGGAACCAAATTTCGCCCATAAATAGGTATTCAGAAAGTTTGAATAAATTTTCCTCTTTTACTGAAATATTTGTGTGCAGAAACTTATTGAAATATTGGACCCGAGTAATCGCCTAAAGAAGGTTCACGCCCTTTCACTACGGTCAGGGTTTTTTTTTTTTTTGCAGGAGGGGGTTATTTTCCTATCGGAACAAGATGATTGTTAGTGATGATATGAAATTACACATTGAAAGTGAAGTAACTTGTGTAACGTGTTATTTGAAAGAATAATATAATAAATGTGCATTCCTCTAACACAGAGAACAGTAAATCATGTATTTCGAGTTCGGGAGCCTGAATGGCGAGGAGTGTTATTTGATTTGCTTTTTAGTAACACATTGCATTGCAAATAAAGGTAGGCACCATTAGTGGTAAGTAAAATAATAATAATAATAATAATAATAATAATAATAATAATAATAATAATAATAATAATAATAATAATAGGTGTTGTTTGTGGCAAGGTAATATCTTAATCAATTCTTCTTCAAACGTAATGATTGTAACGCCATATCTCCCTTACAAACAAAATATTAGCAATTTATATCGAGAGAACGAGAAACTGTAGAGCGATGGGAGCAACGTTGGACAGTATGCACTCATAGTACTCAGAAAAGTAAGCGATTTCAATGCAAAAGGAACGAAGGGTCATTGTCATGGGTAGTCATGGGGCCACGGCAGAGCCCTCTTTAGGCAAAGTGTCAATAACTTATATCGAGAGGTGATACTGGGATGGGACCAACTTTGGACACCGTGGACGCATAAAGCGCATCGAAAAAAATAGGGGGAGGGGCGCCAGCCAGCCTTACTTATTTCCACATAATAATATAAAATTATGTTGTCGAAATACACACACGAGTTAGCTACTAATATTTCATATTATTATTATTATTATTATCGACAGCGTCTTTTCATTACGTGTGCGTATTTGACATGAAGCCAAAGAGAAGATCCATCATTCGCAGAAACAATAATAGTCAGTTACTTTAACTGTGAACGACAGCGAAGAATACGAAAAGACTGGACTACCTGTAGCGTAGAGAAGCAATATTTTCTCTCAAATGGATAAAAAATCAAGCCGAGATTAATTCGAACTCGCATGGACGGCGCGAAAAGAAAGTGCTTTGTCCACTTTTTTTTAACTGACTCACTGAACGTGTTTCAGTAACTTACTTATTGCTAATTTTACTTGCTTCACTCGTTTAACTTGCTTTTTCTAATAACTTACAACGACAGAGACACGAACACAGAAACATCGAGAACAGTTAAAAATCATAGATGCTCTCCCGCCGGGAATCGAACCCGGAACTCCATATACCAAAGGCGCACGTGCTAGGGACTAGACCAGCGGGAAGGGCACCACTCTCTCCCTGTGTCGTTAGGGATTACGACCACTGTCTTGCCAGCTATCACTTCTGTGGGTTGTATACTATGATCACATGTTTCTTCTCTGCTGCAAGAGTTAAACCTACATTATATGTAATACATGAGGTATTTAGACCTACATGCTCTTCATATAATGTAATAAAAGGGTCATGCTAGGAATAAAAAAAAGAACATTCCTTGGACAAAACGGAAACTATTGGCATCAGAAATATTTATCTACGAGGCATGCGCAATAGTATATTTCAGAATAGTTACTGTTTTGTTCAGTAAACGAAGAAAGGGGTATAAAAAAGCAAATATGTCGCGTCAACGAGATCGACCAGATTTGACAGGGGCGGGAGCAGATGTATAGTAATACAACAACTTCGCTCAGTTGATACGAGCCGAGCCGGTTGATATCACTACCCGAGTTGGTCTTGTGCTTGGGCTCAAGAATTCGCCGTGCAGGTCTCAGCCTTAAGTTTAAGAACTACAGTATAATTTTAAGTACTACAAGAAAAATACCTTTGACTCGACTCGGATTGAACTCGAGTCGAGTCGAATTTTGGCTCGACTCCTGCTCATCCCTATTCGTATTTGTATTTTGTTTCCACTTCAACAATTTTTACTCTTTTTTTCTTCGTTTACCTATTGTTTCTGGATTTCTCTGTCGGTGTCGTCCTTTATTAACACCATGCACTATTCTTATTCCCAGCTTGTGACCCGCTTCAATGTCTTATTCAGTTTAGGCTTTTCTCCTTACATTGAGTTGACATGTGATTGATTTAATTCTCACTTTCCGCGCACGACCGATGAAAATGTTTTATTATTATTATTATAATTATTATTATTATTATTATTATTATTATACTATTGAACTTGCACGGCGAAATTACTGTATAATACGATATCATTTCAGTAATTTTATTCCATTGTATGTTATTTAATTTATTAATGGGCACTAAATTGTCTCCAGATCAACGAATAAATTAACTACGGCATGCACTTTGGTGGAAATATCATTACATGAACATGTTTGGAACGAACCAATAATCTTATTGCAATGATATTTCCACCAAAGTACATGCCGTAGTTAATTTATTCGTTGATCTGGAGACAATTTAGTGCCCATTAATAAACTAAATAACATACAATGGAGTAAAATTACAGAAATGATATCGTATTATACAGTAATTTCGCCGTGCAAGTTCAATAGTATAATAATAATAATAATAATAATAATAATAATAATAATAATAATAATAATAATAATAATAATAATAATAATAATAATAATAATAATAATAATAATAATAAAACATTTTCATCGGCCGTGCGCGGAAAGTAAGAATGAAATCAATCACATGTGAAGTCAAAGTAAGAAGAAAAGCCTAAACTGAATAAGACATTGAAGCGGGTCACAAGCTGGGAGTAAGAATAGTGCACGGTGTAAATAAAGGACGACACCGAAAGAGAAATCCAGAAACAGCAGGTAAAAGAAGAAAAAAGAGTAGACATTGTTGAAGTGGAAACATAAAATACAAACACGAATAGGGATGAGCACAAGTCGAGCCAAAATTCAATTCAACTCGAGTACAATTTGAGTAGAGTCAAAGGTAATTTTCTTGAATTGAGTTCCGAGCCAAGTCGCTGTTTTCGAGGTCTAGTTTCGAGTTGAGTTGAGTTTGATAATGGCTCTCTCACTCGTTCAGCTCGTTTTAACTCGTTTTGAAATATTGGCGTGATCAGACTGGAAAGCAAAAGCCATGAGAAATGTAAGCAATAATGTGGAATACTTTTAGTGTTGCTCACGACAGAGGTGCGTCTCATCTCGTAATTTTAGTGCATCTCGTGGGGAAATTTTAGTGTATCTCGTCTCGTCTAGATAACGAGAAGACAAGAGTTTATTATTATTATTACGAGACAGCCTCAAATGTCGTAATCACCAATATAAGTATATACTGTAGTTCTTAAAATCAAGGCTGAGATCTGCACGGTCGAATTCTTGAGCCCAAGCAGAAGACCAACTCGGGTAGTGATATCAACCGGCTCGGCTCGTATCAACTGAGCGAACAGCTCGAGTCGCTCGGTTGGGATGAGCCGATGACCCGAGCCGGCTTAGTTGGAACAAGCCATCGACTCAGCTCAATTGAGCCGATGGCTCGAGCTTTCTCGGTTGGGATGGGTCACCTACTCGGCTCATGTGAACCGGTTTGAGCCAGCTAAGTTGAAACTAGTTCATCAGCACGTTTCGACTCAGCTCAACTAAGCCGATGGCTCAAATCGGCTCGGTGTGGTGAGCTGTTGGCTCGGCTCACTTCTCGATTCGGTTCGATATTGAATGAGCTGTAAGCCGAGCCGCTCGAGCCTTTGAGAAGCCCAAACCCGGTCCCAGCTGTTTTGAATATGTTTGGATGAAGCCTATAACTTTTAACAATTTTTTGCTCGAGCCCCAATACTTGCCCCTTCGGAACTCAAACCCAGAACGTGACCGATGTCCTTGCCTCCTGAAGACTTCCAGACGACCGAGATCGACAGTCAATTAGCTTTTACTATTCAGATACAAACCGTATATCTTTTAAAGATTATACATGGAGTTGATATAATAATAATAATAATAATAATAATAATAATAATAATAATAATAATAATAATAATAATAATAATAATAATAATAATAGTTTTAAACTTGCCCTGAAATTTGGCAAAACTTACTTAAAAGTAGAGATTTCGGGGAAAGGGTTCCGTACCTTCAAGACACACCTCTGCAACTACCAACATTTTAAACTAGAACCTTTTATTGAAGTTTCATGTAGAAAGTATGTTTTGAGGAAAATAACTGTAATAAATATAACTGAATATCATGCGACAGTAAGGCATATAATAAACTAATTTTTAGAATATGCAGAGGTAAATATAAAAGCTTTGCTACAAAAATACCTACACAGAGCATAATTCAATGAGCTCTGAAATACAATGTAACGAAATAGCCTATGAGATTCAGTCTACCGAGCAATTGTTACTTAAAGAATGGACATACACTATTTCGAGAATCGAGACAAGAAGGGAAATGTTTACGATACTTTTCGTCTCGTCTCGATTCTCATCTCCAAAGAGAGACGAAAATTTTGATTTAGCCCTGACCCGTCTCGAATGTAAAATGTTAATTCTCATGTTATTTTATTTGTTTTAGAAACGAGATGAGAAACTCCTCTTCTCGTGAGCAACATTAAACCAAACCGAAATATTCTTTCCAAATGTCACGTTTCTCCTTGTAATGGTATGACCTAAGCGATAATTTAGCTTCTAGCTTTTAATCTTCTACGAAATAATATTAATTATTATTATTACTATTATTATTCCTGAAGATTTGATAGTTCAAGTATTGAAACATCCGAGTATTCAAATATCTGAATATAATAAAACGTATGTTGTCGCTGATCAATCGCCATCAAAAATTCTAAAGTAAAAAAAAAAATGCAACGTGCATCCGCAGAAGCACCTTGACCACTGAACCGCGATCGCTACGCGGTAAACGATCCGTCTTTAGTCTGGTTACGTTAGGTTTCTTTGTCTCCGCTTGCAAACTTGTATGTTATATTTTTCGATTCAAAATGTCTTTCGTATTTCTTTTATGAAGTCGGCAAAGTTTATATTAATAACTTGAGTTTTTCTTAAACCACTGGTTCACAAGTTCGTTCTTTCTCCACACGAAACTACAAATATGACAGATTGAATTCTCATACTCCCCATTTCTTTCAAAGCAGTCGCCATTACCTGGTCAAAGACTTATTTCCGCCACGATTCATATTAACCAAAATAAATTCATTTTTCGGAAGCGGAACTTTCACTTTCCGGATTTCGCAAAATTATGGAATTCAGTTATACTCCGGAATTCAGAAGAATTTCGGAACTCGAAAAGAATCCGGAATTTAGAAAATTCCGGAATTGAGAAAAACTCCGACTTTAGAAAAAATCCGGATTTTCCGATTTCCGGAATGTTAACGAAATCAGAAATTTCTAAATTCCGGATTTTTCCGAATTCCGAAATTATTACAAAATTGGAATTTTCCGAATTCCGGAATTTTCCGGCTTTACTTTGGCGAGTCCGAAAACTAATAATTCCGGAACGGGCTATCCCTAGTTTATACACAACCTTTCAGAACACTAAGCTAGTAGCTGTCTACAAACAAACAAGTAATGCAAAGCATGTTGTATACTGCAATACGTCATGTATTAAAATCCGACACCATGACCCTTTTATTACATTATATGAAGAGCATGTAGGTCTAAATACCTCATGTAGGTTTTACTCTTCCAGCAAAGAAGAAACATGTGATCATAGTATACAACCCACAGAAGTGATAGCTGGCAATACAGTGGTCGTAATCCCTAACGACACAGGAAGTGAGTGCTGCCATCGCCGCTGGTCTAGAGGCTAGCACGTGTTCCTTGGGTGTATGGAGTATCGGGTTCGATTCTCGGCGGGAGAGCATCTATCATTTTTAACTGTTCTCGATGTTTGTGTGTTCGTGTCCCTGTCGTTATAAGTTATTAGAAAAAGCAAGTTAAACGAGTGAAGCAAGTAAAATTAGCAATAATTAAGTTACTGAAACGCGTTCCGTGAGTCAGTTAAAAACATAGTGGACAAAGCACTGGCTTTTCGCGCCGTCCATGCGAGTTCGAATCAATCTCGGCTTGATTTTTTATCCATTTGAGAGAAAGTATTGTTTCTTTTCGCTACAGGATGGATTTTCTCTTTGGTTTCATGTCAAACATGCTCACGTAATGAAAAGACGCTGTAGATAATAATAATAATAATAATAATAATAATTATAATAATAATAATAATAATAATAATAATAATAATAATAATAATAATAATAATATGAAAAATTAGTAGCTAACTCGTGTGTGTATTTCGACAACATAATTTTATATTATTATGTGGAAATAAGTAAGGCTGGCTGGCGCCCGCCTCCCTAATTTTTTCGATGCGCCTTATGGGTCCACGGTGTCCAACGTTGGTCCCATCCCAGTACCACCTCCTGTTTTCTCGATGTAAGCTATCGACATTTTGCCTAAAGAGGGCTCTGCCGTGGCCCCATGAGTACCCATGACAATGACTCTTAGCTCATTTTGCATTGAAATCGCTTACTTTTCTGAGTACTATGAGTGCATACTGTCCAACGTTGGTCCCATCGCTCTACAGTTTCCCGTTGTCTCGATATAAATTGCTAATATTTTGTTTGTAAGGGAGATATGGCGTTACAATCATTACGTTTGAAGAAGAACTGAGGAAGATACTGCCTTGCCACAAACAACACCTATTATTATTATTATTATTATTATTATTATTATTATTATTATTATTATTATTATTATTATTGTTTTACTTACCAGTAATGTTGCCTACCTTTATTTGCAATGCAATGTGTTACTAAAAAGCAAATCAAATAACACTCCTCGCCATTCAGGCTCCCGAACTCGAAATACATGATTTACTGTTCTCTGTGTTAGAGGAATGCACATTTATTATATTATTCTTTCAAATAACACGTTACACAAGTTACTTCACTTTCAATGTGTAATTTCATATCACCAGTAACAATCATCTTGTTCCAATAGGAAGATAACCCCCTCCAGCAAAAAAAAAAAAAAAACCTGACCGTAGTGAAAGGGCGTGAACCTTCTTTAGGCGATTAATCGGGTTCAATATTTCAATAAGTTTCTGCACACAAATATTTCAGTAAAAGAGGAAAATTTATTCAAACTTTCTGAATACCTATTTATGGGCGAAATTTGGTTTCCTTGGAACTTTTTAAGAGTTTGAAGGGCCACCATTTTGAACATTTTCATCTGATTATTCTGGTTAACGAACTCATCAAGATATTTCAACAATTAATGTTTGTGCCAAGTTTCGTCTCAATCCGCTGAAAATTAGGGTGGTTATGGCATTCACAAATAGCGTTATATATATACAAATAGATAGATAAGTAGACACACAGAGGGAGAGAGAAAAGTGTTTTTCTCCCTTCTCGCACATGTGGTGTGTCAGAGCTAATCCGGGCCCCTTTGCAAAACGTATTGACGAGCCTAACCTAAACACAAGCCTCTTACTTGCTAACGTAGAAACGTGGTCGGGAGGTGTAAGGCATGTAGAAATTGTATTTTTAGTAACCATGAGTATGGACGACTTCCATGTTTTTCCTTTTACTTTTTGCAGCTACTTCGGAACGTTCAATTTTTGTTCTTTACTAATTGCAAATGGCGTTTACATTCAAAATATGAGGAATTTTGGTGGCATTTGTTCGGATATTCTTCTCTTTCGAAATGAAGACAAGAACAAAAGCAATACGCAAAGACAAAAAGTATTATCAGTACTAAACATTACCAATAATAATTGCTACGAAAAACTAAATACGACCTCTTTTACCATCTCTCATGAGTTGTATGTATTATTAACAAAAATTTTTAAAAATGTCCTCGCCAAGGATTCGAACTTGCGTCCTTTGCATTTGTAAGCCAGCACCTTAACCACTACACCAAGATCATGGCATGGTGACCGTTTAGTTGTCGGCGTATTTGTTGTATTTGTGTTTTATGTTCCCACTTCGACAATTTTTACTCTTTTTTTGTAAGTTTAACAGCTGTTTCTGGCTTTCTCTTTTGGTGTCGTCCTTTATTTACACAATGCACTATTCGTATTCACAGCTTGTGCCCCTCTGCAATGTCTTATTCAGATTAAGCTTTTCTTTTTGCCCCTCAGTAAACATTTGATTGATTTAATTCTCATACTCTCCACGGATGGAGCGCAGTAATGCCAGACTCGAAAAATAGGTGTACATTTACTTTCCTGACAGATCATACATATATATTGTTTGAAATCTCCTGTTTTCGCTAGAAAAAAAATTTAAAGTGTGTGAAACTCCTCCTTCTTTTAGGATGCATGAGGGGTGAATTTAGTCTTAAACACTACCAGAAGTATCAGTGTTACCAAAAAGTATACTGGACACTAATATTCATAGTTTTGAAATATTATTTCTCTGTCACTCTCTCATTTCTTCATTCACTTGCGAAAACGTGCTACAAACGTAAGTTAGGTCAGAGTTCACTCACGTATTAAAAACTCAGTCTGAGGTTAGGTAACCGTCAAACATGTTTTTTAGATGTAACCTACCCACCCTCGTTCTCTGTTGCCGAAATTGGACTGGAAAAATAAGTTAGGCCAAGATCTACTTATGGATTAAAAGTCATGATAATCGGTGAATAGATCAAAGAGGAATTAGCGAGCAAATATCGCTATAGTCATCTACATACATGTGTACTGTACTTATCTACCAAACTTGATACACACAACTTACAGTCCTGAGAAAATTACTATAGGGCTAAGACACTCCTAGCAATTTCTAGACCCTCCTACGGTCAAAATGTAATTGCAATAGAGAACGAACAATGCCGGTTTAATAGCTTTGTTTCTTGTTGTGACACACCAGATATCTTTTAATTTAAGGCTAAGCACACAGTGGGATAAATCCGTTTTATAACTTTCGTACTGAGGAGTAAGGAACATGAAAAAAATATAGAAGGAACGACATTTTTGTCGAACCCATAGTTTTGGGTTTGCAGAAATAAATAGTGACACTACTGGTTACGCTGAAGTATACGTATAGCACACATTAGCACCCGTAGAGAAGGTGGAATGAGGTGACATGTAAAAATAATTGCAAACGAACGATGCTAATATCGAATTCATATTTCTTGTTGTTTGTGACAAGGGTGCTAGCGCAAGTTCCGATCATAATTGCAATAAAGCTTTTGTTTGCAACTAAGAGGATTACATGTGCAATATAAATGTGCGCCCAATATTTGACATCGACATAAACACCCCATTTTACTATAGTACGCAAATTCAATGACCAAGTTAAAAAATGAGTTGTTGTTAGTTCTGGGCATAAGACTACGAGGAAGAACATGACCACAAAGTGTAAAGTGTCGGAAACAGAATTGCTTTTTTCAATATGAGCACATCATGAATACCTGAATAAGTAGTCTTCCAAGTCACACTGCATTTGAACATCAAAAATACGTGCTTGCGTTGTTCGAAACCTCTCTGGTTGGAGGTCATCATATCCGTCTACAGGCCAGCGCTACCAAAGTCTTCGAAGATTGGAGAACATAACTGGTAATGATGGTGTGAACTGGTATTCGTTGAGGATAATTTGGCCATCAATCCACTTCAGAACCACCTTGAACTGTCAGAAGAAAAGCACAGTAACTGGCTGAATGTAAGCTGTGGAATCAAAGGTGATGGTCTTGACTGTATAAACCATGTTTTGTGGTCGGATAGCATCAATATGTGTCCTGTCATGATATATCTCGAACGAATCAATCAGAAGAGACTCCTCCGTCAAATATGCGAAGTACACATCTTAAAAGAATTATATTAGGGTTTGTTTCGTGATTGGACCAGATGTCCAGACAACTTGAACCAGATTTACTATTTCGTCATGTGTTGCACTGCTAACACTCCAAACAGACCTCTAGGTTCCTGGTAAACTAGCAGATTCTTTAGTAACAAGTATCTGCTTGGCGACATAACTGGTTGGATGGTGTTAAGAATGAGTTGTCTTATGATTACTCCGCCTCGAACTTTTTGCCGACATTTCTCCCTCGAAATACAGTATTCCCGATGATTGAACTTCCCTTCGCATGTCACTTTGATTGGTTACAAATGTGTATACATTCCATGGTGTTCATTAAGGACATCATCATCTTGCGATAGGCTTCACATATTTCATGGACGTCACCATCTGCATTCCAGGCTTTAATGGATAAATATGTGGTTATTGCCCATGAGCCAACATGGTCACTCCATTTAAACTTGGCTTTTACCAAATTCGACGTAAGAATATCGATGTCATGAACATCAGCCCTAGAAAAGTCTTCACTAAGTATTGTTCAGCTAGATAATCGTCAAATATATGCAGTTTTCACCGCTAGACTGCCTCCTCCCTCTCTACCTCGTGATGTAAGCATCGAAGATGATGTATGTATACCGCCATACAAATCTTCGTCAATATCAGGTTCTGGATCAGCTACGAGTATTCGTTTTTCACAATCACACAAGTCTTCTTCAGGGTATTCATATTCCACAATATAACATATTGTAATTTTTTATGTATATTTTTACCATAGGTTGTCACTGTTTCATTTTTCACAGTGATTATTAATGCATTTGCATTATTCTCATTTACTGTATTTTCTATACATCTTCTTTTGTGTTCGTATTGTCTACAAATTACGATAACTATATTTGCAAGATTCATTATTACATGGTTGCGTTTACGGTGGGAGTAACGCGACGTGCCAAGAAGTCTTTAACACCACACACGGTAGGATTAACTGACGATAATGATACAACACAGACTGAGATCTCTATATTCAGTGCTCTTATGCATTCATGTTTGTCTGGTTTGCCTAGACGTCGCCTCGGTCGCTTCGTCAAGTCACCTTCCGTACGAAGCATAGCATAAACTGCAAATACTAACATTAGCTAGAGGATCACTGTTAACGATGAATACAATTACTAAGGTTATGATATTATGTTTGGCATGTCACTGTGAGTGAAATATCATATGTTATTAGCTTCCAATGTAATTGGCGATAGCACTTAGTTTATTGATGTTTGTAATCAGCTCGCAAACATGTTCGTACAAATTAGAACTGAACTGCATTTGTGATTGTAATTTCCGCCAATTCCTTGTCAGAACATTAGTGACCATCGTGCTAGAGTTTAAATTTTACTTCTGCCCCCAGTAGTGAAAAACAAACATAAGTGTTTTGGTGGGAAGGAACGACATTTAAATATAATCGAGAAGAACAAATATCAGGATCAACTCCATAGCTTTCGCTATCGCTGGTATACATACTGGCACTCCCCACGTCATTAAATTCGAATTTCAGTCCTCATCGGCATGGGAATGAGAACGGGTTAAAATATAAAAAGAAATCCCAGATTAGTGTTTAGTTCATCGTTTCTGTTGACGCTAAGTCGATTAGTGATAGTTCTGGTGACTTTTAAAGCAAGTTTAGGCAAGAACGTGCACGCCCTTAGTACCGTTATTCGACAGGGCAACTAAGAGGGCGTTGTTGTTTAGTACTTATTCCATTGAATTCACAGGAGCAAACTGAAGTCTTTGCTCGTACATAAGAAGCGATTTATATATATGTATATATACATGATCCATCTAATTCTGCACGCTTGAAACAATTTCAGCCACACTTTGTATGCCCTTATTTTAGAATCTAGATCAATGTGCTATGGAGTTAAGATTTCCTGCCTGTATTGGAGTAACAGAAGGAAGATATGACTTGTAGAATAGTGAAAAACAACATACAAGCTGATTCACAAGTTCCTTATCATGACTTGTGATCAGTGTGCGAATTAGATAATATATATTGGGGGGGGTAAAATTAGGCCAAAGGACATAGTCTGAAGGTTCAAATTTCAAAATGAGACAATAAATGCCTTACCCCATATATATATATATATATATATATATATATGTGTGTGTGTGTGTGTGTGTGTGTGACATCTGGAATAAATAAGAGATTTATTAATTTCATAAATCTACCGACAATAACTATGCACATATATATTGTCTGACATACACACACCCCACTAAACCTTTCTGAACATGTTTTAATGTACTCACTCTTGTCCCCGTAGCTCTCTAAGGTTTATTTATTTAATAATTTGGCTCGAGCGATACCCATGATCACAAGCATATGTTAGTTTTTTCACTCATATTGAAAGCTTCCACTTTGTATTAATACATACAGGTTGCGAAAAGAAACCTACTTCAGTCTTGTGAAAACCACTAAAATTATTAGTTAAACCGGTAATTTTTTTAAAAAAGAAAATCTAGGTATTAGCCTATAAAATAAGAAATGGATTGTTTCTGGCCCCGATTTCTCACATCAAGGTCAAATCGAAGGCCAAACATTTAAAATCTCTCAATTCAAACTTCGAGCTTGTGCTTCTACTTCCCGCTAAAGCTGTGCTCATCACGACTTTTTTTCTCCAAATATCGATTCCGTGATGGGCACGGAAAGTCAACACTTAAAAATTACTTTACTGTTAGGTTGAAGATGAGTTGATTCACTATGGGCTACGTTATTCAAATAAAGTAAAACATTACACTGAAGTTTTTCAGACAACATTAATTGCGTGGACAGCAAACTGTACAACGAAAAAATGGAAAAATGAAGGGTTAACTTTAAAAGAAACCGCTCCAGTTGAAATGCTTATACAGACACGGACAATGACACGGAGAACCAGTCGTATTAACAAATGCTGAAACAAATCTTGAATTATTCGCTTATTCACCTAAAAATCACCTTCATTAACATGTCTGCTCACTAGGAGCGTATCCCCCAGCGTATACGTTAACATATACTTACGAGAGAATACCTATATTTCAGATTTTGAGTACAGTTTCAAAAGTTAATTTCCGTAAACTGTAAAAGTAGTGATTACTATGCTAATTATCACAAATTAAATGCAACTTTTGAGTTGCATACACACAACCTACTAGGGAATGAAGACCATGTGCTAACAAAGAGTACACTGGAAAATGAAATAACATGTTATAACAAAAATTAAAATAAGATGATAATCGATACAAATATAGAGGATGGATATGACATATCCGAACTTCGCCAAGTATGGTAGAAGAAGCTATTTGTTTACTTCTTCTTGGCCAACCGCTAAGAACATTTATAAATCTATATGTGGTTTTGTTATACGCATTTAGTACATTCAAATTCACAAACGATGACGAACTGAAGGGTACGAAGGTACAGTTGCAAGTAACAACCGTAGTCCTAATAATATAGTTCTACTAAATAACGTTGAAAATAGTGGGTAATTAGGTGGTAAGTAGAAATGACCAAAACTGAACAGTTTACATCGATCATTTTGAAATATAGCTAGAAGATTAAATTTACAAGAAATAACAAAAATCAGTGAAATTTGGAGTTATACTAAGCATAGTTTGAGGGGGAAAGCGAGCATCCCCGGTGGGGATACTTCAGCTGACTTCTTTGGGAGGGAACAAAATGTGATTGAGGGGGGAAAATGCCCCTCATCCCCCCCGGTAATTCGCACCCTGCTTGTGATATGAAAGGAAGTGTAGATAGCCAGAATTGACAATCATAGATCATGTGAGTCCGAGGAGGAACTTTTGTGGTGTTTATCTGGTGAACACCTAAAATCTTGCTATCCTCCCTATTGATCCGTAGTCGAATGAAAGAAAGTGGAAGAGAGTCATGAGATACATGAAACACAGATAGAATTTTAAGAAAAACTCAATAGTTTAATCAGACTTAACATAATTGTTAAAACATTGAAGTTACAGTCACATAAAACTCAGATTACAGTCTATAATTTTTTTTCGAATTTTTCATGTTTATTTTCCTGACCTTTACAAAGCTATTGATTTAATTTTTTTTAGGAAGCATTTAAAATTTATTCGTATTTCATGTTTCTTTTATAAATTTAACTATTTGACATAAATCAATAATACATTATATACAATTAATAATATATAGAATATATTAATACATTATATTATTTTCTATAAATTATATTCAATTTACTTGCATTTTTGCGCAATGCATATTATCAGACGTGATTTCCAAGTTGTATAATCTAGGCGCCACGTGTCAAGGTTCATTTCTAAATTTGCATTGTGTATCCGTTACTGCAAACGATCCAAATCGCAAATCATTTCCCCTTATATTAGCAACATAAGGAAAATCTTCTATCTGGAAATGACACTTAGGGAAGATTATTTTATTCCACACGTCCAAGTAACACTCTGTAGTTAAGGTGACAAGGATTTTTTGAACTTTTGATAGGCGTTAAAATTTTTGACCGATATTTATAATGGAGAACAACAAGATGGAGGCAGTTCATGTGGCACGCACCATAAAGGTTAATCCTCGGTTTAACTTTCCCTATAATTAGCTATTCGGGCTGTATATACTCGGTTTCATTTTATAAGGGGTGGTAAGGGAATTTTGACTCACTCAGGATATTAATCTTGAATTCATAGATTTCGGTGTCGTTGATGGAATTACTGATATTCTCGGAAACGTAATTTTCATGCCATTGAAGCTAAAACACTCATAAGGTCGGGAGTGGGAAGGAGTGAGGTGTAATCATGATTAAAGTAGACTGATATTGTCGAATCACAGTTGCGAGTGACTGAGGTAAATACTGCCACTTCTGTTTAGAATCCTTTGGCACAGTGTGCGGAAGAAATGAAAAGTAAAAGATTAAAAGGTAAAGATAGTTGTGTCAAAAAATAGTATCCCGAACTGACCCCTTTGAGTGGTACTCAGAACATAGTTTTAGTTATAACCTGGAGCTGTCTTTTAAGATGTAACTTAGATTAAAGTTTGTACCCTATGTATAGGTTTAAGACTCTAAAATGTATGCCAAACCACCAATCTTATGAATTCTTATTTCAACAGTTTTATTGAAGTTTGTATTGTAAGGAATGATTGGATGAAAATATTTTTCCGTAGGGACAATGATCTTAAAGCTGGTGTATGTACAATATAATACCGTGTCCAAAAAACAATATTCTTTCTATGGAACCTTACTATTAGAATCACTAATTGACTACCAATACCTTATACATTATCTTTAAAATACGTTAGTCTTTTATATAATTACATTAGTAAACATGAAATCTGCGAAAGAAATACACATGATGTTTATTTGTTTGCTTCTATAATTTCGGCTAACACATAATCAAATAACTTCAACTTCTACTGATGAGGTTTATCAAGTTTTTTGCTGCTACCCAAGAGTAAAAAAATCTCTTTTGATATAAACGAAACTCAAAATCCTAGCCATTTTATTGAGCTGCATTGTTATCTGATTCCCCACGACAAACTGGTGTATGACATGTGACTCTTGCACGATTCACTCATATATTACAACCCTAACGGATTCAGGGCCCAGCAAGGCAGACGCGCGTCTCAAAAAGTACCACACTAAGTGTAAGTACATGAAAAGTGCTTACTCAGCAGTACGAGAGAGCCCTGTAAGTATGTCAAAACATATCAATAAGCTCTTTTACATACTTTCTCTCTAGTACTTGTATAGCAGTTAAGTGCGTGAGTGGCGTATTTAGTGAGGCTTTTAGGCTGAAGCCCCTCCCGGTATTTCTATTTACTATTTTCAATAAAATGAAATATCTTGCAGAATTTTCACATATCCAGGAATAAAGTTAGCAAACCCTCCCCAAAACAAAATCGTAAATACTACATGAATACGTGATTAAATATGTTTTACTTTAAATTTTAAACGTGCTAGATGAGCTAACGTTGATAACGCGCAGCTTAAGTGGATCGTTCCGGAAGTCATCCCATGACCACATTTGAGTTGAATAGAGAATGATAGACCCATGTTGGTGCATAAATTTCTCATCGTACGAATCTGTTTTACAACTTCTCATGTTTGCAATTGGTTGGCAACACTGACAAACTGAGATTTCTGAGAGAAGAATACGTCCACAATATATTTTCTCTAGTGACGAATGATGTTTATTCCACGTTACATGGATATATGTCCAGTGGTAGATGAACCATTTGCCACATTATATTTACAATTCGTTGGCAACATTGACCAAATGGGTACGTCTTGCTGCAAAGTGATATTACCAAACCCTTGCGGAGCCATGTTCTAGCAACGAGCCAAAAAAGAAACACAATGGGCTCAGATGCTTACGTGTTATGGGTCGTAATATTCATTTTTACTTCTGTCGAATATGTCATACATAGGGTCACAAAAACCAACAATCTGGGCCCTTGTAGGGTGAAGTTATAAGTTTCCCCGTGATTTAAAAACGGTTTCATACTTCTCATGGCAAGAGCTTTTAGACGATATATTTGATTTATCCAGGTAGTTGGTCCCGACATGGAATCATCCCTAGGAAGTGCAACAATTTTATTTTTCCTTCTGAATACCCAACTAATGAATTACTTCATTGTAATACGTCTCATCATCACGCAACTTAAAAATTTTTGGAAGTACTAAATTTTTTAACAATTTGTTGTAATACGCCAATATTCTATACCTGCACCGCATGACGTGACAGAATATTTGGAAGGTGACGATTTGCATCCTGCTCTGTACTCTGTGATTTATCTGTAAATAAATATATAATTTTCAAATCGAAAAAAAATTACAAAAAGAAACAGTTTACGGATTTCAAAGATTACTCTTAGTTATAAAGTGAATAAAACGAAGAAATTTGATAATGTGTGGATATATAATTGGAATATAGCAGATATTCAACAGGGATAGTTAGTTGTTTTATTTTCCTAAATAAAAAAAGATATAAATAATGATGAACCAGTAATTACAAGTGAGATAGGGACAGACTTCTCTCTCTTTTCTCCATATAATTAACTGATACCTCAAAATTATACAATAACAATATACAACATCAAATAAAACGCTCAAAATTCTATATCTGCACTAAAACTCTGTAAAAATTCCGAGATTATATACTATGAGTAGTTATTAACCCAAGATTTGAAAGCGTATGACATGATATATCAACTGAAGCACAAGTTAGAGGAATAGTTGGGTTTATAGCTTATGATATATCTAGCATCAATTACCCGCTTCGCTGGATTAAATTAAGAAAAAAATGTTATACTTTCGCTTAATCAGTCACTTTTTTACTATTAATAAATTGCTCTTTGATATCGGTCATTTCTCATAATAGTATATTTGCCCCTCCCCATGTTGTGGTTCAAGACACTGAAAGTGTCATTGTTTATCTCAGCCATCTCAGAAGCTATGAATTTGTCACATATATCAATCATTGCCAACATTTTTATATATCTCTTCCTTCCCTCCCTAAGTTGCGGGGTTAAATTTGAATTTAACCGGCATCAGAAGTGTCAGTGTTCATCTCAGGAACCTGGAAATCTATAGGTTCGACACTAATATCAGTAAGTTTAGATCATTTTTAAATATCTATCTCCCCTACCCCTCTTGAAAGCTACGGGGCTGAGTTTGAATTTACGGGAAAAACTATAGATTCCACACCAATATTGGCCACTTTCGGCCACTTCTAAATGTCTCTCCCATCCCCTTCCCTTACGTTACGCGGTCAAACTGAAATGAGAAATAAATCTCAGGTTCGAACTTTATCTAAGTTGAAAATTTGATCAAGATTGATCCCGTGTTTTAAAAGTTATTACGTTTTATTTATGCTTATACTATATATATATATATATATATATATATAAAATTATATATATATCCCCTTTCCTTCCCCTCCACTAAGTTCCACGCACAAAAAACAACCCGGTCCAAACTGAATCTGTGTTAAAAATTACATTAAGATCAGTCTAGTAGTTTAAGCGTTACTACTTCAAAAAGACAGTCACTTTAATTTTTATTTTTTTTTACACTTACCTCTCCCTCCCCCTCCTCCACATTGCAACGTAAAAATGAAATGACAAAAAATTAACGACCCGATCCGTATATATATTGAAAGTTTGATCGAGGTCGATGAAGTGGTTCAAGAGATTAAGAGTCACAAGCATAGTCACTTTCAATTTTATAAATGGATTAAAGATATTAGTTAGCAATGATTTGGAGTAAGCTATATTAATGTTTCAAGAATATAAATGAATATTCTCTAAAAATATATTATATAAAAGGCATATAATACTTACGTACACTGTCTTCGTAAGAAATTTCAAACAATGAATTTAGTGGAACTTTCTTGTGGTAGAAGTTATATTGCTGGGTATAGATTTATTTTAAAATGGCTTTACCCTTAAGGATATAAAGCACGCGGATTTATGTCAAAAAACAAAATTGAAGAAACAGTCGACGTGTGAAATTTGCCGAGTGTAAGAGAGGGACGGAGCTGGAGACTCCGCGTGAGATCTCGCGGATGCATTCATAGTCAACAGACGCGTCAACGTTGTTGAAGAGAGGGCTACGATTGTGGCAAAGCAGTGTGCTCCTCAGTTGAGCTACGCCTTTGCAATTCAAGGTTTGTCATTACATATAATAACTAATACACTGAACTGACAAAAGACATCAGTCTAGTATGGTTTCCGTGTGGACTATTTAGTGATTAAAATCATACACTATGTTTTAATTTTTCCGCCACACTTATAGAAGTTAGGGATAAAATGATCATATATTGTGCTCACTTATATATTCTGGTTTGAAATAACATTAAATAGTTTTCCTGTAAATTTTAGAAATCTATGATTGCCTATATTTAAAAGTCAACTTCGGTTATCATTAGCCAGTAAATAAGCCTAACATTAGTTGTACTTATACTTTTATTATTCTTTGCTACAATCATACATATAAAATTCGAGATTATCAAGGAGAAACCCAACCTACTTACAAGGGACGTATGCGAATCATGACTGCTAGATATTTATGAAAATTGTTACGATGATTATTTGGATGGCTAATCATGGTGTTGATAATCACTCGTTGCGGAAATGTCCTCTTTACTCGCTACGTATAAGTTATATACAACGCACTGACGGGGTAGGCTGTGGCGAGTTATACCCTAAAAACTCCGTTAAAATTCAGAAAATGGAAAATGTGTGCAGGTAACCTGATACCTATGAGAGAGATACACGAGATCAAGAACACAGCATTAGTGTCGCACAAGCAGTGTTGTCACCCCATGACAAACTTGGAACTTTTCAAATAGAATGTATACCTTTTTATAGCATTAAAACGATTGGCAAAGAACGCGAAAGGAAATACACAAACGGTGTGTTATTATCGCCCTTAAATAAGTAAGATATTAGGCTCTAAACTTGAGAAATTACGGGGTCCGTACGGAGAAACGAACACATTAAAAAAAAAGACTGCGAAAGAAACAAAAGTACAATGGGGGGTAAACCACAGCACGCCCACCATCTAGTGACTAACGGGCTTGATGCTGCATATCAAGCGAGAAATATATGTATTTGTCCATACTGTTTTTCTGTTCTGTGTTTGGTGTATAATGTTAAAATATTTTGCGCCTGTATATTACTGTTAACTTGAATGCAGTATGTTTTGTCTGCATCGTTGTCTCATGCTAACGTTTCCAATACTCTTGACACTCTTATCACAGGTCATTAATCTTTGCGAATGGATTCTGGCATGCTTTCTTCCCACAGGTATTTTACCTCTTATGCCACAACTTTTCTGTAATATTCTCAGGCTCTGGGCCATCGTTTCTGTGGTCTGTAAAGCATGCAGAATTTTACGCAGTCTTGCAACCCCAAGACATATCGTTTTATAGCTCTCGGGAACGCCTCGACATACTAACTCCTCACAAACGCCACTGAAATTGCTGGACTACACGAAGACTTCTGGTTCGCATTTACGCATTATGTCACATGGGACTTCTTAATTTACGGCTACTCTAATATGTGCCCTTTTGTGGGTGAATCTTACATCAAGCCTGTTACTCACTAGCAGTGAGTTTTCTCCGTAAGGATGCCATAATTTCTAAACTTTAAAGCCTCGTATCTAACTTATTCGGCAACAATGATAACACACCATTTGCTTATTTTGTTTCACATGTTATGTCAATTGTTTCAATGCCATAAAATTATTACCTTTTATTTGAAAAACTATTAGTTTGGTATCGCAACACTGCTCGTGAAGGCTAGTGCTGTTTCTTTGTCCATTGTCTCCCTTCCGTAGATATCAGGTTACCTGTGCACATTTTTCGTTTCCTGCCTTTCTCCGGTGCTTTTAAGGGGACCTCGGCGGTCTCACCGGGTCACTGCTTGTTATAAGTACTATAATTATCGGCTAGACAAGGCATTTCCGCATCAAGTGACTATCACCACCATGATTAGCAGTCCACAATCAGCCTCTTCTGGTGCAGTGCTTATCTCGGCTGCTGTGGAGCCGGTTAGTGTTATGCTGAGCAATGACGACTGTGTAGTGGAGCTTCGTACAGGACTCACGTCTCGTCACATGCCAACACAGTGTCAAGAAATTCCTCTTCTTCAGACGAGACAGCAAATAAACAAGAGGCGTCTTCTCATGTTGCTTTCTAGCCTGGAGTCAAATCTTTGGGAGCCATTGACCAAACTTGTAGTGCTTCCCATCTTGATTCAGGTGCTGTCGTTGAGGCGCTTGTTCAAAAGATGGCACCAATACTTTGAATACCAAAATATATGGATCGCGAAAGGTCATATCTAACCCTATTTGGCAGCTAAGAGAGTGAGCTAATAGTTGAGCATAATATGTGGAATTCTATTAATTAAACGTAAGGATCGCCGTTAATACTTTAGAACGTACCGCAAAGCTGTTGTATAGTTTACATTTCTTTATTAAGACGAAATTAATGTGGGGGCTTGTGAAGAAATTTGTGTTGTTTATAGACAAGATACGTAATCAAAAGCAACAGCCAAAGATAATTTAGTCTCTAGAAACTTCAATATCCTTAATTCTCCTCACGGAGAGCCACCATCAGAGCAAATGTTGGTGATGGTCTTACTAAAGTCGAGCAAAACTAGTATGTAAGGAGTCATAGCGTCGCTAATAAACTAATTGATCATCAGCTAACAGTATCAACTTATTTGGAAAAGGCTAGTAACGAGAGTATCTGTATGATTGGTTGCTATGTAAGTTGGCTCAAAACCATTAACTAGATCTATTTTTTAACGTCACAATCTGTGTTAAAATATAATGAATTCTAGCTGCTTCAGAAGCGGCTGATCAGAAGTGATGGAAGTTGATATTGTACCACACCAATGTTCAAGAAATATCAAGGTGGAATCGCGGACAACCCCACAATCTGGGCAAAGCACATATTTATATCCAGAAAGGTGCTTGGCTCAGTTGAAAGGGTATGGTTAATTCCGACAGACTGCAGTCAGGCAGAAAGGTATATCGCGAACGAAACCAGCAATTCATAACATACGCAGGAACCGTTCAACAAAAAAAAGGTGTCGTATATCACACTGACAATAGCAAACCTCATACTTATTTAATGTCCGATAGAATTTGAGATTATGTGTAGAATGTTTCATTAAATCCATGTATATCCGTTATTTGGCATCGTCCTGAACGATGTATGTTTGATTCAAAGAGACTTTATGAGATCACGTGTCACAATGTCCTGACCAGAGACACATAAGTTCGATAAACGTATATGTTGTTGCCTGCAAATGGTAGAATCTCATCAACAAAATATTCATATGAATTTTCTTAACTCTACAGTCAAATCATGACAAAGGTGACCTCAATTCAGACTCCAACGCCTCAATACTTTCTTACTTTAATATACATTTATTCTCTTCAATTTTAAAATAAATCATATTCAAATTTTACTTCCGCTGTTTAAACGCAACACACATATATATAGAATATTTTTATACGTTCTTGAGTATTTGGCTCTAACCATTTATTTTCCTTCTCTTCTGATATTAAATCTAAATTTAACAATTGAGGGGTACCCTAGTTTAGGCAATCACACACGAATTCGTGATTTACGTATGTTTTAACGAGAAAATATACTTCCTGTACTTTGTAAAAAATATCTTGTGGAAGAGCTTTATTCGCGGGTGCAGACTTACTTTACGATTGAACTGTGAAACGTAATACCATAAAATGCGAACGTATGCCATGAAACGACAGTGAGGAAAACAATAGCGGACCTCTGCTATATGAATTGCACCTAACTTGCATAATGGTAAGTCGAACCTAGTGGAAACTGGGCAGAACATGATGAGCCCGTAGGGAGTAGATGCGTCAGCGACGGTGGTTATACACAATAGGGAGGGTATTAGAAACACACTAATTTCCAGTGGTTTAGTTAAACAGTTTTCGGAAGATTGTGTCGTTAGGAATTACAACTAACCATAGTGCATACAAAGGTAAATTAAGGTCTCCATGGTTTAACCCTTAATTGGTGACGTGAAGTCCAACGTACACCGAACACCTTTTTTTCTTCTCCCTCTAGCAGACAATTGATCTAGAATACGTGACAATCCTAGCACCTTTCTCGCTTGCAATTTGCTACAAGTAGTTGTAGAGTTTGGATGTCTAAGCATCACTGTTACATTTCATTGCACTTAGTGAAGTCCCAGGGACCACACGTCACTAATTGTGTTACTATTTTGTTCGAGGGCAGTGTTCATGAGTTGAGTTAATTTTGAGTTTTAAAATCCTTTTCAGCAGCGACGCTATATGAGACGTGGACCTACTGATCCACGTCGAATCAACTACATGAGTTCCGGCCAGGAATCGAACCCTGGAATCATCCCATACCAAAGGCGCGTAAGCTGACCTCTTAGACACGAAGGAGCTCGGCAGTGTTGATATTTTATTTATTTTGAAATCTTTATAATCACTTTTTCTCGTTAAATATGTTTGACAAATGTGGCCCATCTAATGTGAATGTGTATGATTCCGAATTTACAGAAGAAATTTAATTACATGTTACCTGTTTCATATCAGGAAGTGAAAGTGATGCAGTGAGAAGTAAGGTAGAACAGACCTTCGCTAATTTCTCAAAACTAATATATACTTAAAAAAATCACAAATTTATAAATGTTTTGCCTTCAATTGACAATAATTTTGAGGAGTTCGTTCATTATAATTTGTATATCAGTGTCAGTGTAGCCATATATAAAGCTATCTTTTTTACATTAGAAAACTTATACCAGACTGGTCTGAGCAGGTGATACCCATGCACATTACTATATTTCTTTATTATATCTATGGTGTGTTATATCCTATAGCAACAATAAATTAAAACAAGTTTCTCTTTCAAAAGTAGTTGTGCTCCTTTTTATATTTAATAATTAGTATCTGGTCCCATGGACCTCACGTCACTAACTATGCACTAAAAATTCACTGCACTATTTGAGGGTTAATTATGAAATATTACGTTTTTTAACATTACATTTTCGATTAAGTTTAGAAAGAGATTATGCATGCGAGAGAAACATGATTATGCATGTATATTGATATTCTTCATATATTCTTCTTCTCAATTAATACTAAATGTGTAGTTTTCTAAACCAGGTATGCAGCGAACAACTGTTATATAAATTGACAAGCTAAGGTATGTGATTGCAATAAAATGAAATTCAAGATTAAGGCAATTAACATTTAAACAAATAAACATTTTCATTTGTTGCATTTAACAAAATCATTATCTGAATCAAATAGTTCGAATATTCTTATGCAATAATGCATTAGTTAGTTTGTGCTCCGGATTTTAATGTTTTAATATTAATATAATTTCTTTAAAATAATAGAAAGTCACATTTAATTAGGTGAGTGAGTACCTCTCCAAATTAAACTATTAACTCGAAAAACACATAAATTGTTTCTTATCACGAGTTGGTAATTATTTTGAAATTAATATTTCAAGTGCATTTTGAGCTCTATGGGACATCTACAACATTTAAAATGTAAACTGTGAACTAATTTTGCCAGACTAATGAACGAGACTTGATATAAATTCAGTATCAGCATACAAAAACACTATTCATATTCTCAGTATGAAATATTTTTGAAACTTTGCTGTAATATTTTAAATTTTAGGTATGAGACTTTATGTTATTATATGCTGTAATGTTGTGAGTGCCATCTGTACTTACATATCTCTTCAACACTACACATAAGTTGATTTTGAATGAATCAACAATGACAGGCTTAATTTGTCATGTTCTAAGTTTGGAATTTATATGATTCTTTCTTTTATCAATAAAACTTATTACCTTCCTACATTATGACAGAGTCCATAAACACAGTTTTATAAAATACTTCCAAAATTCTCCTTAATTTCGCCCTAGTACTTCGATGTCTGGCACGCTTCTAGAGTGTACTTTATGAAAGAAACCCTCTGCTTTAAACACGAGAAATGTGAAAAAATGTTGCATGCTTTTTGAACTTAGATATGCGTAGCAGGAGATTAAGTAGTTTCTTGAGATTTTTTCAGAGGCACGTTTTACAGAGGTAGGGTGATTAATAAGCCACATTTAATTAATGTTACAATAAGTAATAATCTTCGTTTCTAATACCCATAGAACTTGGCCCACAAAGTTAGTAGAGAGACATCTCATTTAATAAGCCGTATACCACCCTTAAAATCTTATTACTTTGAGTTTTGTTGTGCATAGAATCGTGTCTGTGGATTGTCTTAGGATTCTATTGTTTCTTAAATTTAAACTTCAAACAAAAGAAGAAGACTGAGTCTCAGTTCTTTTTATTTTTGTTGCAAATATTTAAGTTCCTGGAAGCGAACGATAAGTTACTTAAGAAATAGTAAACAACAAAGTGTTCGCTCAGGTATAAAATCGGAAGTTGAACGTTGGGAGAAGCGTAAAATTGACACCCTCTCGATACAAATGGCATTTTGTTGGAAGCTATGAATATAAAACTAAATAAGCGATTCATATGTAACTTGAGTACAAACGTAAGATTAAGTACACTGTTAAGTGGCCGCTCACTTTTTTCTGTGTGTTTTCAACCCTTAACTTACGACGCCCGAACACCCAGTATGCTTCACGGTACGGCGGAATATTTAAATGATTTTTAATTGTCTGTAGTATATGAAACAAAAAACAGTATAGCATGACTTCTATTGTGCACAGAGGCATGAAGGAAAGACTATTTTGTTGCCCAGGGTATACCATAATTTTTTGGAATTTACTTTGTAAGTATTCAGTGTGGCGTGGAGGGGAGAAGCACAAAAAGCGAGTATGGATAACTAACGTGCCAACCCCGATATTACGTCAACGGTATCGGGCGATTCTGATTTTTCGCGTGATATCACGCTTGCCGGTTTTATTAACCCTTTCATTGGCTAAATTCCCAGCCAGTCCCAACACAAATATCTCATTTTATTTAGTTTGTTAGAATCATACCATGATTTTATAACGTGTTACTTTGCCTGGGTAATAAATATTATGTTCGCTGTAGAAAAAAGTCGGTTGGTTAATTAGGTAACCACTAATCCATTCATTAATGCAGCGAGAACTTATGAAAGAGTGGGTTGTAGCAGGTGGTTAGAAATATAACCACTATCTCTTAAAGAGTATTTTTTCTTTAAAACAAACTTAAAGAAACGATCCTTTTGTGCCTTAAACCAAAATTTTAAAGAGAAGGCAATGTTAAGTTATCCACTCTTAATTGTCTCTTCTATATATTTCTATAAATATTACTAAAAAATAAAGAGCAAATTACCCGTTTGCACTTTGAAACCAAATATGACTGTACAGTATCACTCCTAAGGTGGCATTCTCAAATCTATTATCTAAATAGTTATTTTTTATTCGAAAGAAATATTTTTTAAAACAATTACCAACGAAGAAAGCAAACAGTTTGCTTGAGTTCTGTGTATAAATTTGGAGAAAAGACGAAAGTGCAGAATTAGCCTTTAGCCTTTCATTTTCAGATATGTCCTAATACTTTTCAAAACAACAATTTTTGTTCAAAAGAATTAGTAAGATAAGATTTGTTCAGATTTTGAATCGAATCTGTGGATGAAAGAACATGTGAAGTTGGCTACCTATATTGGGTAATGAAATGTTGGTCATCCAAAACCTTGTTTTTTAAGGAATTTCCTTTTTTTTAGAAAAATAAAGGTCGTTTTCCTTTTAAAAATAACGTTGAAGAGAAACAAACTCACTTTGAATTTAAAATTGAAAGTACAAACTTAATTGTTAAATATAAAATACATAAAATAAAAAAATTACCGTATAGTAAGTTTGGTTGAGAATTGTCAAGAATTATACATGAGAAGCTCAGAATAGTACACGTGTACAAGATGTTCAACATGTACCGTTAGAAAATTAAATACACATAGTTTATAATACAATGATTAGGAAAAATAAATTTGAATGTTAGAAATTAAAAAAAATACATATTGTATGATTTTCCAAACAAACAACTTTGCGTCTTGAAAAAAAACATAACAAAGAATAATTACGAGATTATTTTGGGTTTTAAATATATATGGCGAAAGAAAACTTATGTTCTTCGTCTAAAGTTACACCAAATTGTAGAGCTTTACCTCATACCACTTTTGCACAGTTATGAAACAAAATTGACATACGAATTAATCAACCCTCCGTATATATATATATATATATATATATATATATATATATATATATATATATATATACAGAGAGAGAGAGAGATTATAACTCAGTTAATCGAGAAATACCAAACTTATGTAGATCAAAATTTTCATATAAATAAGAATCCTGCTCCGAATGATTTTTAGTGCTTCATTTTGATGGTGTATCTTGGGAGAGTGACATATATATAAAAATGGTCGAAAAGGAACGAGATTAGTGTCGAATTCATATAGCAAAATTTTCGACAGTGTTTAGAAAAATCAAAATCGGATAAAATGATAGATGCAATGTAAAGGAATAACCGCAAACTAAATTATTTATATTTATATTTGCGCTTCCGGTAACCTCAATTAGTAGCAGGCAATGACGAAATGCATACTTTTTCTTCCTTGGTGAGAGACGAAAAGAGGGTTATGATGGAAAACAAGGGAAAGTATGAATATATGATGTAAATGAACATTGGTACGATTTACTGTATAAGGTAAAGAAGAAATACCGTTCATTATTAAATCATAAATGTTAGTCATTAAGAAGCCGAAGTAACAAGTAGCCATGTAGTACGTTTGGGAAATAGATGCATGCGTGCAAATTTACAATTCTCCTTTTGTGGTTAGGGACATCTTTTGAATACTCGATTCAAAATGTCACTAGAAACCAGTACTATAGAGTCATTGTACACGATATTATGTATGTAAAGTGTAATATCAGGGGACACGGTAGTCTAGTAGTTAGAGTGTTGGATTCATATCCGCGTAGCCGCGGGTTTGAATACGGACAAGTGCTTCCCCAATTTTCTGCGTCCACACAGTGTCATGAGGCAAACTTTGAAGCAGCGTTGTCAGACTCACAGCTCGAAATTATTCCAAAATCTGATCGAAATTATGCTAGAGTCGGTCAAATCATGGTAGATCCTCATAATTACTAATTCAGGAGTTTTAAAAGAAAAAATCCGAAGCTGAAATACGATAACGTAATTATAAATACGCAGAGCACAAGAATGCGTGGATAGAACTCAATACTTCACGCACCAAAGCTTTAACTCAACTAAATTAGTGCAATCGTTGCCAGACGCAATGGCGTATATGTCATATAAATGAATGCAAAGTCTTTGTTTACGTATTTTGAAAGAAAGTTACCTCGCAGCATAAGCGGAGTTGGGAATTATCTGCTGGGAGGCAAATTTTTGGTCGGTCTCGGACCTTTCATTTCAGGAATAAAGATTGTCATGAAGACACAAATAAAGATAGTGAAGTTGTCAAAAAGTTGTGGGAAGAATGGCCCCCATAGCTCCGGCCATGGCTCGCAGTTAAATGATTAGAAAACCCTGGGTGGAGCCACAAAAAAGCCCAAAACCGTTTCTAACCTACTTCTGAAAATAAGACTGCCTGTACGGTTTACCGACTGTATGAATCAATGGGACAGGGTATATTTCTACCGTTCTTTTCCTTCCCGCGACCAACTTCTTTTTCATTTCCAGCTTTTACGGCTGTTTGGTAAACTTGCTGAAATTATGCAAGATTTGGGCAGGATGCTAAAAGCAAGATGCTACACAAATTATGCTAGATCAAGCATCATTATGCTAGATCTGGCAACGCTGCTTTGAGGTCACGTGTATGATAGACCTGATGGCAATAAGGTCTAAAAAGCTACCCATACCGGTTAGTGATAGTGCGAAGCGGCAGTTGACCACGCGTTCGTCGCTAGGCTCGACGTACTTCTACCATTCGCTAACAGATGGCGCGGAGCTGTTCTGGCCGACAAATCGGCCGTTACACCAAGTGATTACTTAAATGTGCAATATTACAGTTTCACGCGGTCGCCTCATCGGTATACAAGTTCGGATTGTAATTGATTTCTGACTTTAAGAAAGTCAAGACCCTAAAACGTTGGCGAGGCCCGTGTGGGAAACCAGCATCTCGCGTATAATCCTTGGAAAATAGGACTTTATAATAAAAAACATATTAAAACCATATCTGTACATCAGTTAACCAAGAAGCCTAGCCTCTCTTGTGTTTCTTACGGTGTCAGCGAGGACCAAGTATTGCAACACGTACCTGCAAACATTTCACAATTAGAACACTTAGAAGATTGACGAAAGTTTTCACTTTCGGAGGGGGCTTGCTTTTTGAATCTCATCTATCATTCTTCTTTTCGTTTGCATCTTCATTTGGGCTTCTGTCCCAGGCTCACTACCTATTATGGCGGATCTTAGCAATACATCCGGCTCATCGCATCTCGGTCAACAAACTCCAGCTAATATAGGGCCAAACGGTCGGCAGAATACTCAACCCAGGATTGTTATCGGAACGCTACGATTAGGACTTCCCACCACTGTTCCTTCTACTTACGCTGACTACATCACTAAAGGGCAGCGCATGCGCTCTCTGTCTCTCTCGGACGGTGCGCAATCCATAGCTCCAAAGAAACAGCGAGTTACATCTATTATTGATCCAAGTATGAGCAATACCACGGATTGGGCATCATCTAATTCAGTCGATAACTCCAACGCACATCACCAACCAGAACCTATATATAACTTCCTGCTGACAGATTATGATCAAAAGTATAACACCGTTCGAGCAGTTTTTCAGGAGTTGATTAAATATGTGCCTCGTCCTGAGATACGCGAAGTCGTCAAAACTCGCAGAGGCATTATACTAAAGTCTACCAATTCAAATTTTGTATAGCATGTGCGAAAAAAGGCCACTTTTGAGGTTTTTGGACCAAAGGCAAAACTATCCGCACTAACTCCAAGTGCACGTAAAACTCCTCCTCCTTCTAGGCGATTGACATTGCTATCCGTTGTTATACGAGGAGTTGAACCCGATCTCACCGATGAGGAAATCTATGAGGAATTACATCAGGAAGGACTTCCTGTAAAGCGGTGTATCCGGATAAAGAACGCTAATGGTGCAACATATCTTATACGGGTTCTCACCGATCAGCCACAGTTGATAGACCAGTTTTTGTCCACTGGAGCTTACATTTTCGAACACTTTACAAAGTCGAACCTTCTTGCACACCTCCTCCTCTTCCGTTACGATGCGAGCGATGTCAACTGTATAATGCACATCCCACGTCCGAGTGTCCTAACGATATTAAGTGTGGCTATTGTTCATTACAACATGCTACGAAGGATTGCCCCAATCAAAAGGCGCCACCACAGTGTACTGCGTGTCCTGAAAAACATCCAACATACAGTTACAGATGTAAAGCTAAGCCACAACCGGAACCTTCTAAACCCGAACTTGTTGCACCCATAAGGTCTGCTGACCGTCCCACTCCACCTGCAAACTCTTTACTTCATCCTGTTACTGTTGAAGATCTGCTCCGATTCCTCACGATTAGTCTACAGAACATTCATCCGATTCTTCGCACTCACATTCTCAACCAAATCATCCATGCAGCAAAAATTCTGTTTAATCTTCAGCTCCATGCAACCTATTCTGGACCAACAGTTCATTTTCAAATCCAACCTATCGAAGTTTACGTTTAATATGGCAGCTTCCATTTGCAATATTTTTTGTGTTTTCGTAATGGCGTATAGCTTCTTATTTATGAACATACGCTCACTATTGACCCATCAAGTACTATTCAGCAGTTATTACAGGAAGAACACATCTCAGCCTTCGCACTCAACGACACTTATCTGGCTCTTTCTCTACAGTGTTACATATCAAAATATAACTTACTACGTGTTAATGCTCCGTGCGGACCACGTCTGTATGTCGGTACAGCTATCGGCATTAGCACTCGTTTACCATACCGCACTGTTACAATCCCTCAAACTTCCAATCTGCCGGAATATAATGTAACTACTCTTTACCTTCGTGATCGCAAAGTCACATTTGCCACAATCTATGTTCGGCCAGGAAAGATTCTCAACTATGATTTCTTAAGTTTCATTGATAAAAAATCCCTGCATTATATTATCATGACAGACTTGAATTTCCATAGTAGAACACAGCGCGGCAAACAGCAATTTCTTGATTGTATACAAATTTCCACTACAGGAGAATTTCACATTTTGCCACAACCTGCGCGACCAGCTAGCAACACAACGCCTGACGTAGTAATAACTTCGTCTTCTGTTTCTACTCTTATTAACATTACTATACTAGACTCCATTGGCAGCGATCATGTTTCTATTAAACTAGAACTGCAATGTGCAGTGAAGTCGTCAAACCGCTTACCAGCTAAAAAACTTTTTCTACATCATAAGGCTAATTAAGATCAATACCGATCCACAATCGACGACGCCATTAGCACACTCACTATACCTACCTCGCAGCATAGTCTTGATCACGTCATCACTGATCTTACTGCAGCAATTCAAGGAGCAGCGGAACATTCCATTCCGACTACTCATGTACAACCGCATAAACCTATTTTGCCACCAAGATATCTTGCACTAATATCTGCTTCACGTCGAGCTTATCGTGAATATAGAACCAGCGGCAACTTAGAGGCACTGCGCTTACACCGCCAATATCTTCGAATAACACATAACTACATTGTAGCATACAAGAAAAGACAGTGGATTTTAACGTGTAATACTCTTACTTCAGAAACTCATCCCAACAAATATTGGCGTAAATTCAGTCAACTTACTGGCGAAACGTCTCGTACACCCTATCCTTTTATTCACAAACATCAAGCTCTTAATAATGACATCGACAAGGCTAATATTTTTGCTACATTTTTCCAAGAAGTCTTCACTCCTCTTTCTGGAGGGCACACACCGCACCGCCTTCAAACTTCGATCAACCGTCATGACGATCCGACCGCTCCTCATTTACAGCCTTCTTACCACCATACTCTGGAACCTAATAATCCACTTACTCAGGCTATAGACCCAGATGACATCAGGACTATTTTAGCAACCAAACACAGTACGGCACCTGGATTCAACTCCATCAGATATGCTCTCATCAAACAAGCAAATCCTTCTTTCATTCTGCTTCTAAGTCATATTTACATTTTTATCCTGCGCATTGGCTTCTTTCCGCTCGATTGGAAGTATTCTAAAGTTCTTGTATTTCCTAAGCCTAAGAAACCACCATCCAACATAGAGTCGTATCGCCCGATCCATTTAACAAGTCGTCTCAGGAAATTATTAGAACGTATACTCGTTCGTCGGCTCCACGACCACCTCCTCATGCATAATCTTTTGCCGATCCATCAAGCTGGGTTCCGATCGCGTTTCAGTACACTCGATCAGCTATTAAGACTCGCCATTGCTATTTATAAGCAATACAACAAGAGATTTCCTTCTTGTATAGTTACGTTTGATTTGGAAAAGGCATTTGATAAGGTCTGACATCCTGGCTTGATATACAAATTACACAATTATATGCTGTCCATATCTTACATACGATTAATCAATACTTTCTTAACAGGACGTCTTGCATATATTTCTATTAACAACGCTTTGTCACACCCCATATTCTTACACTCTGGGGTACCTCAAGGTTCTTCTCTGTCTCCTTTGTTATATTTACTGTACGTTGCCGATCTCAGACTGACTCCTCACGTCCAAGTCTACCAATTCGCCGATGACACAGCATTTCTCACGACAGCTTCCACTATCCAGCGTATTAATAGCCTCATGCAGCCAGCTGTCGACACATTTGTCCGTTGGTGTCAGGTCTGGAGACTCAGTATTAACTCAGTGAAAACACAATCTGTAGTCTTTCTACAACCACGTAGACGATCCAGAGTGTTTTGCAATCCGAATTTAGTAAATATTCACGTGGACAACACGTCAGTTCCTTTCACGTCATCTTTTACTTACCTTGGGGTGATATTTGACTCAAAGCTTACGTGGATTCCGCATCTTAAGAAAATTGTTACCCAAGCTAAGAACAGACTAAATCTACATAAACGTTTAGTTGGCACCAGCTGGGGTTTACGACCACCTACTGTCCTCCACACTTGCAAAGCTTTTATTAGGACTACTTTAACCTATGGCCATACAGCTTGGGCCGCAGCTCCCGACAAATTTTATAAACAATTGTCTATAATGGAGCGGCATGCTTTTAGATTGGCCTATCGAATTCACTTACCAAGCCCAACCAGATTTCTCTACGATCTCATAGACTTTCCACCACTGCTTACCCATCTAGAACAGCTTCGCATTCGTTACATCACCAAACACTTTGATTTACGACACCCCAGGCTTCAGGATATACTACGATATGATCGAGACAATGATGCACCGCCACGATACGTCGACACTCCTCTCCAACACTATCTTACACTGTATCACTTGCAAATGGATCCTGACAATCGAGACCCAGAAGTATTTGCTATATATCATCCACGTCACCTGTCATCTTTCATCTATCCATCATATCCACAGTAATAACTAACTAACATGGGCCTCCCCTGTCTACATCAGTTCCTGAATAGCCCCAGGAACAGAAGATAACAGCATCCGTTCACTAACAGAACCTAGTGTTGCGGCGTCCAGTACAATTCATCCTCATTTTCATCATCATTTCTAAATATTATTTCTTTGAATTGTAATTCCTGTTCCTGTTTTTCTTATTTATTATTATATTCACGCACTTAGCCTTCATGCACTGATAGTTTGTTATTTTCTTGTTTCATATTCTAATTGCCTCCATGCACATATTACCTTTGTTGCTGTTATTATTATTATTAGGTTTTGTGTCACCTGTTTCACCTTATCTTTATTGTATATATGTTAATTACTTAAAAGAATGAATGAATAAAGGAAAACCCCTTAGACCAACCACAATTTTGTAGCCTCTACATTCCTAATACAACACTTCCCTGAAGAAAGGGTGCAACACTTTAACCGGGTAGACGACAAAAAAAGCCATATCTAGTTGTTTTGCTGTGTGATCGTTATTAATGCTTGTTATCTTTCTTAACAGAATTAACTACTCATAAACGGGACATACGCTGATTATTTTCTTGCTTCGGAGGCTGGAAGGATAAAAAGTGGTCTTTGGAATTCTCGTTGGGAGAGCAAACCGGTGTTAAAACAAAAAAGAAAAAAGGAAATGAATATGCTAATTCTCTCTAAAATAGAAGATAATGATGTGTTTAACAGCGAAGGATATACAATGTTTTATTCAGGCAATGAAAAAGACGGTCAAAATGGCCTAGGAATAATAATTGGAAAGGGCTTAAAGGAGAAAGTAGTGAAAGTAGAATTTATTGATGATAGAGTTATGATGTTAAGACTTAAAGGCAAAACTAAGGATATAGTGGTGATACAGACATATCCACCGACGACCTCGTATGGAACTGAAGAAGTGAAAGAAAATTATGCGAAAACAGACGAAATTATAGATAGGGAGAAGAGGGGTGCTTGCGTAATTGTAATGGGAGAATTGAATGCAGTTCTGAGACAAAAACAGGACGGTAGTATCATAGGCAGATATAATTTAGGCGAAAGAAATTAAAGTTGAGAGATACTGGTGAATTTCTGTAGACAGAATTCACTAGTAATTCGGAACACTTGATTCAATCAGCACAAGAGATTAATATATACATGGAAACCACCAATAGACGGCGGAAGATATCAGGTAGAATATTTTATGATTTTGGACAGGTATCGGAATATCTTAAAGAAAGCGAATACCCTTCTCGAGGCTGATATTTTATCTGATCATAATCTTGTACTGGCCGAAAAACTGAAAAATGTAGGCAGATGAAAAGTATGCAACAAAGTGTTGAATACTAGAAAGTTGAAAAACCAATAACAAATATTTTCGTTGAAAAATTTGAGGAAAAATGTTCAAACGAGAAAAGGGTAGGCGCAGGTATTAACGCGCGTTGGAAACAAATTAAACGTTGGTTACAACAATCTGTAAAAGAAGCAGTAGGTAACCGCGAACACAAAACGGCTAAGAGAAAATGGGTTACAGAGCAGATGTAACAGCAAATGAGGGGGAGGAAGACATGGCAACAGATTGATACGGAACAGGGCAGAAAGATGTACAGAAAGTTAAATAATGAATTACGAAGAGAAACAGACAGAACGAGGGAAGAGTTTTACAAAAGAAAGTGAGAGGACATAGAACAATTAGAAAGAGTTGAAAAATATGAAGAAATGTACAAAGAGATGAAATCTATGGAATTGTGGAGAAAACAAAATTAGGTATTACGGTGGCAATAGATAATAGAAATGAGAATGTACTCAGCGAGAGAAATGAGGTCATAGGAAGGTGCAAAGAATACGTTAAGACTCATATGAGAGGAGGAATAGGCCGTGTGGCCTAAATGTTGAAATAAAGAATGAAGTAGGAGAGGATGATAAAGGATTTAGTATTCTTCCTGATGAGTTTGAAAATACCATATCCAAGGTTAGGAATGGAAAAGCAACCGGAATTTATAACATACAAATCGAATTCATTAAAAATATGGGAGACAAGCAAAAGAAGGAATAGTTCCGACTATGTATTAAAATATATGAAACAGAAGAAAGGCCAAAAGATTTTCTGAAGACGATCATGATACCGATGGCTAAGAAATCGAACCCGCAGAGATTTGAGTATTATAGAACAATTAGTCCCACATCTCATGCAGCTATACTGAACAGAAGTTATAAGGAAGAACAAATGAAGAAGTCGGGGGGTAGCAGTTCGGGTTCAGAAGAGGCAAGGGCACAAGAGATGCAATTAGATAATTAAGGGCGACCGGTAAAAGATTTATAGAAAAACTGAAAGAAATGCATGTTGTATTTCTTGATCTATAAATGGCTTCTGACAGCGTGAATTGGGAATTGTTTTTGGCAGTTCTAATGGAGATAGAGTTGGAATGGAAAGATACAAGACTCATATGAAACTTATACATGAATTAACAAGTAATTGTTAGGGTAAGGGAAGAACTGACGGAAGAGAGTGCAATGGAAAGGAGTATTCGACAAGGATGCTGCCTCTTGCCAACACTATTTAATGTCTATCTGGGAGAGATAGTGAAAAAGTGCCTATATGATGATGACGGCATTTCGGTAAGAGGTAGAATGATTAGATGCATAAGAGTTGCAGACGAAATTGCGCTTGCTTCAGAATCTGAAAAGAAAATCAATAAAATGTGAAAAAAATGAGGAAGGGCTTTGAAGAATATGGCATGAAATAAATGTTAGAAATTCAAAAGTTATTATGATTGGAACGAAGGGTTTGTGTCAAATATAAAAGTGGGGGGAGAAAAAAGAAGAAGTGAATAGTTTGCGATATCTCGGTAGTATTCTTAGTAATGGCATGAAGTGAGAACGTGAACAAAAAGCAAGAATAGAAATGGCAAAAGAAGCATTTAAGAGGAAGAAAAGTCTGTTTTGCGGGTTCTTGAATAAAGAGTTAAGAAAAAGACTCATAAAATGCTTCGTGTGGAGTATTGTACTGTATAGGGCGGAAACGTGGACATTAAGTAAAAGTGATGAAAATGGACTGGAAGCCTTCGAAATGTGGGAGTGGAGAAGAATGGAAAGAATTGGCGGAAAACGTATGAGAGAGTATTAGAAATAGTGGGGGAAAAAATATGACTTTTAGGTATTATTAAGAAGAACAGGAGAAATGGTTGGGACATGGCCAAAGAAGAAATTGTATCATGAGGGGCATTATAAAGGGTATGGTGGCGGGAAAGAGAAGAAGAGGGCGAAGAAGACTACAATTAATTAATGATTTAAAAAAAGGAAAAGCATATGTGAAAACGAAGAGGTTAGCGGAGGACTGTGGAGTATGGATGCTTCTTAGCTGCGGTAAGTGACCTGCTAATAGGGGCAGAATACCTTATGATGAGGATTTGGAAAAAGAAGTTGAAGATCCTGTATTTCTTGTTAAGAAGACCATATAGTACTTAGATCAGAAACCTTAGTTTACCACGTAAATCCAGGGTGGTCCCGAAAGAAAATCTATCCTTGTTTCTTGTTTCTGAATGAAATTACACAGAAGCAGAAAGTGATCCTTTAGGAATATATAGTAAAACGAGCTATTTAGTGTAAAATTGAATAAATTCATTTGCTCGCAACCAATGTGCTTCTTTTCCGTTCTGTGTTCGTCGTCTTAACACGAGTCAGTGTGAGTGCAATATTCTGTTAGAACTTTTACGAAGCTTTACTTTGTGTTTTGCAAAGTAGGGTTTAATTCTAACTTACACAACTTGATTCATAAGGTGTCCTTGCGACTTAGTTCCTGGCTAAAGATATTCGAAATACTTCACATTTTCGTAGGAAAGCCTATAGGTTTGTCGGATACGGCTTCCTACTAAGCCGAGCCCGCCGTTGCGGCAATCGTAGAGAGAGAAGATTTGCTCTGCCGACCAATGGTTTACCCAGGCAAGAGGGGATAAGATTTTTTCTTTTTTTTTCTTACATTTCTAGCCATTTTCCTGAACCCACACGTGTTTCAGTTTTTCTACATTTAAAGAGATTTACGGTTCTTGATTCCGAAATTTCACTGTTCTCATAAAAGAGAGAAATACTAGTTCAGTATATACTAATAGTCAATCATATAACTCATAGGGCGTAAGGTTTATGGCAAAATATTTCACTGAATCGGGAGAATAGATTTTCAATTCAACTATTTTAAAATGGAATTAAGTTAACCAATAATTGATATAGGAGTTCCTTTCGTTATTGAAAACTTGTGTATTCTTTATTTCAATTCTATTGTAATAAAACTAACAAGGGACGTATACGAACCGTGACAGCTAGATATTTATGAAAATTTGTACTCTGACTAATTGTGGGTCGCTATTCATCCTGGTGATAGTTACTCTGTGCGGAATTGCCTTGTTCGTCCACAGTCTTGGGAAGTAAGTTAAGGATGTAGAGTATAACTTTTTTAGTAACGTTTCCTAGTAACGCGTTTCGTTTTCTCCAAAGTAACTGTAAAGGTAACGCGTTATAAGTTTTTAAGTAAGGTACCGTTTTTGCGTTACATTTCGGATCAGTAAGTACAATATATGTATATATTTTTTCGGAAACAAATGTTTCTTTCCTGTAAGTAAATTTATCAGAATGGTGCAATGGAGCATGAACTATGTATGTAATTTCAGTGACCGACAGTCAATTCCTGAAACACATCGAAACAGATGAGATCCTAGTGCCCCTTGCTGTTTTTAGAAGAACAACCACAAGAAAATCGCGTGTACTGATTGCAAGCACCTGAAAAATTTTGTCATTAATTTTGGCAGCTCCAGTGAACTACGAGTGCAACGGCAGTCTATTTTACTTTGATTGGTATTATTTTTGTAAAGACGGAGAACGAAAATATTTTACCGTCCGAACATTTGAAAGAATACTTTTCCTTAAAAACTGAGGATAATGGGGGATAGAATATAAAAGTAAAGTACCTGAAGTGAGTCTGCGCGAAATGTTTATCAAGAGCGGGTGCCATAATTTACGATATAGAGTAAGGATCTAATATGAATGAAGTGTGTTCTGATGAGAAGGCCTAGAAAATAGTTTGGTAATGGTATGTAATATTGGAGTTCTTTCAGATCAGTTTTTGTATCCTAGAGTTCAGTTGATTATAGATTCAGTTTGGAACAATTAGCTTTAAAAGGCATCTTTTGATTCACTGTAAGTTCATCTGTTCTCATTTTATTTGTTGTAATGTAATGCTTCTCTATATTCTGTATTTTTACCAGATTCTACACTTGTAATTTTTCACTTATACAGACTAGATGCACTTGTAATTTACACAATAACATTATTACTATTATATCATCAGTTCATAAGAATAATAATAAGGAACTTTTCTTCTAACGCAGTATGACATTTATTTTTTTATTTTTTTATTTTTTTTTTTGTCCGTCGTCCCGCTAAAGGGTTTTGCCCTTTCTTCGGGTAAGTGCTTTATATAAAATGTAGTTTGCAATTTAATGTGGTCGATCTAAGAGGTGCACAAGTATATAATATTTATTTATTTATTAAATACATATAAACAGAGAGGAGATGGAAGGGTGACAATAACATCTAATGAAGTACAAGCATACTATAAGCATGAGACAGCAATATTGTTGAAAATAATAAGTTTATTACCATGTAGTGCGGAGTTAAGACGAGTGCAAAACTGGAATGAATATGGTACAGGAGGCAATATGGAGAGAAGTAGATGAAGATGAAATGAAGTGCTCTGAACGCCACATCACAAGGTATTTGTTAGTACAGACGAATGCGAGTTATGTTCTGTTCCTGGGGCGATTCAGGAACTGATGGACACAGAGGAAGCCCATGTTAAGAGGTGGTTACGGTGCGTGTGATGGATATATGAATGATGAAAGCTCACGTGGTTCGTAGATGTGAAAGATTTCGGGATCCACTACACCATCATCGAGTTGCAAATGATAAAGAGTCGTGAAGTGCTGTAGGGGAGTATCAACGTAAGCTGAGGGTGCGTCGTGATCCCGATCGTACCGTAGGATATCAAGTAACATGGGATGCTGCTGGTCAATTCGCTTGCAAACGTACCGTGTACGAAGCTGTTCGAGATGGTGCAATAAAGGTGGAAAGTCAATCAGGTCGTAAAGTAACCGTGTCGGATGCGGTAAGCGGATGCGATGTGCTAGGCGTAGAGCATGGCGCTCTAGGATAGCCAACTTCTGATAGAATTTGGGCGGTGCAGATGTCCAGGCAGTGTGACCGTATGTTAATGTACTGCGCATAAATGCTTTATATGTATGAAGTACTGTTAACGGTTTTAAACCCCAGGTTGTACCAACTAGGCGCTTGAGAGGTTGAGCCGATTTTGCGCTTGGCGTATGATCTTGGTGAGGTGTGGGGTCCAAGTAAGTTTGGAGTCAAATATGACACCAAGATAAGTAAGAGTATTTGACGGCACGACAGGTGTATGGTCTACTTGGAGGTTTAATCGACTTGGATTCCTGTAGATACGTGAACGCCGTCTACGTGGCAGGAAAACAATAGCCTGACTTTTGGTAGAATTAATACTTAATTGCCATACATTACACCAGTCAAAGAATGCATCAATTGCCGTTTGCATAGTTTTACTAATAGATTGTACTGTGCGGGCTGTCGTAAAAAAGGCGGTGTCGTCAGCAAACTGAAATATGTTGATGTTGTTTGGAACCACATGGTCGGCAACATACAGTAGGTATAATAAAGGAGACAGTGACGAGCCTTGAGGAACGCCAGATTGGATGAAGATCGGATGAGAAAGTGTTCTGTTAATAGATAAATATGCTAGTCGCCCTAGTAAGAAAGAATGGATGAATCTGATATAAGAGGATGGTAGAAAATAGTTATGGAGTTTGTTTAGTAAACCAGGGTGCCATCCTTTGTCGAAAGCTTTTTCTAGATCAAAGGCTACCAGACAAGAAGGAAAACCTGTGTTGTATTGATCATAAATAGCCGTAGATAGTCGTAATAACTGATCCATTGTACTAAAATGGGGTCGAAAACCGGCTTGATGAATAGGAAGTAGATTATGAGTTGCAAGATGAGCGTGCAAGCGGCGGACTAGAATGCATTCTAATATTTTGCAAAGGCAACTGGTGAGATGAATAGGGCGATAGGACTGTACGTCAATTGAAGGTTTGTTAGGTTTGGGAAATAGAAGAACTTTCGAGTATTTCCAGTCGATTCGCAGGATTATAGTATATATGGCGCTGAGAAAAAGTAGAAAAGCAGGTGATGCTTTCCTGACGAGAACATAGGTAACAGAATCAAAGCCTGGTGCAGTGTTTCGTTTACGGAGCAATGTTTGGCGAATATCATCTGGTTGGATCGGAGTGGTAAGTTGATTATTGGGCTCTAAAGAGTGGCTGATAGATGGGCGCAGAGAAGCAGATGTTGGATCTGTACGTCGGTTTATTGAATTTTGTAGGCGCTGCGGTGTATGCCAACCAGGAAGAGGTGTAAAAATATCTTGAAAAAATGATGCAAACGTATTCGCTTTATCCATATCAGTGATCACTGCCTGATTATTGTGAACAATGGGGTATGGTGTGCGGGATACTGTACCGGTGGGTTGATGGAATTTGCGCCAATATTTACTGGGGTGTGATTCACTTGCAAGTGTGTTGCAAGTTTGAATCCAATGGCGTTTCTTATAGGCAACAATATAATTGTGCGTAATTCTGAGGTATTGGCGATGAAGTCTAAGCGCTTCAAGATTACCCGTAGCAAGGTACTCACGATGTGCTCGACGAGAAGCGGATATGAAAGGTAAATAGTGCGGAGGCAATTTTGGTTTATGTAATTGTACTTCTGCTGTTGGAATGGAACGGTGTGCTGCTTCTTGAATAGATTCAGTAAGATTAGCAATTGTGTGATCAAGATCGTATTGTGTAGTAGGTATGAGCAAGTTATTTACAGCAGTGTCCAGATCGGAGCGATATTGTTCCCAATTGGCTCGTTTGTAGCAGAATACTTTCTGAGGAGGTATGTTAGAGTGAGAGAGAAGAGAACAGTGAAGTGTAAGTTTGATAGGCACATGATCACTACCAATTGAATCAAACACATCGATATGAATACTCTGCGAGAGAGATGTTGATGTGATGACAACATCAGGAGTAGTATTGCTGACGGGGCGTGTAGGTTTCGGTAGAACATGGAACTCAGCAACTTTTTCAGTGTGAAGAAAGTCTAAAAAGTTAGTTTTGTCCCTCTGTGACCGACTATGAATGTTTAGATCCGCCATGATAATGTAGTGCCGAAAGGTAGAATCGATGTATCGAAAGAAGTCGTAGTTGATTGGTTTGCCTGGACGAAAATATATGGTAGCGAAGGTAACAGTGCGGCCTCGAAAATAAATAGTCGTGATATTATGCTCAGGAAGGTGGAGTGTGAGCAGAAGTGGAACCGTGACTGCTCTATAAGGAAGGCGTTGGCTAACACCTATAGCTGTACCTCCGTAGACTCTTGGACCAGATGGAGCATCATGTCGGAGCAAGTGATATTTCGGAAAGTAACAGTTCAAATGTGGTGCGAGGTACGTTTCGTTAAGTGCAAAGGCTGCAATTTTTCTTCTTGAAGAAGTTTTGTAAAGAGCACATGGTGTGTTAAGACTGATCGAATGTTAAGAAAAAGTAAGTTATAAGCCATAATGATACGTATTATTCTAGCGTATGGAGAAGTACCCATATTAAACGTAGACTTCGAGTGGTTGAATTTGAAAGTGAACTGTAGGTCCGGAATATGTAGCATGAAGTTGTAGGTTAAACAGTAATTTGGCTGCATACATGATCTGATTCAGGATATGATTGCGATCAAAAGGATGGATATTTTGTAGAGAAATAGTGAGGAAGCGTAATAGGTTTTCAACAGTTATTGGATGGCGCAGCGAATTTGCTGGCGGTGTTGGAGTGTCAACAGAGCGTATGGGTACAACGAGTTCTGGCTTAGCTGGATCGGGTTAGGTTTAGCTTTACACTTGTAGCTATAAGTAGGGTGTCCCTCAGAACATCGAACGCAATGTGGTGGCTCCTTAAGATTAGGGCAGCTTTTTGTGGGATGGTCAAGTGAACAGTAGCCACATTTGATGGTGTTCGGACACTCAGATGTCGGATGGGAATTGTATTGTTGGCATTTCTCGCATCTAACAGGCAGAGGTCCTGGTGTGCGAGATGGTTCCCCCTTGTAACGACGCCGGTATATATAGGCACCGTGGAGAAGCAGTTGGTCGATCAGTTGTTGTTGATCAGTAAGAATGCGGACTAAGTATGTTGGACCCTGGTTATTCTTGATACGTATACAACGCTTGGCAGGTAGTCCTTCTTGGTGTAATTCGGAGTAAATTTCCTCATCAGTGAATTCAGGTTCCACTTCCCGTATGACGACAGATAACATTGGAGGACGCCGTGGTGGAGGTGGTGTTTTTCGTCCGCTGGAACTTAAAGTTGATATTTTTGCTTTTAAGCCAAAAATTTCGAAAGTAGCTTTGTTGCGGACATGTGTAGCGAAGTTCGGATTTGTCGATTTCAGAATGATACCCCGGCGCGTCTTGATGATTTCTCGTATTTCTGGACGAGGAACATACTTTACTAGTTGTTGAAAGACAGCGCGCACTGTGTCGTATTTTGGATTGAAATCAGTTAGTAGGAAGTTATAAATTGTTTCTTGGTGTAAAATTGATTGATTTCCACTGGAAGTGGATCCCCAATCCATATTGTTGCTGACATTAGTAGCAGTAGGATCTGTTATTGGTGTAAGCCGTTGTTTCTTGGGATGTAAGGTTTGTTCGCCGTCAGAGAAGGATCTGGATCGAATTCGTTGTCCGGTAGTGACACAGTTTGCATAAGTGGTAGGAACAGTGGTGGTAGTTGGTACTAGCCGTGTAGTGCCGGTAACAATACGCGGTTGCGTTTTTTGGCGACCATGTGGGCCAATGTTCAATGGAGTTGTTTGAACAAGAGTCGATGGACTGGAAGCATTGCCAGAGTCCGCCATAGGGATGAGAGTTCTAGGGCCAAAGCCGAAGAGGAAGCACTAATAAAATTGGTATCCGGTGGAGGTGCCAAAGTCGTCAATTAGTTTCGGTGATATAAGCCTCCGAAGAGGAGAATATCAAAAACAATCGTTAGCCCAAGAGAATTGCAAGATCGTGAACAGTAAAGTCAATTAGATAATTTAGCCTCCGTAGAGGCTTAAACCAATTCGACGGTTGTTTCCTTAATCCTCAGTGAGGCAAGTAATCCAACCGTATTTCAGAAGTTCGCGATGGGGATGGATAATTCAGTGACTCGCTTATTTTTCTCCGCCAGCTACGGATACCCTATTTTTTTTACCTGGTTAGAGATTCCAGGTGGCCAGTTCATATGACATTTTAATCAATGTTACATTATACGAAAATGTTCATATAGTTTTCAAGTGAGAATTTGTTCTTGTATCTACATGAAACGATTCAGAATATGTAATAATAATAATAATAATAATAATAATAATAATAATAATAATAATAATAATAGTGGTAGTACTAGAAGTATTACAGAAAATTGAAGCAATAAGATTTTTTTTTCTTTTAACATTCAAAGTTTCGAACCTAAAAGTAAAAAAAAAAAAAATGAAATCTTTAAGTTTTATGTCGCAAAGTTATGTCAAAGGAGACAGTGATGTTGAGAAATGAATGAATTCGTGTAATGAAGAAAATGGGAGGAAACGGGAAAACCCCGAGAAAATTCAGGAGCACGGTGTTTGTCCACCACAAAGTCCACAGGCCGCAACCTGGAATCGAATAAGGGTCCCCTAGCGCCGGAGGTGAACGCTCTACCACTGAGCCACCGCGCCCCCAAACTAATAGTAAGGCCTTATTTTCGAAGTAGGATAACAGTTATTTTTGGAGAGCAAGTAACCTGTTAGTAACGGTAACACATTACATTTTAAGAGCAAAGTAAAGTAACTTGTAACGCGTACATTTTTACAAGTAACTTGCCCAACACTGTTTATTCGCTATGTTTAATACATATACCAAACAGTGACGGGCAGGAAGGTAGCCATCCCAAAAATGAAGGGGGTACTCTGCTTAAGTTAGGGGATGCCCGACACAACCATATTATAGTTCATTATTCTATTATGGTTCATTCACGAGCCTACGCAGGACATTTTAGGGGGAACATGCAAAAATTTATGGACCCCCTAGACCCCCCTGGATACGGGCCTGGTGACCGGGTGAGGCTATGCCGAGTTATAGCCCAAAACGCCGGGTAAAGTCAAAAATCGAAAATGTATTATGGTACCCTGATACCTAAGAAAGGTGCACAGGTGAACAAGAACACGGCAGTACTGTCACAGAATTAGTGGGGCCATCCCAGCACACACTTATAGTTTTTCAAGTAGAACGTATACCATTTTAAGGCACTAAAGCAATTGGCACGAAATGTGAAAGAATATAAGGAAAAGTTGAGTTATTAGAATTGCCAAATAAGGGAGATATAGTGCTGTGAAGTTGAGAAATTATTACAATGAAACGAACAAATGTATAACAGCAACAAGACTGCCGAAGGAATAAATGTACAGTAGGAAGTAAAATACAGCATGCGCAGCGTCCAGTGACTAACTGGCTTCATATGGGATTCACCCAAAAAGGCACATGTTAGAGCAACCGTTGAAAAAAGTTCCATGTGGCATAATGAAGAAATGTGGTCAGTAAGACTTCCTGTAACACAGCAATTCCAATGGCGTTTGTGTGGAACCCGAGAGCTATAAAACGAACTGTCTTGGGGTTACAAAAAATCCTGTATGCCTTCCAAATCACAGAAACAACGGTGTAGCACCAAAAATGAGTACAGAAAAACTGTGAAACGAAAGGTAGCAAAGCTGTGACTAGAAAGTACGTTAGAATCGATACGCAAAGATTAATGACCTGTGATAGGTGTCAGTCCAGAGTGTAGGAAACATTAGCATGTGATACAACAATGAAGATAAAGCACACTGCACTCACATTACCAGTAATATACAGGCGCAAAATATTTTGATATTATACACCAACATATACATCAGAACAACCATAGGTAGTATGGCAAAATATGTACATTTCTCGCCCTAGCTGCACTCTGAATATAACATATCAAACCGTTAGTCACTGGATATTGTGCATGATGTGGTTTGCTTCCTACTGTAGATTTCTTCTTCTGCAGTCTTGGTATTGTTGTACATTTGTTCGACTAATTGTACGGACACCGTAATTTCTCAATTTTAAATCATCATATCTCCCTTATTTGAGATCGCTAATAGCCCACCTTTTGCTTATTTTCTTATACGTTTTATTCCAATTTTTTAATGTCAAAATGGTATTCGTTCTATTTTAAAATCTAAAAGTTTCTGTTGGGAAGGAAACACTGCTTGTGCGACAGTACTGCCGTGTTCTTGATTACCTGTCACCTTTTCGCAGGTATCAGGTTACCTACATACATTTTTCATTTTCTGCCTTTTTCCGGCATTTTTGGGGTATATAACTTCACACAGCCTCACCCGGTCACTGCTTGGTATATGCATTATACGTAGCGGGTAAACAATTCATTTCCGCACCGAGTGACTATCACCACAATTATTAGCAATCCATAATTAGTCATAGTACTGATTTTCATTAATTTCTTTCTGTCACGTATCGCATACGTCCCTTGTAACTCATACTGGAAATGGGTAGTAAAGTCCGTTCAGGAAAATAATTTATTCTACTGCAGTTCGTTAAGTAAATGTAAATATAACAATTTAACTCAGGTATTAGTAGACGGTATCTTACAAGTTCTCAAGAAAGTTCGCGGCTAGTTTATATGTTATTTTAAGGAGAAACAATTGGAGAAAAGGCAAGGAACAATTGTTCCTGGTACCATGTGATTGTCAGTTCTGGGAATAACTTTACAACTAATATAATAATCTATTCATTTCCAAACCGACCCGGAACTCTAGGAATGGGAAATTATTGTCCACAACATTTATTTCCAATTCCATATAAACGTCACACAGATATGCCAGTTTGAGATGTGGTATTGCGTCTCTCTTACCACTAATGGTAGGAATGAATCAATCCACCAAAATCCCCCCAACCCCGAACCAGTTTGTGAATTAATAAATCTTGAACCACCAAACCTATCTCGATCAGATTTTCAACATAAATAATATATGGCTGCTGAATGTTGTTGAATTTCATTTTGATGATTGTAACGCCTCCATCCATAGCCTAGCGGACAAGGTGGGAAAAACCAATCCAGCCTGGCCGCAGAAGGGGCTTCACACGCACAGACACCCGGAAAGCTCAGGCTGTTATTTCAATTCGGAAATCCAGAAGAGTAATAGTTCATAAATTAACAGTAATTATATAAACAAATAACAACACAACCAATTCAGGAATAAATGTTTATTACAAATAAATTACAATAAACAGTCTTCTTGCTGCCAAGTCAAAATCTGGATTCAACAATTATTTTATTTCTCAGTTTGAGAAAAGAGAAAAAAATAATATAATTTCAAAAGAATCGTCCGCTGAATCGTAAATATTCAAAGATTGAATAATAACTATATTCTCCAGTTAAGTCAGGAACCTTTGAAGTTTGACGTAAATATTTTAGGCCAGTCAAGGACCTCTCACACTTAACCCTAGTATGAATACTCAAGGCCAGTCTAGGACCTCTCTTGTCTAGTACTAATATATTCCTTTCTTTAAAAATAAGAAATAAATTCGTACCTTTAATCGAGTGAAGATTTCCCTTTCTTTCAAACCGAAGAAAAAGCTTCCATAAATACTTATCATAAAAGGAAATTATTTTTATTAATTTATCGCAATTTAGTTTGAAAAATGGAAATTTCCCGACGAAAAACAACCGCAAATAACTTTACTACATTTAATTGAATGCGTTGCAACATCGAAACATTTCAAACATATACTGGTCAAACATACTCCAAACAGTTCGAACAAGTCAAACGAATTTTACTTTTTAGAAAAAAAAATCAAATTTTACTTTCAGTTTTTTTAGCATTCAAAATCAGCATTAATAAGATGTTTGCATTTTACTCCTTGAATCAAAAACATGAAAGTCAGACTTGTAATGAACATAGGGTAAATAGCACATTTCAAAGTTTTCGGGTACAATCCCTCCACCTTTGTTCCCCTGGATTTCACGAGCTTACTCGCGATAATTATATATATTCCGATGAAAATCTAACCAAATGGAATCCAACAAGACAACCCACTGGAAAGACACAATGGACGTAGACAGACAAAATAATAGAAAAATAACTCACCTCTGAAAATCCACGTTTTTACCTCAACTTTTTGTAGTTTTTCTGCCCTCAATTGCCTCGGACTCTCTTATCAAAACAAGAATAATCCACTGTAAGGTGAGGTTATGCTCAAGATTCAATTTAAATGATCCCAATTCAAACAGAAGTTCAAATGAGAAAATGGGACGTAGATCCACAATTTCCCACATTCACAAATTCGAGAAAAAAATGCAGAAACAATTATAATTATGTGATTCTGAGTATTGCTAACGCACTTTTCTGTAATTTGCTTGCTAATAGAATCAGAGAGAGCTAAACCAAGCCTCCCTTCCAACACTTTTATCGATTATTCAAGCAACACTATTTTCACTATTTTTGCAGGAAAACGCAAATACACGAAATATTGCACTAAATATAATATCACTATATTCATAATCCTCACTTATAATGGATATTCTTATTTCCTTCAACAACACACTCTTCTACAACGAAGTCTTCAATACCAGAAACTGAACCAACACGAAACGTCCATTTAGATTCGTAATGCATTCGAACAACCAAAACCATCCAGATGTTGCCCGTTCGCAAAACACAGCCCAAGTCAGCTAGCCGAGGCCAGCTGCTTGCGCCCGCAAAGCTGTGACCATGCGCAGTCGACGACCAGCGTATAAGCCAAGACCTTGACGTTCTTGGTTACGAAAGGCAAAGGAAATCTTCTCACAAACATTATTTTTACATTCAATTCTTTCTCTCCTATTTTTAAAAAATTTCGAAGATGATTTTTTTATATATATATATAAGCTTATGTCTCCTTCTGTAACACTTAATATTAAATACATTAATACTAAATTTTACCATTTTCCTTATCGTAGATTTACATTTTTATTTTTTATAATTTCTTTTTTTTTTTCCTGTGACTTGTAACGGGCACGTTACATGATGCAACTTGGGGGAGGTGGGATTTATAAAAATGATTGAAAATGATCGATATTAATATCAAATTCATAGTTTGTGGGATCCCTAAGTTGATCGGTGACAGTTTTTGCCCCTTACGTCCAATATGAAACGTATTCCCCTCGTGCGAAAAACGTGCATTCTAATAGTCAATAATAAATGGCCCCTATCGATTGCATTCGAAATTTGAACGCAGCAGAGCGAGTGTAAAGTATCTCTCAACGTTATTTGCTCGGTATTTCTTTGTGTGTTTCGAAACAGTCGCTTTCTCTAAACTAGTTAATAACAAATGAATACCAAAATGATTCAAATAGTTTTCCAGTCAATATTTGAAAATAGGGGTCATGTTGATTCATTTGAACCGCTGGTCCCTCCAAATTTTATTTCCCTTATACTTGGTTGTTTTAGTCAACATTAATGATTTATAATGCGCCAGCGGATTAACAAACTTTTAATTATATATTTTGAATTCAATAATTTTGATCCTGGAAAGTGTGGAGTTTGTCACATAGTTTTTTCCCTAAATATATTTTAAGTTTTGTTCCAAAATCAGAGAATTTCGTAAAAGAACAATCAGTGACAAAAAGAAATAATTAATCTATATATGATATGCAATTTATTTGTATCTCGAACTTTATTTAAATTTGAAGAGGACAGAGTAATATTATTTATAATATTTATCCAGTTATTGATGTTCTTTAGAAACCAATAAGGTTTCTTCAAAAGAATGAACAATAACTGAAAACAAACGATTCGTTTCGTTTATAAACCCAGTTTTTAAGTATATGTGGGGAAAGGGTTGTCCACCTTTTGGTTTATTAAGTACTTCTTTATGTTTATCGAAAGACATATTTTTTTCTTGAAAACAGTCAATAAAACAATAGATACGTTGCCATTTTGAATCCAAATTAGAACGTGGCGGCCCCAGTGTGAATATAACAACTCACAAAACTTTGAACAAATAGTTCTGTATATTATTGAAAAGAAGATAACGAGTTTTCCTTCCAAATAGCCAACAGAATAAACTATTCTCTGATCATGTAAGTCTGTAATCTCACGTAAAATGTTTGTGTCTGGAGATAGAGTGGAGACTAGACAGCAGTACTAAGTTTGCTATCCCCAACGATTTTTTTCTTCCAGAAGATCAAATAATACAATTCATAATGTGTGATTTGAATACGATCTTCAACGTGGAGTAAATGTGGAGTTGTCCACCATCACTTTTATATAGAGTTCTTTATTTCTATATAGAAACTTTTGTTTTCGAAACAACAAAGAAGAAATTACAAAAAAAAAAAAAAAAAAAACGTCGATTCTGATTCCAAATTTTAACATGTGGAAAGCAGTATAACTTGGTTCCTGCACTTTCTTTTTCAAAATATTTATTTACCTACAGATGAATAAACTATTTTCTTTCTTCAACATAATGAATAACAAACGAAAAAAGTAGTCGCTTTGGTAGAAATTCGGAAGCCAACAGTTGGGGGAGCTAATTTAATGTTAGTTTCGAAACGTTAGTTTCTAAATGTTTCTTGGTATTTTTCGTAACAATGGAGTAATTCTTCAAAACAATGTAAAGCGAGCGATTTCTTTGAACTCAGAATGAAAAGTTAAAGAAGACAGTGTAAAGTTTCCATTACTCCACATTTATTTTATTAAACTTCAAACTTTGGTATACGTAAGTGTCGGGCGTCTGATTGAACAACTATGTCGGTCCATCTTTAACATCAGCGAAATCAGTAAGACATATCAAAAAGCAGTTCTTTGGACTCGTTTCATCGTTACAACAATATTTTTCATGTTATGTGTTAATACTTCATTAACCCTTTCAACACGGTGACAAATCTAGTGAGTGATTTAATTTAAAACTATTTATTTGCGATTTATGTTGACGCAACACATACAAAAATTACAATGATTTTCCCCTGCTATTGTTGCTTTGGGAGGCGGTGGGACATGCAAGTAGCCAAGGGGGATCAAGGTGGTCCAGCCCCACGCTTCGAGACCAGAAATGAAAAAATAACGAAGGATGCACAAAAAGAAACCAGGAAAAGAAGAATTAGCGTTAAAAATAAAAAAGATACAGCAAGCTTTTGATTTTTCTTTCTTATGAGAAGTTTATTATTGGTTGGAATACAAAATGGTGAATGAGCTCTCATATTTTAAATCAGGGACTAGTAAAATGCTCTTTGAGGTCACTTTCAGTACATATTTATTTCTGTATTATTTGTTTAAATATAAGATTGTTACAAAAAATATTATCATATTATGATCAATCAAAACAATGCGTTCAAAAGTCTTCGACTTTCATGCAAACTCATTGAGTGTGGAATTTAAGAAAACAATTCTTCTATTTGATAAGGTAAAGATAGCAATCTCTTTTCACACATTAAGCTCCTGTTCTTCTGGCACACCCTTTTATTTGACAAGACCTCCCTGATCAGCGTTGCCAGACTCAAAGCTCGGAATTATTCCGAAACCTGATCGAAATTATGTTAGATTCGGGCAAATTATGTTAGATCCTCATAATTACTAATTCAGAAGTTTTAAAAGAAAAAACGAAGTTGAGATACGATAACATAGCTTAAAATACACAGAGCGTAAGAATGTGTTGATAGAACTAAATACTTAACTCACCAAAGCTTTGACTCAACTAAATTAGTGCAGTCGTTGCCAGACTCAGTGGTGTATATATCGAATAATTAAATGCAAGGTGTTTGTTTACATATTTTGAAAGAAAATTACCTCGCAGCATAAGTAGAGTTGGGAATTGTCTGCTGGCAGGGGGGGCAGATTATTGGTCGGTCTCGGACCTTTCATTTCAGGAATAAAGATGGTCATGAAGTCAGAAATAAAGATGGTGAAGTTGTTAAAAAGTTGGGGGGAGATTCGTCTCCATAGCTTCGTCCATTCCTGGAAGTTAAAGGATTAGAAAACCCTTGGTGGAGCCACAAAAATAAAGCCCAAAGCCGTTTCTAACTTACTTCGGAAAATAAGACTGTCTGTATGGTTTACCGACTGTATGAAACAATGGATGATAATACATTTCTGCCGTTCTTTTTCTTCCCACGAACAACTTCTTTCTCATCTCCAGGTTTTGCGTTTTTTTTTTGCTTTTTTTGATAAACTTGCTGAAGTTATGCTAGCTTGGGGCAGGATACTAAAAGCAAGATGCTAAAGACATGCAAATTATGGTAGATCTAGCAACATTATGCTAGATCTGGCAACGCTGTCCCTGATATCAAATTTCCAATTTCTGGCCTGTGGTGATAACCATCATATGTGTGGGTGAGTTGTAAAAGGTACACATTCCAAAAATATCAATTCTTTCTCTCATTCTTTGTTACATATAATATCCAATATCTTAATATACCATAAAACATCTTTGTAATAAAGATAGAAATACTTAGGTTAGATTGTATTAAGAAGTGTCATGTTATATTCAGACTGTATTTAGGATAGATAAATTCAAGTTAAGTGAAAATAGTTTAAACTGACTTACAAAATATATAATACAGAATATAAAATTTATACTATGAATTTTATATTTTTTAAATCAGTTTAAAATATTTTAACTTAATCTGAACTTATCTATGCTACCTACAGTCTGTATAACACGAAACACCATAATACATTCTAAGCTAAGCATGTCTAATGTTATTTTAAAATATCATGCTATATATTACTTTTACCTTGTAGGTGAATAAGTTATTCTTCAAGGTCGTCTTCATTAACGTCTCTTGTAGTTCTGGTAAAAAAAAGTCTATTCTCCACAGAAAAGTAGTGTATAACTTTCTGGAGATGATGCGGTTTCTCTTTCTTTATCAGAACCTTTACCGTTAGATATATCTTGGTGAAAGGAAGTTGAACAGTGTAAGTTTCGTTGAGCTTAAAGGTCGATTTTACGGTATTATCAATAAAGGTGGATGTTCCAACAAACCCTTTAGCATCACGTTTGAAGACGAAGTGTCTGTATGTGCATATTTTGAAAGTAAGTGCTCTATTTTGCACACTTCTAGGCTGTTTCGCAAAGTACTATGGACACCAGTTCTTGAATTTCAAAAATAAATCACATTACACAGTGTTCACTTTGAAGGTAGGCTGTGTCTTCTTAGCACTACTAATCATTTTGTTGTACTGTTCACGTGAATAGACACGATCAAGTCGCCCCCTTCACGCTTTACTGTGCCGAACATACGATCACATGGCATGAAGCTATGCCGTATAATGGGGTAATACTGATGTATAGCCTTGAATCTACTGTTCATGGTCAAGGAGCACATTAAGTCTGCCCAGAGCAGGATTAAGATTTTGTGCTCCACATGCATCGCTGAACACATGGAGCTCCTGTATTTCTTCAGGAATGTAATGTGTAATAAAATGTAAAACCATTTAATATACATCATTTGACCCTTTGTTTCCCTCGCCTTCTGAGTGGGTATAAAAATAAGTTTTGTCATTTTTATGTCGTAAACATTGAAGACATAGAACCATAGTTTTCTCAGGTAAAATATCTCCTGTACAGGCAGGAGTGGTAGTACAGGCAGCTGGTACCTTCTGTACAGGTAGGTTTGGAATATAGTCAAAAGCAATTCCCATCAGATCAGCCATGGATTTTGATAGTTCTTTGATTTCCTGCATTTTGTGATAAAACTGCTTAGCACGTCTTTTATGCACCATGAATTAAGCAGATGCTAAACGTTTTGCATTGCCATGCAGCGTGTTTGATTTAATTTTGCTTTTCAGGTATTCACAGTTAGTGCAGACATCTACCTTGGGTCTTCCAAATTGATAACCAAAGCTTTTCTTGAAATATTCCAAGTAAAACTCATACTTAATTACAATCTTCAAGTCCGGAAATTTTTCTATGAAAAGTTTATGCATTTTTGCCGCATTAAGCTGAACATCGAGATATGTGTCTGGCATAGATGTATAGTTTGCAACATATTTACTAAATGAATCAATATGTTCATGGATTTTAACTAGATGTGGGGCTGGAATAGCATTAGAACGGTGTTCGTATTTACCTCCCATGTCAATGGGGAATGTCCAAGAAGCGAAAATCTTTGTCAACCTAATGTCAACTTTTTGTAATACCACATGAAGGACTATGTGAGCATTAGGACATACTTCAACTCTGTTTGTCTTTTTCATGGCAACGAACTTGAAAGAGGACTCGTCTTGCTTTGAGTTTTCATTTGATAACCTGTGCCTTGCAACCTCGTGCCTCCCAATTAAGCTCATTATAATGTGTCCTGCTCGTTCTTAAGTCTGCCACTATATAGGGTTTTGATAATGTTCTCCTTATCTCAATAGAGAAACTATTCATGTATGTCTTCCTACACTTACAATTTGGGCCGTTTGTTTTGGCTGGAAGAAGAACGCCTGCTGAAGTCATAAACTCCTCACCTCGACGCCTTGCTAACTTCTCCATCTCCCACGCATGATCTAAGTCTATCCTTTTTATTTCTTGGTTCAGCACTGTCACTGTCTTTTAATGACATTGTTACTAGGTTAAAGAACACCAATAAACTTCACTATTCAACAATTTCACATTGATCTTAACTTTCCACTTTACACGTAACCAATATGACCTTAAACAACAGCTCACGTCCTGTCATAACATATGAGTGAGCAATAGCACTGTGGTGGGTGCCGCTGGCACTAGCGAGGCTGTAAGTTGAAGAAGGGACATATGCCTGGAATTTGTTCCTTCTTCAACTCAATCGGATCTACATATTTTTGCCAAACTCATTTGCAGCAGTAGGATATGTTTATTTTTCTGCTCAATGGATATAGATATGTCCAAAGAAGAAAATGTCTATCTCAGTTTAATTTGTGATATTTTTGGTATGGGTACCTTTTCCAATTCACTCATTCATATATATTTTCCTTTATTGGTTTCCTAGATGGCATGTAGATCCTTTCTCCCTGAGGTTGGGTGGAATCTTCAATCTCGTCTTCGTTTGCTATCTGGTGTTGATAATAATGCTTCTACCATGTTTGCTCTGAAATCATAGGTCGTCCGTCTGTTTTCTTGGAATTCCATTCGCTGTACAGTCTTCTTTGTACTCTAACCTTTAGTTCAGGACTCATTTGAAGGATATACAACGTGAGTTTCAGTGTCCGCTTTCTTGTCTTGAACCCCGTTCTATAAAACTCAAGGAGTTGATCGCATACATCTACGCTCCCCTGATTGCATATGCTCCAAAGGAACTTCGTCGTTTTCCTCTGTTATACACTGTATCATCCTGCTTGAATACCAAGTGATGATTTGGAGTTGATTGCATTATAATATAGGCTCAGCTCTTGTGAGAAGTGTTTCTTCATCTTTGCTACTAGACGTAACTTCAATATCTCAGAATTCTAAGAATTTTAAAGTATTTGCCGACAAACCTGAAAAGAGAAAGATATGTTGTTTAAGACCTTTTTTATAAACCTTTATTAATTATACATAATAATATCACGACTCTATATTCCTACCTTTTCGGACAGCTTATTGTTTTAAGTAATGATGGTACTAATCTCCTGGTGATCAGGCTATAAATTTCTGAACTGAAAGTCGGTACAGACAGTGAAAGAATAAAGGTTTTGTCATTGGCTTGAACGAACATTTCGGGCATGATAAGGCCTTTGTTCCACCGAACATGAAGATCTGTTGTTCTCCACACCGGACGTCTGTGTTCTTACTTCTTTGCTTTGCTAAGCTAAACATCAACGTTTTACTTCACAATACATATTCCTCTTATTACAAATATGTACCATCATTAACTCACTCAAATAAAAATCTACGAACCAGCACAATTGTGCAACAATTGTGCAAAAAGCGTCCTCATCACAAAAAAGTTCTACATCGATTTTAACCAAACCGCACAATTGTGTTTCCACTTGTTGAAAGGATTAGGACTGGAAGTGGATCAAATCAACCATTTCTGTCTTCAGTGTCGTTAGCCATAGAGCCAAAATGATAATATATACTCATAAGTGGTGTTCTGAAATCGATCCAGCGTCTGAGAAAAAAGAAAGATATCTTCACACCATCTTTCTACTGAAATCGGAGTTTATAGATATTTACTACTTCCGTTTTGAAACTGGATCCTAATAGTTCAAGAACAGTAATAGGTACCTCGCCAGCGTTTATTTTAATCGATTCAGCTGCTACAGACTTCGAAGTTCAACAATAACAAATCACATCGAAATTGGTGATGAAAGGCTTTACATCCGCTGTCCTCGAAAAGTCATCCTCGGCTTTGGGCTGTCAAGAAACATTTTACAACGAAAACATTCTTAAAGTAATGATATTAGATACAAATATACCAAACAAGAAATGCCTTTGTATGATCTTAAGTTCAGTACATGTATATTGTTTGCCGCACTTAAACATGTGGTATAAGAAAAGAAATTCTAACTTAAGAAAAATAGTGTAACAATTCAGATCTTGCACCAACACCCCCTTACAACCTTTTATTTTGCTCTGCCGTATTATAGCTGGATTGTCCCGATGCTTTTGCCTACTACATAAAAATGTCAAACATAGCTAACCTACCTCCTAAAAGAATTGTTATAGTATAAAAATAAATTAAGGTTAACGTTTTGGGAAGATTCAAGCCTAAAATCGCGCGTCAAAAAGCTCAATTTAAACGTATTATGATATCCAATATCGAGGAAACCAATATATATGGAATGATGTCCGCACCCCCAGTCTATGAAGTTTTCCCACTGACTTACACTTTTCTTTCGTCAGTCCATTGTATCCTTATTGACTGTCTGGTCACATGTCTACTAGATACGAATATCAAACATAACACCTATCTCGCAATATCATTCAGAAAATATTGTGTGATATGCAATATTGAAGAATACAAGATATCAGCCATGGGGTCCATAACCTATTCAACGCTTTTTGCATTAATATTCATCTGCAACATGTATATTTCTTCCGTCTAGGCGTATCGCTATTACTGGCAATGTCTTAATCTTATTTAGTAACCATATGTTATTTCTACATGTATATTCTTTCAAAGCAAACAAATCACGTGTTTTTCACAGATTACTTTAATTTAATAAGCGTTTTTATACCTCTTAGGCTTTTCAGGGTATACCTCAGGCATTTTTTGACGACGGGGCCATTTGGACTCGGACTTTTTGACCTGTGTTCGTTTAACTGAGGTTCTTATGAGCGGGGCTATTTGTCCCTTGCTTTCCTGTCCTCGTCCGCTTGTCCGCAGTCCTGACGTAGCACTTGTACTGACTTTTCTTCAGTCCATAGGAAATTATCTAGTTGTATGTAGTATCAAGGGAGTCTTCACCAGCCCTTTAACTACAGCATTCTTTTTATTAAAAATACCTTTTAGTGTTGATATGAGGATGTTTCCAGTTTCTTAAAGGAAAGTGTTTTTACTCTTTTGTAGGGTGTCGCTACAGTGTCAAACCCGATATTTAGTGAAGGAAAAGCATATGAAAATTCATGCCGCTCAGAGTCAGCTTCAAAATCATAGATTCAGACAATTGTGAGGGAAGTAATTTCGAGCCTGGTATAAACAACCGAATGCTTTTTGTTTCTTCGTACAATTGCTGCAAGAAACAGTAGCAAGTCGAATTGATCTCTTACAATAATCGGTTTTACTCACTTTTTCACAGTTCGATAACAGCAGTTATTATAACACGGACGGCATCTTGGTGAATTGATCTCTGTAATTCCAATTTCTTCTCTGACATTCTGGAAGAGCTGTGAATGTCCCTTGCGTAACTTGTTATTTAAACATTGATGCAGTTAAGCAGTTTCTTCTTTTTAGTGCTTTACCAGAACTTCTGAACAGAAAACTTTTAACCTTCGTCCTATATGTCTTCGAGCATTCGTAGTAAGTTCCAGTATCCATCGAAGACTATCGTAACAAGTACTTTATATTGAATGTCATGAATGATGGAATTTAACTCGAACACGCATAACTGTAATATCCTGGTCTTGCGTAATGCACACGGTACAGTGAATTTCCTCCATGCAGAACAAAGCTTGAAGTTTCAGGGAAACTTTGAGATGATGGCCAATGGTTCTCCATGACACATAAAGTTGATTTTGTAAATTTTCTAAGTGTAATTGGTGCTGGTGGCAACGGCGACAGCACTCCGATTCACCTCACTGCAGAAAAAAAACCTGCTATCCGATTAAATACCTTATAACAATTCACAATAATGAATTCACTCCTAACAACAACTTTATTTGTCATTGTTGCAAAAGTGGCTATTTTGTTTTACTGCTCAAATTTTAATTCGCAATCGATTTCACTTACTTGCCTTCAAGCTTCTTTAGCGTAGTAATATCCTATTGATAAGCTGAATCACAGTTTACAATTCGTCTTCATAACCTCACTGTAAAAAACAAGTAGGATATGATTAGGTTTCTCAAATGGAGAAAACGCCCGCAGACAGTTCGAGAACTCTTTTATATATTCTAGGTCCATTTTCGCACAGGCTTGCTCAAGTTCTACATGTTGTTCTGATCTGAAAATACCTACACTTAGTAAGTCTTCCAAAGCATCAAGTATCTTCATTGGTGCTGGCATGGACTGTATCCACCGTACGAGAACATAGTCGGTTATTTCGTTTCACAAGTTAAACCTCTGGTTGAATTTAAGGTCTTCCGCATAGTTGGGTGATGTCAAAAAAGAATCCATCTGTGTCCTATGTTGCAAATATATATGAGTAGATTTGGCATAATTATTATGCTTACAGGTATGCAAACTGGAAAGCACATTTTCTTTACCCTGAACAAGTGTAAAGGCCAGTCCCGTCCATGACGAAAGAACGCGTGATTTCTACCTACTCTAAGTCTGTACCCATCGTTCTTTTCTTTCTTGGCAAATGTTCTGTTTTTAAGATTGCTTCAATTAAAAATATGAGATATCTAACAGCATCAGTGGATGAAATATCACCAAATCTCTTCCCTTGGAAAAACTTTAATAGCCTTCTTCAATATTCTTCAATGTTTCTTCAAACAGCGCTTTATCTGGAATGCTTTTCTCCATAAGTAACGAGTAAAGAGCATATTATGTTAAGTTTGAGCCGTAATGCCCTAACATAAGCATGTCCTGTAGTTTTCTTCGAAATCACCTGCTGCCAAAGTTCTTTTAACGGACTTCCTTCTATAACTTTTCCTTCAAATAAACGACATTAATAAATAAAATGCTGCAAGACCACTCTTGAGAGGGCAATGTCGACCTTTGCTGCTAAAACGATGTCCATAGCTTTAGTATAAAGTGATTTTTCAAATATTACGATACATGACGATCGATGTGCAAACGCCAGAGGGTTAACCACGTGGTCGTCTCTTGGACGCTCTTTAACAACTGCAATATATAACCTCAAAGCAAAGGATTTGTGTCTACGTAACATCGCCTGGAAATTGGTTTCCTCTCGTAACTGTCGTCATGACATGAAAGACTGCTCACGGCATTGGACAATTGACCTCTGGTCGTCCCCGGCAGAAGAAACTCTTTGTCAGCCAGTTCCTCTTTCACGTCTTACATCTCCTATTTCCTCTTATCTCCTCCACCACGTGCGTACTTTGCACGGTTAACGACATGTCTAACGCCTGCATCACTATAGTTCATGCCTGCATGCTCAATTAAAGCAATTGCGCTGTTTCTAACACAAGCTTCGTAAAGAGGCATTTTCACACTAGAAGCAGAATGATAGCTGTACTTAATCTTTTGAACGGAAATTGCTTCATGTGATGTCACGTAACAAGACAGGTTTTCTCCCATTGCTGTAGTCAATATCGTAAGCTTTCTTCTGAATAGTCATGAATTTTGTAACAAAATACGACGAGAAATGAGGTAAATTAAGGTTGGAAGAATTGATATCAAAGTTGAATATTGTAAGCTAATGACAAAGGTGTAATAAGGTCTCATATTAGACAAAAATGTCACTTACATGTAATTCACTAGCTTCTATTACATTCAGATTAATGTTTGAAGATCTGGAATGCACAAGCTCAGTGCAGCTAAAAAAACGAGAATTGACGAGATTCTAACCTAAGACCACAAGCGTAGGAAACCCCTTTCACTAATACCTCAGTTAATAAGTCATAACTTGCACATGACTAATTGTAAGTTTTAATTTTGCATACAAATGACACCATTACGCGTATCTTCAATATGTTATATCTTTTTCTGTTCGAAAACGAAAATATTTACAATGATTTTTTTTCTTTTACATTGGAGGTCCGAGAAAGATAATTTGTGTCTAATAATATGGTATCCTTTCTCAGACAGTTCAATCAAATACAGCTCAATTCCTACAGCAGGCAAAACCTCTTACTCCGTAAGTAAATACTCCTAAAAAGGGGAAACTGCTTCATGAACACTGAAGGGGGCGTAACTAACGAGAAAACGGTAAGAGAGGTCCATGTTAAAAGAGGGCACATTTATGTTTCGTAATTTCACTTCGCAAGTTTATAATTTCACACTTTTCCTTTAATTTCTAAACTGCGCACTACTGTACGCTTAGATGAAAGATAGGTTGTAAGAGCTATAGACTGTAAAATGTTCTCAAAAGATTTATCATCTTTTTTATTAACAACTTTAATTTTCTGAACAGTAAAGAGGAAAAATATTGAGTAAAATTTCAGCTTAGAATGAATTAGCTTAAGCTTTAATCTCACACTGCTAGATCTAATTGCAAGTAGTATTTCGTAGAGACCCCTACTCTATTATAACTGTATCTCACTTTTCCTTTGACGAGAGCAAGGCCTAAGTGAGCATTAGTTTGAAATTCCTCCAGTAACCCAAGATGCATCATATGGACCAGTGTACTCTTATTTCTGAATCAAAAAAATTTATACGCATACAGCAACAATGGAATTTTTTTTATTTGTGCTGTCGTTGAACAAACATTCATCTTGATATGACGGAGGGAAATGAGTTGATATGGTTTTAACTCTCGTTCAGCAGCAGCGAGACTATATGAGACGTGGATTTACCGATTAACGTGGGATCCGAACCAAATGAGGTCCGACCGGGAATACGTAGGGAAATGAGTTTAATTACGGAGGTATACCTAAGATTTAATATCTATGTTGAACATCGCAAGTTAAAGAAAAGCACGTAAAAACAAATATATTTGAAAAGAGTTTCGATTTACAGTTGCTGCAACAACATATGACTCAAAATTGGACTTCTGGAATGCAAAGTATGAGCGTAGCTGAAAGGAAAAATCAATAAGAACGTGTGGTATTAGAAACTAGGACCATCCACGTAGGAGTCACTTACACAAACCATTCATCTAATTGACAATGATGATAATATTTGGTACTATTTTATCCGATGGTTCTATGAAATATAACTTAACTAACACAATAGTAACAAATGTTACTGCCTTAAAATGTCTTCCTAAACAACGGTAAGTTCATTGTATACCCTGTAACTAAGCTACAAGAAGCTTACGTCCCATCTGAACGGCGCAATCATCGAGGCCACTTTTGGAATATAGCTTTCTATTATTTTATACATAGCTAGATGAAGAATAGGTGATTAACGGCATAGAGTTCTCCATGGCTAAATGGATGAAGACAATGTTCGTTATCTAAATGATTTGTGTTAGCAATTTTTTTTTTTTTTGTTAAATTAATTTTACAGATCTTAAGATCTCTCCCTGCCTCCGCAATCATCTAATGCTTTAAGAAAATTTCTCCATCTTAAAGCAAGAACTGCCTTGTTTAGGAACTTTTTTCCTTTGTTTCATAAAATCACAATTTTTGTCATAATACGGACTGCCCAATCATTTTTCTCCAATTCTGAACTTATATATAGAAATCGGCCCTCTCTGACCCAATATTTCAATCTCTCCCTCCCTCTCTCAATGATGTAAATGAACTCATGTGGCTTGGGATCAAGCCTTCAACTCTTGAAACAAAATGTTAGAAATACGCTATTAAAAGTGGGTGAATTAAACTATTTTGAGTAAGTGGGTGAGTGACTAACTGATTAATGCCAGGTCTAAACCTCTTAAGACAGAAAATTCAAATTGCACAGTGTATCTTTCGAAATTAAAGAAGCAACGGGAAAATATAGGATATCTCATTTGTGGATTCATATTTGTAGATATCTCAAGGTAAGAAATGTTTCATTAGATATACAATCTTTATATTTGAAATAGTTAGACATGTTTCAGCTTTTTTAAATATTTGATCTGTATGAAAAAAAAGAATAAGAATAAAAAGGATGGGGATTACAACTGTTTTAATACAAAGGCGATATCAGAATCTTCTAAAGTTGAGACATAGAGTTTAGTATGTTAATAGTGTATTTAAAATAATAAAATACGTTAAAACATTAAGTTTATATTTGACCAAGAAAAGGGGATGAGAAGAAAAAGTTAAACGATTTAGTGTATTAAAAAAGAAATGCATAAGTCAGAAGTTATTAAGGTTAGAGAGTGTGTGTTTCATATTTGGGTTTATTACTTACAGTTAAGAAACATGTTTTCCAGTATTTGTTTTTATATATGTCGTAGAAGGGAAGGTCCTAGGTTGGTAAGGAGTAACTAGAGTTGTCCTCTGTCACAATTATCGATATCACACTTTACTGCAACCATAATTCGCAATCAAGCAAAAAAAAAAAAAAAAAAAAAAGATTTTTCTTTGGCTGAATTATTTAAAGTGGGAGTGACTTCAGCCGAAGCAGTACCTGTAAACCCCCCAAAAATATAATTTTCCACCTCTCCCAATTAAAATTACTAGCTTCATTCAAATGCTGATTGAATTATTCAGGTAGAAATAAAATCTAATTTTCAATTCAAGACTTTTAATAATTATTCTGACTTCTATATGCAAAATGTTCAAACTAAATTCCTTTAGATTTAACTAAATATATCTCTTGAATTTAATAATTTAAGGTAATGAGCACAGATTATTTAAAAAATTTAAAATAGTCGTAACTCTGGATTTAAGCAAATTTAATCTCAACAACTCTTTAAATGTAATAGCTCCTTGACGAACAATACAGACTGCTCTAGAAGGAATAAGGTATAGTCATTTCAATTCTAATTTTTATTCTTCCGGCCTCAGTAATTCTAAACATCCGGAAATGAGAAATCCGGAACTTTAATCCAATTTATCTTATCTTATTAATTTATTTTTCTTTTTTACTTATTTAAACCAAACGGCATTTTATCACTTTTAATTTTACGAATACTATTAATTCCAATTGGGCAATACGTGAGATGAATTTCTACCACTAGTTAATCGACCTCTACTCTACTCAACCATAAACAGTAACATATAATACTCTAATACTCACCAGGGCCGCGGTACTTCAGTGGTAGAACGTTCACCTTTGGTGCTTGGGGATCCGGGTTCAATCCCAGTCCCCGCCAAGTTAACTTTGTGGTGGACAAATACCGTGTCCGTAGGTTTCCTCGGGCTTCTCCCTTTTCCTTTCACTGTCTTTATTCCACCATATCATTCATTATTCATCATAACCGTCTACGTTGGCCTAACCGGCATATGCGCCGGACGTAAAACTTAAAGATTTCATTTCATTTCTAATACTCACCAGATTCAAATATTAATTATAATAAAATCCTTAGACTTTCGTCCTGAGACTTCACTTCACCGCCATGGATTGGAAAATGACTTACTAACTAACTACTAATTGCCATACAAAAAACAGTCAATCCCAATTCTCCTCAAAGTGGAATATTAATTGTAAATTTTCACAATTTAATTTCAAGCACTTTCTGAAGACAGGCAAATTACTTGGGATAAAACATTCGAAACTTTAAGCAAGGTATCCTAAGTACTGTTCAATGCTTTCCATTTATAAATTCTTTCAAACTTCCAGATTTTAATAACGGAAATTACTGCGTAAGAATATTAGAAACCTTAAATATTAATTCTAACCCTTTAACGCAATCACTTAATTCTTGATATTCAAAGTTTTATATCCTGCATTAAATATTTAAAAATATTTCAATTATTAGACCGGATATTAAGACAATGTTCCTCGCAATAACTTTATCAATTCTCAACAAAATTACACTATTTTACTTTAAATTAATGATAGTCAAACGGACTGCCTACTATAGTTATTTAAACGGCAAATCGATTTAACTACCTGCTTTAACCGATTTTACCAACTGTCATTAGTTTGATTACTTTGATAAAGTGGATAGTTTCAAATATCTAGGATCAATATTAACAGAGCAAAATCATATGCACGAAGAAATTAAATGTCGACCAAGGGAGGGAGAGACGAGGGAATTCGTGTTACTATTTGGTTCAAAATCTCTTGTCGTCGCGAATTCTGTCGAGGAATTTGAAGGTTAAAATACACAAAACGATAATCATGCCTGTTGTTTTGTATTGCTGCGAAACATCGTCACTTACTCTGACGAAAGAACATAGACTGAAAGTATTTGAGAACAAGATCTTGAGACGAATATTCGGACCCAAGAGGAACGGGAATGGGGAATGGCGGAAACTTCATGACGAGGAACTACATAATTTATACGGTTTACCCAACATTGTTAGGGTCGTCAAGTCTAGGAGGCTTAGGTGGGCGGGTCATGTAGCTAGAATGGAAGAAAGTAGAAACGCTTTCAAAGTCTTGACTGGAAGACCAATCGGACAACGACCATTAGGAAGACCTAGGCGCAGATGGGAGGACAATATTAAGATGGATCTCGCAGAGATTGGAACACAAAGTAGAAACTGGATGCAGTTAGCTAAGAATAGAAGTCAGTTGAGAGCTTTTGTGAACGCGGCATTGAACCTCCGGGTTCCATAGGTCATACAGTTAGTTAGTTAGTTAGTCATTAGTTTGACCAAAAGTTCTGGGCTCCCTTCCGAGAGAACCCCAATTAGTCACAAGTCACCTAAAGTTTAACATACCCAGCTAATTTTAATATTCTAAACTAATATATTAGACGGATACTTACTACTAAACCCCTATTCCTTTAAAAAATATCAGACTAATTTAGTAAGAACTTTGAGTGACAGCTATTTTTCTCTCCTTTCAACTACTAAGTCACGAAGTAACCTTGTAAACTAATCCATCCGATTTGAACATATTAAAGATACACGAATTAGGCTCCAATTCACTCCCAAACTGACATTATAATGATTAGCAATTTAAACTTTTTAACTTAAACCTCCAGCTCCATTTACATTCCACAGAACACGAGTCTCTACGAGCACAAGATCCACCTGAGAGCAGCCTCACTGCTACGTTTATCCGACAGTAATGACTCAGTCGTCGCTTGCTCGCTTGAACGAAGCCTAATAGAGAGTAAAGACTCCGCCCACTCACCAAGGCCAGTTCAGCACAACCGACAACCACGTCATTACGCGTAAATCTCATAACCTCCAGAGAAGTTGCTTACATCACATCTTACTTCGAAAGAACTCAGCAGGAGAAGCTTGTTTAAAAATCTTAAAAAGTAGAAAAAAAAAAGAATAATATTTTTTGAATTTCATTTAAACGACTTTACAATGTAATTTCAATGTCCTTAGATTTTACATTATTTTCCATTTCCTTTTCTTTTTATTATTTTAAGTCCATAATTTCTTGCATTTCCTTTTCTTTTTTTTTAACTTGGATTACCAATATCTAAAACAGCTTTCGAACGTTGTAAAAATGGCGTGCCCAAAATAAGGTCACATGACAAACCACTAACCACCACCAGATCAATTTCAAAGACCTCCCATTCCTAACGGCAGAGTAACTTCCATAGGTTCGGATACACTTTGACCCATCATAAAATTAAATTTAACTGGTTCAATTTCCTTTCGCTTAATTATACAGTTTCCCACTTTATTAACTAGTTCGGAAGATATCAAACACAAACTAGCTCCACTGTCGACACAAAAAGCAACTAAGTTACGTCCAATATCACCCAATATAAAAGCTTCTGAGGTATTCGAGTCACTGGAATTATTTTTAAGAGTCCGACCACCATTGAACCACTGACCGGATCCTTCGAAGATCGAAAATTTTTTCACCATTACCATTACGCTTTTCGTTACGGTTATTATGTTTATCAAATGTATTATTCATATACTTTAATTCTCTATTTTCCCTTTCAGAAAAGTATTTTTTCCAACTGTATTTTCCCTTTCAAAATTCTTACCATAATTGATAAAATACGTATTATTCTTTCCCTCATGCTTAACAGCATTAATATTATTACAATTGCTGGAATAATTTTGAGATCTACCCTTATATGTAACCTTATTACTTCTGGACATAGTGAGTTGAAAGTTAATAGCAGCAAAAGTTAATAACAGCATTTTTATTTTTAATAACACTAAGCTAAGCTAATTCCTTTTTAGATGGCTTATAACGATCGAAATTATCAACCAAATGTCTCATTTCTTCAATTTATTTCCGCATCATGTATCCAAAACACTTGAATTTATACTCCGGGTTCATACCATGACATAAAATTTGAATAATTTCTGTTTCAGAATGTCCTACTTCTAAAACCTTAGCACCATTAAACACTCTATCAGTATAATCCAATATGACTTCATTTGCTTGCATTATCTTCTAAACTCTGGTGTTAACCAAATGACTACGTAATATCATAGAAATAAACTTGAATACCAGACAATGTCTTAATTGAATCCAAGGAAGTTGACTTCCAATACCATGCATAATTTCTATATATAAGCAACCAGTAGTTTTAACTGAAACAACATATAGTAGTATTGTCAACGGAAAATTATAATGAAAACTGAAATCATTAATCGTCAATAAAAGTTCGAAAACCTGAAGACCATTTGAGCCATCAGAGATTTTGAAACGAGCAAGTCTTTTATCAACAATTTTACATATTTGATTGAAGATGTACTTATCTATATACATAGTCATTGATTCAGAAGAGTTTCAAACTCTTACATTATTTTGATAATGATCATTTACTTCATTACAATTTAAACATGTTGTCTTAGTTTCCACATCATCTAAATTTCCATATTTACTTTTAATGTCATATTTTTGCTTCAAATTATTTTCAATCCCAGAATCAATTTCGCTTTGATCACCTAAAAGATTATAATATGTTAAGGGGCTACCTCCAATGTTTTGAAAACCTTCTTTATTACATGCCAAACAAAGACAAGTTTCGTTTTTTACCTTTTTGTTTACAACGTTTCAGTTTCATTACAATTTCCTGACCAAACTTCTAATTAAGGATTAACTGACCCCATGGGATTCAAATCTGACATTCGATTCAAAAAATCCCTCGAGCTATTACACTGTTCCAGATTACTAGCTTCGGTTTTCTCAAGTTTTACCTTATCACAAACAAAAGAACCTGGCATCGTATTTCCTGCCTTAGCAACACTACCACTCTACTAGGCTCATTCAATTCTACTCTAGATTTTAATTCTGTATCGTTAATTTTGGAATCAGATAAAGCAAACGATATATCTTGAACATCTCTAGGTTCAATTTTATTTTGTTTATGCTTACGTTTTTCTACAAAGTTAGGTCAAACTAAATATTTGCTATCTTCAGGCCTACTGTGACGAATTGTTTTAATTTTTCCAAAATTGCATCCAATTTCCAAAATTGCAACTTCCAAAATCTAAAGAATTTAATGCACTGCTACTAGAACTTGATGATGATTCTACTCTATAAGCATCAATTCTTGCTATCACTTCATCGTCATCTAGTTGACGTAAACGTGGATCATTAATATCTTCTATTTCAACCACCGAATATTCACGAATATATTCTATACTCATATGGGTCTTACCTTCCGATAAATCTGAGTATGACATGTTGATCACAAAAAGCAAATATAACAAATAAATATAGGAATTATAGAAAATAAATGTCATTGAAATATGTGGCAAAATAAAGGAATCTACACCAGAACCACTACTGTATGATCTACTCTCAAAAGTAAATAACCCACTACACATCCAAATTCTTATAATTCATATAAAACAATTAATAAATACACATAAATTACAAATAATAATTTTCCAAAAAGGTTTATGAAAATTCTTTATTAAACACAATGCAATCTTTAGATGTTAGATAGCATTAGCTGGATTGCGTCACTCAACAGCAACCTTTAAATAATCCAATTTTATCTTATTACGATTAAACATTATGAAATCTGAATTTGTACGCGAATATTATTTTTTAAAGAACACACTAACGCTCTCTCAAGCTCGTACACCCAGACTCAAAAAACATTCATTACGGTTTCCACAACTCAAATCTAAGTCTTCAATTTCAGGATTTCAGTCAAATTCAAACTTACTACTCAAAATTTTACAGCCGTTCTGTGTAATGTCCAAGCATTAACTATTTCCCTATTGTAATACCCAAATCATCATCAAAATTACCTTGAATTAGCTTTAATTACAACTCCGGAAATTCAATTTTGAATTAAGTTGACCTGAACGTGAATTTTAAATGTAAACCACAAACAATGTCATTCTTAATTTATACTGTAATTCCGAATCTAAATATGAAATTATTGTATTTTTCTCTCTAATAACATCTAACGTTAGGGAACTAAAACAATATATTTTTTTTTAAATTCGTTACTTGAGAAAAATTTAAATTTACTAAATTCTAAAAAAACAATTATACTAATTTCAACCAACATCTAACTTTCTAAACTCCCCGTCCAATATTTATTCTTTTAACAAAAATATCAAGCGAGTGATTACTGTCTGATAAACTATTTGTCACAATTATCGATATCATACTTTACTACAACCATAATTTGCAATCAAGCAAAAAGAAGATTTTTCTTTGGTTGGATTATTTAAAGTGCGAGTGACTTCAGCTGAAGCAGTCTCTCTTAGCTGCACATGTAAACCGCCACAAAAATAAACTTTTCCAGCTCTTCCAATTAACATTACTAGCTTCAATCTAATGATGATCGAGCCCCACAGAGTGAACTTTGTGGTGGACGTGGGTTTTCTCGGAGTTCTCCCGTTTCCTCCCACTTTCCTCAATTCCACCATTACATCCATTACTCATCATCACCGTCTCCTTTAGCCTAACCGGCATAACCGTGGGACGTAAAACTCAAAGATTTCATTTCATTTTTTCTAATGCTGATCGAATGATTCATGTAGACATAAAATCTAATTTTCAATTCGACTTTTAATAATTATTCTGACTTCTACACACAAAACGTTCAAACTAAATTCCTTCAGATTTAACTAAATATATATCTTGAATTTAACAATTTAAAGTAATGAGCACAGATTATTTAAAAAATGTAAAATAGTCGAATTTAAGAAAACTCTGGATTTAAGAAAACTTAATCTCAACAACTCTTTTAAATATAATAGCTCCTTGAGAAACAATACAGACTGCTCTAGAAGGAATAAGGTATAGTAATTTCAATTCTAATTTTTATTCCTCCGGCCTCAGTAATTCTAAACATCCGGAAATGAGAAGATTGGAAATTTAACTTTAATCGAATTTATTTTATCTTGCTTATTTATTATTCTTTTTTACTTATTTAAACCAAATGGCATTCTACCACTTTTAATTTTACGAATACTATTAATTCCAATTGAGTAATAGGTGAGATGAAATTCTACCACTACTTAATCGACCTCTATTCTACTCAACCACAAGCATTATTATATAATACTCTAATGTTCACCAGATTCAAATATTAGTATTATAAAATCCTTACACTTTCATCCTGAGACTTCACGTCACCATGGATTGGAAATTGACTTCTTAACTAACTACTAATTCGCATACAGAAATGAGTGAATCCCAATTCTTCTCAACGTAAAATGTTAATTGTAAATTTTCACAATTTAATTTCAAGCACTTTCTGAAGACAGGCAAATTACTTGGGATAAAACATTCGAAACTTTAAGCAAGGTATCCTAAGTACTGTTCAACGCTCTCCATTTATAAATCCTATAAAACTTCCAGAATTTAATAACCGAAATTACTGCGTAAGAATATTAGAAACCTTAAATATTAATTCTAACCCTTTAACGCAATCACGTAATTCTTGATATTACAAGTTTTATATCCTGCATTAAATATTTAAAAATATTTCAACTATTAGACCGGGTATTGAGACAACTTTCCTGGCAATAACTTTATCAATTCTCAACAAAATTACCACTGTTTTACGTTAAATTAATAATGGTCAAACAGGCTGCCTGCTATAGTTATTTAAACGACAAAGCGATTTAACTATCTTCTTTAACCGATCTTACAAACTGCCATTAGTTTGATCAAAAGTTCTGGGCTCCCTTCCGAGAGTACCCCAATTAGGCATAAGTCACCTAAAAAATTTAACATACCCAGTTAATTTTAATATTCTTAACTAATATATTAAACGGATACTTACTACTAAACCCCTATTCCTTTTTTTTAATCAGACTAATTTAGTAAGAACTTTGAGTGACAGCATTTTTCTCTTCTTTTAACTACTAAGTCACGAATTAACCTTGTTAACTAATAAATCCGATTTAAACATATTAAAGATAAACGAATTAGGCTCGAGGTCATTCCCAAGCTGACATCATATGTTTAGTAATTTAAACTCTTTAACTTAAAACTCCAGCTATATTTAAATTCCACAGAAGACGAGTCACTACGAGCACAAAATCCAGCTAAGAGCAGCATCACTGCTACGTTTATCTGAAAGTAATGGCTGAGTCATCGCTCGCTCGCTGAACGAAGCCTGATAGAGAGTGAAGACTCCGCCCACTCACCAAGGCCAGTTCAGCACAACCGACAACCATGTAATTACGCGTACACCTCAACCTTCAGAGCAGTTGTTTACACCACACCTTACGTCGAAAGAACTCAGCAGGAGAAGCTACTTTCACAATCTTAAAAAGTAAAAAAAGTAATATTTTTTGAATTTCATTTAAACGACCATTACAATGTAATTTGAATGTCCTTAGATTTTACATTATTTTCCATTTTCTTTTCTTTTTATTATTTTAGGTCAATAATTTCTTGCATTTATTTTTCTTTTTCTTTAACTTGGAACATGTACACGTTATACCTGTTATTAGTCCATAATTAAGTTGTGATATTTTGGAAAATCGTACATTAGAGACATCTTGTATTTGTATTTTAAATTTAACATAATTAAACACGTATCTCATCTTTTTTTTTGAAATGTGGTCTACAATGAAAGAGAAACTAGTGATTCCCTAAAATACTTATGAAAAGCACTCAAATTTTGTCTGCTTCTTCCAAGTTAAGCTGAATTCTATATGAAAGGTACAAATTGAAGAAATGAAAATATTGTCGACAGTAACAAGCAATGAGAGACTTTGCTACTTTTTAAATATTTATAGCAATATATTTCGCTGAAAGGATTATAATTCAGTTTCGATTCAAATTGCGAAGCCGAAAATATTAATATACTGTACTGTATAAAGAAGAATGAAAAAATCATAGTTTAACTCCACGTTTTTTTTTGTTTTTTTTTGCTGATAAGGCAATATTCCTTAATTCTCAATACATAAAATTCCGTGTATGATATGAGAATATTAATATTTCTTTTAATTTATGCATCTTGTTCCAGGTTAACAGTATGATAATAGTACAATTTAGCTTAGATAAATTTAGTCTCAGCACTGTTGTGCCGATGATTTCCACTTAATTCATTTAAGAACCATATTTAGTAATAATTCACTTAGGTAATTTAAACTCATTTTCTTCTTTTTCAAGTACAATACAAAAGATTTCAACTACAATTTAAGAAGACCAGAACCTAGTATTTCTTCTCGAAAATCTCTACAGAATAATCACTTACGAAAGTATCCTCATGGTAAGTACGTTTGTAACTATAAATGTTTCAAAATATTTATCGAGTACCATAAGCGCTTAAACAGTAGCCAATCGAAACTATAAATATATGACCTATACGTACTTGCCTGGAAGAAGCTTAATCAAAAACACAAAATAGCTGGGTAACTACACAAAATATATTTCTGAAACTATTTCTAAATTTATTTCTAAAATTTCTTAGTTACATGTTTATTCAGAAAATCATAATAATGAAAGTTTATCGTGTTATGTTAGATGTACAACTGATTTTCAAACTCTACAGACAGTGAATCTTTCCGTATAAGAAAATAGTTCCCTGTAATACCACATAGTAAAGTCCTTATTAGCTGCCAGAACTTAGTATTTCCAAACAACCTATTCTACTACTCGATTAAGACATGGTTATGTCCGGCATTAATTAGACAACTGGGAATGGAAAATCATGCATCATTAACAGACGCTAACTGAACATGCAATTAATGCAGCTATGTACTCTGAACATTCAGAACAAAAATTGTTTGACTATTTAACCATAGAACTGATGACTGTAACTTGTAAGGGTGTTTCTTGCATCAAGGCAATAGAAAACTACATATTGTTAATACCATACATAAGATCGTTATTCGATATTAATTTGAAATACTCTTCACCCATTGCATCTTCGTACAGAAGTTTTGTATTCCTTAGACAACCATCCGCTGGAGTGGCCGTTTCAAAACCTTGAAGAGATTATCAACGTACTGAATGACCTACCTTGTTTACTTACAAGTTTTAGCATATTGAAATATATTCTAGATACTCAATTAATATATATCTTGGTTAAATTCAGATTATTATTCAGTTAAGTTGAACAAACAATGTTTCAGATGATGAAACGTATTTAATTATTCAAATTATCTTGCGTGGTCTTTTACTTCAACCCGAGAGCACTATCATATGATATTCTATTCCATAAGCAAATCTTCTTTTGAATACGGAATTTATAATTCGCGATTACTGTTCAGAATTTAAATGTACATAATACTCACCTAATAATGCTATTGATTTAATATTTTTTGATTTTTTAATTATTTATGTACTGAACTGTACAGTTACAGGAACTTTCTTCCAATTTCCCCCGGAACTTACAAAGAGGCACGGCGACACATTCGAGAGAGCTAGGAATTATCCGTTTTTGGTGCTTATACGGAGAAGTAAAATAAACTATCCTTCGTGTCTTGGGAGTTTTATTAATGTATCTCATATTATCACATCAGCAAATTGCTTGAGAGGGTAAGTTTACTTTCAAGTTTCCATTTTTCATAGACCAATATAATTAAGTACGTAAGAAATGACACTGGAAATTACATTTACGAAATTATATTTTTGACAAAATCTAAAATTTCTATATATTAGTAACAAAATTTTGGTCTCACGTTGCTGAAAATAGAAAAGAAAAATCTAACTAATTCTTAACACTTGAACAATAGTTACTACCTAATTACTTCATGCTCACTCTCTAGATGATTCTCAAAATAGAATTTACTTCTTATTTAACTATAGTTTATAGATTACTTATGTCGAAAATATCTTATATATGTGTGAATTCACGTATTATGGATTTATACACAGTATGTAAGGCACTATCTCTATGCATTATTGTAGAAGTATTTTAAGGTAATTTAGGTAATAGCCTACAGGTTTACAGAGAATAAACATAACTGATTTCTAGTTATTTACTTTAGATTGTTTTTCTTGATAGGATATACAAGTGACGACGCCAGCTTTAAGTTCTTAGGGCAGCAAAGGAGGGGCAGATACATTTCCGGGGAGGCGGGTATTTGCCATATCAAAAGTGACATATTTATTACGTTTGACTTATTTGATATTACATTGTGTATTTCGTTGCTGTTTTTATATTAGACCTATACGATTATAAATTAAAGTTATTCCAAGTAAAATTTGTAACTAACAAATAAATAACATCTGCACATGAAATATTTTCAATGAAACTTTTGAAGCCTAAACATCAATTGAATTACTTTCGCGTATACTACGAGTAACACATTCGTCTAGTACTATATGCTACGTATCTCTCTCTCTCTCTCTCTCTGTATATATATATATATATATATATATATATATATATATATATATATATATATATAGAGAGAGAGAGAGAGAGAGAGAGAGAGAGAGAGAGAGAGAGAAATTTACGAACAGCTGCTGAAAATGCAGTAGTCCAATCCAGAAGGAGTGTAGGTACTAGGTAGAAAAATGACACCGTAGTTTAGAAAAACATGTCTCTGTATGTACAAATACAAAAATTTTCATATTGATAATGAAATTCTAATTGTTTGTCAGGAATCTGAAGTGATTATGTGCGCCCGAACAGATAATTTCGCGAACATCCAGATCCTATCTCTTATAACATCTTTGTTCTACCAAGGAAAGTCACCGAAGTAAATTAATTTGAAAATCAGTGAATCACCACGGAACTCTCCTTCGTTATATTGGTGAAGAAGTTAGTGGCTTAGTATAAACGTGGCGATTTCTCAACAAATTATGCTTTACATCCAGGATGATTGAAAGCAATGAATCTTCCCGAAATCGTGGATGCAATTTGTAACATTTTTCTGGAAATTGCAGCATTTCAGCCAGTGGTGGATATAGCCCGGGGCCGGAGGGCCTCGGCCACCCCAGTTTTTGTGTGACAAAAATAGTTTAAGCTACTATTTATATATTTTTAAAGTGTATAGTAAACTCACAATATACTTATTATAGTCTGAGGTCTGCCTGCACCCCGCTTTCTCAGTTTTTACTTCTCAGTAAAACTTGTGTCAGATATTCTGGGCATTTCTTTGGAACCCGCCAGTAGCATAACTCAGAATGGCTTGTGTATGCTCAAGTTCTCGACAGAATGGTTTCCCAAAATATCTGTCAGGAGAATATAATAGTGACGGCATTAACAGAAGTCTTCTTCCAATTTGACAATAATGCTGATCAATTTTGCTCACAAATAGTAACCATGGACGAAATATGGTTTTACCACTATGATCCTGAAACGAAACAACAGTCAATGGAGTAGCAGCACTCATTTCTCCATCGCCTTAAGAAGTTCAAGACACAGAAGTAGGTTGAGAAACTGTGTGCAAGATTCTTCTGCGATAAGTCTGGAGTAGTACTCATAGACTACCTCCACAACTGTCAGATATTTAATCCAGAATTTCTACACCACTTACAAAACTGAAAGAAAATTCAAAGTTCGGCGTAACGCCGCGGAAAATGAAAATGAAGGAATTCTGTTCCTTCAGGAGAATACACCTCTTCATCAAGCCCCTCCGAACACAACTGACCTTGCATAATCTAGGATTTCAATGTCTAGATCATCATTCTTTTTCTGCAGATTTAGCTCCGTCTAACTATTACGTGTAATTATTTCCTAAACTTAAATAACAGTTGAAAGATCTTACTGGGGTAGTGCTAAGAACAGTGGTGCGAGGAAATGTTCAAAATTTTAAACTTTTCTGCAAAAACTGGAGCACACTAGAAGGTAGAATATTGACTCTCGGGGGAAGTGTAGAAGAAGTAAAACTTCACCATTTCCCGTGCAGTCCTTCTGGGTTGGGCTACGAATTTTTCAGCAGTTCCTAGTCAGTATGGTAGACGTCACGTCAGAACTTTAAGAAAAATATCTAAGGAAGCACTAGTATAAACCAATTACTAACTCAAGATCAGCACTCTGACAATACGTTTTCTGGGAATCAATTTAGTTCCATAAATTTTTTAACATTTGCAAGAAGGGAAAACACAACTCTTTTTATCACCTTAAAAAAAATTAAGCCCAGGTAGTTGCAAACTAAGCTTTAATAAGCACATCCTCTGAATATTGAAAGCCGAAAATAAGGTTTCAGAAAAAAAAGAAGTATAGAACATTTAAATAAAATAAAATATGAAACTGAAAACTTCAAACCTGGATAAATACAAACAAGTTACATAACTGGTTTTACCTTTCTTTTGTTTCCAATCGAAGTTGATCCAATGAGAAGAAAACAAGTCGAACAATCTACTATTGTTCGCTAGGCACAATAATTAAAAATCATAAGAAAGAAGTATAACTAAAATTTACCTCAAAAGGCGCTAAATTAGAAACCAGGAAAATGCGTGCATACCCAGACGCTCAAAGAAGAAAGCTTGAGGACGAATCTGCCACATAGTAGATGTATGGAAAGTGTACCATACAATTTGACAATGAGATTGGTTATGATACTGATATAAAATAATACATGTAGAATGTTTAATGATTGAGGAGTCTGGAGGCAGTCAGGGGGCAGAAGTAGCTACAAGGGGGCGCTCGCCTCCCTTGCCCCCCTGTGGCCTCGTCACGTTGATATACTCAAATCTATTTCAACATCTCTCTCCTGGATATATGGATAGCGAACGCACCTTTGTCGCGGAAGGACCCAGTTTAATGCTCGGCAATACCTATGTTACGTCGTTCGAATTGCATTCAATCTCTAAGGCAGGCGTCGCTGTTGAAAGGGACATAAACCTCAAATAAATAAATTCTAATCTCCTTTTAAGTCTGTTTAAATACACAATTAACGAATTACATTAAGCTGCTCTTTCTGCATTCTATGTTTCTTTCTATCAAGTCTCTTCCTTAAAAAAACATTTGACCTTTTTCCATTTTTTACACTATATTTATATTAACACGCGCTATGTAGTTCAAGATAATTTAATTGTCTACTGTTATCTGCTTCTTAATATGTCAAATGTCTTCGTCGAAACTTGGAGTTTAAAAGTTTAGCACATGTCAAAACAAATTTCCAGAATCAATTACCTCAATTCAGATACACGGAACGAGTCATTGATCTTGAATATTGTTTGTTGCTAAGCCACAATGAAGTTCTATTTATTACAAATACAACTACGACAGATTATTACATATTTCTCATCTAGATCTTAGAGGAAAACTTACAATACCTCATTGATTAGTCAATATTACGAACTATTGAGCTTCAGTATCGAAAACACCCAACTTTTGGAGGCTTCTACTAAAGTAATAACGCAAGTGAGATGGGCAGTCTAATGCACATCCAAACACCTAAGTGTCAAATATTATGCCCATGATACAGATCATATCCAATAAACAGGAAGAATGTTAAAGTGGGTTGAATACTTGATTTTCTCAAAGGGCTTTGTTTAAAAGGTGCTTATACTCCTTAGATAGGTACCAGATTCAATGATATAAAATGCTGAAATGCACTTTCCAATTGGTATCAAATAAAAAAATAGTTTTACACACTTATAAGTGCCGTACGACATCTTATACAAGGAAAACGTAACTTTAAACGTGAGGAATTTTTAAATAGGTTACAGCTGCAAAGAATTAACCGATTCTATTAGCGTCAATAATTTCAAGCTATTCGTTTTATAATAATCTGAATATGACTAAACGTTAATTTTACTGATTTGTTATTTTAAATGAGACTGCAAAATGATATCAAGAACATTAATCTGCTTAAACTTCTCTGTAATGAATATTCCCGTCCTACATTAGAATATGTATCCATAATCAAGGACCCTAGTAAATGAACAACGCACACTTCTAGGTCAATTGAATCCAAAAATGTGCGTTAGTTAATTTATTATGATATCGGAATATATCATCAGTACGAAACAAAAATGTTGCATTTCTATCAAGTTGTTCCTTTTAGGATTTCTACTCTTTGAGAAACATTTTAGACTTCCTCACAAACAGCTATTTCTTCCTTATTATTCATCATAGTATCATGATTTATACCTAATTTCTCTCAGGATAGTGCATACCTTCCTACGGTACTCCTTGCTTGTCCATATTATCCACCAAAAACGGAAAATCGAAAAAAAACTTGGAGATTTTTTGGAATTAAAAATCTTTCGCAATTTTTGTGCCCTTCTGTGCCGGGCTTCGGTTCACGCAGGGATCTCTTTCTCTCTCAGAAAATACGTGTTATGTACGTAATACGTGTGCAATATTTCAGTCTCCTATCTTGAAAAGAGAGATCCGCGGAAATTTTTTAATGTTTGAAGGTGAGCCATTTTTATATATAAACATAAGAAAAATAATTTTAAAATGTAGGGGAGAATAGGCCAATGGCGAACAAGTGGCGAATGCAGTACTCCTACTTTGCAAACGAATCTTGTAAATATAAAATGGCAGCTACAAGTACTGGCCCATTCGGATGCAACGTGAATCCCTCCCCGCGCCCCAAGCCGCCATTTCGAGGCAAGGAATTGGAGTGATCGGAACAAATGTTGGTTTGCGTATTCATGTTGTGATATTCGGTTGGTCTAAACTTGCAGGTAAGTCACTGACATGTATTTTCTGCTTTTGTATTGTACTAAAAATGAAAGTACGCTTTGTTGTGAATGCAATAAGCTAATTCCTTGCTTTGGGCTTGATTATATTTGATGTCATAATAAAAAAAAATCATGGCGGCTGTGTGTGGCAATACGGAACAGTGTTCGGCAACTGTTTGGTATTGCGCGAAACTGTTTACTATTGTTTTTCTCTCGTCCAAAATGATATTTTCCACACATTTGTACAAAAGAAGTTCTGAATACAGCGTCAGTTGACCAAAAATGAATTACACTATAGCGCATATTAAAAATGTTGCACTCTGGAATATATATTGTAAGAGCTAGTTTAAATTGTTTGAGGTTAGGTGAGAAACTTTCACTGAAGTAAGCAGATGAAATAGCGTTACAAGAAATTGCTTTGTGAATTGCTTTTGTTCTTTATTGTGGTAACATAAATTTACATAAGCCTATATACAGTTAAAGAAATTCTTCAATGGTAGCACACAAGCGCATTCATGTTTTGCAATCGGCATTGCTAAAGGAGCCCTGCCTTGCGACGGCAGTGCATCCTATCAGGTTTTTCGTAGTATTCCTCAGTGCCCCAGGCGAATTCCATAATCGTACCTTCTATAAGGACCGGACCTTTACACATCCTTGACATTCTTCTTCCCTAAGCCGTAGGCCTTCATTGAGAAGAATCCGTTCTCCGTCAAATGTTAGATATATCCAACTTATGTGCTTCTGAAACTTCACACCCAGATCATCAAGAAGTCCACTCCTGGATGCAGTGGCTATTCCCGCAACTTGCAGGCAGATACCAAAAACTCCGACTTTGCTTCACAAGTACCAGTTTCATTTACTACAGCTTCTCCTATTCCGACCACACGTCAGGTGAAAAATAAATCTCAGGGGGAAATGAAAAACAGCACAGTAAGGTTCTACCTTCTACACCAACTAAGGAAAAACTTCAGAAAAAAGATGAAATAAGGTAAAGAATAAACAGCGGGTTGAACCTAAGAAAGTCCACATTCAAGCCCAAAGAGACCAACGGACAAAACAAAGTTGAACTCGACGATCGTAAAGACTCTAAGAACTGGGCGTGCAATAAGAAACAAGAACAGCAGTTTTTACTCATGTGAAGAAGAAGAAGAATGCGATAACGTAGACTATAAGTGACAGGAATCTTCAACTGACGAAGATGATAATGAATTTGACGTAGCTAACTTGAAAGATACTAGTGAAGAAATCTGTTCTGTTTGTAATCAATTCAGCAAGAACAAAGAATTGTGGTATCAGTATAGTTTCAAGATCTTGTTTCTAAGGAAAAATAATTTCGGTGCACAGATAAGAAATGGTTTCTGAGATTTAAGAAAGTATTTTTAACAGTGTAGAGTCATGGCTGAAACTGCACTTTCTTTTAAGTATAATGTACCATTTCCAACGGTACTATTCGCATGGTCGTGTCATACAACTGAACCGGAAAAATCGTGAGAAACCGGAACACTTTCTAACAAAATTACCCTCTCGGAACATTTGCATCCCTTGGGCCAGGCCCGGTTTAACATAGGGATCAGAAAAATTTCAAAAATTCCCGAAGTCCACACAGTTTGTATATGTTTCAATCTGATATCTTGGAAACTATAGGCGTGAAAAAAAAATGAAATTGCTTTACGAAAAAAATGTCTTGCCCTTTCGCCCCCATTTGGCACCGCCAAGTTGACCATCTAGTTCCAAGACGCGACTGAGGTGCTCTTTGGTCCATCCTTTACTAGGCCATTAAAGAAACCGACTTAAATACCTGTTATAGAATCTAAATAAGCGGTGAAAAAGATAATACACTATGGTAACAAAAGTTACCAAAAGTCCTAAAAGAGAAACTTTCTGCAAGAATATTTATTTTCTTTTGTGTATTCAAACGAGATTATCCAAAGTGAGATAGGTTCACATAAATTACTATCACAAATCCCCTAACATTTTCCGACAAGGAAATATGTTTGTATTTACACACATTTCACGAGTTAGTACAGTTCCGAATGTATTTGTTGTTTCGCCTATTAGAAGAATGTGAACTTCGTGTACTTAATTTATGCTCGTCAGAAATAATTTATCTGGTTGTAAAATGAAATATGTAGCTGTTAAACAATACGTTTTTATTAGTGATAAAACGATAGAGATTTTTTGAAGGTTTAATTTCTCTATTATAAACTTTCTGTGGTTTGGAATATGAGAAGTGATGTATATCTAGTGTTAGTGTTCAGCGTGCATTCCGTAGACATTTTGCAACTGGACAGAGAGCTCACCAATGAATTCTGAGATGGTATCGGCAGTTAAAGAATATTGGCTATCTGTTTAAACATAAAAGTGCAGAACATATATTGTTTCCGAAGACATAGTCTCGCATAAGGAAATATGGCGCGTCAGTCAAGAGCTTGATATTCCACAATCAGATGTATGGAAGATTTTGCTTGTCCAATTGCGAACGAAACATTACCACATACAAACATTACAAACGTTACAACCGGACGACATTCCCAAATAAATGAATTTTGTATTTGCATTCAGCACGCTATGAAGAACGATATATTTGTTGATCTTCTGTTGTTTAGTGACAAGTGAATTCCATTTAAGAGGCCTCATCACTGTGAAATTAAAGTAACATGCAGAAAATGTGTAACACATTCAAAAAATGTGAAGTTTCAGACATACAATAATGTTGTAAACGTTCGATTTAGCTTCCTTTCATCACGCGACTCTTGCCTATGCTGTATTCTAGTTCCTCCCACACCACGTTAGCATATCCCTATCAATGGTCCTAAATGCAGATATAAAACGGTACTGAAGTTCACCCAAAGTTATTGGTAGAGGCGCATACACTGAGCCTTGAACTCCCTCCCACCACCGAAAAAATCACTGAATTGAAGATCAGGATATTTAGCATACTATTTAAATGTTCTAAGCAATCATCAGCAAATGACGTGCTAAAAGTTCATTTCCACTATAATATGCCAATGGCTCGGTTACTAGAGTTGAAATATAACATTTTTGGGATCATCTCTCACTTGTGGGGCAAAGGGGAACTGTAAATTACCGAGAAATTACATGTGTCCTCACAGTGTTCTCCAAGAAGAAAAACTTACCTTATATCTTTGATTAAACTCTGAAGAAAAATTATTCACATTTGAGTAATCTCATTCATGTTACACATAACGTTAGGAGGTTTCGTACCTCAAAGATAAATATTCTCATGATTACCCTCATCAGAGTATCTATGACTGCGAAACTAAAATACCGCTAATTTTAGAGTATTTATGTGATATCTTCAAATAGATTGAAGATAATTGAAAAGTGGAACAAGACCTCCATAGACAGTATTATTTTGCGTGTGATACCATTATTACTATTCATTTATTTGCTTTCGATTTGCAGACATTTAGAAAATCGGCATTTATTTTTGCGTTTCTAAATAACAGCAAACGAAAAGCTACTAGGTAAGTCGGGACAACGGTACATCATGCAAAATAACATCGTCTATGGAGGTATTGATCCATTTTCGATTATTTTGTTTAATGTTTAGTATTTGTGTTGAATATTTAATGTAAGGGATTCCTACTTGTTTTGTCATATGTTCGAATCCCGACCATTCTTATTGATTTTTCTTCTATCCACGCTCTTACTATGCACTCGAAAAGCTCAGTTTTTAAGTAAATGTGGTTGCAGCTACTTTAAGATGAAATTATATTCAAATATGATATTTTTTTATTACTTGATGTTCTTTAACTTGCGACGTTTCAATGTTGATATTAAATCCTACTACCTTTCTGTAATTCATTTCCCTACGTCATATTATGCTGAATGTTTGCACAAAAACGTCAGTCGGGCGGTAATAAAAATTCATTGTTACTGGTATATATATATATATATATATATATATATATATATATATATATATATATATATATATATATAAAGCGTTTGTCTCAGAGAATATAGAGTACAAGCACTCCTGGAGGAAAGTCAAACGTATTTAGTATATGTGTAAATTACCATCTAAGCGAGTTATTGTGGGGTGTAAGACACTGAAACCATCTCAAGGAGGGGAATAGATGACATGTAAAAGATATTGGAATGCAAAATATAATAGGATGCAAAAGATATTGGTGTGGAATTCATAGTTTTCTTGTTCGAAGAGATGAATACTGGCACTTCAGGTGAATGATCCTCACTTACTTTAGCCCTGCATAAGTGGCTTTATAAAAATATTTTTCTTTTCAAATCTGATTGCTTAAAAAACTGTTCTTCATCTTTTGTTTGTAATTATTTTCTATCTCTGAGTTATAATGACAGATTTTTTCTGTTTATGTTTTATTGTTCTGTACCTTCTATATTCTATACGTTTGAAAAGAACCTTATGAGGACTCAGCGCCGCATTCATATACACATAATGTAGGCCATGGCAGTCCAGAAACGCCTGCCCCAGATATCACTACTTAACTGTAAATTTTACGTATTTTAGAGATGGTGTTAGACATTTTAGTACAGTTTGTCCTCATATTGAATTTTGGCCCCTCAAAAAATTTTCTATTTCTCAAAAAAAAACTGCCTATACCCAGATTTTAGCTAGTGATCAGGGAATAATGCAACAACTCCCCAGAAATCATATACCTGGTAGGTCCGCTTGTGACACCAGTATCTGTACATTTCAAGTTTTCACTCCCAATGTATTGAAACTCATGCCAAAGATACGGTTTGGAAATCTTCATTGGTTCTCCCCTCTAAACCTCATGCCCATGTGTCCGATCTTGGATATATACTACATCTGGAATGGCGCTATTTATGTCACGGATTGTAACGCCCCTTTCCGCCCAGTTTCACCACCTCCCAAAATCAGAACAAAAACTAAAATAATAATATAAAATTAACAAAAATAATAATTCCGTTCAGGAAGATGCTTCACCTAGAAGAAGAAGCTTGTCGAAAAGCTAATCTGCCACTGTCAAAAAGAGCTCGTCCCAGTATTTCTTTGGTCATAAATAACACTGGAAACAAAAAAAAACTTGATAAGTCAAATACCAAATATAAATTTTTAACAATATTTTATTCAACAAAACTATGGTAGTGTATATGTACTATGACGTTAGCATAACACTTATACACATTTCCTTACAGACTGTAGTAACAATAATACGACGAACTTAACGTAAAGCAAAAATATATATAAGCAAAAATTTTTTATTCTTAAGGTCTCAATTCACTAAAAATAAAAAATTATAAAATCTATATTGAAATTATTGTATTGAAAAAAATTTAAATATTTAATATACAAACTTCAAAGAATTTGCTTTCTTCAGCAAGTATTTCCTCCAAATATATCAACTAAACCAGACAATTGAATTTTAATAGAAGCTAAATATAATTAAAGACAAATTTTTCTAAAGATAATTCCTTTTCATTTAGTAATATCAAGAAAGGTGATTAACTCAGAATCAATTCATAATAAACTTTAGATAAACTTCAAATTTATGCCAGATAAGAAAATTTAATAATATCACGTCATATTTAGAAAAATCCGCAAAAATATCGAGTACTTTCCAAACCATATATCCAAAAAAATATACTAAAGGAAAGTAATATACAAGAAAAATATTGGACCAAAATGCGGGATTTCATATTTTACTCGGAAAAAGCGAAAAATTCCACGATAGTTAAAAAAAATTAGCTTTCACTAAAATGGAACGAAGTATGAATTTTGCATACATTGGAATAACACAAAAGGTGGATTTCAATTTCACAACCCTTACCAAAAGCACATTCAAACGAAACCATAACAAATATATACTAAGATTGGTTTCACTCACCTCAATAACTTTCTCAATCGGGTTACACACTGAAATCACATTTCAGTTTTATCTACAATTAATCTTTAGTCATTTTAATAAGTTGGAAAGTGGAAAAATTTCTGGGAAATCCTGTATTCAACAAATAACTCTATAATCAATCAGGGTTGCCATCATCCATTGTGTATTTCACCACTTTCTTCACACAAAAAAATTCACTAAACTTTAATATGTTTACTATATCTGAAATCCAATTCTTTAAAGTATTATATCGCAATTCAAACTGAATTGTAGAACTAAAAAAATCAATAATTATAAAACAAATGTGTTCACTGGAAGTCCCTTCATCGACCACTCACAGATCACATACAAATTATAAACCACAAAATAAGCAAAATATCATAATTCTAAAAAAAAAAAAAAAAACTATTCCTTATTAGAATCAACAAGAATTCACAAGCACTAACTCAGACATTAAATAATATATAATATTTCAAAAAAAAACTGATTTCTGTGTTGCTCCATAGGTACCACTTAGACCACACACAAAGCAACTAGTACGCACAGAACGAAAGAACAACTTCCTACACTAAGACACACACCAAACTAGGAAAGGCAGCAGAACACCTTGACGGTTAGGTGGATACACGAAAAGTCAGCTAAGCGACGTGGGCTATCACAAACGATAAGTAGGAAGCGACAAAACCACGCCCCTTATTTTGCGAAGTTATGACGATTTATCTCATCTAGCACAAGTTTAACTTAAAACCCTGCAAATATTGGTTCGTACAAACATCTATCTTTAACTGTTTCTATTCAGACTATTACAATTTTTTCTTTTTTCTCAGAACAATTAAAAAAATAATACAACGTGATTGAGAAATAGTTGAAAAATGGTTCGAATAAGGTTGAATATTTAACAAACATACAATAGTCGTTAATTTTATTAATGAAAGATTTTTATCTAAATTTTACCTCATATTCTTGACCGAATCCAGAGTTTTCCACTCCAACTGGAACTCCAGGAAAATTGGATCGGTACAATCTCCATTCCTTTAGAAAAATTTATATTCCAGATTTTTTTGAAACAAAAGAGTTGAGGCGATATTACTAGAAATATAAGAAGTCATCTTACTGTATATGAACAAAGTAAAATATAATAATTTATATTATTTCAAGGTAAGTATAAATACTTCCCAAAAATTAATAACTATAAAGTTTTATAATAATAGTCCAATTAATTCTTTCAGTTTTATAATTTAATTTAATCCAATAATTTAGTAAATAATTACACTAAACATTAACAATACAAATATACGCAATTACAAATTTACAAATCCAAATTTTTATTTTAGAGAAATTTAAAGATTTTTCCTTGCTTTTTGGCCATAAGATCAAATATTTCTAAAATTTAAAATATAAACTCAATATACTTATAATTAGTTATCTTCGAAATCATACACAAAATACGTAATTTTTTGACTCCCAAAAATGATATTATTCTCACCATTTCCGAAGAAGTTTAACATTAATTTCTGGGAGTTCGTTAAATTATTACTTCCGAAACGTGACTTCGTCTCATTGAATTTGTGCTATCATTCTGATCACCAAGCAAAACAGTACTAGGAGTCAGGAATTTCTTTACAAAAATGGGCCATTCCATGTATCACTTAATGATTTTGAAACTTTATCTTGTAGAGAAAACTTATTATGCGTCCGAACTAAAACTTGCTCTCCAAAATTAAAACATTCATTTCTCCTTCCTTCTATCATATATTTCTTCCTTACATTCCAAGCCTTTTCTATATTTCTCATGGCTGTTAGCAAGAGTTCTTGCAAAGATAGTTCCTGACCTGAAATATTCCAGCGATTTTCTAAAGGGGTGGAAAAGGGACGTCCAAAAACAACCCTACTGGACACATCTTCAGACCAGAATGTTTATTAATATTTAAAGTATATTGAAGACCGGGAATCAAGATAGATCACACATGCTGTTTTTCGGCAAAATAAGGCCCATTCAAAGATTTTAAAATTATTTTGTATCTTTCCGCAATATTGGCTTCTGGATGGTACGGGCTTAATATGTTTTATTCCCAAGGAATATAAAACATTCTAAAATTGCTCTGAAACAAAAACTGAAGCATTGTCCTTTGAAACAGCTTCTGGGATTCCTAATCGACTAAGTATATCTCATTTCCCAAGAATTAATGCTCAAGACAAGGTTGTTAATTTCTCTAAGACTACAACCCGACTCGCATCGTCTACACAAATGAAAATATATTTATGAACTCTCGAATAGGAAGAACCCCGATTATATCAAATATCCAATGCGAAACTCTTCTTTTGCTATATTCATACACAAGAAGACCCATCTTTTCTTGATTGTCTTCCTTTGTCAGCTGACATTGCTGACAGCATCTTTCAAATTCGGAAACTTCCTCTTTGATATTTTCCGAAGTAAAACGTCTCATGATCTTTTTGAGAGTTTTGTAAGCGCTAGAACGTTTTCCAATCAATTTATCGTTATGGAAATATTCCATCAGAACCTTTCGCAAATCCTTGGGTATTACTATTTTATAAGGGTTGTTCACAGAATTTGTTCTCTTTAATAAGATATTTTTGTAACATATATCCAGGAAGAGAAATTCCAAATTCCAACTTCTCAATGTTAGGTTTTAATTCGGGATCTTTTTTTTCTGAATTTCGTCAATAAATTCTTTAATTAGATGTAGCCTCCATAAATGAACTAATCTTAAATTATTATTAAAGACGGCCAAACCCATGGGACTACCTATAATATTAAACTTGAAAGGGTCGTAGACCCTCGTCAATATATCTGCAATTTGATTATCTGTTGATCGCACGTGCTTTATTCAAAATGAAATTTGAAAAAAGTTTCTGCTAAAGGTCCATTGTCATTAACCTTTTCAAATTATTAAGAATCCAAGTTAGGGCGTTGTTTCATGTTAAAACATCAAATTCCTTGACCAGATAATGCCGGAATCTGGCCATAGTTTTTACTAAACTAATAAATTCAATCTCGTATATAATACGGTGACTGTCTGTCTCAGATAATTTTATACTAAAATATGCAACAGGTTGAAAATCGCCTGGACTATTTTCTTGAGACAGACAGCCCGCAATACTTTGGCAGATCCATCAACATTGAGAATGAAGCGCTTATTCAAAGCTGGAGTTTTGAGAACCACATTTTCCATTTAATATACTTCTCAATGTTTCTAAGATCTTTTCATGGTCTTCGGTCAACACAAATTTTTCCTTGGTGGATTTTAGCTCACTAAGTGGTCCCATCAATTCTTGAAACTCAGGAGCAAATTTAGCATAATAACTATTATAAATAGATAAAATGTTATCATTAAACCTCTCCGATTACGCGGAGATGGAATATTCTTGATCGCAGACACTCGGGTTGGATCTATCTCCATTTGGTCATTAGAAATAACATAACCAAGCTAATAAATTTTTGATTGAAAAAATAAAAAGTATTCCTTTGGTCCAATATTTTATAAAGTATACATAACACTGTAACCAAAAAGTTGATAAATCAAATACCAAATATAAATTTTTAACAATATTTTATTGAACAAAGTTATGGTAGTGTATATGTACTATGACGTTAGCATAACACATATACACATTTCCTTACAGACTGTACTAACAATAATACAACGAACTTAACATTTATATGAATTTATATGAACTTAACATTTATAAGCAAAAATTTTTGATTCTTAAGGTCTCAATTAACCAAAAATAAGAAAATGATAAAATCTATATTGAAATTACTGTATTGTAAGAAAAATATAAATATTTAATATACAAGCTTCACAGTATTTACTTTCTTCAGCAAGTATTTCCTCCAAATATATCAACTAAGGCAGACAATTGAATTTTAATAGAAGCTGAATATAATTAAAGACATTTTTTTCTAAAGATAATTAATTTTCATTTATCAATAAAATAAATCTATCAAGAAAGGTGATTAACTCAGAATCAATTCGTAAAAAACTTTACATAAACTTCAAACTTTATGCTAAATGAGAAAACTTAATAATATCACGTCATATTTAGGACAATCCGCAAAACTATCAAGTACTTTTCAAACCATATATCCCAAAAATATACTTAAGGAAAGTAACATACAAGAAAAAATATTGGACAAACATACGAGATTTCATATTTTACTCGGAAAAAGCTAAAAGTTCCAAAATAATTTTAAAAAAATAGCTTTCACTAAATTGTAACGAAGTATGAATTCTGCGTAAATTGGAATAATACGACCAAGTAGATTTCAATTTCACAACCCGTACAAAAAGTACATTCAAAAGAGACCACAACAACTATATCCTAAAATTGGTTTCATCTACCTCAATAACTTTCGCAATCGGGTTACCTTAAATTTTTCGCAAATTCTTTAAAGAATTATATCGGAAATCAAACTGAATTGTAGATACAAAAAATCTCATTAATTATAAAACAAATGTGTTCATTGGAATTCCCTTTATCGATCATGAAAAATCACTCACAAATTTTAAACCACAAAAAAGTAAAATATAGTAATTATCAAAAAACTATTCCTTATTAGAATCAACAAGAGTTCACAAGCACTATACTCAGACACTAAATAATATATGTTTCAATAAAATAAACTGATTTCTGTGTTGCCCCATAGGTACCACTTAGACCACACACAAAGCAACTAGTACGCACAGAACGAACGAACAACTTCCTACACTAAGATACACACCAAACTAGGAAAGGCAGCTGAACACCTTCACGGTTAGGTGGATACACGAAAAGTCAGCTAAGCGACGTGGGCTATCACAAACGATAAGTAGGAAGCGACAAAACCACGCCCCTTATTTCGCAAAGTTATGACGATTTATCTCATCTAGCACAAGTTTAACTTAAAGCCCTGCAAATATTGATTCGTATAAACATCTATCTTTAACTCTTTCTATTCAGACTATTACACATTTTTCTTTCTTCTCAGAAAAATTAAAAAAAGTAATATACATGATTCAGAAATAGTTGAAAAATGTTTGAAATAAGGTTGAATATTTAGCCAACATACAGTAGTAGTTAGTTTAATTACAGAAAGATTTTTATCTAAATGTTCCTCATATTCTTTGGCCTAATCCAGAGTTTTCCACCCCAACTGGAAGTCCTGGAAAATTGGATCGGTAAAGGATACCGAAAAATATGCATTCGACACAAGTATATTCTTTTGGCCTGACACCCTCCCATTATGACGCCATGCCAACCAAGCCTTAACTCGTACTTAAGCATAATTAGCAGTGTCCTTATTCATCTTTGTGGTTCCGAAAATTTTTAATTCGACACTAATATCGTTCGTATTTGAGTACTTTTAAATGTCACCTTCCTCCCTTATTGGAGATGGTTTCAGTGTTTAGCCCCTAACTATGTAGGAATTTCAACCAACTTAAATATACTTATTTTTACCATTTGAGAAACAGCTGTGCATGTGATCTTTTTCGAAGAGGAATTAGTTGACTACTTTTTCAATACCAATGTGGTGGCTTTTTTCGTTTATCATGCTGAAGATTGCCAAAGAATTGAACGTCATCTGCACCATACTGCATTGAATATAGGTTTTGATGGCGTTTAGTACACTGAATACTCGCTTAGGTGCTGTTCTCTTCACAGGAAAAATGAGATACAGTTAAAAAAGAGTAGGGGCCTAAACAAATAGGGAACACTACTAGCAATGACGGTTATCTAAGAACAAAACTTTAGTTGATTCATTCTAAGTTGAAATTTCACGCAACCTTTCTTTTATTACTATCTGTTAAAGTTGTTGCGGCATAGAGGTGACAAAAGTTTTGAGTAGATTTTACAATCTATTGTTTCTTTACAGCTTCCTTTTCTTCTAAAAACGAAGTAGTGTCCATATTAAACATCGAGGAGAAAGTGCCAAAAATATTTTAAAAACCTACAAAGAGGAATTACGAAGCTTAAATGGGTCTCCTTCTGCCGTGATCCCCGCGCTCCACTTAGTTACGCCATCAGTCAGCATGCATGATGCAGTTTTCCTCTTTGGGAACATTTTCTAAGGCAGTTAGAGCTTTTTACTGTTGTAGGAATTGAGTTGTATTAGAAATGTCTGATAAATAAAACGATACACTCAAACACAAATCATCTTTTTCGAAGTTCTAATGAAAAGTGAATCAAATTGTATTAAATATGTTACCTTTTTGAAGAGAAAAAGAGAAAAATTATTACACATTCTCATACGGTGCCAGTTGAATGAGTATTTATAGCTTACAAATAGTCATGTTTACCTCATGGCTCATTAGATAAGGGGTTAGTGAACGGGATGTCTACGCTGGTGTTCCTGAGTTCATATCTCGTCCATTTTTGTTACTTTTCTTCAAGCTTCACTTAGTTTATCCAATAGAGATCTTCCAGCTTGAAGGAAAAAGAATAACAACTAGTGTTTTAAATGTAGCTTCAAAGTTGAATGAAGTTTTATTTTCAAAGTGCTAGTAAGCTAATGAAAGCATGTATTAATGTGTAAGATTTGAAAATAATGTCAGATACAATTAATTCACTTGTTGAGACTATACTTGACTCTAGATCTGAATGCATAAACTAAGTGTAACTAAAAGAAAATTGTAACATGAATTGACAAAATTCGAACCTAGGACAACGAGGGAAGGAAACCTCTTCACTAAATCCTCATCTGACAAGCCACGACGTGAACATAGCCATTTGTAAGTTATATATTTGTAAGTTACCTATATTACAGTAAAAATGGATCTTTTATTACTGTTCTACTGTTGTCGTTGTGCAAACATTCAGCATGATAAGACGTAGGGAAATGAATTACATAAAAGTATTAGGATTTAGTATCAACATTGAAACATCGTAAGTTAAATGAAAGCATGTAATAACAAGTATCATATTTCAATAAAATTTGGTCTTAAACTAGACGTGAGTTTCTCAATTGCACAGTAGGAGCGTGGCTAGAAGAAAAAGTCAATAAAAATGGCCAAGATTCGAACCTAAGACCACCCAAGTGGAAATCGATTAAATTAAAGATTCAAATAACAGACAACGACGCAAACTATTTGGCACTATTTTATCATATACTAGTTCTATCATATATAAATTAACGAAAACAATAACAATAAAATTTACTGACTTCAAAAGGTTCCTGAAGAAGGGTAAGATCATTATACACCCTATAACTAAGGTACAAGAGGTGTGTGTCCCTTCTGAACGGCGCATCCACCGAGTCAACATTTAGAATACACTATTCTAGTAGGTAAAGAAACAGCATGTAACAGTCTACGTAGAGTTCTCGATGGCTGAATGGATAAAGTCACGTTATCGATAACTAAAAGGTTCGTGGTATGAAACCGGCATCGAAAGCTAATTTTTTTTTTAAATTCATATTTCTCCAGATCTTAAGATCTTTCTCTCTACTTGTAATCATCTGATGCTCTAAAAATAATTCTTCATGCTAGTTCAAGAACTCCCTAATGTGATCCTAGTTGTTCGTAGGCTTTCGTTCTCCCGTTTCACAAGTTCACAATTATAATCTTAATACGGATGGTGTCCGATCATTTTTACTCCAATTCTAAACTTGTATATGCAAACCATTGCTTTCTCTATTCATATTTGAATCTCTATCTTATTTTCAATGTCGTCCATGAACTGTTATGGCTTGGGATCGAACCTTCGACTCTTGAAACCAAATATAAGCGCTCTAGTATATCCTATCGTAACTATATAGGTTTGTTGTTAAAAGCAGCGTCATTTTAGATTTTCCCCAGGTCCGGGGGCTCAGATCCTCGGCCAACATAATTGATTAACCTTTTATTATTAAAAAATGAAAACAAATCTTTAAGTTTTCAGTCCCACGATTATGCAGGGAGGAGACGGTAATGATAAGCAATGAAAGAAATGGTGGATGAAACATTGGGATGAAACGGGATAACCAGAATTAACTAGTTGCTGAGGAATGAATTTCGGAATGCATAAGCACATGGACGACAAATTTTATATATATATATATATATATATATATATATATATATATATATATATATAGGTGTATGAAATTTCGGTGTAAGAAACCTCGGTGTAGGGAAATTTAAGTGTAAGGTAGATTCGGTGTAATACATATTGAATATTAACACCTACGATAAGTTAGAAACTTCATATTGTGAAAACGAAAATCATGAAATGTAACGAATAAAATGTTATTACCTATTTCAAGAAAAGCATTTTTTTTTTCATTTTGCCTTGAGCCCAATACACCTGGCATGTCTTTTCAGAGGGATTACTGTAAATTACTTTTCATTACACAATGCTGACACATTTTTTGTCACAAATAGAGCAATTTCAACTATAAGTTCAGAGAATACTTATAGAAAAAGTTACAAACACATTTCATATAGTGCATCATAGAACATGTACAGGGTATTTTTTTAAACTTACAGGTTTTATTTGGGTTCAAAATTTCTAACTGAAGACCGATTTTCATGCGGTTTGTGGCAAACGATCAATGAAGGATGGGAGATTTTTGGAATTACGATTACTTGGTTAAATTCATTTTAGGTAATACCGGCCACGCCTCTAGAAAAACAGCAAATATTCACCAGTGTACCGCACAATTGGAATTAGATGAAGTACGATGTGGAGATTTGAGTGTTTTCGTTAGATGGCATCTTTGCAAAGGTCAATAAGAAACAAGAAACTGGGCCATTGTATTGAGAATTATGCTGTGGTACTGTATCAATATGATAAGGACACTTACAATAATGTACTTTTTGGAGGAACGTGATTTTTTCGTTGAAAAGTTTATGGAGAACGGAATCTGTTTCTTCTACGATAAGGGCATTTACATCCAAAGTTGCCTCACCTTCTGCCCCAAACACAAACATAATATGGTCGTTAGTGAATAAATTGCAGGAAAGAGGATCGCTTCTGAGTGAGACAAGGAAGCATCATACCCCGCAGGCGAATTTTGTGGAATATATCAGTTACCGACTCTTTAAGCCGCCCAAGAAATCTCTCTGTCGTTTGTACCGAGAAACCTGCTATAGCTATTCAACATGTTATTCATGTATTTTACCACTAACACTTAATTTGCATTCTTCAATTTCTCTTCAAATATCCAATATCTCTTTCGAACTGTAAGGTACAATGGAGAATATTTGCTGTTTTTCTTGCGGCTTGCTCGATATTACACCGGATGATTTAAACCAGTAAATATAGGCCCATAAATATCCCATTGTTCCTTGATCATTTGCAACAAATCGCATGAAAATCAGACTTCAGTTAGAAATTGTAGGGCCAAATGAAATCCGTGAGTTTTAAAAGAATCACTCTATATATACATATGTAAGATCCAAAAAATATATTGATCAAAAAAGTCTTAGTGGAACGGGCAAAATAAAGCAGTATGGTTTGGTCAGATAATTGTTGTACAAATAGTTGACTTCTCCTCCTATCAGACACTTCAGTTTGTTTGTCTTAAAGTAAGGTTTAGGTTTAGATTTAACTATTTATTTATAAAATAGTTGTAAAATCATTAGAACATTTTTGAAAAATCTGCAATTTTCAACTTTACCCGTCCAGTAACCTACATTTATTTTTGGAAGTAGAAAATTCTAGGAGACACTTTGTAAAATAGCATAAAAATTTAAGTTTTGAATTAAATGTTAATTGATAGCGATGGTCGCTTCGCTAAATCACACGAACGGATATCGCAAAACAAATTTCTCGTCATGTAAGGGACATGAAATGATAAAATCCGTTGAAATGTAGAATTCAAATTATTTCAGGAAAACATTTTTTAAATTCCTTATAGTAGACAGTAAAACTTAGTTCTACCCGTAGTTGGAAATTAAAAATAATACGTTTCTTTATCTTGAAACTTAAGTTTCTAATGGATTCTACGGTCTACTACAACTAACCTTTCTTTACACCTAAGACGCCCCACACCGAATTTTCCATGCACCAAATTTTCTTACAGCAAGTTTTCCTACACCGAATTTTCAACATAGATGAGGTTCTGGCCTGAAGTGCCACATATCATTTCACTTTGACCGTGCAAAGTTGATGAGAGGGATATTTGAAAATGATCGAAAATGACCGATACTTATTAGTGTCGAATCCCCATTTTCCGGACTAACGCTGAGTGACACTCCAGTCGCCGTTTAAACCCAAATTCGGCTCGTCAACTTGGAGGAGAGGGATACATAAAAATGATAGAAATTTACCGTTATTAGTGCCTAATCCATAGTTTTTGGGGTCGCTGACGACGAACAGCGACACTTCCGATACGTTTAAACCCAAATATCACACTTCATGTCATATGTCCAAAATGAAACTATTCTCGCAGTGGAAGAACGGGTATTCTGCTAGCATAATTCTAAATATGAGTGTAGCAATATCTGTCCCACAACTCCCCTCAGATCGCTGGACCGATTTTATATTATTTTTGGCAGCCGACATGACCGTCACCGACTATATTTCTATCATATTATTTCATTAAAGTGGGTATCTTAAGGAAGGAGTGAGGCAATCAAAATCCATGCTAAACATTTAGTATTTTACATCATTTTCAACATAGGAGGACAAAGTTTGGAATATCATTATCATTTGAGATAAGCAAATCAGGTTTTAACAGTCGAAGCGTTGGATGGCAAAGTGGCGTAAATCATTTTTTAAAAGATTAAGACATTTTCGTGAACTTGAAACCATAACCTGTTGAATGGCAAAGTTGTGTATCTCAGTGTTAAAATAGCTGGCCATGGGCCAAAAGATGACAGCACGAAAAAACGATTTTGTCCATTTTTAAAAAAAATATTTTATTCTAATAAAAATTTCAACATCTCACAATGTCTCAACATTGAGTTACGCCACCTTGACATCCAAATCCTCAATTCTCATGTCAAGAGGCAAGGGGTTATACCTATCTTCTGCACTGGTATATGAAAATATGATTATCCAGAAAGTTCGTCTAGGGCACTGGACTGATGTTGATGATTATTTGAGCGTGATAGGACCATGAGATAGCCCGAAATAAACTTTGGTACTACAAAACAAATTAGAAAAATCTAGCAAAACGTTTTAACTTATTTTCTTCGATTAACCAATGATTTAAATGCTGTGGGGTTGCAAGACCACGTCGTTCCACCCCACCGCAGTTATTCTCCGATATTTTTCTAAAAGGTTTAAAGTACAAGCTTTGATACTGCAAATCAAATTAGAGCAAATCGTGTAGAAATGACTAAACCTACTTTTATACATTAACCGTTGACGCTAAGTTTGTGAGGTGAGCAGTAGGACATAGTTCTGGCTACACCACAATTATTTTTCTTTATGTTTCTAAATCGTTAAAAAAATAAACTTTGATACTGTAGTACAAATTATAACAAAACGAGCACAAAGAATGTATAATACTTTCTTATATTAGTTAATGATATAAATTTTGAGGGGGCAGGACGACAATCTAGCCACAACATAATTATTTATCTAAAACGGTTAAAGAATAAACTTTGGTATTGTAGAACAAATTAGAACAAATCGAGCACAAATGGTTTAACCTACTTTCTTACATTAACTGATGATTTCTAGGTGGTGGGTGGGCAGGGCGACGTCGTTCTAGCCCCCCCACAATTGGTTGAGGATTTACTTGGAGAAGATAAGAGTTCAAATTATGTTACTGCGGAACAAAGTAGAACAAATGAAGCACAAACGATGTAACAAATCGTCGTTATTGGTGGTTAATGTGGATAAGGGGAGGGCAGGACGACACAGAGTAAATGGCCTCCTAAAACAATCTCAGTTTTCTGTTAAATAGTGCTCTGGGTATGAACTTGTGTCTCTTGTTTTATTTTCGTTTGGGAACGCAAAACATTGGTTTAAAATCAGTCACATTTAGTGATCATCCTTCTTATTTAGCCTAAAGTGCATAGTTGTAGAAAGGTAGACAAAAAGTATACATTTTTACTTTTAATTCAATGATCGGCCAATTTCGGTTTTAAAACATAGATTCAAATCGAAAAAGTAGTCATTTATCATCACTGGATCCAGGTCAAGAAAGCGCGTTTCGCTGTCATGAAGTAAGTAAATTTTGAAACAGGCTTGCGGAGCATAACTTCAGTAATTATCAACAGTATATAATATCAAGTATGCTTATTGTATGTCTATAGGGACAAAATACTCGTCACGTGGTAAGTCAGTGACCTCCAACTGGAAAATACAACTTTTTCCATGCCGTATGCCACTCTCTTCGTTCTCTATTGCGTCTTTTTCTTTTTTGGGGACTTCTGTAATACAAAGTATAAACTTTAGTTCTCATATATCAAAAGTATGATGATTAAAACTAGTATTTCAAAAGACAGTTTCATATTATACCAAGGATACGTGTGACACACCAGCTTCGGAAGTACCGAATATGATTTGTTTTATTTTCCCAGAAAAGTCAAGTTTATATAATAGATCTTCACGAATCTTGGTTGAACATGTTCCTCTTGGAAACATAATTAAGAAAGTTTTTAATTATACAAATTAAAATGAGCATACGCAAATTTGGACGAGGGACCTTTAGATCTGAAGAAGTTTTGATGCGTATGTCTTAAACTGAAAAAAAGAACGATTTATTTCTGTTACGTGTTTGCCCACTATATAGGAATTATTCAAGTGAACAAGAGACATTCTAGAAGTGTATGCTTACTTTCCAATTTTTTAATTAGAAAGAGTAATTCTTTTGTCCTAGCATATTATTCATTCAAAATTAGGAGATATCAACGAGACATAAGCAATGAAAAAATTACATGTAACCCTTCAAGGCTCCTTCTAGCTGATTTGCTACATACTTAGTTCTTCCGCATAAATCTCACAATATTTGTTTCTTTTCGTATGTGCAACTTGTCACAGCTTGTATACAATTCGTTTCTTCAAGTGCTACAAGAGATCGTTCTAGAATGCAACATAATTCTGAAGTGTGATATTTTAGTGTGTCATGTCCACAATCAATAAAACTTTACAACAGACACATCGGAGGGTTTGACTTGCTTGACACCAATATGGGTAGACACAAAATACTTATGAGATCTCGAAAGTGGTGCCCTAGGCTCTTCTAAACATCTTGTAGACATGGAAATTGTGAACTCATCTGCTTTTTATAGACGAGCAGCGTAAAGCAAGGGAACAACTATGAAACTTCGTTTCGTCAATATTTCGTATCGAATTGCCTCAGAACTTATGTCAGTATGATGTCTGTGTACCTAAACCTGCGACCTGGAGGTGCATATATAAGAAAGAAAGAAGAATGGACCTATAGAACATATGCCTCCAGAGATGTGAGGCATGAGTAAGTGGGTCGTCTCTCTACATGCTTGGAAATAAGACTAAAACGCAACTTTCCTGGATGTAAAGGATTCTGCTTCATCAAATGTAAGAAGCGTGCGGTAGCACTATGCTTCAACAAAAACAAAAACTGTCTCAAAGCATTCCTTATCTGAAAGTACTGTGAAGACCTCTGAAGTACAGAAAAACTGTTTTCTTTAATTTCAAAACTTTTTGTGAAGTGATAGTTATCTCTTACCTTTCAGTCATTTTATATTAAAATATTTAATATGTACTTGTCTAATATATGTTAATGCGCAAAAAAAAATAAATTTAATACTACTAAAACTAAAAACAAAAGCTACCCACAATATAGATATTGTAACACAAATTTGAAGTGTAAATTGCATTATGTAGGAAAATAACTGTAAACAGCTAATAATAAATTACTAAATTAAATTTTGGTGCTAGGACTTTACATTTGTATTAAAATAATTTACAAAAATAACTCCTACTCATGTTTTTTTTCTTAAAAATAAAAAAAAATCATTCATATACGAGGAAAAATTGGATAAGAGACGTTTCGGAATTGGACGACACAATGGTGAAAAATTAATTTTATATCAAACAGATGACATACTTTTGGTTTGAAGAAGAGCAGAGAACTGGACCTCATACAAAATGACAATTCATTCTGATGTAGATAACATTTATTTTATCCGACAGGTGCTATTTAGACTATGAGTATCGTGATTGAAACACCTGTATCATTACACTTATTGTATTGTTTAAAAACCATGGTTCTTACAGTGTCATTTATTATTTGTGAACGATTGAGATTTGTAAACCTTGAATAGAAGTTCTCTTAGCATGGTGAGCAGTGACAGGTTTCATGAAGCGCAAAGTGGTTAAACTTTCAAAAATTGCTGTATATTTATCTGATGCAGTAAGTTTATTATTAAATCATATATTTATTATTATTATTATTATTATTATTATTATTATTATTATTATTATTATTATTATTATTATTATTATTATCTTTAATCATTTAGTGTGATATTCAAAGCGATATTATTTTCTCAAGAAAAACTTTTATTCAAATTATTGATAAAGTTAAAATTTACAGTTTTCCAGATAAAGGCTTGCAAGTATTTCCAGCCTTTTGGGAAGGAAATGGAAGAGAAAGTATTAAAGTTAAGAAAGTATACCGACATAAAGATTACAATGGGTCTCTGGAAAATGACGTAGCTGTTGTGAAAATAGTTACTAATAACAGCTTATCAATTAAACCTATTGCTTTAACAACCACAGGTAAGATATAATTGTATTTATTCATAGTAATGTCCTTTATACATACTTTTGTTTTATTAACATATGTGATATGAATCGATACATATATATTTATATTCAATTTAGTCAATTTCTTCTTCATTTAAATGAATTATATTACTTAGGTGAAACATGAAATGTACAAATTCTGCTAATTCGTTCGCTCATATGTATAGATTATTACATGCTACTGGTTAATCACTATATATATATATATATGTATATATATATATATGTATATATATATATATATATGTATACACACACACAACACATATATATATATATATATATATATATATATATATAGATAGATAGATAGATAGATAGATAGATAGATAGATAGATACAGATATAGTGTGTTTGAAGACAACACAAACAACGATTGGGAGGTCATTCCTGACACTAAGATAACACAGAAAGTGTAGACGAACCAGGGTGTGCAAATTCTTCCTTTCGGAGTGATAGGCTGCCGAGATAATGAAAAATTGAATTTTAAAGGTCCATAGCTCCAAGATTATGGGACCTACCGAAGTCGGGTTAAGACTTCACTTAGGAACTAATACGTGTCCTAACCAAAAATCCATGTTTCAAGGAACTTCGGTACTTCTGGAACAGTTTTTGCAGAGGGAGTTTGGCTAAGGGCATATAACTTCAAGTACTCATCAACTATGTTTTTAAAAATTGTTGCACAAGTACCGAAGGACTCTGAAAGATGGATATTTGGATAGGGCACATACTACTTCCTAAGTGAAGTCTTGACTTGACTACTGTAGGTCTCATAGATTTGGAGTTATTGATATTTAAAGTTGAAGTTTTCATAATTTCGGTACCATATAATTACGAAAGAAAGCATTTGTGCACACAAGTTGGCCTATACATTTTGTCTCACCTTCGTCTCAAGAATCACCTCCCAAATGTTGTCGGTGTTCTTTTGAAACACCCTATATGTATACAGGGGTTGGCAAAAAATCTAAAAACACTTAATACACGACACGTAATTTTGGCCCTCCAGTGTACAACACATGTTGCTGTTGCCGATCGTTTTTGCTTTTTTTTTTTTTTTTTTCAATGTGTCATGTGGACCCTCACTTCCGTCAGCAGTAACCAGTTCACTTGTGAGAATCGTGGTGTGAAAGTGGCGTGGTAAAATGGGCGACATGACAGACTTCCGAAGAGGCATAATCGTTGGTGCCCGTCTGGTTGGAGCTTCAGTGGCAACAGGGGCGAACATTGTGGGGGTATCGAAAGACACTGTGTATAATGTCACGAAGGCATACACAATTAATGGGCAAACGACGTCCGCAAAGCACAACAGTGGTCGAAAAGCAATCGTGTCAGATAGGGAGTGGAAGGCATTAAAACGGATTGTAGCAGCTAAAAAGAAGACCACTGATATGAAAATTACGTCTGAACTCAATACCGGCCTACAAAACCGGTTTCATTGAAAACACTGCTACGCGAGCTTCTTAAAACGAAAATTCATGGCGCGTCTGCTATCGCCAAACCCTTGGTGACAGCAGTAAATGCGAAGAGGCGTATCCAGTTGTGACGCCTCATGGAGTCATGAGCAGTGGAAACACGTAATGTTGTCCGATGAATGGACCTTCACGTTGTTTCCAACAACCGTTCGTGTTTACGTATGGAGAACACAGTCGCAGGCTTTTGATACAGAGGTCTGCTCCCAGTTGTAGAGCAGGGGGCACGGTGGTTCAGTGGTAGAGCGTTCACCTCTGGTGCTTGGGGTTCCGGGTTCGATCCCAGCCCCCGCCAAGTGAACTTTGTGGTGGACAAACACCGTGTGCGTGGGTTTTCTCGGGGATCTCCCGTTTCCTCCCACTTTCTTCATTCCACCATTTCATTCATTACTCATCATCACCGTCTCCTTTAGCCTAACCGGCATAACCGTGGGACGTAAAACTCAAAGATTTCATTTCATTTTTCCAGCTGTAAAGCATGAGGGTGGTTCAGTTACAGTATGGGCAGTGATATCGTGGTTTTCGGCAGATCCCATCATAGCCCTGCATTGAATAATGAACGCTAAAGCATATGATGCCATTTTGAGGGAACAGGTTCTACCCATGGCACAAATATTGTTCCCTGATGGCGATGTCATTTAACAAGATGATTTGCACCCCATCACGCTGCAAAAACGGTGATATCATGGTTTGAGGAGCATGACCAGAAGATATCACACCTCCCCTGCCTTCCACAATCACCAGATATGAACATCATTGAGCCATTGTGGTCTGAGGTAGAAAAGGCGTGTTCGGTCTCATTACCCTCAACGATTATCCCTTTAGAAACTATAACATGTTTAGGAGGAACAATGGTACAAAATTCCGCACACCACTATTCAGGAGCTATATACGTCCATTCCACGTCGGATCCAAGCTGTTTTGGACTCAAAAGGAGGCCCCACATCACACTAGGTATGATTTTCACACTTTTGCAAACGTTTTAGATTTTTTCTCCAACCCCTGCATATATATATATATATATATATATATATATATATATATATATATATATAGATTGATTAATAGATAGATAGATAGATTTATTTTAAGGTTGCAATTGGAAATAAAAAAATAATAAAAATAAGAATAATATTTTCCATACTAAAACTGTGTACCTCTAGCTCTTTAAGTACTTACGGTAACTTTTGTTACGATGGAATAGTGTTGTCTTTGATCCTATAATATGTACTTACGCCGGGTTTTTATTGGTGTAGTGAAGCGTGGAACAAAGAACACGCCTAGTGTATTTTGGTACTGCATGGTCAAATTGGCGGCGGAGGAGCGTGACTTTCTCTTTTTTCTTATTTCACATTTCAAAAAAAAAAAAAAAAAAAAAGATCACGCTCTCAATTTTCGAGATATTAGGCAGAAATTTTACACACTCATTGCGTGCACCTTTGAGTATTTCGCAAGATTTCTCTGAGATCCTTGCGTGAACCAGGGCCCGGATCCGGGGCCGCAACTATTTCGAAGGGATTAACTTATAAGAAATATTTCAAGCTTTCATCGCATTTCGATTTCCAGGTGTATGATACGGACATGTGGGTGGCAACGTCGGAAAGGGCGCGTCATACTACAGAAAATAACGTTTGAAGCACGATTCGAGGAAAACAATAATGATTCAGTATATATATATATATATATATATATATATATATATATATATATATATATATATATATACAGGGTGGTGAATTTTAATCTTTCCTCGGAAATATCTCGAGAACAGTTGAACATAAATGAACCGAACAAAAACATCAAATAGGGAATGCCATGGGACATACCGAGTGGTATTGTCACGGTGGCTCCCAGGGCCATCCTTCATGGGCGCCCAAGACCCAACTCTAAATTGTATATGGAAGCATGGGGTGGGTTATACCTCGTTCCATAGATATTTAAAAATTAAAGAGAGATATGGAAAGGATTGCTCATATGGGTCAACGTTTTCAAAATGACCACCAAGACATGATACCTTGTCAAATAAAACGTCCAGTAGTACTAATATGAAAATGGTTAAAGATAGATGAATGGAATAAAAATTCGAATCGGAAATCACAGAAGGTATTTATCATTCCACGACTCGGAAATGTTCGAGCAGGTTAAAAGATGATTAGACTGAGATTGCTATAATGCAAAGAAGGAAATCCAGTTCCTAGAAAATAATCTTTCTGATCTCCCTCTGTAAGTGGTAAAGCGGGAAAGAACGGTGAAATTGCAAATGAGAACTTTAGTTTTTGCAAATTGTATATACGAAACAAAGTTACCTAAAATGTGTTCTTATAAGAGATAGATGTCTCTGTAATGGGATAAAGTGTGTAAATGTGTGTTGCAAAGTTTGTTAAATGGTACCTCCCATTTCAATTGTAGCCATGATTTCATGCAAAAATGAATCAACTGAATTGCGAAACAAATTTGTGGAACAATGCAATTTTAGAACAATATGTACAAACGTTGGTTTTGTTCAACAGTCGTCTGCACGATATTAGTTGGATTATTTTCCTTGTATGTCTTCTTGCATGTGATGGAATTTTAGCTCCAATGAAACGTTGTCCACAGACACATTCCGAATAACTTTCACTGATAACTTCAGTTGTGATCCTGAGTAACGAAACGGTACATACTGATGCAGATGACTTACAAACATCTTGCACGCATTGCTTTAAATTATCAAGGGCGAAGGGGTGGGCAAAATGTTTGCAAATTCCAAAAATGTATTATTACAACCTTTGCTTCTTATTTCAGTTCCTTCTTTTTCCCCATCCAATCACACTTTGCAATACAAATGGGTGTTAAACTTAAATTTCACCTAATTTTTATTTATTACAGTACCAGTCACTTGTACACACAAGTGTTTCAGATAAACCATACCTATTGCAAGTAAAAGCGAGGTTCTAATTTGAGATTTTACTATACATTCCCGCTTCACCCACTTACAGAGGGAGATCGGAAAGATAATTTTCTAAGAATTACATTACATTTTATGCATTATGTCAATTATACTTTAATAATCTTTATCCCTGTTGCATTATTCAAGAGCCGTGGAATGATAAATATCATCCGTGATTTCCTATTCGAAGTTTTCTTCTGTTCATTTATCTTTAACTGTTTTCATATTAGTTATATTGGGCGTTTTATCTGACACAGGTATCGCGTCTTCGTGATCATTTTGAAAACGGTGACCCATATGAACAATCTTTTGCAATATCGCTCTTTAGTTTTTAAAGATCTATCAAACGAGATATCACCGACAAATGTTTTGTTCGGTTTAATTTATGCTCAACCGTTTTCATATTATAGTACTGGACGTTCTAATACAGGCACCATGTGTTGGCGGCCATCTTGAATACGGTGACCGATATGAAAAAACTCTTGCTTTTTTAATATTTTTAAATTTCTATCGAAGGAGGTATCCTTTACCCTTTCTTTCCATTTAAAATTATAAAATTGGGCTCCGGGCCTCCATGAAGGGCGACCTTGTGAGGCACCGCGACAACAATATTCGGTGTGCCCTATGGCATTCCCTCTTTGATTTTTTGTTTGGTTCATTTATATTGAACCGTTCTCAAAATGTTTTTTCACACACCATCTTAGAACATCCATATGTCAGCTAAGACATATGTGGAAGCTGAAATATAGACCATATCACCATCGGCGGTCTTTTATCAGCGTCCTGAAAAAACATACATTGCCTCGCTTTAGGACTTGGTGGGCCGAGAAACGAAGACTGTATCAAGTTCATTTTGTATCTCTACTAAAGATTTGAAGTGCAGGCCTCTAAGAAGATTCTCCAAAAATTTGAACATGTGACAATAGGACGGCGCAATGTCCGGGGAGGAGGCAGATGTTATACTGTTTCTCATCCAAGATGCAGAATGGTGCCTCGAGTGGTGTCATTCTTACCACATGGGACTTAGAGTTGCCCTGTAACAAGGTGAAACTTTTGTGATACAGAAGTAGAGCCCCAGAGTTTTGAGTTTTTCTTACGTACGGGTTAACTGCAGATAGTACACAATTGCATTCGTGCTCTCACCATCTTTTAGTAGTTCCTGATGATCTGTCTAGGCCACATAAAAGAGGACATTCTTCTGATACAGTGCTGATTTCCTCCTTTTTGAAACCATTCTGCTACTCATAGTATGTACTATGGTCATGTGAGGGAAATTATGCTCTATTATGGAAAACTTCAAATGACAGCAATATGTAAGGTACATATATGTTGTTGCCTCGAAAATATACATTTGTCTCTCACATTCCTTTGCTTGTAAACGTTTGATTCAGCAATTAAATGAATAACTAATGTTCTGGACGGTATTCAAGGGCTAGGGTATTTAGTTACAGATTCGTATCAGTTTAATATAAAGCAAAAACAATAGATGTGTTTCTTCATGCACAGCTTTGACTGGACCTGAAGTAATAGAAGGTATAAATGTCATCCATTGGACATTTCAATTACATTATTCAGCGTGAATTGCATGCGTGCCTTAAAGAAGGAAGTTATGCCTGGTTCAATTCGGACTAGGTTAGGTCGCAGCCATTCTCGTCAGAAGAGCTCCAGATCCATACTATAATACTAGAATATGACATTAATTCTCAAAAGCAACATTGTTCAAATAAAATAACGACATAATCATGGGCAATGACACGACCAGTAAGCATCACCTCAGGAAATACCGATCACCAGGATATTGCGGCCCGCAAGATCACGGACCCTTTATCATATTTCAAAGTTCGAGGTGATTTCAAACCACGCGTTTCCTACACAATTCATCACATATCAACAAGACTATGATTTGAAATGTTGATTCACTTACAGTATTACACTTGTCCAGGCATCAGCAGTATATGTTGTATGTTAATATCACAATTGAATTCGATTTTTTGATTGATTGAGATTTATTGATGACGTCGGCATCTAGGCTATTGATCTCTATTATGATCAACACGAGTGCACTAAACAAAATCTACAAACCAATATATCAAATTATAACAAAAACACTGCTGTAAAAGAGAAGTAAAAATCTAAAAGAAGAAATAAAATAACAAATATATGAGATTATCAAATGTATAGCAATTATATATATACAGGGTGTATCAGACCATCCGTCTCAGGCATTTTTCTCGGCTCGTAGCACACGTAGACATTTCAAACATAAAATTGAATGACCAAATCGTATGTGAAAAATCAAATGGTGAAGCTTCCATATCCAGTGGAGTAGAGAATACTACTACGGGGAGGGGCAACTGTAAAATTTCAAATCAAAAGTGGTATCAATTTCGATTTCTTTGGAAGCAATATTAAAAAAGAAACAACTTTTACAGGAAACACTTTTCGTTAAATTCTACGGTTTGGCATTACGTCTGTTATTTGTTCTAGAATTGCCATTATCAAACCTTCCATCCACGCATTTTCTCAGCTCGTAATGCACGTAGACATTTCATGCAAAAATTAAATTACCAAATCGTACGTGAAGAATACAATTGTGATGCTCCCATATCCAGTGGTGTAGCGGAAATACTACTACGGGGAGTCAACTCCAAAATTTCAAATTCAAAATGATACCAATTTCGATTTCTTTGGAAGCATTATTGAAAAAGAAACAACTTTTACTAGAAACTCTTTTCTTTAAATTATATGGTTCGGCATCTACGTCTGTTGTTTGTTGTAGAATTGCTACTATCCGACCACCTGTTCCACGCATTTTTCCCGGCTGGTAGTACACGTAGACATTTCAAACAAACAGATTTTGTGCAAGACAGACTGTCACAGTGAAAGAAAGGGATTACGAAAAGAATACCTGAAGTTAGTTTGACTTAGCCCGAAGAATTGGAAATGAAACACAGTTTCATCAAAGATAAACAGAGTTCTGTGTAAGATGCTAACGCCATGTTAAGGATGTTTGATAATTTATTGCCTCCAGAGTAGCCTTTTCTTCGTGTAGAAGAAAATCTGGCAATGATGCGTCTCACTTTTATTTTGTATCCAAGTTAAGGAAAAAAAAGTGTTACAAAGTTGCATATTTACTAACACGTGCACTAAATTACGCATAGTCTGGAATACTACTAGAAACTTATAATAAATCTTGCAAGTGCTTAAATCATCTGTATTATAAGAACTCATATATTACTACACAGGATGATTGAAGTAAAATTAGAATAACCAAAGTTAGGGTTGACATATTTCAAAAATGGAAATCCGGGACTCTACTAAATTACTTGAATCTTTGAAATGCTTAAAATCAAAAGAAGTGTTACATATACATTTACTTTCTTCTATTACATAGACTTGTCCAAGTATTACGTTATCACTAATGTCCGGAGTTCTATGTAATTACATATTTTTCTTCATATGTAGGTTCGTCAAATCCTTAAAAAGTTTGTGATTCACACCTATAGGGTGCTTCAACTCAAGTTTCATATTACATATTTTTACATATATTGACCAATATTACATATTTCTATGGTTTCTACATATTTTTTTAAAAAATAAAACTGTCTTAAAATTTTGCATTTTTTTAGGCCTGCATCTAGATTCAATTTTTTCATGTCTATCTTTTGGTGTAAGAAATAAAAAAAAAGAGATATTTCTCTTTCGGTAAAGAAACGATGTTTAGCAGAAGTTTCGCGGATAACAAAAGAAATATAAGAAGAGACAAGTAAAAATCCTCCCTCCGGGAAACATTAACAGCGCCCTTTATTCTCAACTCTGGAGGAAGACAGATCACGTGCCTAATAGGCGACTGCCCAGGAAATTCCTAAACTGAAATCTATTTGATTGTTATCTCATGTCAGACGGGAGAAAATATTAGAGAAAATCCTGCCATTCAAGTTAAAACTGTATGCTAGTGTGCTTCCAGGAATTTAATGGAAGAGTTCGTTCCAAGAAGCTGGGGACAGTGGCAATATCATAGCAGGTAACCTAAGCTTTCAAAGCACTTCTCTTGTTCAACTGAATGACAATAGGGCAGTACTTTAATATTGCAATTGAAAACGAAAGTGTTCTCTGTTGACCGAAGTTAGAAATGGCTCCGGTTGCCTCAACTTTTTTCCGCGAAATTGCGGTCGTGGGTAACTGTCGATGATGGGTTTGCTACTGACGGTAAAGTGGTATTATGCCAAGTGTGTGATTAAAAAATTGGATGTTCAATAAAATCTTAGTTAGAACATGTACTAAGTGCACTCCATGCAAGAAAAATAGAAAATTGCGAACTGCAAAAACACAAGTACTCTTGACACAAATGAATCAACATACTTCAGTGAGTGAGGCTTTCAAAGACTTGTGCCAACCAATGATAGCAGAAAACATTCCTTGGAACAAGGTTCAAGTGCCAAAATACCGTGCTTTTTTGGAGAAGTACTGCGGGCGTCGAATTCCTGACGAATCCACTCTTCGAAAGTGTTATCTCGAAGTTTGTTATAGAGAAGCTATAAATACAATTAGGGCACAAATAGGTAGTTCATATATTGGGATTTCTGTGGACGAAAGAACAACGTTTTGGGACGTTATGTAGCAAATTTAGTGATTGGAAAGTTAAGTGAAGATGCACCATCTAAATCCAATCTTATTGCGAGTAAATTGCTGGAATGCAAGAATCATTCCACGATTGCTCGCTTCGTAAACGATGGTCTTCAAGTGTTGTGGCCGGGAGGAGATCACGAAGAAAAAGTCCTTGTTCTCTATACAGACCAGTGTTGCGCAAAATCAATTGAAATCAATTGCAATTGATCAATTAATTGAAGGTAATTGCTCTGAAAATAAGTTGCAATTGGTTTCAATTTGTAATTGACCATTAATTTCAATTGCAATTGAATTCAATCATAAAATTTTCCATTAATTTTTCGTCAATTGTTAATTGTTAATTGGTCACCAGGCAATTGAAACTTTTGATTGTTAAGTGTCAATCGCAAAGAGTACAATTAAAAAATTTAATTGTTAATTGCAATTGACAATTGAATTTTGTAATTGTTAATTGTAATTGTTAACTGCAAATGGAATCAGCAATTAAAGCTGAAGATAAGAAGATATGTGTATATTGTGTTGTCCAATTGTTAATGTTTTACATATTTCAAAAAAGGTACTTATAAGAAATGCTGGATAACTACTATCCCTTCGCCCCCTTCCCTGAGAAGAAAGCCGTGAAACTAAACATTTTTTAAATATACTATGTTTATGATTCTATCCCCCTCGAAAGAACTCTATACGCCCGTCATGCATAGAATAAGAATGGGCACGAGCGAGTTGGAACGAGTTTTCTGGAAACTCGTCTCGAAAAATTTCCTCCAACTTGACTCAATTCGGATCGAGTTTCCAGCCGAGTCGAGCCAAAACGAGCCAATTCGAGCTAAATCCTTTGTGTAGTTCCAAGTACTACTCTCTTCAAGTATCCTACATAGACAATATAATTATCCATGATACAACTACAAGTACTATAACTATATTATTATAACACCGTGTATAAACATGGAATATACGCGGTTTGTATCTGAATACTAAAAATTAGTTGACTGTCGATCTCGGTCGTCAAGAAATCTTCAGGAGGCAAGGACATCGGTCACGAGGTTCTAGATTTGAGTTGAGGAGGAGCAAGTATTCGGGCTCGAGCCAAAAATTGTTAAAATTTATAGGACTCCAGCCAAACATGTTCAAAACTGCTCGACCCAGATTTAGGGTTGTTAACGACACAAGCGGCTCTCTCACAGCTCATTAACTTATCCAGCCGAACCGAGAAGTGAGCCGTGCCAACAGCTCATCCAACGGAGCCAGCTCGAGCCGGTGGCTCACAGGAGCTGAACCGAACCGAGCAGATTGCTTAACCCAACCGAGCCGGTTCGAGCTATCGGCTCATTTGAGCTGACTCGAACTTAGCCTATGGACTCGTTTCATAAGAGCTGGTTCGAGCCCTTGGTTCCAATCGAGCAGAGTCGATGACTCGTCCCCACCGAGCCGGCTCAAGCCATTGGCTCAATTGATGCCAGTCGATGGGTCATCTCAACCAAGCCAGCTCAAGCTGTTCACTCAGTTGAACCGAGCCCAGCCGGTTGACATCACTATCCCGGTTTGGCTTCTACTTTGGGTAAAAAAAAACAAAAAAATAGACTGTACAGTTCTCAGTCTTGATGGTAAGAACTACAGTATATACTTATATTGGTGCTCATGGCGTTATTAACCTGTTCCGCCACCAACGAATTTCGAGGTTCTTTAATTTGCATCTTTTGTGCGTGTTTCGTGTCGCTTTGTGAGCCTATTCGCACATTTTGTGCGTCACCGCAAATGGGTCGAAATGAGCTTCCAACATGGGACGAAAATGACCAAGAGTTCCGCCACTATCTTCTTTCGAGGTCGTTAATTTCACATCGCGTACCCTATTTCGACGATTTTTGCGGCACTGGAAGAGGGTCCAAATGGACCTCGAAGGTGGGACGAAAATGACTCACTGCTCCGCCATTACCGAATTTCGAGGTCCTTGTTTTCGCTTCGACTAGTGAATGTTCCGTGCCATTTCGTGCCCTTCTTTCCACACTTTGTGCGTCATCAGAAGTGTGTCAAAATGGGCTTCAAAGTGTGAAGAAAATGACCCACTGTTCCGCCACTATCGAATTTGTAGGTCGTTTCTTTCCCATCGTTTAGTGACTATTTTGTAAAAAAGTTTTCTGTGCCTACTTTCTCGCCTTGTGAGTCACCGGAAGTGTGTCAAACGGCCCTTTAAAGTGGGAGTTAAATGACTAACTGCTCCACTACTACCGAATTTCGAGGTCCTACTTTCGCATTGACAAATGCCTGTTTTGTGCCGTTTTGTGCCCCATTTCCACATTTGTTGCGTCAGCAGAAATGTGTCAAGATTAGCCTCCAAGGTATGACGAAAATGACCTACTGTTGCGACATTATCGATCTTATAGATTGTTTCTTTCGCATTGCTTAGTACCATTTTTTTAACAAAAAAGTTTTCTTCATCTATTTCTCGTCTTCTGCATCACCCAAGGTGAGTTATATGGGCCTTTTAAATGGGAGTTCAATGGCTGACTGTTCCGCCACTATCGAATTTCGAGGTCGTTTCTTTCGCATCGTTTAGTGCCTGTTTTGTACGTTTTGTGCGTCGCCGGAAGTGGGTCAAAACGAATCTATGAATATAACGAAACAAGTTAATGCTGTTCCGCCACCAACTAATTTGGAGGACGATTCCATCAATCGTTTAGTGTGTATTTTGTGCAGTTTCGTTCGCCTATTTCCACGTTTTGAGCACCACCAGAAATGCGTCCAAATGGCCCATCAAGGTGTGAGGAAAAAGAACCATTGTTCCCCAACTATCGAATTTGGAGGTCGTTTATTTCGCATCGTATAGTGCCTGTTTTGTACCGTTTTGTGCTCCTATTTCCACTTTAGTGCGACAAAAATGAGTCAAAATGGCCTACAAGTATAGCGGAATAACTTAATGTTCTTCCGTCACCATCGAATGTGGATGTCGTTTCCTTCACTTTTTTATGATTTGTGTTGCTTTGTGCATCAATGGAAGTGGGTCAAAATGGTCTTTGAATGTTGGATGAACATGTCTTTCTCTTCCATATCTGTAGTTTCTCTTTGATCCACTTTCGATGGCGCACAAAAACGTGAAAATATGCGCAAAAACGGTACAAAACATGCAATAAACAATGCGAAGAAAGCGACCTCGAAAGCGGTAGGAGAGTGAGTCATTTTTCTTCCCTGGGATTTTGACCCACTACGAGTGATTCACAAATCGTCGAAATAGGCTTAGAAAACGGTAGAAAACACAAGACGATGTGAAGAAAACGACCTCGAAATCGTTCCTGACGGAACAGCTTTACCTTGTTTCGCCATATTTGTAGGATAACATTGATCCATTTTCTGTGACGCACAAAACGACACAAAAATGGAAATTTAGCTTAATTACATGGGAATTTTAAGTTTGTACGGTATGCTTAATTATATAGAAAATTTTACATTTTTCCTTTACGTTGGTCTACTTTACGTTGATTTAGGACTTTCAAATTTTATTCTTTTTTCAACTGAAAAGTATCTATAATTCAACAAGGAAATAATTATCAATCATAATTATAATAATTATCTATATAATTGAATTCATTGTAATTTGGTCTATGACAAACACTTTACCATTTCGTACTAGCTGCTATGCTCGTTCTTCTCACGGATCAGATAAAAGATCAATGTAAACAAACTGAACAACGGGAGAACAATTAAGAAACATTTCTAAAATTGGATATATTTTGTTTGAATATATATCCAACAACGTACATGAGTTTTCATTGGGAAGGCCGATGGGGGCTAAATTTTAACGTAAACACTATCGGGGATGTCACTATACATCTGAGCAACCCCGATAAATATGGATTCGACACAAATATTGGTCATTTTCTAGTACTTTTTACCTGTCCCGGTAAACGCCCCTTCAGACCCTCTTGTTTCGAATTGTGAAACAAATCGCCTTTGGCTCCCAGCCGAAAACTATTAATGTGGCACTAACATCTGACATTTTCCACTACTTTCTACATATCCCGGCCACTTCTACTACTTTTTACATACACTAACATCTGACATTTTTAAATACTTTTTACATAAGCCCCTATGATCCTCTGGTTCCTATTAAAAAAAAAACAACGCCTTTGGCGCGCAGCCGATGGGGGCTGCATTTAGAAGTCAACGCCTCTGCAAGTATCACCATTCATCTCAGTGACAGGGTAAATTATGGATTTGACTCTAATATCGGTCATTTTCCATTATTTTTACATGTCTCGCAATTCTCCACCCCGGTGACTCCCGGCCCGCATACAATGATGGCTAAATTTGAAAATCATTGCTAATGAAAATATCACGATTGATCTCAGTGACCGCGAAAACTACGGATTTGACACTAATATCGGTCATTATGGATTATTTTTACATGTCTCTTGATCCCCTTTATAATGCCTCCGTTCCTTAACTAATGGGAGCTAAATGTGAAAGTAAATGCGGTCTTGAGTTTCACCATTGTGCTCAGCGACCCCGAAACTATGCATTTGACATTAATACCGGACATTTTCGATTACTTTCACCTGTCTCGGAATTGCCCCCTCTGGTGACCTAAGGCCCGCATACAAAGGTGAATGAATTTGAAAGTCATCGCTAATGGTAGTGTCAACATTGATCTCAGCGACCGCGAAAACTATGGATTTGACACTAGTATGGGTCATTTTGGATTACTTTTATATGTCCCGGTAAACCCCCACCTGAGACCCCCTGGTTCAAATTTTGTCAAAAACGCTTTTCCTCGGTGTGGGACCTGGACCAAGGTATCCGTGACCAAAATTTGGTTACTCTCGGTCAACTTGTCTGGTCTCTAGGCCGATCCCGGAAAACGTCCCCCTGAGACACCCTTAGTCCGAAATTTAAAAAAAACTCTCTACGTCTTGATCTGGGGCCTAGACCAAGCTACCCGTGACCAAATTTTGAAAAGTTACGGTCCACTCGTCTGGTCCACAGGCCGCACAAAGAAAGGCATATAGACACAAACAAACTCTATTTTATTAAATTAGGAAGGTCAGATCCGCCGTTATTGTAATAGAGCGGTGATTTAGCGATTGATTGTAGAAATTCTAACTCCGATGAGTGATAATTTCATAGGCTTCTTTTATTACAAGTTTAAACTCTTTAGTAAGTAGAGAAGAGGGCGTGAATCATGGGTCAGTTGATAACAATGGGAATGGTGGGTCTGTGGATCAAAGTGGGTGAGAGTGGTTCATGGGGAGGTCAGAGTGGGTCACGGTGAGTCTTGGGTCACGATGGGTGGTGAGTCAATTGGTCGTGGCTAAAGTTTTCATTGTCCCACACCCTCTCTGAACTACAATGTTGAAAATTAAACAGTGAAAATCAATTGCAATTGAATTAATTGCCAATTAATTTCATTTGCAATTGAATGACCGAATTCAATTGCAATTACTTTCCACTGCAATTACTTTCAATCAATTGATTAATTGCAATTGATTCTCCATTATTAATGGCCAACTGCAATTAAAAATTAACCATTACTTACTTCAATTGTTAATTGCAATTAACAATTAAATTTACAGATTAATTGTTAATTGTTAATTCAATTGAAACTTGCCCAACACTGATTCAGACAGTGCAGCGTACATGTTAAAAGCGGCTAAAGCATTTACAGTTTTTTTACCCTCACCTCATTCATTTCACCTGTATGGTCCATGCTCTTCAGCGTGTTGCTAAAGATGCGAGAGAGAACTTTTACGAAGTAAATCAACTAGTTTATTCAACGAAAAAATGTTTGTTAAGGCGCCACAACGTGTTCAAGTTTACATAGATGGAACTGTAAGACGTGTTACTTCCTCCGGAGCCTGTTCTAACGCAATGGGTCACTTAAATACAGGCGATACATTTATACAATGAACATTTAAAAAAAATAAATCTGTTGTTCATTCATTTCAATCGGAGGCTGCTGTGTCAGTTGGCATTGCTCAGAAACTGTTTAAAAACTCAAAAGTAGCCTGCGATATCGCATACATAGACAGCAATTTTGGTACTCTATCTACAAGCATTAAAAAGCTAGAGACTGTTGGGTGGCCTCTTCTGGAATCCATGGAAACGATAGAGGATGCAAAGATCTGCTGGAAGGTGTTTGTGGAGATGTATTAGAAAACGTTCGAAAGAAACTACATGCTGTGCTGGTAAGAAACCCGGGTTACGACAGCCTATTGGCAGTGTGTGAGATTCTCAGTGGTGAAACAAGAACCCCCCCTGAAGATATTTTTCCAAACTACATCCCCCTGTTGAATTACGCTTCTGTTACCTAATATAATGTGGAGATGTCATTCTCTGCATACAAGAATATTTTATCCGATCGCCGACAAAATTTTACTTCTGATCATTTGAAAATGTACATTGTAACCCATTGTGCAACAACGAACAGTTGAACTGCGGGCACATCTTTTGTAAGTACTTTATTTGAAATTAAAAATGTTCGTTAGGGCAAATATTCTTCAATCTTAGTTCAGCTGGTATTGTTTAAAAGATATAGGTCTGCTTTTCCCTGCATAACATAAATATATATAAAACAATACATTTCGTCTTAAGTTGCTTTTAGTATTTAGATTTCTATATTGAGTATAATTCATTTCAAGATTGGGCAGTAGTGGCGGATGCGCATTTAGTGTAAAAGTTTCTAGATTTGTAACGGGACAACACCACACCACATGAGATTCCTGACGTACAAATGCAATATGCATTGCTTTCCTCGGGGCTTTTCTGCTTGTCTGTAGCCGATTCACATCTTCCTTCATTCGCGTCTGATTTTTATTACCCTGTAATCAGTCACATCAGTGACGTATGGCTGTCTAAGCTGTTCAAGCATTTCACTTCATTGGAAGATTTTTATTACGCAGGATAGAGTGTAGTATATTTTCCTTTTTATTTTCATAATTCATTTAAATATTGCATACTCACACGCGTGTTAATATTAAGTTTTCATAAATATGTAACATACGTAATATTACATATTCTTATATAATATCACATATTTCTTACATTTTAAGCGATTTTTGTTACATATTTAGGGGGTTGGTATTACATAAAAATCCGGACTCTATTTACCACATTTTTTGTCATTTCACTAGACCTTCTCCATAGTTAAGCAAACGTAAGCAGATGATTTTCTCCCTCCCCCTGGTAAAGATTTTTGTCATCAAGACCTGTTATGGTATTCAAGTCTGCCTCAGCTCATTCAAGATATGATGTTTCCTTCCACACGTTGTATACTTTTTTAACATATAGAACTGTTAATTCATTGGAAATATGTTCTGGCGGAGTTTGTTATATTATATTCCGTTGTAAGCAAACTATAATATTCCGTTCTTTTCTTCTTCACTGAAATCCGGAACGTTTAATCGTCACGAGAAATATTTTCGGGACGACGGTAACCAGGTCTCGATCACGGGACGAATGGTAACCCTAACCAAAGTGCAAGGTGAAGATAAAAAGATATAGTGTCTAAACTAAAATCTCCAAAGTTGAAATTAAGTTCCAAACTAAAAAAGTTTAGTCCATAAGAAGGTAAACAAACAGTGTCACTATTCTATGACGTAAAATAAGAAGAAAAACTGCACCGATATTACATGGAACATGTGAGACAAATGAAAACATCTTTTTCTTCTGCAGTCAGTCCAGCATAAGCCCTGGAGTATTTCGCTGCATCATGCTTGATATTGATATAGTACCCATGGAATCACAAATTGTGAAATTGCACTTACAGAACAAAGTGTTCCTAGAGGGACACGAAATAAAACGTACATTACTGTAAACAGTCGGGAATGTTCTGAGTTAACACTGTACTAATAACGGATTCTTACCTGTAGTGAAATAACAGCGTCCTGTCACGGAACTTTCTGGAAGGAAACAAGACTGTACGTCGCGTCGTGGTGGGCTGTCTCTCAGAGTATTCCTCAAATCGGACTTGTACAAGACCGTGGCACATATTGGAGGCGCATTTTAGCGGATTTCATCGGAAAGGTCCCAGCGCTGAACACTTGGTATATTTAGCTGCGCTGGCGTACATACCTGCAGTTACCATATCCTACGGGTCCGGTTGTATCCGGCAATATTCGAAATATGTGAAATGTAGCGATTTGTATTGTCACTTGTTTATTTCATTATTTATGCATTTATGTCGATATCTTTGGTTTGTTAATAAAGTTCACATTCAAAATAAATATTTCAGGCTTATTTTAGAACAATTTTACACCTTATTACCAAGAGGAAGCTGAATATGTTAAAATGTCGTTACCTACTCCTTTTCCCCTTAGAATGTGAACCAATATCTGCATGATTAACTTTCTAGACTTAATTTTGGAAAATACTTTGGACTCTTGAGTTAAATGCTAATTTCTGCAAAATAAAAAGTTGGGAGCCATTAAATTCCCAAACGGAAATTAGGAGAGGCAATGCCCCCATACATATCCGTTCCGTCTTGTTACGCCACTACGTCATTTAGCATTCCTGATGTAGGCCTGAGCATGTTTTCAAAACTGTTGTGTTCGTCCACCAAAGGCTGCCAGGATGGAAAAGATAATTAGGACCGAATAAGTGTCAATAAGGTGCTCAAAGCTGCAGCAGTCACTTGTTCCACTCTTGAATCGAATTTATAAAATATGGTTAGTTTCTTTTCCATCAAATTCTACCACCTTTGCTATATTTATGCGATGTATATTGTTAAATGAGTGTACAAAAACATTTTTTCTCCCTACAAGTGAATGCTACAACAGATCAACGAAAGATACAGAAATAGTACCGAAACAAACTATACGAAATCAATAGCCTCCCTTCAAAAACAATGTTACGGGTAAAATATGGACGTTATCAACATGGTTGTGTAACATGCGGAAAACAACATTTTAGATATTAATGTCCAGTTAGTGGGACGTAATGTAGGAATGTAGGACGTGCAACGAATATAATCCCTTTGCACAGTATTGTCAAAGAGAAGCACACGAACAGGTACAAAAGAAGAATCAATGAATTATCGGATGAAGACATTCAGATGGAAGACAAGATCTTCATCCTTCAGAATTACAACAAGCATTAGATCACATAGAAGCAATTACGAAAGTAGAAGGTGAACAAAGCTTTAATTCAATGGAGATTTTATGTTAAGCTCCATTTAGGTAGCCAATGCAAAGACAAATGTATGTCCACTGGTAATTAATCGAATTCAGTAAGAAAAAAATATTAGAGGTATAACACGAGAATCTTGAAAATGAAAACCAATACCAGAGGAATCAGGTCTATGGACGCCGCACTGACAACTCGATAGAAGAAAGGAAACATCTTAATATGAATCCGGAGATCACTACGTGGTCAACAACAATAGAGAACAGGATAGAATAGTAATAATAGAAGAAGTCCAAAGCAAATATGGTAAACAGGTGAGCGTAGAAAATAAAGTAACGAAAGAAAGAAACATAGAACGAAAACAGTACAGAAAATTAGATAGTAGAACAATAAAGATGTGTAAAGATAAAAGAAAGGCGAAGAGATGGAAGAATTAGTCAAGGAAGAAAAATAAAAAGTAGAGGTTGAATTGAAAGTAAAGGGCACGAAAAGGAGGAATGATGGAAGGAAGTTTGAAGAATTAAAACAAACAGTTGATACATAAGTGAAGAAGAAGCTGTAAAAAATTTTAATATGTAAGAAGCTGTAAAGAGAAAGGAGAAATTTTAATATGATGGTTATTAGTGGTGAAAAAGACATACTACTTGTAATTGGTGCCATATGACGAAGTGATAAAAATTAACAAAAAAATTCCGATATAAAACAGTTGAATACTTGTCGATTCTATTTAAGAGATAAAGAGTTGAATGTTTGTTGATTTAATTCCTATTGCCTATTATTGTGTGTGCTTGAGATTTTCGAATATCGAAGCTTTTGATCTGTTAACGGTGTTGGGTGAATGTCAACAGAATCATAGCAAGGCGCGCGGCTGTATGGTGAACAGTTTCCCGATCGTGCTCGGCAGTCGAGAAAAGTATTTCGGCTCTTCGCACTTCGTGTGCAGAGAACTGAGAAAGTCCCTCCTCATTACAACAACAGTCAGCAGATCAGGTGCCGTTTTAGGATAAACTGTGTCCCGACATCCTTGTAGCAAATCATTTGGACAGCAAATCTCGACAAGACGGTTAGCCAGAGATGCTGCTATTAGCCACATGACGGTTTTGGAGGATTCTGCATAATAATGCGTTCCATTTTTACCATGTTCATGTATACCAGGGACTTCGAGAACAAGATATCCATTACCGTCTGGGGTTTTGCCTGGAGTGAGCGCCAGTAACTCATGTCTCCACCAGAATATTCTATGGACGGATGAGGTGACATTCAAGAGTAACGGAGATATTTACATACACAACGCTCCCTACTGGTCCAGCGAGAATCCTCACTGGGTACCTGAAGTTGAAAATAAAAATATCTGGAGTCTAAATGGCCGGTGTGGTATAGTTGGAGGCCAAATAATATTGGTCCCCATTTCTTTGAAAGTACATTAACAGGCGTAGGGTACGCAATTTTTTTGTGAGTTTTTCTTTGTGAGCTCCTGATAGACTTCCCACTAACAACTCGTGAAATGATGTGGCTACAACCAGACGGTTGCCCTGCTCTAGAGTTGAAGACGAACTGTTGCTCATTTATTCCCAAACAGACCGATCGGAAGAGAAGATCGGTTTCCTAGGCAGCTGGTTCTCCAGACTTGACTCCCCTGGATTTTTTCCTTTGAAGACGTGTCAAGGAGCTGGTTTATCAAGGACGTCCTACTATAAGGACGACATGATGGAGAGAATCCGTAATGTGCGCCATGGACTAAGTGCAAGTGAAGTGTTAAGTGCACTAAAAATGCCCCAGTACGCATTCGCATGTGTATTGCATGTGCTGGACGATCCTGTGAACATTTATTAAGAGAGTTTTCTTTAGGTCCAAATGCGATATATTGATAATAATGTTCAGAACTTGCAGTTCACGTTATTTATTTTATTTATTATTTTCAATTAATTTGTTTATACTCTTCTTGAACAATTATTTGTGCAATGATTTCTCATATGCAATGAGTACGAAATTTTTGGTTTCTTTGGATGTTTCATTGCTCGGAATTTACATTCAAAAATTTTTATACGTAGTTTTATTAAAACCAAAGAGTGTGTTCCACTATCTTTCAGTTTCAAATTGGGTCTGACCAAGGGAACTTAAACTAAGTATTATCCTGCAATATTGTTCTCGTTCGTTGATTCGTGCACAAGACATGTCGTAACATTCGTTACGGAATGCTGTAAAGAGTTTTCAACAGTACTATTTGGTAGGACATTTTTATGTGATGTTCTTTTAGAGTCATTGAAAACTACAAAACTCTTGTCCTGTAGCTGCAATTTAAGAACAGGTAAGACACGTCGATGCCAAACCGTGATGGCAATTCTACAACAAATAACAGACGTAATGCCAAACCGTAGAATTTAACGAAAAGTGTTTCCTGTAAAAGTTGTTTCTTTTTCAATAGTGCTTCCAAAGAAATGGAAATTGATACCACTTTCCATTCAAATTTTGGAGTTGACCCCCGTAGTAATATTCCCGATACGCTACTGGATATGTAAGCATCACCATTTGATTCTCCACATACCCTCCTGACTCTCCGCGTAGAGAAGAATCTACACAATTTTCGCTTGATTTTAAATGGGGTTCCGAATTGTGAATGTTCAAATGCTCGCTGTAGTACATTCTTTACACTACTAATTTTCAATTAAGCCCAAGTGAGAAGTTGCTGTGCTTGGTTGCATTTGTTTAGATAGCGTGGGATCATGGAGTCTGTAAGGGGAGGCGGCCATGCTTCTGATGCTGTAGGTAATTATGCTCCATCCTCTAAACATTCTACATTGTTATGCTGAATCCATGCATGTTAACTCAGGAAGGACTAAGAAAAACTTGGCAATAGTTGTTTCGTCTGTATTGTTATTTTTCTGCTTTGCATAGAGTAAATATTGCATGTGTAGAAATCCTTCTACATTGGGACTTAACAACATCTTTTTGTCTTTTTATTTTCTAAACTAGACTGTATGTAGGCGTAGAGTGCAGGAGGGCCGTACTTGACCAAAATTGCAAATTTACTCTAAACCTAATATAATTTTAACGTTAATTTAACCATATAATTTGCTAATTTAAGAAGGAAATTACCACAAAGACCCTCACAAAACTTTAATCATTATGACAAATCGTGTTAAGAATTTCGTCTAATCTGATCCGAAGTTTATAAAGTGATCAAGCAAATGATATAATGCTTTTTTATATTTCTAGTTTTCTTGGTATAATTTTATTTCTGCTTTCAGGCCGTTCCTAAAGCCCCTAACGAAAAATATGACTATGGAGCTTTTCGGAGAATCTGATATGGAACTCTCCGATGATAGTGAAGATTGTTTTGATCCCTGCGAAGATGAGTTGGATGAATAGGACAGTGCTGAAGATGACACAGTTGGTGACGATGATCCTAGTGGAATCGATGATACTGTGCCACAGTCTCCTCTCCCATGTCCTGATTGTAAACCGTTATGGAGGTCTTTCGTGTTAAGGAGGAGAAGTTCTGGATGTTTTACTGTACCAAGGAAAAAGAGTTTTTCCCCGGACCAGAAAAGGATCTAGATGTAGGAGGAGCAACAAGAGCCTCACTACACTGACCCTTCTGTAAAGACTTTGAGATATTGGATCACAATTTCCATCATGAATGGCAAGGTTCCGGCAACTGTAAAATCTAAATTGATAACTGAAAAAGAAAAAAAAATAATGAAATATTTGAGTTTTACTTCCCACGATTATGCATGACTGAAAACGAATTAATGAACAGGGGAGAGGAAGCAGCGACAGAAAAGTCAGTCAGATGATAAAATTGTTGTCGTAAAATGGATGAACAGAAGATCTGTTATTTTGAATCTTCTGAACTGGAAGGGAAATATGTTGGACGAAGCAAATAGGATGACAAACACATTGAAACTTCTAGACCAGCATTTGTCGGAGAGTACAATAGAAAGATGGATGGAGTCTATCTCTGTGCTCGTATGATGTCATTCTATAGGATGAATAACCGAACGAAAAAGTGGACTATTAGAGCCATATTTAATGTAATGGACTTTTCACTCGTAAATGCATGGTTTGCGTACCGACGTGAGCGTAAGAATGCTGGAATTCCTAAAGAGAATGTGCGAAAAATCATATATTTCAAACTATCTATGGCAGAAAGAGTGGTCTAAGCAAAATCCAAATTGTAATTTCTGCGAATTTTATTGATTCTAGCCAGTTAATATTTTAGTATACTTTTTCGTTATTGAAGCCAATATAGTCATGTTTATTTCACTAATACAAACAAGTTTAATAACATTATTTGTAACAAAATTTTAAAGGCCAACACAAATGAACACAAAATATATGGAAAATATGTATATCTCAATATTATTAAAGTTTTCAAAATTACTAATGCATTTTATATCACGAATACCCAATGTAGAGACTACTCTACACACTAGAGACTACTCTATGTGCATGCGTGTTGATGAATCCGAGTGAATCTCCTGATTTTACTAAGAAAAAACAAAGGAAGTCATAAACTTCTGATTTTTTTATACCGTGGACGTCAAGAGGATACGATTTGGTAACTCAATTTTGTGTTTGACATATCTACATGCATTACGAGCTGAGAAAAATGCGCGGGACGGATTGTTTAATAATGACAATTTTACAACAAATAACCGACGTAGACGCCAAACCGTAGAATTTAACGAAATGTGTTTCCTGTAAAGTTGTTTCTTTTTTAGCACTGCTTCCAAAGAAATCGAAATTAATACCACTTTCCATTTGAAATTTTGGAATTGACCCCCCGTAGTAGTATTCCCGCTACGCCATTGGATATGGAAGCATCACCATTTGATTCTTCACATACGATTTTGTAATTCAATTTTATGTCTGAAATGTCTACGTGCAATACGAGCCTAGAAAAATGCCTGGAACGGGTGGTCTGATACACCCTATATATATATATATATATATATATATATATATATACGATTATCATTCAATAAGTAAGGAGACAAAGTCTATATTTTTAACACTAATCATTTTTTTGTTTCAGGGGTGTTAGCTGGCAACCTTGGGATATGCTCTGATCTGCTGTTTCGTAATTTTATGTCAACATAACTTCAAAAATATCAAATTATTATGGCAAGTCCTCTAGAAGATTGCACCTTAGAAGAACAGCGCTCAGTCAATAGGTTTTTAGTCACAGAAGGTGTAAAACCAAGTGAAATTTTTTCTCGAATGTTGAGACAGTACGGTAACAGTTGTATGAACTGTGCGAATGTGTACAAGTGGGTTGATCGGTTTAAAGTCCCCGAACAAGTATAGGTGATGAACCCCGATGTGGACGTCCAGTGGAAGTTTCTGGTTCTTCGTTGGAATCGAGGATTGACGGACTTATTCGTGATAACAGAAGAATTACTGTTGAAATGATAGCTGAGGGAGTTCAAGTAAGTGTTGGAACTGTTCACAATGTGATTAGGAACATTTTAAAGTACAGAAAAACGTGTACCAGATGGGTTCCCAGACAGCTTACTGACGCTCATAAAGAATGAGGGCTTTCCATTAGTCAAGCCTTAGCGCAACGAAGTCTGATTGAAGGAGACACTTTTTTTCAAAGGATAGTGACTTGCGACGAGGCCTGGATCCATCACTACGCCCCTGAGACCAAAAGGCAGAGTATGGAGTGGAAACACACTAGCTCTCCAGTTCGCAAAAAATTAAAGGTTCAATCTTCCGCTGGTAAAGTGCTGCTGACCATCTTTTGGGGCTCACAGGGTCCAATCTATTACGATTGCCTTGAAGATCAGCGAACTATCAATAGCCTATACTATTCTGAGATGCTAGAACACAAAGTTAAACCAGCTATCAGCAGCAAACGCCGTGGACTCTTGTCAAAAGGAGTCATTCTTCAGCACGATAACGCCCGCCCTCATACAGCCGAGCTGACCCGAAATAAGCTTCAAGTATTGGGTTGGGAGGTCTTACCTCATCCTGCCTACAGCCCAGACCTCGCCCCATCTGATTTTTACCTGTTCGGGCCACTCAAAGACGCCCTACGTGGAAAAAGATTTGCTAACAATAAGGAAGTTAAGGCAGCGGTGCCAGGGTGGCTTCGGGGTAAATCGAAGGATTTCTTCGCCAATTGAATTAGGAAGCTGCAAGAAAGATGAGACAAATGCATAACTGTAAAGTGTTATTATATTGAAAAAATAGCCTTAGTTTTGAAAGATTGAACTAAATCTTTATTGAACTATAGCAATTTGTCTCTTTACTTATTGAATGCCCCTCGTATATATATATATATATATATATATATATATATATATATATATATATATACACGTGTGTGTGTGTGTGTGTTATTGCAGTAATGAAGCAGGTTACTGCCCACTTTCTGTTTCATCATGATTTTCTGAAAATTACGATCCGAACAGCAGTCGCCATTTGGTCACGTTCTAGAATCACTGTCAGAAACCGTCAAGATTCGAAAAAAAAACTTGACTATCTTTTTCTAGAGTCGAAAAACCTTAAGAAAAATATTAACTATCGGACCCGGACTCAAGATACCAATGATGTCAAATTTTCACCAGTGTCTGAGATACGTTTTGAGATCGCACGTCCAAATGCCATAGATGTGATGGATAATGAAGAGGACAAGATGTTTCTTCAACTTGAGCGACAGAAGGGACGTCCTGGCTGCATTGAGGGAGGTGACAAGATGCTGCTTAGAATAGAGGGGAAAGTGGAATCACTAAAGAGGAAAGAGCAGCGATTGAAACTTCAAGCAGAAACGTTATTTGAGAAAGCAGCGTTAGCGAGCAGTAGCACCGATGAAGAAGAAGAGAAAGATACAACGGAAGCTCCAAGAACCAGCAAATCAGTTAATGTTTGACTTCGAAACTGACGGCCTAAAAGTGTTATATCATCTCAGCTAACCGCAATGCTTGATAGGAACAGACGTGTCATAATGATTTTCTTTGAAGTTTCTAAGACCTGTGGATAAGATCATCTAGGGCTAACTATTAATATATCAACTACTCGCCGTCAAAGACAAAAATACAGGCAATCGGCTGCTACTCAAAGTAAAGAGTATTCAAACCAAACACAATTTTGACAGTTCAATGAGATAGGAAGCTAATGAGTGATTTTAGTGGAACCAATAAGATAGAGAAGCTGCCCATTTTGGTATCGACCATGGCAGATTTCTTGAAATTCGAAAGTTATCATTTGTGAGCGGAAAGGCTGTCGCTCACGCTCTGTACAGTAGTGCGAAGAATATGGAACGAAAATCTTGGTGGGCCCCATGTGAGTAGGTAAGGGGAGAATGGATACCAAACCGCAGAGTTGGCTGTACTTTAAGTAATTATACTAATACTTTTTCTCATAAATGGTTAGATTTAAAAAAAAATTAGTGAGTTTTGGAGTGTTGCAGCTAAAAAGTAACTGGATTGCCGATAATTTTTGTATGTAATGTACTTATTGTTTACTTTTGGGAATTATTTTTCTGTTTACCTCATTTACTGTAATGAGGATTTGTACTTGGAGCAAAGAGCTTTTCGCAATTGAATTCATGAACGCTGTATGCAATTGAAGTTATGAAAGAGTACGCAGTAGTTATAATTAATGATATCAGAAATATAAACACACTGCTAAACAAACCTACACTTATTTTATAAAAACACATTTGCACGTGACGTTTCGATCTTCTAGCCAAGATCCTCATAAGACGTACACTCATCAGTGTTTTTATTTTAATGACTTTATTTGCAAGACATATGACTATGATTGTGTGTCAATAACGATAATATGAATTAATTTTTTCGTGTTATTATTTACGTATGACATAATGTTCCGCACAACCAGAGTAATCCCTAATTATGAATTTTAGTTGTTTTACAAGCTTCAATTATTGAATGCATGCATAAATAAAATACTAATTTACCGGTGACGTCAGCGCATCCTTTGGAGAAGTACGATGCATGCCGACTGTCCACGACCGGAGTTGCTATACCGAGATTTTTTATACGGGGGAAAGTACAGTTAGCACGGCTAACTGAAAGAGTAGGAGGCTATATTTCAATATTCAATGAGGTTCCGTATGAATGGGCAATATTTTTTTTTATTTATACTTTTAGTATTATTTGCATACATTGTGTTTATTGAATTTTGATATGGATGTTGAACTTTATTATATGATTACGAATAATATAAGCATACATTTTTATGCAATACTTTTGTAAATAATTTTGCGGAAAATAATGGGGAAACAACGGCTCTATCTGGCCGGTAAAAGAGAACTAGGTACTCGAGTTTCTGATGATTTGAGAACATTTTTTGTTTTCTCTTTTTTTGGCATCCTTGTGCGCAAGCTGCCTGATGGTATTGAGAGGATTTTCTGTTCTGTTTGTAGTAGGAACCATTTGTTGCTATCTTTCTACGAGTGTTGAAAACGGGCATCCTTTGGTGCTTTGAAGGTATTACGTCGGCACCCTGCCATTGTTTTGACTAGTATTTTTTCTGGATTTCTTCAGTCCCACTAGGCGAAGGCAAGGATGGTATCTTATAAAAAGCGAGATCCAATTCCTTCCCAAATGCTACACCCACGTAAAAGATCGATTTAACCCCGGGGTTGGAGGTTCGAACCCCTCTTTAAGTCATTCTCCGACATTATTATATGAATAAATAAAGAAAGAAAGACATATCAATCGAATACATCGCTTCAATAACTCAAAACAAAATTAAGCCCATTGCCGTACCAATTCCTACAATGAGAACCTAATATTATAACCTTCCTACAAAGGTAAAATTGCAATTCCTCGAAAGTCATAACAATTAATACATTTAGTACTGTAGCACTAACAAAAGCTTATGAAAAATAGGAATAGAGTGTGGCATGCTGACAAAAAATGTGAGCCGCCAAGAAAACAACACACCCGTTCACTGATCGAATGTTCGCCAGACAGATGCATAACCTTGGGTATGAAATCATAGTTCGTATTTTCTCTTTTCAGCACACCTTCTTCATTACACCCCTATCAACCATGTATTCATTTGCTAGGTGCAAGTACTTCTGCGATGTATCCACACAGCTTTCTGAGATGCAGTAATGGATTTTGGACCACTACACCTTACTTCCCGTTCCTACATATAACACAGCAACGATGGAGAGTTACGAGCTGTACATTAACACATCACTTACAGAGGTGGGTAGGATTACAGATGTAAACCTCCAGCACTCTACGATGTATATAAGTGAGTCAGGGTGACACTTTCTCGCACACCTATCGTTGGCCGGCAAATTTCAAAGAAATCACGTGTGTGCGAAAATTCTCAGAAATTCTTGGTTTGCAACCTTCTGTTCATATAGATGAAAATGTTCCAAAGTACTTGTAGAATATCCCTTTGGAAGGCATGCATCGAATTACCTGTCACTCTCTATATAATATGTTTATAATTAACCCGGGAATAGTCTAGTGCTGATTTGTGACGCGAGCGGTCGACAAGTGAGCGCGACGCTCACCTTCAATATAATCGTTTCTATGCCTTTTTATGACTCTATATAGAATGTTTTTATAACACATTCATATATGTTAACATTTTCTGATTTATTATTATTATTATTATTATTATTATTATTATTATTATTATTATTATTATTATTATTATTATTATTATTATTATTATTTTATTATTATTATTATTACTATCGGAAATATTATAAGGTGCTTGTATAAAACCATTTTTATTACGAATCGTACCGATTTTTATTATCAAACGTTTTTATCAAATCAATTTCTGCTATCCTATAAATAATACACTTAATCCAATACCGTTATCACGTAAAAATCACACTTTTTATTGTTATTATTATCGCACAAGTATTACATGTTCTAATTATTTACGTACTTAGAGAGGGGTATTTCAGTATATGCTCTTCATATGTTCATACTATTCATATTATAAGATTGAAATTTTTAATGAAATGAAAGATATAAATCTCTTAGTGTAAACCCTGTACTTATGTCTCTCGATACATAGAGTAGGTGTTTCAATAGGAGACTGTTCTCTATGTCTCATCATATCTTGATGTCACCCATTACACTTCAAGCAGATGCTGGCAAGGTTTCCCCCAGATTGGCTCTACTCACCTAACAAATCAGATACTGTTTTCAATCTTTTCGCAAGCCACATTTGAATCTGTTTTTTAATGTTGCTCATGGCCTCGGAAAAATCACTCACGCCGTCGGTTGATGGGTGAGTGTGGCGTTCCAAATTATGCATAGTCACATAAATTATGTTAGTGATAATCCAACTAAAAGGAATGGAAAGGTAACACTTGACTCCCACACACTGCACACATCAAGAGACAGCTAGAAGACCTCTCAGGTCTGTGACCTCACGAGGGCGGCTTTCAAAAGAAAATATAAAGATGGGTGAGCGCTGCGCTCACCTGTCGACCGTTTCAGGGATAATTGTAAACATATTCATACAATAGAAGAAATAAATTTTCATTTTCTTTGAATTGGCCCAATGACTTCCTATTTACAGATTAGAAAAGAGGAACTCTGTCATTTGCCAGCATTAATTGCAACAAAGTGATAGTAATATGAGAAAATCAAGCTCAGTAAGCCATATTGCTTTCCAATAAATAAATGGAAAAGTGTCAGCACGTATTTCGTATATCCGATAGATACATACTTTTTGAAGCAGTCACTAGTTCTCTCCATACCACAGGAGAGTTAGTTAAATCAATCGTAAGTCACATCTTGAATTGAAATTTGTGACAACTTCAAAAATGTGGTTCAAAAGAAACTTATTAGCTCTTTTATGTTCAGCACTGATAAATTGAATGTTTGAACTCTTTCACTTTTGCTTGGTACGTTTGCTTTTGCTTGATACATGCATGCCTGTCAGGGTTTTGTATGTATCTAACGTCCAAAACTCAAAAAGGCTACAGATATGGAAATGATTGCTTGATATACAACATGTTCTAAAAGACACAATACAATTGGATATATTATCACATTTGTTCTTTACGATACGAATTCGGTTTTTGAAGACCAACTGGTTGTGATTTGCAACCAATAAGACACTCCTTGCAACATTTGAAATACACATTATTAAAATCCTGGAGAACTTCAGTCATACCTGTGAAGAAAATTGGATGATTGTCAATATAAAAAAATAATCAACTAGTGTTAACTCTGACGAAGAAAACTTTTGTAGAAGTAAAAGTAGAAAATAAGCCGACTAGTATTCGGTATGTAGGTTGTATACTAAATGAAAATATGGAATTCAAGGAAGAATGAAGTTAAGAGTATGGATTGCTAAAGAGGCTTTGGAAAGAGTAAAATCAGATTTTGTAGACTACTTAACTTAGAATTAGTAAAAAGAGTGATAAAGAGTTTCGTCTGGAGTTTTGTGTACTGTACATCGCGGAAACCTGGATTTTATGAAAGAGTAATCAAACGTAACTGTAACCCTTCAAAACGTGGTTTGAAGGAGAACTAAAAAAGTTATCTGAGTGAAATGCAAACATAATGCATAAATACTACCCGCAGTTGGGAGAAAAAAAGCAGTATACGCATAATTAAAAAGAGGGAAAACTAGATGAAAACAACTGGTTGCGCAAAACAACTGGAAAACAACTGGTCCCTTCTGAGAGACATAACATAGGGCACGGTGGAAGAGAAAACAGTGAGAAGCGTAACATTGCTGTTGACTGAAGGTAAGTAAGAAGATTATTCTTGCGGGGAAGCTAAGGTGTTGCTGAGGGTTGATTTGCATGAGGCCTTCTAATTTGCTGCAATGACATGCCAGTGTTGTGGAAAGCTTACAGTGATGATGATACCGAAAATCCAAAGTCTAGCGTAACTGGAAAAACTCAAATTACAGATTCTAATTTATCATAAATTAGAGTCTGGGATATGGAAAACGATTTAGTTGCAAGAGCTCACAAAGCCATGTACAAATTTGTAGAACCTAAACTACAAACCTACAATTCTAAAAGGACTGTATATAGAGACATTCTGGGTTCTGATAAAAAGGAATAGTAGAAAACTATGTTATGCGTCATGAAAACTCTCACCCAATTGTTTTTAAAATTTTGTCCATACTTTAGAAATATAAAACCACAAATAAGGCGATAAATTATGTTATGAAAGTCTGAAAGAATAATGACCTAATACACCATATACTTTTCTCAAATAGATCTAAACGAAACCATGGGGAGTATAAGTTATTATAAGCGAGAACACAAAGAGATTGACGAGCTTTTGAACTGGACGTTGTGATGCCAAAGATACTACTCGCAATAGGAAACCAATTATTGCAATTCTGTATGTAATTTTTGCAGAAGTTGAGGAACATGACATGAAACATCCGTTAACAGTAAATTTCTTTAACTGAATTATGTTAAATCATTGAGAGAAAGTCGGGTACAAAGGTTCATTTGACGTGTTCTTGCTACATGATCTAACTGAAAAATATTTACTCGGTCAAATTTCCATCCCCTAATCTCTAGAAGAACATAATGAATTCGAGCTATTTTTGAAATGCTTGAATACAAGTCATAAAATGCGGAGAAGCTATAACAACAGTGGGAAGAGAAGATTATAATAGAAGCGAAGAGAATCTCAATAGTTTGTGGCAAGCACACACTAAAACTAAGTACAGTTCTGTTTTGCGTTTTAGGGATGGGAAAAGTATCATCCATCACAAGTTGCTGTAGCTGGGCAGAAAGATAAATGTGGTCCTATGCTGTCGACAATTAGCTTAATTGATAATGCCAACTCAAATTGAATGGTCAAATCTGATGAACAGAAAAGGAGTCGTATACCACCCTTACAACTCCAGCTGACATACATCTCCAATGACCCGTGAGATATTTATAGAAGTAGGCTGGTTGATTTCATTGCTCCCACCGTCTATCTTGGAACTGACGTCGTCGGACTATCATTCTTTCTTTCTTTGCATAACTCTTCAAATAGTGTAAATTTTAAAATAGACCTTTGATACTACATGGTATATGATTTTATAAGGAACCAGACAGTTTTTATTTCGAAACGCTATGATGTAGAAAGAAAAAATGCCATAAAGTTACCGAACACACTGCTTCATACTTGTTTCTGTAACGTTATTTTTAAATCATAATTTATTTCTTCCTAATTTTGACTCCAATGCTCAATACTTTTAGATAACCTTATGTTAAAAATCAACCAATTTCTAACAGAAACGATAATTTTCAGGGCTAAATGAAACAGCAGAAAGTTTACGTGCACTCATCTTCACGAGTTCAGAGCAGAATGATATGTTTATTGAAAGGAATCTCTCAACAATTGACACTGCTACTTGTCGCAGCGAACTACCGTCGTCAATGAACATTAGTGATAGCATCTTATGTTCAAACTTTAAAGACATGACGAATTTCTGTAACGTAAGTTTATACATTTGTAATTGCATTTTAAGATAAAAATTATAACTATTGTTAATTGATTAACAAAATGGCTTAACTTATTGGGTGTCTATATTATTTTGGAATAGGTGTGAGTATTTTTTCAGAAACTATGTTTTCCGTTTAGAACGTAAGCACTTTACAACATTAGTACATGGAATTTTGTAAAACTTTCAATTTTCGTTTATAATAAATTAGACACACAATATGGTAATAAGCATATTTACATTACAGATCACATTGTAAAGATATTCCAACGTTTAACCTCAGCATTAAATGCACTACAGTTTTTCAATTATATTTTCATTTTCCATGGATACAATTACATAACTAAATTTTAGAACTAGTAGCCAACATACTACATATTGGGAAAAAACAAGAATCTTATCATTATCTAAAAGAAGCATTTAGACAGAAAGAAGGTTGTTATTAAATAAATAAAAATAAACAATGATAACGAGGAAATTGTATGCATTGTTATAATTTCAATATCTGCAGAGCAAGAAAAATAATTTAGAAATAATATGCTTGTGTACATAAAATCGATTCAGTACAACATCCATAGACCTCATAACTATGGTTGTCACGAAATGTGTTTGCAATACCTTAGAGGATAATAAATCAGCACTCAGAGTGACGAGCGGCATCCTTATTTACAAACTTAAGTTTCCACGGGTATTTCTCATCACATGAGTCTTTCGCTTGTGATTTCACTACAGAACTGAAGTAGGAGGAGAGGGAGAACATATAAGTTGGTAGTTGCTTATCTAAAGCGTACATTGTTGAAAGGACATGATTTGCAATTGGAAATCAAGCCTTGACTCGGGTACTGCGCTTCGATTGGTAACTAGTAAACAAAGGCGCAGAACATCGCAGGAACAATATGAGAAATCACATGAGCCGTTTAGAAGTTAATCATTGCTAATTAAGTAAAAGTTTCAGCGAGTTGTGGGTGAAGCAAATTCAGCTGTTAAATTTATTGTTGTACCCATTAACTTCATAAAGACATTGTAGATAATTTGCATGAAGACGTGCTCGTAAGTTTATGTCTATACTTTAGCTACAGACGGAAAAAAATAGGATGCTACAGATTGAGTGCTTTTCGATGTCTATTTTCTATAAGTAAACACAATTTTGGGAGACGGATAATCTATTTTCTCCATGAAACGTAAAAAAAGAAGAAGTTTCTCAGGACAACAAAAATATAGTAACATCATCATTTTATAATTTTATGTATTGTGCATCATTAATTTACTTCCTAAAGCTCAGACTGTAAATGTCTACATCAATTTCAGAGTTACTCATTGTCGGAGAAGAACATTAAAACAAAAAGAGTGGAACATCCACATGCAATCCAGACTTCCCATTTTTCATTTAAGTAAAATATGAGTTTCTCACCCAAATCACTATTACACCTTTTTATTCGTCGCACCTATTGTATTAGAATAATCTAAGTTTCTTCTTAATTTGCAATACAAGATATTACGAAAGAGAGCTATCAGGAATCATATTTCGTTGTGTTCCGTTACATTAAGTAAAAGTTTCAGTGAGTTTTGAGTGAATTAAATTAAACCATTAAATTCGTTGTTGTGCCCATTAATCTCAAACATCAATACCACCAAGTCTTAGATCTGGAAATTATGTTGTAGTCTGCAAGATTTTATTTCCCATTACGTTGACATAGAAATTATAAGAGTAATGAATAACATTGATGTGAATTTTACTGGTTATTTTGCTGCAATGTAAAAGGGGTGCTCGGAGAGAGAATGTAATAATAAGCCTAATCGCCAACATGTTCCGTAGAAAAGTGTCGATAACAAACTGAGAAAAGTGTCGACAATAACTTCTAAAATTGTGTAGCCCATTTACGTTCTACAAAACTAAAGACAAAACAAAAATAAAAAATGAAACGCAGGTCGCGATAAGACTAAATGAATAATAACGAAAATAGGACGTGAGAATAATTTGAAAATATAGGGTTTATACTGAGAAGTCACTGATAAACTAGAAATTTCAGTATTGGAAATCGTTAAGGTTTTCAAGCATACTAGTAAAGGGACATATTTGGTTTCTAAAACTAAAGTTATTGCCTAAGGCCTGATAACAGATTTAATTTATAAATATTTCTTCAGGTCTGAACATCGTCAGCACTACTAAAATGTGTCGAGTACCGTGTGGAATGATACAATCATTATAATACAGATAGCTAGTGATAGGTACTAAATTGTGTTTAACACTCAATCATGCAAGTATCACTTCATCTCGGTAAATATGGCATGATGATCTTTGACAATTGCCGAAAATATTATTAAAATACGAAGATTACCATGACTTCAGCGCAAACATTGTTCTACTTCAAATCTTTGTAAAAGTAAACTGCTTTCTTTTTATAAAATAAGAACTACAGATGTTATTTCATAAATATTTTCCACTAGGATGTAATTAGTAAAGACATTATATAGACTCATGCCAACCCTTTACAAATCATTCTAAGCAAACGAATGAGCAAGCGAGATCAACGTATGATAAAGAACAAAATTAATTTATTGCAATTGAGAAATTAACATTTAACGCATATCATGCACACAAGTTTATAAACTATCCTCGTTCCTGACGATACGTCTCGCATCAGAAATGTCACTTTTTAAATGTTAATATAAAACAATGAAATTGATGTACAATTCAAGCATCATGAGAAACGTTTGATATAATTCATTGTTACTTGCGTGATTTTGATGTCTAATGGCAATATAAGGTCGATCCTTGGTATAGTTAATAGCCAAGAAGAGACGCGAAACCACGCAGCATACCTAAAGGTAATAATGCAAATTCATCTGCACTCAGATCTTTATAGTCACATGTATGATATACGTGCGTGGTCCGATTAATACTGCATACTAGTTGTTAATCTAACCACAAGAAGGAGGAGGGAGCATGAAAGGAAAATGCAAGAAGCCAAATTCGTTTATCGGAAATTTACGAAACTTACGAAATACTAAAATTTACGAAAAGTTGGTGTCCAATGTAAGAAGTGATGAAGAGTTAAACCAGAAAGTCTGATTATAGTACAAAATGAGAGAGAAGTGCCATCGAGATACAAGCCAAGATAAACAAAGCAAGTACGTAGATAGCAAAATGTACACATTTACTAATTTATTGGCCTGAAAAGCGGGATTTGCTGTCGGTATAACAACGAACAAGACCATTTAGTGTATTTGTAGCTGGCAAGTAACTGCGTTGAAACGGTTACAGAATAACATAACAAGGTCATCCATAATAACATAAGTAGAAAATGAATAGCAGAATTATCAGAAAACTTTACAGAAAAGTCTTTTCTCATCTTTAAAGATCTTCTTGAAAGTTAACACAAAACTAGAATCACACCCAGGGAAATCGGATCCGTGCGTGGGGTCATTTTGATCCCATGTTGCTTTTATTTGCTACTATTACAATGAAATATAAGTAGGATATTTTGATGTTCTGTGATATTTAAGTATTATATTCCGATAGAGAAAAATGTAAAAATAATTTTTAGTAAATTATTATTGCTTATATTTATATAGTTTTTTAACACTACTTGTTTACTGCATGTTTAGGGTCAATTAGACCAAAGCTTACAACAGTTGGAAAATGTCAAAACTGGAATTTTTTCCCTGCATATACTGTTCAACTATATCCAAAGTTAAGACAACGAGTTTATTTGCGAATTATCGGAACAGGAGGGGAAATTTCCTGTAGAAGAAGATATCTGAATAAGTTTGGATTTTCCCATGTTATTTTCTTTTGAGGTAAATTTCATGCTCTTGTAAAGTGCTCATAAAGTCAGATACTGTTTTAAGTTCAACCTTTCACACTCCTATGCCTTACTATCAACGATCCATACGTAAGTAGGATTATTTCCGCTGCGAAAAAGAGAGAATGAGGAAAAGTATGGGGATTTTTCCATACATTTATATCTCGATCCATTGAGACATTCTACAAAATGAATTGACAATATTTCATTTTGTTTGGATTTCTATATATACAAGACTCGAAAAGTGCATTACCACCTGCTATTCTCGTTTTCCTACAATACCAGGCAACCCCAAAAGCTCGGCGATTGAGTTATTTACGAATTCGAAAGACGTTGGACCAATCCTTCATTTTGCAACAAATGTATCAGTGTGGCAAACTGAAAATAAGAGATTGAAACAAATTGTTAAGAATGACAATTTTATTATCTTGACGGAGTTGGATGACATCAAAAGTTACAAAATGATCCTACTTTTACAGTTCAAACAAGATGAACGGCAAGAAATAGATATCAGAGGAAAACATTTCTCTTCTCACCCTTGAAAAAACAATCTTATGAAAAAAGAAAAAGCTTACATAATGTAAAGGTTTAATATAAAAGTCTCACCCAAAATTTTGAACGTTGACACCCGAAAGGGAAGAACAACTGAATCGACGTGATTAAAATTGTGCACATATTTTGCAGAAGTAAAATGAAGGAATACGGGCCCCTCCAAACTTTTGATCATGGATTATCAAAAGAGCTAGTAACAGTATGTCAGATGTTTGTGAAGAATATGAAGAATTGCAACAAAACTTTGTGTATGGATAATACGAAAAAACAAACGAATACTGTTTTTTTATTTTCTCAGAAAAAACGTTTTGAGGGGGCACAAGCCCCCATATATGTTTTGAATTTTGACGCCCAAAAGGCAAAAAGAAGTTAAGCGAAGTGAATGAAATTGTGCACTGATATTGCAGACGTAAAATGAAGGAATACGGGCTTCGTATTTTCCTGGAGAAACGGCTCGGTGGTTCACCGACTCCTCCAAACTTTTGGTCACGAAAAATCAAAAGTGGTTTTAACAGTATGTCAGATGTGCGTAAAGAACATGAAGAACTGCAACGAAATTTTGTGTATGGACAATTGCGAAAAATAAATGAATACAGGTTTTCATTTTTTTGCGGAGAAGCAATTTTGGGAGCAAATTCTCCACTCAAAATTTTGAAACTTGACGCCCGAAATGCAAGTGGAAGTGAACCGAAGTGAATGAAATTGTGCACAGATTTCGTAGACAAAAATGACTGAACATGGGTTCTGTATTATCTTGGAAATAGGGTTGGGTGCGGCACGAGCTCCTAAAAGACCTTAAATTACGAAATACCAAAAGTACTAGTAACAGTTTGTCAGATGTGTGAAAAGATATAAAGAATTGAACACAACTTTGTGTAAGGACAATACGCAAAAAATAAGAAATAAGGTTTGTTTTATTTTCTGCGACATCATAGGTATTCTGCCTTAATTGGCAAGTCACTTGCCGCAGCTGAGAAGCTTCCGTGGTCCACGGTCCTCCAATAACCTCTTCGTTTTCGCGTATGATCTTTCTTTTTTAATATCATCCATTAATTGTAGTCTCCTCCGCCCCCTCAATCCCTTTCCGGACACCATACCCTCTAGGAGGTCCGTCATGATACAATCTCTTCTTAGGCAATGCCCCAACCGGTTTCTCTTTCTCTTCCTAATAATATATAAAAGTGTTCTTTTCTTACCCACCATTTCCAACACTCTCTCATTGGTTTTCCGCTTGACCCAACTAATTCTTTCCATTCTTCTCCACATCCACATTTCGCAGGTTTCCGTTCGATTTTCGTCACATTTACGTAATGTTCACGTTTTCGCCCCATACAGTACAACACTCCACACGAAGCATTTTATGAGTCATTTTCTCAACTCTTTATTCAAGGCCCCACAAAACAGACTTTTCTTCCTCCTAAAGGTTTCTTTCGCCATTCCTATCTTTGCTTTTATTTCACATGCGCACTTCATGATATTACTAACAGTACTGCCCAGATATCGCAAACTATTCACTTGTTCTATTTTCTCTCCTCCTACTTTTATATTTGACTCAGACCCCTTCGTTCAAATCACCATGGCTTTTGTCTTTCTAACATTTACTTTCATCCCGTTTCTTCAAAGTCGTTTCTAATTTTTTCTAACGTTATATTGATTTTCTTTTTCAGATTCTGCAAGAAGCGCCATATCGTCAGCAAATATTATGCATCTAATCATTGTACCTCCTACCGAAATGCCGTCATCATCATGTAAACTCTTTTTCACTGTCTCTTCTAGATAGACATTAAATAGTGTTGGCGAGAGGTAGCATCCTTGTCGAACTTATCTTCCAATTGCACTCTCTTCCCCCCCCCTATTCTAACACTTACTTGTTGGTTCATGTATAAGTTTCTTATAAGCCTTCGATCTTTCTATTCCAACCCTATCTTCGTTAGATCTCCCAACAACAATTCCCAATTCACACCGTCAAAAGCCTTTGGTAGATCAATAAATAAAACATACACCTATTTCCCTTTTTCTATAAATCTTTCACCGATCGCCCTTAATAATCCAACTGCATCTCTTGTGCCATTTCCTCTTGTGAACCCGATCTGCTCCTCCTCAACATCTTTATTTGTTCTTTCATATAATATTCTGTTCAGTATTCGGAGCAGAATTTTAGCTTCATGTGATATGAGACTAATAGTTCTATAATCCTCACATCTCTTTGGGTTCAATTTCTTAGCCATTCGGTATCATGGTCGCTTTAGAAAGGTTTTTGGCCATTCTCCTGTTTCATATATTTTATTGCATAGTCGCATCAATTCTTTCTTTCCATTGTCTCCTATATTTTTAATGAATTCGATTGATATGTTATCTATTTCGGTTCCCTTTCCATTCCTAAACTCGGATATAGCCTTTTCAAACTCATCCCGAAGAATACTAAACCATTTATCATTCTCGCCTACTTCATTTTCTACTTCAACATTTAGGCTACACGGTATATCCCTACTCTCATATAAATCTTCAACGTATTCCACCTTCCTATGACCTCATTCCTCTCGCAAACAAACCTTCCCATTCATATTTTCTACTGGCATCATAATACTCTCTTGTTTCTTCCGAATTTCCATAGATTTCACCTCCTTGTACGGTTCCTCATATTTTCCATCTCTTTCTAATTCTTCTATGTCCTCACATTTTCTTTTCTAAAACTCTTCCCTCGCTCTTTCTGTCTATCTTCGTAATTCATTATTTCACTTTTTGTACATCTTTCTGTCCTCTTCTGTATCAACCTGTATCTCCATCTTCCTCTCCCTCATTTTCTGCAACATCTGCTCGGTAACCCACGCTTTCTTAGCAGTTTTGTGTTCGTGGTAATCTACTGCTTCTTGTGCAGCTTGCAACGTTTAGTATGTTCCCACCGTGCATTACTACCTGCGCCAATCCTTTCCTCGTTTGAACAGTTTTCTTCGATTTTTTTCAAAAAAAAACAGATTTCTTATTTCCTCGTTTTTCAACATTTCAGTATTCAACACTTTGTTACCTACTTTTCTTCTGACTACATTTTTCAGTTGAATATCTACTTCGGGCAGAACAAGATTATGATCAGAGAAAATATCAGCTCTGGGAAGGATCTTCGCGTTCTTTATCCTATTCCGATACCTGTCCTGAACAATAACATAGTCTACCTGATATATTCTTCTCTTGTGCTGATTGAACGAAGTTTTCCCAATTACTAGTGAATTCTGTCTACAGAAATTCATTTCTACGCATAAACCATATTTGCCTACAATACTATCTTCCTGTTTTTTTCTCCCACAACTGCATTGAAATCTCCCATTAGAAATATGCATGCACCCTTCTTCTCCCTATCTATAATTTCTTCTATTTTCTCATAATTTTCCTCTACTTCTTCAGTTGCACGCGCACGCGGTAAGGATGTCTGTATCACCACTAGATCCTTAGTTTTCCCTTTAAGTCTTAACATCATAGCTCTATCGTCAATAAATTCTACATTCACTACCTTGTCCATCAAGCGCTTTCCAAAAATTATTCCTACGCCCGTATGACCGCCCTTTTCATTACCTGAGTAAAACATTCTATATCCTTCGCTGTTCAATACCTCATTATCTTCCCATCTAACTTCACAAACGCATACCAAATCTAAATTATTTTGTTTCATTTCTTCTTTACTATTTTCTAATTTTACTCCCTATTACTTACAATGTACGATCCTTGTCTCTATTCTAAACCTTATGCTCTTCCGTGTCTTTCTTTCTCTGTCTGTCTTCCCCCGTTATTTCTTCCTCGTCCAATAGTCCTTCCAAAGCCATCCCCCTACCGGAGACCCGAATGGGTGGATATTTTACGTCCGGAACTACATATAATATATATAATAAAATGCACTATTGACAGAGAAATGAGGCATTTTCTTCTTCTGAATGATCACAACACTCAATCTCTCTATATGTGAATATGTTTAATAAAGTCCTATACAAATTAAATCCTACTGCTAAACTAAGTAGGTTGGATAAGTAATAACGAGTATGGTTACAAGTTTCAGACATGCAAAAGTAATGTAAAAAAATTCACAATGCAGTGATTTTGCTTACATTATGTAAAAAGGTATCTCGAATAAAGTTAAGGTGTTGAGATTCCATCCAACTGTATTTCACATTAGTTACTGCAATACGCATTCAAAGTTTGATCACTTTTTCTGTTCGTTACAATAATAGTTAGGCTTACTAATCAAGGCTGGCAAATAGTAGAACATTAAACATCAGTACTGTGCCCATCAGAGTTCGGAGTTATGTTTCTGTTCTATAAGTTTTTCAAAACCTAGCAATTTCACTTATCATAATTTGATTTTATTTTTGAAAAAGTTGTATGAAAGTTTTTTTTACTTTAGAAAGTATTACTCGACACACAAATTCAACTAAAAATCGATTTTTTGATTCCACGTGTTTCTACTAAAGTAAGTTGTAAAATTCCAAACCTCAATTTGGGTAATATAAAGTTCGTGAGTCAAGTTCATCTTCCATGATAATAGCACATTTTCATATTTTGTGATCTTCTTGATAGTTTTGTTATTTATGTGAGAAAAGTTATTTAAAGTTTGAAAATGTGAATATATACGATAAGCCAATGCTACAATTTTCTATTTAAAAACTTTACCAAACATTCATTCCATTTTTAATTGTTCTAGGTAAGAATCAGTGGCGCTTTAGTTTCTTTTAATTCGACAACAAACGATTATGTGTTAAATGGTAAGTCATAGTATTATTTGACTAAGATATTAAAAGGGTTGTAAATACTAGCTATTGAAAATAACTTAGGCCAGCTCAAACTCAGAGTGTAAAACGTGATATAAGTCACACTCAACCAAATTTAAAAAAAACGCTCACAAGTTCACGCTCAACATAAGGATAATTACAAATAAAACTGTCTTTTGATTTGATAACAAAATTGATAATTTCGAAATTGAGAACTGTCCAGCATACAAGTGAAAGTTTTTATAATAAAATATATTACTTTACAAGGAAATAGTAATGTTTAAGAACGTTATTGATACAATCACCAGTTCTATTAATTATAGTAATATAATAAGAATAACGTAGATGGTATAAACTAGGGTGGAGCGTTTTCCATTTTTGTTGAAAATTCGATGAAGCCTAGTGCGGAAAAGGTGCCAATAGTTGCACCGATATTACTGATTTTTTTTTTTTTTGGACAACCTCTTACTCTGCCCCAACGGACTTAAAGTTCTTTAGACATTTAGGTCAATTAATCATGCCGTAGTCATTTTCAGCTGTCAAGTTTAATTTTCTAGCAATGAAGTCACGTGGGCAGCTTCGTCTCGGAATCTTCTAACTGCGGCATTTTTGTTATCCTTCTCCAGCCTAACATTTGAATACGCGGATTTTCATCTGCTGTCATCGGTAACAGCAGACATTCATAATAAGCGTAGTATCCATTTTTTGTGGAAGAGAATGAACTATGTGTTGTAGATTTTCTGGTAAAAAAACGCAATAACTTAACTATGCTAAACAGATGCATGGCGCCCATTTCGCACGAAGGATTTCGTTGTATTAAAATCCAGACGGGAGCGTATATTTTAAGAATGTACTGGCAAATTAGACACTAACTTGAACTAGATTTATCAGTAGTGATGTAGTGGTGAAGCATCCTACAGGCCAATGCAAGCAATCGTGAATGTGATAACGGGCCTGGGTTTCTGTTTGCTAGATCGGTAGTACACATTCCTGTAGCAATAGCCTTATAAATTTCAAAGAGATAATTCTCTTCGCTGCTTAAACCATTGGTTTTTCCATCTCAGACACCCATACATCGGGAATGGGTATAAAGGAGGCGATCGGTGAACATTCACAATCTTTCAATTTCTTTCCGATGGGGCCGGAAAAAAGCGTTGTGTCCGGTCGTCCCACCATCCCATTCAGTAACCAGATGTCGAAATGGCAATTCGTTGGTATGAAGAAGACAAATGAGATGCTGCAGTTCATTTTCTAGGGATCTTTGTATCTGATTTCTCACGCCGTTATAACATCCTTTATTCTTGGATTCACCATCGCTGTCGACTGCCTCAAGACTTCACACGTCGTCCTGGTTCTTCTCTAAAAGCTGCAATATAGAGTCGGTAATATCTTTGACAGTGCCTGACTTAGGTGTGACATGACCCAAGTATTCTGAACCGGGCTCCAATATAACTGTGATACGCTTCTCTCTAACCTCTCGTCTTCGTAGTTTGCCGTTAGTTTTTTTTTTTTTTTATAACAGTTGCATTAGTTTCTTCTGTCGAAGTAGATACTTGTAATCGTCCGTCTATGTGATAATTTTCTTTCTGGATCTTCTCACCCAGTTTATCCTTCACTCTTCGTACCATAGATCTGTAAAACCACAATACTTTTAACCTCTTCGTTATGAGTCTCGCGTCCTGAAGTACAGCAGAAGCGATCAAAGCAACCAGTTTGTCTGAAGCTCCAGTTCTAAACGCTGCCTCCGCTGCATTTTGAAGACATGCGCTCTAGGCTATGTTTCCTTCTTGATCGCGCCTCGAAGTCGGATCCCGACGTGCTTTCCTATTCAACAGCTTCGCTGCATTCCCCTGCCAACGCCGATAACTTTGACCTGTGTCAATGCCTAATCCCACTAGTTCATGGACTTGCTTCAACACTTCCAGCTAGGGATGTGCACGAGTCGAGTCGAGTCGAGATTTAAGCCTGTCTCGACTCGACACGAGAAAATGTTGTCTCGACTCGTGTCTCGACTCGAAAATATGTTTCTGTCTCGACTCGTGTCTCGACTCGACAGTCTCTGTCTCGACTCGAGTCGAGACGTCTCGAAATTCGAGTCGAGACAAAATGTACGAGTTAAAATATACGCACATATCAGGCAGACCATTATGACTACCTACCTAATTGTCAGTATGTCGAATTTTGGCATGGATAAAAACGGCGACACGTCTTGGCATACACGCAATGATCCTTGATAGGTCGCTGGAGAGAGCTGACACTACATGTGCACACTCAGGTCACCTAATTCCCGTAAATTCCGGGAAGGGGGACGATGAGTTCTGACGTCACGTTCAATCACATCCCACAAGGGACATCACTCAAATGTCCGGCTCCAATTTCAATGAAAAATTTTTTGCTGATAGAAGGCATGTATGCATTACTTGTGATGACAATTTTTTGCCATGGTGCATGTTTTCTATTTTTTTTATAACTTTTAAGAGTTGTGATGTGGTTATTAGAGATTACTACAGAAGTCCCTTACTACCCTTTGCAAACGGAGCGTTAATGAAGAAAAGTGAAGAACAGCCATGTGGATACATATAAGTCCTGGGGGGAAGTCTTATGGTAGGTATGACCTTGACGGCAACCATCTTGAAATCCGCCATTTTGAATTAAGGTCAAGGTTTTAAAATGGGAATAGGGTAATATGATACATAATTTCGGGCTAGAATTTAATTAGGAAAACAATGGTGAGGTTAGTTTTAAGATACACCCATTTGGGGGAAAGTTACAGACATATTAATTGTTTTTACTTACTATATGCGTAAGTCCCTTCTTACTTTCATATCAAGACCTGCAAATCGATCGCAACGGTAGAGCCCGCTTTCGCACTAATGTTTAGAAATCTTTAAACTCACTTGAGGCAGTTTTTGTGGATTATTGTATTGTATTTTGCCTTTAATTAAATTGGAATCCACTTCGTGATCTTGTCTAAAGTATCACTAAAAGAGAATTTCTGTTTTTATGGAGAGCGTAAGCATAGCAATTATAAAAGGTGAGTAAGGTGCGTATGTATTTATAAGAAAGTTTATTTTACGAGTCTTTTGTGGTTCCGCCAACCTATTGTTTAGTTTTTTTTTCCAAAGTACTCATATCTCATAAATAAAAGAGCTATTATAAAATCTCTTACCACTATTCTTTAATACTTATAAAATTTTATTTATTGTAAAAGCACTGGCGAGATGTTTCTTATCGCCCACTAAAATTATGGTGGAGCTCCTTCGAGGCTAACGGTTAGCATACTTGCCTTTGGCGTGGGAAACCTAGGCTTGATTCCCGGTGAGAGTTCATGTGGTTCGGATTCTACATTAATCAGTAGGTCCACGTCTCACATAGCCTCGCTGCTGAACGGGACGTTAAACTCAGAATCAATTCAACTCAAAATTATGGTTTTGACTTTATAATAATGTCATTAGTTTAAACGACCAACCGCCCAGTAATTATAAACATTGACTACATTATAAAATTGTAATTTGTGACGACTAAAATATCAGAAATTAAAGATTATTTTTGGGTTATGGAAAATTTTGAAAAAGGTGAAAAACTGGTATTGCACCGGTACAGCACACCTTTTAAATTTGTCATTATGTAAAGTGATACAAACAAAGAAGAATTACAACTTCATGAAATTGTATTAGGGCTTATTATTTAGAAATAAACACCAAATAAGTGTAGTTGAATTGCTTACAAAACTAATCATGATGAGAAAACTCTTAAATACTATTATACAAACAATTATTCTCTTTTGTTTAACACTGTAATGTAAAGATCCAATAGTGAGAGAAATAAATATAATAATAATTGTGTTTGAACATAATTCACGGTCGTTTTCTACAATCCTAAAACACGATCGTCTAGTTTGTTCAGTACTGTTTATTAAAGGAATACTTAAGAGCCTGACCCTAAATGATGTCTGTCCGACCAAATCTTCAAGCCTGATTACGGCCATGGGTGTCAATATGTTTCCCATACTAAAAGAATAAGCCTTCAATATAATTATGATTTAATTGGTTGTTTAAAAAAATGACATGAAATCTTTGAATTTAACGTCCCAGGATTATGTCTGTTAGGGTAAGGGAGATAATGATTAAAGTAAGTGAATGATAATGGAAGAATTGTTGGAATGAAATTGTGGGAGGTAACGGGAGTACCCCGAGAAAACCCACGAGCAATATGTTGTCCACTACAAAACTACTTTGCCGGGAATCGAACCACAGCCCCACGCACCAGAAGTAAGCGCTCTACCACTGAGCCATAGTGCCCCTTCTAATTTGTTTAGATGATAAACTAAGTAGTAACAAAACTATTTCAAAACCACTGGTTATTTACTAAGTAGTATTTTGTGTTCGCAAATATGATGTACGCAAATGTTACCACCAGGTCTCAAAGGGTTAAACATGCATTTCGCGGTCTGCAACCCGATTTCCAATAGTGATTCTGGACAAGCATTCATCTACCAAGAGATAGAAACACGCACTGAACCCGGAACATTGTCGAACATGATCGTTTTGGTCTACAGCTGTTCTTGTGTGTGCGATTATAAAAAGAAAGAAAGAACAGAAAAGAAAATGAGTTCGTAGCTTCTATTGCATCGCATTTAAAATAACATATAGTAAATAACTATTAGTCTTGTAATCTTTTCTTTAACTGTAAAAATTTGAACTGCCCGGTAAGTTTGTCTGAGGTAATTAAAAAGCACAGAGCAGTACATACCATATGTTTAGGGAAACTTTAATAAATAAAGCATTTCCACAGTCCATACAGGATATTTTGGTGCTTAAGAATGGTGCTCTTATTTGAGAAAATTTTCCTTTAAGTTAACTGTCATGAAATAAAAGATCAACTTTTCAGTCCGGAGAAGAAGTCGCCTACTTAAGCCTTCATGAAACTATAACTTCAAATCGATTTTCTTTAATGCAGCTAAGCTGTGCTTTAATCATGAGAGAGCAGAACATGTGTTTTCTTACATCATACTCCCTCACATCTAAAAGACAATTTCAATAATCAGAAAGCTGTCTGGCCTAAAGTCCTAAACATGGAATGGTCTATAAACAGACTCTCCATCAAAAAGCCTAATTCTGTTACTTATAGGATTGAGTTGGTTGAATATAAGAAAATTCCTCTCACCAGAGAAGTGAAGCGCCTTCAGCAGAATCTTCGTATGAGGTTAGGTTCGCATCGAGAACTAGTCCAGTATTCTTTAAGCTCACACTTAGTTGAATAGTAAAACTGTGGTTTAAAAACAGTCTTTGAACCTCGTAAACAAGAATCCTTCTTGCTCACAATTCAAATACGGCTCTCACTCTAAAATCCCTACGACTTGCTCCGTTACTATGGAAACCAGGTATAGCTAGCAATCTTAAATATACGTGGAAATGTCAATATCCATAAAAAGACACTGTCTCTCGTGAAAATGTTAGGTGTTCCCTACTAAGCAATAGCATAAGAATAATCTATTTCTCTATCCGTGATTGATTTACCTTGCCTTAACTAAAAAACAAGTCGAACTGACTCAAAATAGTTCTATATTCCACTCATATACTCAGAAATAACTTATTTCAACAGATATGCTGCCTGCTTCAAAGCTTGTTATAAAGAATACTGCTCCAACTCGAGTTGTATATCTGATATATCCCAGAGAATCCATTATTCTCAAAGCGAAACCATTAAGTCAGGGTTACAACTCTTGAGACAATCGATGATGCCAAACACGGGCCTGAATTACCATACATTTTTCTATAATTATGCCAGATTCTTTACTAATCTTTCCACACTAGTTTTAAAGACCAACCACCACTTATTTTCATTAAGATGAGCTAACTGTATTCATGTACTTGTATTAAAGAAATAACATGACTCTTTCGCGAACGATGTATATATATATATATATATATATATATATATATATATATATATTCATTTTAAATTTTTGTTTAAAGGTATTTGAATGACTTAAATTTATATTTGTACGTTTTTAGTTCATATCCGTATCAAATACCAAGTTTATTATGAATCAACTACACAAAGTAGGATCCAAAAACGCTCATTGCAATTTGTTCCATCCTTCAGTCGAACCAGGAACTGAAACATGAAGAGTGACATTTTCTTTTTAACCAGTAAGTGCTCGCGTGGGGGTTTCCTGGACCCCCAGCAAGTTTTCTTAGTGATTTTCGTGAAAATGGAGTTGGTTATACTGCTGCCACTTACAGTACTTTCCTGAGAAACATCAATATTTTGCCTTTTATTAATCACTGAGCCGAAAAGAAAGGTTATAAGGAATTCTCTAGCAATTCTCACCGCAATATTTTAATTCAAGCTAATAAACAACAAAAAATATGGGGGTCTTTAACACCCCCACACGAGTACTTACGTTACAAAATATGGCGCGACTACTTACGGGTTAAAGATACTTTGTCCAGCTGAGTATTGTGAAGGTTTATGTCAGTAGAATGAATTGCATTCCATTATACAAGCGCAATTTCACAACTTTATGTACACATTACTAAATATTGAACACCCTTGTCCATATGATTAGCGTACGCGTCTTTGGTGCGGGAGACCTAGATTCGATTTCCGATGGGTACTCGTGTGCTTTGAACCCACGTTAATTTGTAAGTTCAAGTCTCATATAGCCTTGATGCTGAAATGCTGGAATGCACTAAACTCTAATCTAATACTAAATACAAATATTTAAAGAAAAATGATGACGCACCAAGATGACGTGAATTTGGCTATTAAATCCATTTTGTGTTTTCAGTTATTTTCTAGTAGTATTTTTTTCTAGGCTTCCTTTCAAAAGACAGTTATGCAAATTTCGTAACTGCGAATTCCTGTTAGAAACCATGAAATTATCCGAATACATTCAAAATTTCCCGTCCACTATAATAGATACCGTAAATTTACAATATCTAACAATAAATAATTTTGAAAAATATCGCTTTCGAGGGTAAAAATGAAGTGAAATCTTTGAGTATCACGTCCCACGATTATGACGGTTAGGCTAAAGGAGAGGGGTGATGATGAGAAATTAGTGAAATCGTGGAATGAAGAAAGTGGGAGGAACGGAAGAACCCGGAGGAAAAACACGCACACGGTGTTTGTTCACCACAAAGTTCACTTGGTGCGAGCTGGGATCGAACCAGGATCCCTAAGCACCAGAGGTGAACGATCTACCACTGAGCCACCGCGGCCCTCTTTAGAGGGGCCATGACGTATAGTTGAACTCATTCTCGTAGTATGAAAGGCATTATTTATAATTATGCATCATAGGATCAAAAACAAAATTTTAAAATATTATGTGCACTTTCTTTTAATAAACATTATATTGTCTTTTATGGTGTGGGAGGGAATGTTCGAAAAAAGTCCTTAACACGATTCTTGTTGCTGCACACTGCATGTTCCTTGCCACAGAAAAGATGCAGCGATAGGTAAGCTATTTTTCAATTGCTTTACATTAGCTTGATGTTTCAAGTCTTTTGTCTGTTTCTGAAGTTCACTTTTTCCACAAAAGAGCTCAATATTGTAATGTCTTACATAGCTTTGGTTCTATTCTCAACACGGACTGCAACTACCCGTTAAATTGTGCATCCGAAAGGCACTCTTTGTTAAACCTCGCTTATCGCCGCTCAACTTAATAATATATATAACTTCACCGCGAAGCAAATGTTGCATTTCTCTCTTTCATCCTAACACAAAACAAAACTAACCACAGCAGTGACACGAAGGAGCTATTCCGAAAAGAAACAAGCTATGCTTCATAGAGATGTGTACCAAATGATAACAGTATAAAGTATTGTTTTCTTTCCTGTTTATTAATATCAGTTGGTGTTCTTAATGAGTTTACTCATTAGTTTAGAAAGAGTATATATGGAATTTGGACATATGTTGTACGTATTCTCCTGAGAAATTGATGAGACCAGAAAAATTACAAGGACAGATGGAATAGGTTTAAGCGCATCTACGTGACTTTATCAAATATTTATTCTCCATAATGGTACCACGCGGAAAACTTGGTATACTGTAATCTTTGCTTCCCTCTGTTAGCTGTTTCGTATCATATATATATCGGATGGTTTTGATATTTCTTCTGATCATTAAAACATAGCAATGGTGTGTGTGCGCGCAGAAATGCAAAAGCACAAGATAACTTCCTATTTGTTTTGGAAACAACACCCATTTCACGTGTGCGAGAGAAATTGAGCACAGCGAGATCGGGTGTTTACTCAGGGTCATTTCGCAGCAGGAGTCCATGGTAAAAGATTTGGCTAACTATCTCTTCATATTGATGTGAAAACGCTCGCAAAACCCTACAAATACAAAAGACTGCGCTTCAAAGAAAGTTTAGACACAGATGTTTCAATTTTCTCTTAGCATCTTTCTTCAGCAAAAGAGTCGGTTCATTGTATTCGAAAAAGGGAAGGGAGAAAGGGTGAATTTATATTTTATGGGGGGGTAACATTGTAAGTAGTATAAACAATACATACCGCTTCCGACTCTGTACTGAAGCACTTCCTTAAGGGACAGAAGTATTCAACATGACTGCGCACTTGAGTTTCAGTTCACAATACTAAAACCAGTGAGCAAGTAAACAGTCTTTTGTAGGATCGTGTTTTACTTCTTGAATTGATTTTTGAACATTTCTGTGAATTCAACAACAGAACGCATTAGAAATAAGGACTAGTTTTTACTCCAACCATTACTTTCGCTCCAAGCCAGGGATGCCACATTTATGATTTCGTATAATACTAGATTTAGTGATTTTACTATTGAACGAGTGATCTAGTACGTACTTTGGGTAAATAGGCACTTTTCTAGTGATTTTTTTGCATTTTTTTCTTGATGTAGACAAATGACAAGGAAATGTTTTTTAAAATAAAAAGAAGTATATTGCAGTTCAAAACAAATGTAGAAACTTTAAATTATTTTTTCTTTTCTCTCTGACTGAATGAAACCCCTGCTGTGTAACGACCTTAGGTAAACAACGGCCATCTTTGGTCCGCTACCTCCTTTTCTTAGCCGACATGAGATGGGTTACTTTTTTTTAAGAAAGTGAAGAAATAATTATCCAGTACATTTACGTTTTGTCAGGCACACAGGCGCAGTCTGTACTTGTTTCCTAACGAATGTTAGCAACATAACATAATTGAAACATGTGTACCAGAAAATAGAGGCAGTACAAACGGACATTTTCATCTGTGGCACATTTGATGAGAAATATAGTTAGATGTCACGTGCAAGCACTCTAAACTTGTCCTATCCTTTAATTCTATTCGTATGTAGGTGAGACTGAGAAATCAAGAAATAATAATAACTGGTTTTCTTCCAGGGCAAAAATCTAAATGAGAAGGGGTGTCATACTGGGACTTTAATTGCGTCCTTTGTACAAGATTAACAAGTAATCGCAATTTTTTTTTTAATTTATCTTAGTTCTTGGGGGGAGGATGATGGAAGCGAACCCTCGTAAGGACCTCTGCAAGAAAACATGAATACTATCCGTCACTGTCTGTTACGTTACACAAAATAGTTATATATATATATATATATATATATATATATATATATATATATATATATATATATTATTGAGTTTTAGTCAGGGTTTTCGTTGTGCAGGAGAGGGAGGATAGTAACACCTGGCGAACATTTTCTATTCTCAGAGTGTTGCAAATGATAGCATTTCCTCCATTATAACTTGGCCAAGCTAGTTGCATTATATATAAGGATTAAGGTAGCCTAAAAAGCTTAAATTTTTATGGCAGTTTTACCTCTGTAGCCATGTTTCTCATTTCCGGTCTACGGGACTTTGTGTCCGGAAATTTTCGATGGCTTCCAAGTCGGAAAATAAGTGTATCAAAGGCATATATATTGTATGTATGGCTATATGAGGCATGGATCTACAGTTTAAAGTGAGATACCGGTAACAACTTCAGGAGTTTCCACCGTAAATCGAACCAGAGTCTCCCGCGATCAAGGTGTATGTGTTAACCATACAGCCACAAGGAAATTCACATAAGCACACACACATATATATTATTGAGTTGATTTTGACGTTACCGTCTCTTTCAGCAGCGAGGATATATGAAATGTAGACCTACTGATTAACGTGGAATCCGAACTACATGAGCTCGAGCCGGGAATTGAACCCGAGTCTTCCACGAAAAAGACGCGTACACTAGCCACGGAGTTCACACACACACACACACACAGAGAATCAGAGTCCTCACACACCAAGGGTGAAGTCTGTGCCACTGAGTCACAGCAGCCACGAGGCTAGGTCGAGTCCAGTTTACGTTCATAGTTTCTTAGTACATAAATGTTACGATTATGAAATAGATTTTCCTTAATGAGCTGCATAAATCAAAAGCTTTCGAAATGCATTAAACAATTAGCTCGATTTGAGTGTGAACTTAAAGTTATATCAGAGTGTAAATACGGATATGTACCAAAGCTCGTACAAATACGGATACGTACCAAAGCTCGTACAAATACGGATACGTACCAAAACTTAATACACTATATCTCCTATATAGTCAGCATGTATCAAGCAATCGTTCAGCTTTCATTTGAGAGGATGGAAATCGAAGGCTCCTGAACAACCATGTTACTAATGTGCGGAATGTATTTACCTTACAGTGAACTGCTTTGATGCCAAGTGGCCTAACTCCAAAATTGAAATTTTCCAGGAGTGAAAGTTAAAGTTCAATATCTCATGAACAATCCATATTTCTTTTATGTTGGGAACCAAAACCATAACTACTGTATGTAGTTCATTGTTTTATAATTTAGTGTTTACAAAAAATCCTTTTAAAAAATACCTATTCACAGAAGTGAAAGGTACTTATCTGTACTAGTTCTTGGCATCCAAGCAGTCAATTTATTGTAATACTAGCTTAATATACCCATTCTTCGCATGGGGGCTGTATTTGGAAGTCAACACCAGTGGAAGTATCACCATTCATTTCAGCGACCGCGAAAACTATGGATTTGACATTAGTATCAATCAATATGAGCTATTTATACATGTCTCGGTATTCCTCACCCGCTGACACCCGGCCCGCATACAGTGGTAGCTGAATTTGCAAGTCATCGCTGATGGAAGTGTCACCATTGATCTCAGCGACCGTGAAAACTATGGATTTGACACTAATGTCGATCAATTTGGATTACTTTTACTACATGTCTCGGTAAACGCCCCCCTGAGACCCCCTGGTTCCAATTTTGACAAAAACGCTTCGCCTTAGACTGGGACCTGGACCAAGGTATCCGTGACCAAAATGTGGTAACTCTCGGTCAACTTGTCTGGTCCCCAGGTCGGTCCCAGTAAACGTCCCTCCCGAGACCCCCCTGGTTCGAAATTAAACGAACGCCTTTCGTCTTGATCTGGGGCCTGGACCAAGGTACCCGTGACCAAATTTTGGAAACTCTCGGTCCACTCGTTGGTCTCCAGGTTGCACACAAACAGACAGACAAACACACAAACTTTATTTTATTTATATTAGATAAGATATACTATGTAAAATAGTCTCGTATCATAATATGTGATGTACAACAAATGTTACATTATATATTATCCGTAGCTCTTGATATGCTGCAACATATTAAAGCCTCAAAATAGTTGGGCAAGCGAATAATCCAGAAGTTACGTAACCCTTTTGCGGTCATGGGAACAAAAACACAATAATTATAACTATGCTAAATTACTACAGACTACCAACTGCTCATTCAGAGGATTTATGAAGTTCACTTTATCGCAATAGTTTTATACAAACTAGATTTAGACTACGGATAATAGTTTTATACAAACTAGATAATCAATTATTATTATTATCATTATATTTGCAGTACAACCAAATACAACGACATTAACTATTAGTTCTAATTAACTGAATTGAGCTGAAAATTAAATCTTGATCTTTAAAGATTAACTATTAATTTTATGGGTTCTGTACCTTTCTGAAGGAATAAAAGTTGGAATTGGTTTCAAGGCTGTTTCTGAGTGAATACTTTCTTCAAAATAATATTAAAAATTATAGAAAGATTTTCGAGACATTCGAGTAGTTCGAGATTTTTAAGAGCCGTCTCGACTCACGTTTGTCTCGACTCGTCTCGAATTTTACAAAGTGTGTCTCGACTCGAGCGCATCCCTACTTCTAGCGTCTTTCTTGGTTGTCTGTCTCTTAAATCTGCTCACTTTACGGGAGAAGATATTGACAGAGATTTGCTTGTTCGGACGTCAATGTTACGAATGCTCATTTTTCGTGATGTTCTCTGATCCAAAAGAAATTTGAATTCTCCTTTCGGAATCTTGCGTGTCCTCTCACAGTTGCAATCTTCGGCGGATTTATATTTGCCAGACGCAATATCAAAAACAGACTTTTCCGCGTGTTCAACAAAACTTGCAGGAAGTGATGTTTGTTGTTCTTGTCGATTGAAATGTTTTTCCTTAATGGGACACTTATTATAAAATGTTTTCAGCATGTCAAAAACTCACTTTTTTGATACCACAGGAATGCTTGCTTTACGCCAAATATGTACAACTCTTTGTCCAACTAGTTTACAAATGTCAGTCACTCGTAATTTAGTTACAGTTTTGTCACCACTTAACGACTTCGAAACCAATGATAGTGTCGCATAACGTCAGCGTACGTGGGTAACTGCACTTCACTCATTTTACGTGGAGTGCCAAATAAGGCTCGTTTCACACTTTCCCGCGTTGGCCTGCTATGAGGTTCTTTGTCTTAACAGAAACAGCAGCGAACCTAAACCGTTAAAGCTTATGCTGCAATAAACTGGCCTGTTAGATTGGTTTGCCGAAGTACGTAATATTTACATCACACCGAACTTCGAGCGAGATTATTCTAGAAACATCGGCGTAGGTTCTGGAGAAAACGAGGCGAGCGGGAGATGCGCGGGTCTTCTGGACGGAGCCGGATGTTGCGACGAAGCGCGTGGCCAAAGAAAGCAAGCACGAAGTTGTGTAGCCTGCCACTGAATGGCACTTCCTGTCGGTGTACATAACGAGCGATCATCATCATCATCATCATAGGTATTCTGCCTTTATTGGCAGGTATTTTGCCACAGGTGAGAAGCTTCCATGCTCCACGCTCCTCCGCTAACCTTTTCGTCTTCGCGAGCGAAGAATTGCCATAAACAAATCGTGTTATATCAAGAGGTATGTCTATAATGACCGTTAACGTGGCATTCCAAACAAAGTCTGGACATTAATTCCAGGAACTGAGCTAATATGGCTGTACTTTGACTCATAAACATTTTAGAATTTTTTACTGGCATTTCTATAAGTTTCTTTTTATAAAATAATTGTATTATAGCCATCACGTAGCTCTAAAAGCGACCACAAGTAGCTTTTCTGTTATTGGTGCTGTACATGTTGCCCAACCAAACACTTAAAAAACTTTAAGTCCGTTGAGGCAGGGTAAGGAATTGTCCAAATAATAATAATAATAATAATAAAATCAGTAAGGTCGGTGCCGGTAATGGCACCTTTTTCGCAGTAGCCGTCATCGAATTTCCAAGAAAAGTGCGGAACGCTCCACCCTAATATAAACATAATCACACTATGTTCAACCATAAAAAAGTACTACACAATACATATGTTCTCTTACAAATAACAGCCTATCCATTTTTCAAAATTATTGAAACGTCTGTTTGAATAATATTCCGCTTGCGCATTTAGCATCTTTACATTACGCCACTAACTTGCTTTTGCTTCTTCACTCTCTGTACCTCCCTGTGTGTTACGAAACAAATGTGTCCTTTCGAACTTTTCGTAAACACTTAAATTTTCTGGATATTTTGTAAAAACATGTTTAGTAGTAATCTCAACATGATTTTATTTGACATGATTGGAAGCGAGTAAGTTTAGTGAGGTGGTCTGTATCTTTCATTTCTGTCTACACGTATATTTAAATGTTTATTTTATCATAATTTAAATAGTAAAACATTATATCTTAGTTATAATAAGTGAATAGTGTTATCTTTCAGGTATCTAATCTTTCCCCACTTTAGTGATAAAACACTTTATTGATATTCAGTGCGACAGAAAGTTCGAGAAAATAAAAAGAAATTAAAGGTTAATAGGGTTAATAGTTTCTTTACGATACTAAAACTCATACCTACTTGATCATTCTTCAATGAGCAGAATTTTATTATAGAAACCCACCCAAGTAATTAATAGGAGCATTAATCATTCTACGTTTTATGTGTATATCGAAATAACAAACGTTTTGGAATTTCCATTATTATTATTATTATTATTATTATTATTATTATTATTATTATTATTATTATTATTATTATTATTATTATTATTATTATTATTATTGTACGGAGTTGTTGTTACCACGCATACAAAATCTGAATTGATATACAACGATTTCGATTTTTTTACGACTTGTACCCCCTCCCCTTCCAATCTTCTAAATTTGTTATGGGTCTGATGACGACACATACATGTTTTAGTTAGTCAAGTCTTTGATATCAAGGTTTCTTCTTTTTCACACAAATCTTAAAGGTTACAAAAATACCTCCGTTTCTATGAATGTTCTTAGAAGCAAAGACCTATTATATACAAGCCAAGGATTTGTTGTTTACTATCAAGTTATAATTTCACAAACGTAGAACACACAGTAATTCTGATTTGTAATAGGGTCTAAGTGTTTTGAATATGGTTGCTAATCGCTTTTTGAGCTTAGTAAAATCACACCAAGCTCAGATTGGTTTCACTCATACATTAAGTCTGTATTTATGCAGATTTTGTTATACGTTTATTCAATGTACATGTTTTATTGGCTTCACTCCTCTTTCACTTCAATTGTTTTTAAATCATCCTTTATTGTTCATTTTTATATCGTTGCTGAATTTGACAACAAATGTGAAAATTTAATTACATTCAATATAATCTTTTATTTTTTATTTACAATGTTTACTTCTCCTCGTGGCCTCCAGGTTGAGAAATCTGGGTTCAGAAAATATAAGGGTAAAAATTCGTTATTTCCAAAGGCCCGCTAAGCAGCAGAGGTCCCATGTATGAATCTAGTGACAGCACGGAAAGGCCGGCCAGAGAGTACACTAAGATTGATCCGACGTGTTTGTATACCATTAAAAGACGCCGTATAGTCGAATGCAGCATATCTTTCACAGGTTTAGGCCTTTGTTCGTGAACGAAAATGTTGCAAATGAGGCTATGACTTCATAATACTCCAGGGCTTAAAGAACGCATTATGAACTGGCATGTAAGATCCCAGCCACTCCGTCACACCACGACCCGCGAGGACATACACCCTGGGCGTATGGCTGTGACAGATCCGACATCCGTATCTTGTACACTGACTCAAGCAATGGAAGCTGTTGCAAAGCACCCAGTGTTCTAAACGAAAGTCCTACGTCGGCAAGCAGACCCAGATATCTTGCCACGATGCCCATTATTGCAACCTTATATATATTTTAGGCATAGTGGCCACGGCTTCTCAGCGGTAGAGTGTTAAAAGTTTGGAGAAGGTCGTCGACGCTGATGATGACTATCTTTGGTTCGTTGAAAAGCGACAAATCTTACGTCCCAGGGATATTCCGGTACAATAGAGAAGATGGTGATAATGAAAAATGATTAAATGGTAGAATGAATAAAATGGGAGGAAACGGAAAAATCCCAAGAAACCCTATGCACACGATCTCTGTCTACTAAAAAGTTCACCTGACGCTAGCCAGGATCGATTCAGAAATCTCATGCACCATAAGTGAACGCCCTACCACTGAACCACCGAGCACTTCCCTCTCTTTTGTTAGAAGCTGAGCTAGATACGTAAATGTGGAACACTAACTTCCCCTGCATTACATGCGTGATTATATATACACAAAGTGCTTTGCTTGTAATGAAGGTTGTAAATATCTCAGAAAATTTAAAAGGGAGAGAAGTAAAATTTTGCTCCAAGAAACTATAGAGAGAGGAACAACGCCCTAGGTATTTTGTAAAATCACTGGACTAACACTATTTGCAATCCAATATAAAGATATGTTTTTCAAATGACGCACTGCAAATTCTTGCATAATTCAAATCAACATGTCAATTGAAAACTTAAAATATTAAATGTATTATTCAGTGTTGCAAACTAAGGGTGTGATAGTATCACTAGCATTCTAAGTGCAGAAACTTCTAACATATAGCACAATGGAGATAAGCAGGGCAATACACACCGAAAATATTTTAACGTTGTATCCCGTTGTTATAGTATTACTTGTTTACAATGAATAGAACAAAGTTCCTAGGGCTTAAAATTTGTTCCTTTGAAATACTTTATTTTGAGAAAAGGCTTAGATAGGTATCATATCTAGTTACTTGTAACGTTCTCAACCAACATACATATTATTTGCAGATTAAAGCACTTCGATATCTAAAACCATTCCAGAGGTATTATAAACATTGATATCGATGAGAATGTTTTATTTGTGAAAAGTATTTAAAGTAATGGTTGTTTCCCTTGCTTTTTTACTGTAGCTGTAATTACAACACGATCTCGCTATTGCAAGATCTTTTTCAGTGTTCCATACATCAACAGTGATTATCATGTCTCCAGCACGGTTTGAGGTACCGAATTGCTGTAAAGGACAAAATAATATACGCATCCGTTGCAAACCACGTTAATAATGACATATGATTCTCATCTAACTATTTTTTAAATAAAGCGTTTCAGAACATACATTTTTCAAACCCTGATAAATACATTCCTAATCATTCAAAACAAGTCATAGGATGAACTGCTAAGGTACTTTTAATAATCATTATCATGTCCATATCCATGATACTATAACATGTTTGGTTTGCAACCCTGAATAATAAATGTAGTATTTTAAGTTTTCTTTTGACATATCCATTTGAAATATGTAAAAATCTGATATAGAGCAATTTGAAAAATGTAGAATTATATTAGGTAGACAACATTGTTCAACGATGTTACATGCAGTTTCTTGCTACAAAATTTTACCTTCATTACATTAATACCCTGCAATACCCTATATATATATATATATCTGCGAGTGGCAGAGAAAGAGTTAATAAACTCCACCGTAAAATTAATAAGTGATTCTTCATATCACAATAAGCGTTATTATGAATACCAGAAATGGGGATGTATATAAAGAAAGTAACATATATATATATATATATATATATATATATATATATATATATATATATATATATATATATATATACGAGGTTTGTCCGGAAAATACATATAAAAGTTGAATAAGAACTGTATTTTACAATTATTCAGGTATTACAATATGGTCTCCTTCAAAGTACTCTCCCTCAGACAAGATACGCCGTTTCCACTGTTGATAACATTGCTGAAAGTCTTCAGTTGGGATGCTGTTCAGTTGCCGTGTCGTTTCTGCCTTGATAGATTCCACATCTCTCAAGTGCCGCCCCCGAAGCACCATTTTGCATTTGGGGAACAGGAAGAAGTCACAATGGGCAAAATCGGGTGAATAAGGCGGGTGGTCTGTCACGCTAATTGAGCTTCGGGCCAAAAACTCACGCACAACGAGCGACGTGTGAGCGGGCGCATTGTCGTGATGAAGGATCCACCTGCTCCTTGTGCCGATTTCTATGTTAAGCATTCTATGTTAAGCATTCTGTACTGTTTGCTGCCAAGGTTTACCTCCTGCTAACTTTGGAATCAGAAGGTAACTAAGAACTATGTCGACAATATGTCTGGAAATTAAGTGAATTCGTTGCACATCCATTGCACGTTGATGAAACATATATTTGGTTAGTTTATATATGACGTATTTTCCTCTTATATGGACAACCATTCCCATGTTTCAAGAATCCGAGAAAAAGGGTGTTGAAATTTATGTTTTTCATGATTTTGGACAGCATTAGCTCTGAAACTATGTAATTTCCCTACATATCCTAATGTACTTTTCCTCTTATTTGGTGTGCAAAATCACCTCAGTCAGTTATGGGTATGGTTTATTAACATTCTGTATGTACAATTTACTTCATCCGCCCTTGTAACCTTTGACCTGACGACGAAAACGTTGAAATGTTAGACATGCTGGTATCCGCAAGTGGACATAAATTGACGTTCTCTATTATTAAGGAAGGTTATCACTGTTTTCAACACAATAAAAGGCATTTTTTCGTTTAATGGCATTATATCAGAATGTTACAGGTTTCAAAACGCATGTAAGAGGAAAACTCACAATACTACACGTGTCATTCGGTATCGAAACTAAGTACTCTATAGCTAGAAAACCTACCAAAATTTGGAGGGTTCTGAAAGAGTAATAACACAAGTAAGACGGACAGGATAATGCACATAGACATTATTATAACGCCGAATTCTATGACCAACATATGACATTTGAAATAAGCAGAACAAGAAGTTATTTTTTTTCTCATAAGACATTATTTCCAAAATAATATATATATATATATATATATATATATATATATATATATATATATATATTGATATGGTTCACGTTAAATTACATACATGGCTTCCAACAGACATAAAGACCTAGTTTCGTTTTCAGTAATTTGATATAGAACTATTCATAAGATATGATAAAATCGAAGAATATCAAATATTATTTAGGATGTCGTATTTCCGGCAGCTTTCCAAAAAAACTTTTTTAAATTTCACTTTTTGTTTCTATGCAATTAGAACAATACATCTTTTGGTAGAGATAATTGCAATACGTTCTCTGAATTACATAATTTCAATCAGTGTTGCAAAATGTAACTGTTTTTCCGTATAACCAATACTGTTTAAAATATGAAATCGGCGTGAAAGGCGCAATGATCTTCATATCTAGCGATAACTATGTATTCATTTCGATGTAGTATTTATGTAAGTAGTTTCCTAAATAAAATATTTCAAAAAATCGTACTTTATCAATCCCTTGTAATTTCCTTCGCATCCATTCTAAATCAGGCATATCATTCGAATGTATGTTGCTCACTTTTTTCTCATTTGGCTTATTACTTCTGTAGGGGTTCCAAAAATGAGACTGATGGTGACACTACATTAAACCTTGTTTGCAAACCTTCAAGATATTCGTGGCGTCGTATATTTGCCTTTTGCTTGTGGCTTTAAAATTTCTAATGATTTGACCTAGTATTGTTTTTTAAATGTACAACATTGTGCTGTGTTTGTAACACTGTTAATATTGTGGTATCACAATATTTGCATCCTACAAAAATTAGTGGTTCATTTTCTTTATTTGAAAATTCACAATACCGTATAAATGGTCCACAATAGCGTATATATATATAGTGCATGCTTTGTAATGTCCAACCATAACGGATGAACTAAAAGAGGGAGACAAGCGAAACTTTGCACGAAACAACTATCAGACGGAAAACATTTTTGAACGTACTAAACAAAAATATCCAAAATCTAAGTAATGTATTTTACTTTATATATAAGTAACCAAGACAATTATGTCTCTTATTCACCCTCCAGTTTCGAACATCGATATTGCACCTAAGGCGTACCAGGAAGGTCCAAAATAGTCCCCATAATCATTGACTAACTTCTCTTGCCGTCCTGGAAGGCAGTGGATTCCATCGCTGTAGAGCGTGGTGGGCAGTGGAGCGAAGAAGGTATGAAGTGCATTTTTCACCTCTACTATGGATTTGAACTGGCACCCCCTAAGGTGATTTTCCAAGAAATGGGACAGGTGAAAAGCGGACGGTGTAATGTCTGGCGAGTATGGCAGATACAATAGTGTCTTCCATAGAAGGCATGGAATATTGTCCCGGGTCATCCTAGATAAGTAGAACTTAGCTTTGTCCTGCAACAAGAGGACCCCTTTGCGAATTCGGAAGTGATGGCTCCATAGTTTCGAGTTGGTCTTGAACGCGGATCAACTGCGGACAGTACACAGTTGCACTGATGCTTTGACCAGCTGATAGTGATTCCTCATCACGAACCCGGAAGAAGTATACCAAACCTTCTCCTGGTGCACTGTTGATTGCAGCTGTTTTGAAACCGTTTCACGGGATGCTAACCCATGATGACGTCACCATGTTGCTTCGTACAAGACCCACTTTTTATCAGATGTCAACACTCCGTCCAGAATTGGCTCCTTCCTCAGACGAGACAGCAATGAATAAAATGTGTCTATTTGCGTTGGATTCTGGCACTTGGTCAAATCATGTGGGACCCCTGAACCCAACCTACAGTGCTTCCCAATTTGATGGTGGTGATAACGAATGGTTTCTCCACTCACGCTTAATTGTAGTTCCACTTCTTCACATGCCTGATCACTGTTCTCCTCAAATGCTGCCAGACCATCTTCATCCTGTAGATATGTCGGTTTGCGGCACGCGGTGCATCTTTGAGTGTTTGTTCTCCATCCTTAAACTTGTTAAATCACCGCTGCATTGTCTGCGTTGTTATGATCTCCTCGTCAAATAAATGGTATATCTTTCGTTTCGCTACAGTAGTGTTTGAGCCCAGTATAAATTCGTAGATCATACAAGATTTTTGACGCCCTGTGGGAGTCTCATGTTCAGTGTGTTTTTACGCAACTCCACAGTGTAACTGAACTTCCACAATTAGGTAGCAAGTTGTCCGCCTTATCTTCATTCGCATTCAACTCACGGTGTGAGGGCCAATTGAACACAAAGCTCCAGAAAAAGCGGCAAAACATAATTGGTTACCGTTCTCTCTCTCTCTCTCTCTCTCTCTCTCTCTCTCTTATATATATATATATATATATATATATATATATATATATATATATGTGTGTGTGTGTGTGTGTGTGAAATATTCCCTAATTTGGAACTCGCTACGAGTAGAAACCATTTGAGCACATACATATATTTTACTTCATAGTAAATCCCATAAAATATCACATCAATTTTTTTATCACTTCTTAGAGCCAGCGTTTTCCCACCGGTGTGCCGCGGCGCACTGGTGTACCGCGAATGAGCCGCCGGTGTGCCACGACGAAATCGAGGTGGTTGTCTCCTAGTCGTCTATTGTCAAGATTTTATGCACTTAAAGAACAACTTCTATTCTTTCTGTCAGAAGAAAGTGAAAATTTCGATTTCCTTAGTGATGATTCTTGGTGCAAAAAAGTTACTTTTCTTACTGACATATTCCAAACATTGAATACGCTGAACAAATATATTCAGATAAAAAAGGAAAATTTTCATCATCACAAATTTCATAGCGTTTTTTAAGTAGGGAAAGGAAGTAGGAAACCATATCCGCAACTTTATTCGCTATCCGCACAGAAACGAAGCATATATTCGTTCATACCGTTTTGATGCGGATATCCGCGCAGACCTCTACTCATTTCAGACACATTGTCTTTGTTGTATATCTGTCTTAAGAACTATTTTCCTACGATTCAGTTTAATTCATTTGACTGAGTGAGGGACTCCTTTGCGCCTTCTGTTGTACAGTCAGCAGAATTAAGCGTACAGGAAAAAAGTGAATCTGTCGATGTGAGGGATAACCGAGGTTTGAATCTCCAGCACTCACAAGAAGACAAGGCATAATTCTGGATTTCTCTCCGGGGAGAATATCCAGCTATTTCTACAAAGTTCATATTCCCTTTTCTACATCCTACTTAAGTAAAGCAGGATTTTCTGCAATGAACACAATCAAGTGTAAGAACGGGTCACAACTATTAACACCGTAACACGACATGAGGGTGTGTTTAACAACTATCAGTCCACAATTGAAGAAGATTATGAAAGAACAAGTTCAAGTTGCACATTAATTTTGCTTCGTGCACCAACTTGTTTCATGTATTTTTGAAAAACTGTAACCTTCATATATTATTATTAAACAATTGCAACTTTCAATAGATATTATTGAAATAATGTTACATTACTAATATTATTGATCAATTCTAACCTTCATAACATATTTAAAAATTGTAACGTAGATCAACGATGTTAATAAATGATAAGTTTCATACTGTGTTTCTTTCTGTACATTTTTAACGTTGAAAAAAGTATTTGTTATAATTGTTATGACCATGATTGCTTCTTTATTGTTGCATAATATTTTGGAATATGAAATATTAAAATTTCATCTATTCCTTTCGGTAAAGCAAACATGTATACAAATTAGCTGCATTTGTGTTATTAAAGTACAAGATATTAGTTTCGTTATTTAGTGATCTTCCTTCTTAGTGAAAGGTTGGATACAGTTTTCTGAAAAGAAAGTGTATTTTTGAAAACCTGAGTCCTATTTTCAGTGCAATTGTACTCTATTTTTAAATTAGAATGAAAAATAAGCATAACCATTTACCAACGGGAGAAAACCAGCGATTTTCCCTGTAAGATCAGCAATCATAGAAAAAAACTACCACGGTATTTTATATTTACGAATATAATAATAATAATAATAATAATAATAATAATAATAATAATAATAATAATAATAATAATAATAATAATAATAATAATAATAATAATAATAATAATATATCTGTGAATGTGCCGCGAGAATTCAAGTTACACCCGTAGTGTGCCGCAAGTTGAAAAAGGTTGGGAAACGCTGGCTTAGAGTCAAAATTATATCTTGCGTTTTAACCACCGACGGAAACTATTGAAATTTAAAATTTAATTATAAATGTAGTGTGAATTACATATTAAAATGACATGAACTCATATATTTACCTACGTACGAAACTTTTTAGATAGTGCTACGCTCTCGGCTTGGGATACAAGGAAATTACGAGGTCTTGGTTTTAAGAAACTTGGAAAACTCCCAAAAGAATTATAAACTTTTCTGTCTATGTGTGCGTTTTTTCATATATATTAGGGTGTAACCTATTTTAGGTCCTTTCGTGTTAGGATACGCACACACGCAAAATATATTATGTGTTTCCGTGAAAAGGCATTAGTGAAATAGCAGCTCCCAATGAGAAAGTTAACCTGTGCCGACTTGAAAACAAGGCCATGAAATGACGTTTTCGCATTATAATATAGTTTAGAATCTCTAACCGTAATAACGGAGAAACTGAAATGAACTGAGAAACGGAACTTTGAACGAAGCAACTAGGGAAATGAGAGCACTATCCTGTGTATTGACGAACCGCGCCAGATGAACAGTGATGCGAATCTAAGGAGAAGTTTTTTAAAATACTATTACCTAAATTGGATATTATCATTGCAAGCAACAATTTAAATAAATACAAAGTTGATTGTAAACGCACATAAGTGTTACTGTTATTTCGAGAAATGACGTAGAGAATGTGTTAGATCTAAACGAAGTCGAAACACAAGGAGTGAGGTGTGCATCTAACTTTTGTTAGGTGTGCACTAACCTTTGTTAACATAGAATAAAATATTGACAACACCTTTTGTATGCTGACTCCAAGTCTAGTAGGGTCCGTCGAACAGTGTTGAACTAACAGAAGAGAAAAGTTTAGTTTAGAAAATATACAATAACTCAGAAAAGGTCATTACTCCAGTATGGTTTTAAACCTGTAATGCAGGACAGTAGAGCATGAGGAACAGTAAAGTGTTTGCATGAGATCGATAATTCACTTACTGACCGAGATATTGAGTATCATGCTAAAGCTGAGAAGTAAGGTTTGTAGAAGATGGCGACGCTGGGCACTGGGTTATAATTCTAAGAGTCTGATCGAAATATCAAAAAAGCGTACAATATGCATGAGTTTCTGTATTTGTGTGTCTTCAATTTCTCTGATAGCGATGATGACGTCAAAACTGAAAGATTCGGAATGAATTATACAATTTTTGGACAAAATACGTTCTTAATGATCAAAATAGGCTGAAAGTTGTTTCTTATATTTGTAAGGTCTCTAATAAAGTTTAGGATGTCACAATTGTAAAATTCAATATGTCGGAACCGATACTGTTCGTTTAGTTGGCGCAAATAGCTATTTCAAGGATTTCTTAACGAATTTGCTCTGCATATTTGTTCCAGTAACAGGGCCTAGTATATATTATTGGATAGCGTTAACACTTTCAGGCTCAACTTGATATTGATTTCTTACTGGATTGCATTATCACTTTCAGGTCGAACTCGTCTGAGATACAATGATAGCAGAATGACACGCACTTTTTTGAATCGGTTCTACTATGAATGCTAAACCACCAAATATGCTTCAGAAATGTGTTTCAGGAAAGTTGCAATCTATAAAACTGTTTTTTTTACGAAAAAGTGAATTATAAGTATTCAATCTCAGAAGAGCTTTAGTGCTACATGTAATTTTAATTTTATGGTAAAGGATATAGAACATGTAAATTTTATTTGTAACCAAAGGATATTTATTTGGTTTGAGCTATGATCAATGAACTGAGTTCAAGAAATAATTATTTCCAACACACAACGAAGTACGTAGACGCTTCAATTTTCAATAACAGCACTTTTATCATATATAATTGTGTAAAATGTATGTATGGATATCCATAAAGAATTAGATAATTATGAAAAAAATCAAAATTTATTATTTTTATGTATATTCATATCCGATTGTAAATAGTCATGTCAAAATTTGATCATTTTTTACCTTCATCTAACCATAAGTAAATAGACCTCATTAAGGGACTCCGAAATATATGTCTTATTGCGCCTATAATTATTAATTTTCCGTTTATAAGCAATTATCTCAAAATTTGTTAACTTGTTAACTCTCAAATGTACATAATTAGATAAATTTCATTAGCGTCGTTGATATATGTGTACTTCGTTGCGTCTGAAATAATTAGTTTCAATTTATAAACAATTATACCAAAATGGATTTATTTGTTAACCCTATTACATTTATAGGTAGATCTCATTTGGCGTCGTCGAAATAGATATACTTTGTTCCGTGTATAATAATAATCTTCCGAATTATAAACAATTATGTGAAGCATGTAACCTTGTATACACATAATTAAATATATCATAAAGCACCGTGAAAAAATATTTTCATGCTGTCTGTTTAACTAGTTTTTCATTTAGAAACATATAAGTTACCAATTATTTTTGGACAACACTTATATATTGATTATTGGATAAATTTTGCCGATTACTTTGAAATATATATGTATGCTAAATAATATTTCAAAAGTAGTAGTTCGTAGAATTTACCAGTTAAATTTCATAATTTATACAAGCTAGCAATTATTGCTCTTGAAAGTATGGAACCCAGAATAGGCATGGGTTATTTAAATTTGAGGTCAGTTTGCTTAAATATTCTATGGAAAACGAAATATTTGTAATCTTATTATGATTTGCTTTCTAAGTTCGCCGGTCAATTGAGCAAACACAATATACTCAACCTTAAAGTATAAATCAGGTCGAGGTTGCTTATAAATTACAGGTATAGCAAATTTTGAACGTTTGATTTCCTTGAAACAAATCTTTGTAACGAAGAAAGCATTACATGCAATAACGTTACATGTAGCTTTCTTATGCGTGAGCAAGGAAGATTATTTTCATGGAATCTTTCTTTCTTCATGATCATAATGTGTGGCTTGGAAAACGTTTAAGAGAGATCAACATATATATGTAGATGTGGATGAATTTTAAGATTATATATATGTAACATGAAAACGAAATATTGCTTTAAAACTGCGATCAAAACATTACACTAAATATTACACACTATTTACACTACTTTAAATGATTCTATGAATTTGTAAACACATTATGTTAAAGTGAAGGTCATCATAAACATGTCACACATTTTTTAAAAAAGTATAAATGTGTCGTTTCAATACTATCGCTGAAGTTTCATCTGAAATTTTCATAAATGAAGAAAATAAACTTTCATTATCACATACTGTATTCCTTTCCTGATATTATGGTTTATATCTTTTACAGGTATCATATCAACAAGATCAGACTGTAGCTTCAGTAACCATATACTCTTAAGTAACAATATTGCCAAATATGCTACGTGGATCCAATTTGGTGACGAGAACAAAAGGGAAAAAGGTAGAACATCGAATATCTTATGAAACTGGGATTATTTTCAAAAAGTTAAATATTGTGTTGTGTTAATATAAAACCGACAATATTTAAATGTTTATTATAAGTGAAACTCTGTGTATGTTTTCAATCTTCTAATTATTTTTGGAACATTTGTAGTTATTGGATAAATTAGTTTCAGTGTTACACACAAACGTTCAGTTGGTAACAGAAAAATGTTTTTCTTATGTAATTAATTTAAATATACTTTCGCAACTCCACCTTAATTCGTTTGTCACAAAATATGTATTTAAAATGTTCATCTGTACATGATTTTCGTTTCATGACAAAGTAGTAAACATTGTCTAGAAGAGTACAACACAAGCCGTAATTAGAAAAGAAAAGTACGTTCTGCTTAACTTAAAATGCAAATAAATTGCTCTTCGTTTGGTAGAAGTAAAAGTTAAATACTCTCAAATACAGGACATAGACACAGAAAGGTTTTCATACTTATACAAAAACCAATCAACTTTGATAGAAAGGAAGTCTCCGTATTGGGAATATTTTTTTAAGAAAATTGACGGTATAAACTGTACTGTTTCAGATAAATTTCCATGATCCACAGTAAGGCCACGGAGGCACATAACGCAATCTACATTGCAGACGTTTAACAGCAAGGGACAAAGTTGTGGGTGCTTTATGGTAATCGGATATTCTTTGTAAGAATAGTAAGGAGCCAATTTCCATTGGGTACATAGGTCAAATCATGTCTGTTTTTATACATTATCCAAACCGGAATGAGTTTGGTAGAACACAACAGATCATCACAAGATCCGTTGATAAAATTGTTTTAGAATGGGTCTTCCAGGAAAAAACTTCCATGATCCGCAATAGGATAAATGTTTGAGATATATGAATAGAACATAAATTGGACTAGCAAAATATTACATTCACAACGAAAATAAAACCATAAGATATGTATCTCATATCTCAAAAAAGGCGGCGGTGTAAAGGGGGCGATGTAAAGAAGCACGCGCATCACGTAGCATCTCTATGGTGATTGCTGCCCACACACTTGGAATAGACGCGTTAAGATCACCAGCGGCTATCACTTCTATGTACTGTATTATATCTTTAACAAATCCTAAGAAGATAAATGAATCTGTCAGCAGATAGTAGAGTCCAGTGAGTAAGACCTCAAAGCCTGATTCGTATATCAAGCATATGACAGTGCACATTGTTCTGATCTGGTGTTCTTTATATGCAGGAGGTTCGTTATCTTATTAATCAAACACTTACGTTCGTCGAGATTAATAACTTTTAACTATTATTGTAACATATCACTTTAAAATAATGCATATATATTACAAGTAAGATTTAGATGAAATAAATATGAGACAGTGACGTAGTTGTAGATGAGACAACGCTACATATGTACAAAATACAGACACTTATGCGAAAATTGTTGTTCCATTATTGGATTATCCTAATTCTAGTAATGATATTACGGGTTAAATGCCTTGCATTTATAAACAATGCTTTATCAATAAACAACATGCTGAATACGAACTTTAACTCTGCTTTCCGTACCGTTCTCCTATGCACGAAAGATTAGTCTAGCATGGAAATAATTGACTAATTGTTTATCGTGTAACATCAGATAGTATGAATGCAACTTGTGCTAGCGTAAAATATGAAATGAAGATTTTTACTAAATGCAGTAAAATACAGTCCTCCTCTTAATAGCGTAAAGTATGAACTGAAGAATTTTAACTAGATGCGATATCTGGAGGCAGGTTTCTATTATTTACATTTATCTAATGAATAAAACATTGTTGCATTTTCTGCATTTGATGCATAGAAGGAGTGGTCGTAACCACAAATTGAGACGAAGTTATCATTATTCTGGAGCCGTCTCTGCAAACGTCAAATTCCATATGAAATGGTTGTAGGCTTATTCGTATTAGACACATGTAGCCGTACGGTATTGAAATATTGATTTAACCATGATGATTCTATTCGCATTTTTCTCTATCTAATACTAGTCGAACATACGGAATTGAATCTTTTGTATACATTATTTTCAACGCGTATTCATAGGAATATCACGTTGTTTGATTCTTCCATATTTGGCAAAAAAGCGCTAATTTGCATACACGTTAATATTATCGCTAATGGGCATAATTTCTTCCCAAACATCCTGAAAGTTAATAGGCAATGGCCAGCTACGATGATTGAGCCGTTGAACACCAAAACTGAGCCACAACAAATCCCACAGCTGATAGTCAAGCTGTTTAGTTCTTGTAGTATGACAAATCATGAAGTTTTGTTGACAGTGGCCTACCTGATACTTGAACAAAGCGTTGGTTACTACGTTAGTAGAGCACGATGTAATTTCTGTACTGTAGACAACGCAAGTTCATGTGAAGTGGAAATCATTCTTGGCATCATTTGAAACAATCCCCTTATTTATATTTCTTTCCTAACAAAGCTGTTTCGTTTTCCACAATGTTTCGAAATAGTCACCTTTCAGGCCTGTTACCACTTGAAATTTTCTTGTTCATTTGCGGTTCCACTTCATGTGGCTTCTACACTACACTTACTACTGACCACTACAATTTCAATAGATTTGCTTCGTCATTTCCTTATTCCAATTTTCGACAAACTTATTTATCTGCTTCAATATTTCAACTACTCACAACGCTTTTTCATAAAAAAAACAGAACATTTTTTTTTAAATTTCATAAACGGTTAACCATATTGACACTGATCTACGAAAATTCTTTCGTTTCAACGATGTATCGAACGAGGTATCACTCGATCCATAATACCGTTGTAAATTTTCAATCTGGACGCAGAGACTAGGTATTATTGATAGGTTAAATCCCAATAGCATTTGCTATCTCAGGGTTCAGTGTCTCTTGGTCACAGTCAATGACCTAGCTGTGAAAGGAACAACTCGTTGTAAATATTAGCATCGACTCTTTTGCCTATCCATATTTTGGGAAGTATACATAGAACACCAGTTAAGTTTGTAAATTATAACATTTCAAATGTTGGTGTCTAACTATAAATTATCATATTTGGACCGAGATATATAACCATAAATTTAGTTGATCCATCTTTTTTCCTTTCATGGATGAAAGATTGTCCATCAATGTAAATTTCAGAATCTTTATCCCATATGATACGATGTAATCAGGCTTCATTATGTTATACGGTTCTATGGTTGGGAATAGGTTACATAACAGTTTGATAAAAACAATTAAGACATTGATTCTTAATTCTTGAAAAATAGTTCGTTTATCATTGTTAGAATAGAATCTTAGCACATTTTAAATGTTGTCTAGTGCCTAAACTAGCATTATTTCCACTAAAACTATATTTCTTCTTGCATGGAGTTTAGCGACAGTATTATTCACGTTGTTGGCAGTGTTTAATATCATTAAAACATGTGTGTGTGCCCTATTACGGACAGGTTTGACATATATTTATATGCCATATGGTTGGGAATAGGTTACATAGCAGTTTTATAAAAACAATTAAGACATTGATTCAATCACCTTAAGTTCGGGTGTGGCACAAAAGACCACCCTTTACATTAGAGAATTGCCAAATAATAATGGAAATTTTTCTCTAGGGCTGGAGAAAAATATATCTTTGTAAATTTGGGTGTTTCTGTGTGTACACTTCAATAACAAATGTAAGATATTCTTATATTCATTTGTGCACATTGTGGTTGTTCTTGAACTAATTTGTCTTCTTTGATAAACCTTTGATATGTTTATGAATTTATGATTGAAAACAAGGCTATATTGTCTTTCATACCAGTTTGGAATACTATTGTTTAGACGACGTTTTGAATTGCTACCGAAAATGTTTTCAACATCAAGACCACTCTGTTACGTTTATCTCTTCCAGTAGTTAGAATGTCTCTATGCTCCTACGGTGGGAGCCCTACAGTTGATACAAACCGATATGGTCGCTAACGGGCAAAATACCTATAATTTATTTAAAAAATTCTCCATAAATAGCAGCCAACCTATTACTCCACAATTAGCTTTACTCAAATGTTTACAATTAAAAGGTTTTAAAACAATAATATATAGTTTTAAAATTTTGGTATCGTATCAAAATGAAGGTGGGACTAGATACTGTTTAAAGTAGTTCACCTGAATTATTACTTCTAGTTTAAATTACGTATTATACACATTAAACCTATTCCTATTTTATGTTTAGCAGATCCTAACATAGATCAACACAGGGACTTTGAACGAACAATTCTACTCTTTTTGTTAATGCCGTAACTATGTCAATACAATTAACATCAAATTCGGCAGGAATCACCAAGCGTACTCTTTGACACACTATCTTTTCTGTAATACAAAAAACTATGGAATACAAATTAAAATGTGTTGGAAACATCAAAGTGACTAATGATGACTATCAATTGTTTAGTTCTCATCAGTATTGTTTAGTAGTCTTTTGCACATAGATATTTCCTTAGTGACCGGACGGGTTAAATGGTTGGTTTGTATAGACTTCACGCACAGAGCCCGAAACAATCAAAACGACTGTAAATGCATGTCTTCAAATTTGGACATACTTTAATTTGTACAAATGAATTGCCTTCTAATGGTGGACATAAGGAAATCTGTCTATTTTTTGACATTACGCATATGTCTGCCATGAAACATAAAAATGAGAGCAACTATAGCATCTCAAAATGATCTACTGCGTTGTTTTCATTAGATTTGACGGATTATTCTGTTATGTTTTGATCATTGGGGCATTGTTTGAGAGGATGTACGTCAAGAATTTATACACATACACGGAAAAGTGATTTGGTTGTCGTTTGTATATTGTTATCAGTGTTACCAATGTCGTCTTTGTCGCTTGATCTAGAAATATATAGGGATATTTTTCTTAAAAAGAAATGTTCTTTTATCATTGTTAGAATAGAAATTTAGCACCTTTTAAATGGTGTAGATTGCCTAAACTAGCATTATTTCCACTAAAATTATATTTCTAGCGTCTTCTTGCAGTGAGTTTAGCGACAGTATTATTCACGTTGTTGACAGTGTTTAATATCATTACCACATGTGTATGCTCTATTACGGACATGTTCGATATATATTTTTATGCCATATGGTTGAGAATTGTTACATAATAGTTTCATAAAAAAATAAGACATCGATTCAATCACCTTAAGTTCGGGTGTGGCACAAAAGACCAACCTTACATTTGAGAATTGCCAAATAATAATGGTGATTTTTCTCTAGGACTGGAAACAAATATAACTTTGTAAATTTGGGTGTTTCTGTTTGTCCACTTCAACGAAAAATGTAAGATATTCTTATATCTATTTTGTGTACATTGGGGTGGTTGTTGAACTAATTTGTCTAATTTTGATAAGCCTTTGATGTTATGTGATTTTATGATTGAAAATAAGGCTCTATTGTTTTTCGTACCACATGCGCACGTTAATGCCCTGTTATCAGAATTTCGGGCCGATACATAGACCTACAATTTGTTCTCTAGAACTCGAATATATAACTCTGTATATTCAGATAGTCTTACTTGTTCCTTTTTATGTGTAAAAAGTCCCATAATTTACGTATTTTTATGTTTTAAACACATGGTCTTCTATTGTTCCAATTTCCTTTGTTTGAAGACCTTTTGTTGAATATATATTTTAGGGAAGGGTTCTATTCGCTTTCACAGTACTTCTGTACAATAATAATTCTTTCCTAAAAAGTTTCAGGGATATTTGACTACTCTTAAATTTAGAAATTCTAAAAAAATTAAATAAAATAAATTATCTCTAGAATCGAATATGTAATACTGAAATTTAGTTATTTTCCTTGTATCCTCTTACTATTGAATAATGAAAATGATTTTTTTTATTATAGCGTGAAATTTACATTTTGGTGGAGGTTTGAAATTGGGTGAGGTGGTTCTTTGAATGTTGTTTACTTACGTTTACCAAGATGAGGATATATTTCGCGATATGGTCATATAGACGATTGCAATGGTTCGTTCTCTTAAATATGTCATTGTACGCTTGTAAACTATCTGATTGACACGCCCATGGATTTAGCGAATCATTATGAACAAAACTTGAGAATAAAATTTGACAGATTTATCTCATCCCCGTTTATGGTCAATATTTGGTAAAAATAAAAATTTGGCATGCTTATTACCTAATATACAATCTTCAATGACTGCATATATCTTTATGTGGTTATAGTGCTTACATAGAGCTGTTGTATTTGATTGGATTTACGTAAGTGCTGTGAGAACGTTTGGGAGAGTACATTGATTACATGTCTAAATTTTGGAATTAAAAAAAAAATTTGTAAATTTTCTCTAGGACTTGGGTATACTCTATTGTAAATCTGAATGATTAACAATCGTTGGCTAAAGTATTTTCAAAATCTACATTTTGGGATTTTTGACTCAATCTATGATGAGACGCCTTATTATATGGTATCATCATATTGACGAGTGCAGGACATTTTCCAAACTTATTTGTATAAAGTAATATCTGGTGAAGTCCGATACGTTGATTCCTATCTCTCAGTCCAAATTTTGGTATTGAAACATATTAGGTAATTATTGTAACCAATTGATATAGAAAAATAATTTCACACTTCGAAGCATGGGTTCTTTAGTTACATCTCATACTGTAAGTCATTAAAGAAAAGAATTTAGTTACCTGGTAGTTAGTTTTTGAATCTTTTGATATACGAGGATGAGTCAAAAATTATCCGCAATGTAGCTATAACATTTCATACGTTCTTCATGCTGATAGTTTTTCTCGTTTATTTTATTGCTATCCTCTTGTGGTCGTGGTCTGAGAGTTTCATCCAAATTCCTCCATAATATTCACTATATGAAATTTTACTACAATTTAACAAATAGAATTTAAAATATTTCTTAAAAAATTAGAGCATACTGCAAGCCGGAGAAACAGGCACGTAGCACTTTTGCATTATCATGAAGCAATCATATATGAGAAATCAAGTTATGTATGAAGCATCAGAAGAACTCCATTACATTCATGCATGATATGTTGTTTTCATGTATGAGTATCGTTACAAATGACACCTTTTTACATTGTCATATATACTTGCTTACAGTTTCTGAACAAAATTATGTATTAAAATGTTTTACTAAAATAACTGCTTCACAAAGGAATATGTCCAGTAGTGATTCTTGAACAAATATTAACATGATTTCAGTGCGAAACACTTAAACATGGAATCCACTAGAAACGAAGACCTATTAAGCTTTTAAGACACCGAATATTTATACTTATACTATAAAGGATTAATTGGAAAGTTGCAATCAATTACAAACGAATATCACAAACGTTCACAAACGAATATCCCCAGCAATTTAACGGGTTGAATTTGTTACTGAAGACTTTCTCTTATTTCTCTTAAGGGACGGTGGTGTGATATTATTGTTTTAAATGTACATGATCCAACTGAAGATCAGGATGGCGATATAAAGCATAGTGTTTAGGAAGAAGTTGAACGGATATTTGACAAACCCCCTTAATACCATATGAAAATTGTATTAGGGGATTTAAATGCGAAGGTAGGATGAGAACATATTTTCAAACCGAAAACCGAACATATTTCTAGTTAACGAAAGTCTGAATAAGGAAAATAATGACAACGGTGTTAGACTCGTGAATTTCGAAACATCCAAAAACCTAATCGTGAAGAGTACAAAATTCCCACATCGCGACGTTCATAAATAGACTTGGACAACGCCAGACGAAAACGAAACACATAATCAAATTGTTCACGTTTTACTAGATAAAAGAAAGCAATCTAGCATATTTGATGTCCGGTTGTTTAGAGTGGTTGATTGTGACACTGATCATTACCTGGTAGCAGCGATAATAAGAGAGAGATTCTCGTTGAATAAAGGTAATATTCAATGTCCAAAAACGGAGATATTTAATTTAAAGAAATTAGAAGAGGACCAAGTAAGAGAGGAATACCACATGGATGTTTCGAATATATTCTCGGTTTTAGCAGATTCGGAGTGCATTAGTGTTGAGGGTACTTGGATTGAAATTAGAGATAACATTAACAGTTCAGCAAAAGAAAAATAAGAACACGCGGAAATACGTAGCAACAAACCATGGTTCGACCAGAAATGCATTAAACTAACAGAGAAGAGAAAACAAGCAAAATTACGCTGGCTAAAACATCCGGACGAAATAACTACACAAATGTTTGCAGATATTAGGCGGGAAACTTCCAAAACGTTTAGAAAGAAGAGACGGGTTTTTAAAGTTAAAATTAAGGAACTTGAAGATAATACTAAAAATAAAAACATTCCGGATATATATACGGGGATCAGCGAATTTAAGAAAGGTTATCTACTTCGTGCTTATATATTAAAGAAATCTGACGAAACAGTTCTCACTGATATGGATGTCATCGTAAATAGATGGAAAGATTTCTTTGATGATTTGCTGAACTCGCAGCCAAAAAATAGTGTGTGGAGAAAGGGAGATACAAATAGCAGAAAGGTATATTCCTGACCCTAACCGAATAGAAGTAGAAACCGCTATAAGGAAATTAAAGAAACAAAAATCTCCAGGTGTAGATGAAATTCCGGCTGAGTTAATTTTAGCTGGAAGCGAAAAATTGTGGTACAGGATACACATGCTCATTCTTCTTATATGGAACAAGGAATAATTGCCACGAGAGTGTAAAGAATCAATCGACACGAAAGGCGACAAAACTGACTGGAATATTATCGAGGCATTTCTCTTCTGGCAACATCCAATAAAATTCTTTCAAATATTATATTAGTAAGATTGACCCCACACGAAGATGAAATTATTGGAGATTATCAGTGCCAATTTAGACAAAATTGATCAACTATCGGCCTAATATTTACCATTCCCCAAATACTCGAAACAAATGGGAATACATTACGCCTGTACATCAACTATTTATTGATTTTAAAAAGGCGTCCGATTTGTTTAGGATAAAAACATTATACAACGTTCTTATAGATCTTGGAATACTGAAAAGCTATTTAGATTAATTAAGATATGTTGAAATGAATCCCAAAGGAAAGCCCGGGTAGGAAAATTTGTGTCCACCAGCTTTCACGTCGAGAGTGGCCTGAAACAAGGAGATGCATTGTCCCCATTATTGTTTAATTTGTTCTGGAATACGCTATAATGAAAATCAAAGATAGCAAATCTGTCCTCGTAAATTATGTTGAAGAATTTGAAGCTTAAAATATATAAAACGATAATTTTCCCTGCTGTTCTGTATGGTTGCGAAACATGGTCGCTTACTCTGAGGAAGATCATAGACTGAAAGTACTTGAGAACAAGATCCTGAGACGAATATTCGGACCCAAGAAGTACGGGAATGTGGCATGGCGTAACTTCGTAACGAGGAACTACATAATTTATACGGTTTACCCAACATTGTTAAGGTCGTAAACTCAAGGAGGCTTAGGTGGTCAGGTCATATAGCTAGAATGAAAGAAAGTAGAAATGCTTTCAATGTCTTGACTCGAAGACCAATCAGAAAACGACCATTAGGGAGACCTAGGCGCAGATGGGTGGACAATATTAAGATGGATCTTGCAGAGATAGAAATACAAGGTAGAAACTGGATCCAATTGGCTTTGGCTAAGGATAAAAGTCAGTAGAGAGGTTTTGTGAACGCTCTATTGAACCACCGGGTTGCATGGGCCATATAGTTAGTTAGTTAGATATTGAATTTAAGAAAGATTTGAAAGTTACCAGTTAAATATATCGTATTAAAAATAGATTTAAAGTAAATTAATAAATAAATATTGCCAATTCAATAGTTCTAAAGTTCGGGGCCGTTGAAATCAATCTCCAATTGCTCTGGGTATACAGAGTGAGAATAAGTGGCAGGTGAAATTTTCAAAATTACAGATTTGTTTAGAATCAATCGTTTTTAGGGTCTGAAAAATAGATGTTATAATCCACCTTTTATACACAAAGGAAGTTTATTCCGTTTCGAACGGAAAAGATTAAAATACATGGTGTGGTAAGTCTCCATCTCACCATTTGTTGATAAATCAAGCACAATAGTTCTTCAGCAGTAACCAGGTTCAATCATGATGCTTCGTAGCAGCAATGGGATTTCGATATCTGAGATATTTAGAGAATTTAAATTTTCACTTTGTAATGATTAAATTATATATCTATCTTGGGAAATTTAGTGTAACATTATTGGAGATTATGAGCATTTGGATGTGCGTTAAGGGTTACAAGAGTACTCCAATTAGCCAGTATGGGTTAAGAAACTTCGAGTTTTCGAATACACCTCGTATATTCAAAGATTACAATACATATAATTATACATATATTATACTTAATTTTTTCACAATATTCTTATAATAGTTATTATCATATTCATATATTTTAAATTTTTATCATCGTTTTCATTACCTTATACATTTCTACGACGATAAGGCACATTCGAAATTACATTTCGAAGTTATTCGATTTTTAAGTCCTTTTTCGGGTCCGTTAAAAGCTTTTACGAGTCGTTTGATTCCTTTTTGGGGCCATTACATGCTTTGTTACAATTTAATAATTATTTACTTGGGCATCATGAAGAAGGTTTTGAAAAAGATGTATGTGATATTCATATAGTCGTTCTTTGGACATAACATGATCGAATATAAGATGTAATTAACCAAAATATAAATTAAGATTGCAATATCGATAATGATCAGAAGATAACATAATAATTAATGTCTTTTTAACATCATAGAACTCGAATAAGGTACGAATAACAAACCAAATCACAACGACAGCAAAATCTATTGAATACGATTTTCTGTGACATCGAAAATCAAATTCCTCATAGAAAAGAAACTAATTAACTTCAATATATACCCTAGCATTACAAAGATGCATTTAAAAATACTTCAATAACATGGAACACGAATGATGAAATTGATAATAAAAATATCAAATAAAACACATATCTTTTCGGACGCCTCTATACCAGGTTAATTTACAAGACCAACAAGTTCATTCAAGCCACATTGAAAGTCCCAAATCGGAATACAGTTTTCCGCTTTCTTTGTTTCTACAGTTCTTAGTTTCTTACGTGTATTACCATGATACCTGCCATCTGCGCAGCGTTTCAAACAAATCCCATTATTTCTGTTGTAATTAGATTGTGTCAAGTTTGCCGATAAAGTTAGGTTCGGATACACAAACATTACCACTGTTATTGTCACTACTAGGATTAGGTTTGGTTACATTATTACTATTACGGTTGTTATTAGTTTTAGGTCCACTTACTTTACCAATAAGGTTAGGTTCAGTTCTCATTCGTTTTACTACTGTCGAAGAGTCGGGTCTCTTAACATATCTCTACCTCTTCTTTCCACAATGTTGACGGTACTTTATCCTTCCACGGGATTTATTTCTTCGTGGTTAGGTTCAGGTGCATCATTAGTACACATGAATTTAACATCTTCCTGCACATTGCAATCACACTTCAATCGCAAATAAATACTTCGAACTTGTCTCCGAATGTTAGTTTGATTCAAGTTAGCACTGTATCGCTCCATTACTGGATCTTCAAAACAATGCAATATCACATTTGGATGATGGAAACGAACGCACTGCATTACGTTCTGCGAAGACAGCAACAGACCGTTCACCAACATCATTCTGGTCCTTTCGTTGAATAAGCGATTCAACATCTCCAATTCGGTTAAACAACCACTACAAACATTGGTAGGAACGTACGCTTTCTTCGTGAATTTCACAAATACTGAAATCAACTTATCTCCTGCTACATGAAAAACAGGATTAATATCATGTTGAACATATGGGGAAACGCAAGCAGATAATAGCGTTCTACAGATGAGGATGATCATAACTTTCCACACCCTGATACATACCCAAATCTTCATTATACACAGTATCAGTAAAACAGTCAAAAGTATTCGGCTGAAAGGAAAAGTCAGGATAACTTGAAAACGATGTTATTCAGTTCCTTCTCAATCTTGGGTTTCCGGCACCATTTATAGGACGATAAACACTGTTTTTTTTTATAAATTAATTTGAGCCATCAAAAACAACACACACTTCATTTCGTCCTTTACTTCCATTTATTTATCTCTGTATATCTTGTTGTCCCTGACGAAACTACGTTTGCCATATTTCTATTTATTTATATTATATATTGTTATCTGGTTGTCCTGCCAACCACGTATTGACAATCTCATTATTTTTTTTTGACATCTGAATATCTTTATATATATTGACGATCACATTAGTTTTAACTAACTTCTTGAAAATAACCTGGTTTAGTACATATGTAAAATACTTATTGCCCAAAAATATAAAAATATACAACGTACCGTGGTACTATCTTTTCTCTAATACAAGACCAAAATACCAGGGAAGCAAGAAAGTTCGTGCGCTTTTATACTATGAAAGAAAACTGTCAATTACAGGGTCTTAACGGTTTATTTATTCGGCAAAATAGCCTCTATTTGCTTCTGCAACCTTCTTCCAGAGCTCAGCAACCTTGTAAATTGCAGTGTTTTAGAATATTTGTTCCCGAGACTCGTAAAAGTCAACAATTGCATTTTTGACGTTTTGTTCAGTCTTGAACTGCCTGCCACGCATAATGTTGTCCATCACCAAGAACAAGTGGTAATCCGAAGGGGCCACATATGGTGAGTAGGGAGGATGAGGTAGTAGCTGCCAACCAAGTTCTGAGATTATTTCCAGCGTCTGTTTTGCGGTGTGAGGTCGCGTGTTGTCTTGGCGATAGGGCACATCTCTTCTGTTCACCAGTGTTGGCTGTTTCTGGGTCAGTTTGGTGGCTACAGTTCTCAGTTGTGATAAGTATACATCTTTGGTAATTGTCTTACTTCGTTCCAAGAATTCGTAGTGCACGATACCGTTTGTAGTCCACCAAACACAGAGCATAACCTTGCGTTGATGGATGTTCGGATTTGCAGTCAAAGGCTTCGGATCATTCGGTGATATCCAAGGTATGACCGTTTTCTATTATCATACATAACCCACTTCTCATCACAAGTTAATATACGGTCCATAATTGCAAGGATTTTTTGTCTCGTCACCAAAGATAAACAGATATTCAGTCTTAGAACTTGGCTCGTAGCGGTCAGCTGGTGAGGGACCCACTGACCCTGTTTCCAGGTCTTCCCCAACTGATGCAGACTTACGCGAATGGTTTCTTTGCTTACCTAGAATCGGTGAGCAAGTTCGTCACATGCTTGACTGGAATCATCTTAAATAGCGGCCTTCATGTGGTCCATATCCACTGATTTAGGCCTCCCAGAGCGAGTCTAATCTTACAATTTCTCGTCAGCATTTGAAAAGGTGTGGAACAATTGTTGTGCTGAACGTTTTATTATTACACTCTCTCCGAAAGCAACACATATTTTTCTAGCTGATTCTGCACCATTTGTCCCCAATTTAAACTCGTAAAGCAAACCAGTGTTGGGCAAAATCCATTGAAATCAATTGCAATTGATCAATCAATTGAAAGTAATTGCTCTGAAAATCAATTGCAATTGATTTCAATTGCAATTGATTTCAATTTGTAATTGACAATTAATTCAATTGCAATTGAATTCAATCATAAAATTTGCAATTAAATTTTCGTCAATTGTTAATTGTTAATTGGTCACCAGGCAATTGAAATTTTTAATTGTTAATTGTCAATTGCAAAGGGTGCAATTGAAACATTTAATTGTTAATTGCAATTGACAATTGAAACTTGTAATTGTTAATTGTAATTGTTAATTGCAATTGATATCAGCAATTAAAACTGAAGATAAGAAGATGTGTGTGTATTGTGTTGTCCACTTGTTACTGTTTTACATATTTCAAATAAGGTACTTATAAGAAATGCTGGATACCTACCATCCTTCCCCCCCCCATGGGAAGAAAGCCGGGAAACTAAGTATTTTTTAAAATATATTATGTTTATGGTTCTATCCCCTCTCGAAAGAACTCTATATGCCCGTCATGCATACAATAGGAATGGGCACCAACGAGTTCGAGCGAGTTTTCTTTAAAACTCGACTCGACTCGAAGCAGACATCTTTGAGCTCGACTTGAGATCTCGGCTCGAAAAATTTCCCCCAACTCGACTCGAATTCGGACCGAGTTTCCAGTCGAGTCGAGCCAATTTGAGTTAAATTCTTTGTGTTACTATCTTCAAGTATCATACGTAGACAATATAATTATCAATGATACTACTACTACTACTATAATTAATTATCATTATAACTCCGTGTACCTGTATAAACATGGAATATAGGCGGTTTGTATCGGAATACTAAAAATTAGTTGACTGTCGATCTCGGTCGTGAAGAAATCTTCAGGAGGCAAGGACATCGGTCACGAGGTTCTTGGTTTGAGTTCAGGTGGAGCAAGTATTCGGGCTCGAGCCAAAAATTATTAAAAGTTATGGGACTCCAGCCAAATATGTTCAAAACTGCTCGACCCGGGTTTAGGGTTGTCAACAGCTCAAGCGGCTCGCTCACAGCTTATTCACTTATCGAGCCGAACCGAGAAGTGAGCCGAGCCAACAGCTCATCCAACCGAGCCAGCTCGAGCCGATGCTCACACGAGCCGAGCCGAACCGAGCTGATTGCTTACCCCAACCGAGCCGGTTCGAGCCATCGGCTCAGTTAAGCTGACTCGAACCCAGCCTATGGACTCGTTTCAACGGAGCCGGTTCAAGCCATTGGCTCAATTGAGCCCAGTCGATGGGTAATCCCAACCAAGCCAGTTCAAGCTGTACGCTCAGTTGAACCGATCCGAGTCGGTTGACATCACTATTCCGGTTGGGCTTCTACTTTGGCTAAAAAATTGGACCGTGCAGTTCTCAGCCTTGATGGTAAGAATTACAAAAAATGATATGAAATCTTTAGTTTTACGTCCCACGTTTATGCCGGTTAGGCTAAAGGAGACGGTGATGATAGGAAATGAATAAAATGAAGAAAGTGGAAGGAAACGGGAGAACCCCGAGAAAATCCACGAGCACGGTGTTTGTCCACCACAAAGTTCAAACTGCGCGAGCTGGGATCGAACCAGGGACCTCAAGCACCGGAGGTGAACGCTCTACCACTGACCCACCGCGCCAACTGGTAAGAACTACAGTATATACTTATATTGGTGCTCACGGCGTCATTAACTTGTTCCGCCACCAACGAATTTCAAGGTACTTTGTTTTGCATCTTTTGTGCGTGTTTTGTGTCGCTTTATGCGCCTATTCCCACATTTTGTGCATCACCGGAAGTGGGTCAAAATGGGCCTACAAATATGGCGGAATAAGTTATTGCTCTTCCGCCACCAATGAATTTCGAGATCGTTTCCTTCACATCGTTTTGTGCCGTTTTGTGCGTCTACTTCCGTCTTGTACGTCGTGGGATGTGGGTTAAAATGAGTCCCCAAGGTGGGACGAAAACGATCAAGAGTTCCGCCACTATTAAATCTCGAGGTCGTTAATTTCACATCGCGTACCCTTTTGTGCGCCTATTTCGACGTTTTGTGCGTTACTGGAAGACGGTCAAAATGGGTCTCGAAAGTGGGATGAAAATGACCAAGAGTTCCGCCACTACTGAATTTCGATATCCTTCCTTTTGCATCGACTAGTGGATTTTCGTGCCGTTTCGTGCCCTTATTTCCACGTTTTATGCGTCACCTGAAGTGGGTCAAAATGGGCTTCCAAGATGGGACGAAAATGACCAAGAGTTCCGCTACTATCGAATTTCGAGGTCGTTAATTTCACATCGGATACCCTTTTGTGCGCGTATTTCGACGTTTTGTCCGTCACTGGAAGACGGTCAAAATGGGCCTCGAAGGTGGGACGAAAATGACCCACTGCTCCGCCACTATACCTACCGAATTTCGTGGTCCTTCCTTTCGCGTCGACTAGTGAATGTTTCGTGCCCTTATTTTCAAGTTTTGCGCGTTACCAGAAGTGTGTGAAAATGGACCTCCAAAGTGTGACCAAAATGACCCATTGTTCCGACACTGTCGAATTTCTAGGTCGTTTCCTTCGCATCGTTTAGTGATTATTTTTTAAAAAGTTTTCTGTGCCTACTTCCTCGTCTTGTGCGTCACCGGAAGTGAGTTAAACGGGCCTTTAAAGTGGGACTTAAATGGCTCACTATTCCGCCACTATCGAATTTCGGGGTTGGTTCTTTCGCATCATTTAGTGTGTATTTTGTACCGTTCTGTTCGCCTACTTCCACGTTTTGAGTATCACCAGAAATGCGTCAAAATGGTCCATCAATGTGTGAGAAAATAGAGCCATTGTTCCGCCACTATCGAAATTGGGGGGTTGTTTCCTTCGCATCGTACAATGCCTGCTTTGTACCGTTTTGTGCTCCTATTTCCACTTTAGTGCTTCTATTTCCACTTTAGTGCGACAACAAAAATGGGTCAAAATGGCCTACAAGTATAGCGGAATAACTTAATGCTGTTCCGTCACCATCAAATGAGGTCGTTTCCTTCACATTTTTTATACATGATTTGTGTCGCTTTGTGCATCAGTGGGAGAGGGTCAAAATGGACCTTGAAAGTGGAATGAATATGTCTTTCTCTGCCATATTTGTAGGTCGCCTTTGACCCACTTTCGTTGGCCTACAAAACGTGAAAGTATGCGCAGAAACGGTATAAATATGCACTAAACAATGCCAAAAAAGCGACCTTGAAATTCGATACTGGTGGGAGAGTGGATCAGTTTTCTTCCCACATTGAATGCCCATTTTGACCCACTACCATTGAATCACAAAACGTGGAAATAGGCTTACAAAACGGTAGAAAACACGCACAAGACGATGTGAAGGAAACGACCTCGAAATCGTTCCTGACGGAACAGCATTAACTTGTTCCGCCATATTTGTGTTTTCATTGGGAAGGCCGATGGGGGCTGAATTTGAACGTAAACACTATCGGGGGTGTCACTATAGGTCTGAGCAACCCCGATAAATATGGATTCGACACAAATTCTAGTACTTTTACATGTCCCGGTGAACGCCCCCTCAGACCCCCTTGGTTCGTATTGTGAAAAAATCTCCTCTGGCCCCCACCAACCCCCAACTAATACCGCGAAAACTATGAATGTGACACTAACATCTGCCATTTTCTACTACTTTTTACATATGCCGGTAAAAGTCCCTATAATCCTCTGGTTCCAATTTTGAAAAAAAAAACAATGCCTCTGGCCCGCAGCCGATGGGGGCTGTATTTGGAAGTCAACGCCTGTGGAAGTATCACCATTCATCTCAGCGACAGCGAAAACTATGGATTTGACACTAATATCGGTCACTTTCCATTATTTTTACATGTCTCGCAATTCCCCACCCCCGGTGACTCCCGGCCCGCATACAATGGTGGCTAAATTTGAAAATCATCGCTAATGAAAGTATCACCATTGATCTCAGCCACCGCGAAAACTACGGATTTGACATCGGTCATTATGGATTATTTTTACATGTCTCGTGATTCCCGTTATAATGCCCCCGTTTCTTATCTGATGGGGGCTAAATGTGAAAGTAAACGCGGTTTTGAGTTTCACCAATGAGCTCAGCTACCCCGAAAACTATGAATTTGACATTAATATCGGTCATTTTCGATTATTTTTTTACATGTCTCGGAATTTCCCCCTCTGGTGACCCAAGGCCCACATACAACGGTGGATGAATTTGAAAGTCATCGCTAGTGGTAGTGTCACCATTGATATCAGCAACCGCGAAAACTATGGATTTGACACTAATATCGGCATTTTGGATTACTTGTACGTTTCGGCATCCCCCCCCCCCGTCGACCCACGGCCCGTAGCCGGATACGGTGAATTTGGAAGTTAATGCGATCGGAGTTTCACCATTGATCTCAGCGACCGCGAAAACTATGAAATCGACACTGATATCGGTCATTTTCTACTACTTTTACATGTCCCGGTAAACGCCCCCCTGAGACCCCCCTGGTTCGAATTTTTTCGAAAAGCTTTGCCTTGGTGTGGGACCTGGACCAAGGTATCTTTGACCAAAATTTGGTAACTCTCGGTCGACTTGTCTGGTCCCCAGGCCGGTACCGGTAAACGTCCCCTGGAGACCCCCTAGTAAGGAATTTTAAAAAAAGCTCTTCGTCTTGGTCTGGGGCCTAGACCAAGCTACCCGTGACCAAATTTTGAAAAGTTTCGGTCCACTCGTCTCGTCCACAGGTCGCACAAAGATAGACACACGAACAAACTCTATTTTATTTATATTAGAAAGGTGAGATCCGCCGTTATTGTATTAGTGCGGTGCTTGAGCTATTGATCGTAAAAATTCAAACTCCGATGAGTGATAATTTTATAGGCTTGTTTTATTACACGTTTAAACTCTTTAGTCAGTAGAGAAAAGGGCGTGAATCATAGGTCAGAGTTGATGACAATGGGTTTTGGTGGGTCTGTGGGTCGCAGTGGGTAAGAGTGGTTTATGGTGGGTGGTGGGTCAGAGTGGGTCACGGTGGGTCGTGGGTCACGACGGGTGGTGAGTCAGTTGGTCGTGGCTAAAGTTTTCATTGCCCCACGCCCTCTCTGAACTACAGTTTTGAAAATTAATCAGTGAAAATCAATTGCAATTGATCAATCAATTGAAAGTAATTGCTGTGGAAATCAATTGCAATTGAATCAATTGCCAATTAATTTCAATTGCAATTGAATTACAGAATTCAATTGCAATTACTTTCCACTGCAATTACTTTCAATCAATTGATCAATTGCAATTGATTCTCCTTTTTTAATGGCCAACTGCAATTAACAATTAACCATTACTTATTTCAATTGTTAATTGCAATTAACAATTAAATTTACAGATTAATTGTTAATTGTTAATTCAATTGAAATTTGCCCAACACTGAAGCAAACAAGCTCTAAGAACTTCATTTGACACTGACACGACCACGAGCGATTTTTATACACCACACTAACAAATGCGTTGTTGTATTCACCGTGACTGGTGCGCCAAAGAACAAGCAGCTCTCCCAAACAGTGAAAAGTTTCATGCTACGGTGACAGATGTCGCCGCAGCAGCCAAATAGACATGGGAGTGGTTAAAAAGCTCACGAACGTTCTTGCTTCCCTGGTAAAAAAGAGTTAGAAACATCTAGGTGAATAAGGATGACTATGAATTGTTTAGGGCTCATCTGTATTGTTTAGTACTATTTTAGTGTCTATTTCTTTAGTGACCGGAGGGGTTAAATGGTTGGTTTGTATAAATTAGACTTCATACACAGAGCCCGAAACGAATCAAAACGCTGTAAATGCATGTCTTCAAATCTGGGCATATTTTAATGTGTACAAATGAATTGCCTTCTAAGAGTGGACATAAGGAAATCTGTCATTTTTTGACATTACGTATATGTCCGCCATGAAACATAGAAAGGAGAGCAACTATAGCATCTCAAGAGGATGTACTGCTTTATTTTCATTAGTTTTGACGGATTACTCCGCTATGTTTTGATCATTGGGGCAATGTTTGAGATGATGTACGTCAAAAATTTATACACATACGCGGAAACGTGATGCGTTTGTCGTTTTTCTCTTGTTATCAGTGTTACCAATGCAGCACTTTGTCACTTGATCTAGAAATTTTTAAGGATATTTTTCTTGAAAAGAAATGTTTGTTTATCACTGTTAGAATAGACATTTAGCACGTTTTAAATGGTGTAGATTGCCTAAACTAGCATTATTTCCACTAAAATTATATTTCTAGCATCTTCTTGCAGTGAGTTTAGCGACAGTATTATTCACGTTTTGGCAGTGTATAGTATCATTACCACGTGTGTCTGTGCCCTATTACGGACAGGTTCGACATATATTTTTACGTCATATCAACCTAATTCAGGCTGTGTGCGCACCTTCCTGTTTAGTACAACTTTCAGACCTGTACCTATAGCTTAACCTGAAATTCTAGGTAGATTAAATCCCACAATGGAATCGAACGCAAGTCTCCAGCGTCGAGGGACCATACACTATCCATATATCTACGTAGCGTACAATTGACCGGAGATGCATCACGATAGAAAAAACAAACGAAATATTAAATGGCATCTGCTTGAAAAGTTTTCTGGATTTGTAACTTTAATGAAATTGTATTCTGGCATTTGTTTTAGGGGACATTTTAATATGTTATTATTTGGTCAAAGTTTAACACGTAAGCCAAAACTTTATACATAGCGTACGATATAATATTTTTTTACGTCCTTCATGAATTGCGTACAAAAATATTATTAAATTTGATATTTGCAATTTTTAAAAAATTGAACTTTTTGTACCATATTTATTTAGAATTTCATCTTAATTGTTCAAATTATCAAGCTAAATTACAGTTTCTTTAGGAATCAAGCATGATTCCACTTCAGTAACTAAACAGTATTATAGTGGTGACCTTCCTGTGCTTTAATTTACAGATTATTTTGTTTTGCACGATTCCGTGATCTTTCCTCAATTAGAGCACGGCAGGAGGCGGCCATGGGCGTAACTTCTTATGATCTTTAAATAGAATATGCAACAAATAAAACTGAGTTATCCGGGATGTTGGGAACATTTTCTTAGATGGCGTAATTTTTGGGTTGACGTTAGCAGCGTACACACTACATGTCTTTTTGGAGAGTTTGTTATCATGCCAATCATTTGGGGCAACGTTTCTCCTGTACTTACACCGAGAAGCGGTGATTAACCTGGATTTTGTTTCTACCTTTCTTTCCCTCAACCTATCACTCACTTGTAAGTGTAAGTTTCCTTTGCAACTGCGGCAACTTCACAGAATCAGAACAACGCAGACCAATTCATTTATCTTTCATAATCGTTCTCACTTCTGCAGTGTAGCCGCAGCGATTCTTCCCATGCTTTCCAGATTAACTACGTTTGTACTAACTTTCATAGACCTTTCTCTTCAAATTGCGTTGTTTACAAAATACGCGTAAGATATTTCTCACATAAATTTTGCTTACGGTTCAATCGTTAAAAAAATAACGACTTTTCTGTTGTGATGATATGGCGTACACTCTGAGTAAGTTGTTATATTCGTTCCCTTTTTAAGACATATCCCTAACTCTGAAGTATTACTTGTGTTATTTTTAAAGAAATCAAGAGCAAGACCGTAATAATATGTATTAATTAGATAGTATTAATTCAATGTTTACTTCAAAGATTTCAATTGTATGAAACAAGGTGTTGTTTAATACCAATTACAAAATTTTAGGCAAAGTTGTTCGATATTGAACACAATAGCATCCGTAGAAATATAATACTAAATTTGAACTTCCTTAAACATACATGATTTGTCTAGCTCATACCTACCTTTGCGTTTTACGCAAAGCAAAATGGGCCTCGATTGAATAGAAAAGGTATGTTAACAACCCTACTTATAAATCATCAAACGTAAACCATTCAATGTCTTCAATTCTTTAGTTGTTTGATCCTTTGCTTTCATCACTTAATCAGATACAAAACGGTTCAACTATAAGTTAGAAAAATATAGAAAAAAAATTAGGCACATTCTAACTTTATTTCGAAAAGTTCATGAGTTTCAAATATTGATATATTTCAATAATTGAAGAGATTTTAATAGGTATCTATAAAGTTTCAAGCATTATATGTTTTCATCAATGAGCCTATACTGTTACTTGTTTGTAACTAATATACTAAGGCGTAACAAATTATCAGGCTAAAATTTTGAAACAGAGCTCGAAGAAAAACTTTTTCAAAACCTTCTTAGAAATGTTATTTTTTTAAAGTATACAACAAGTCATATTAAATCAAGTATAAGTTTGCACTAATAAATTTAGACTAAGAATTCTACTATAATGATAATGTGGAATAATATTAAGACTATAAACTATACAAAGAACTTTCCGCAAATCATAAAAAATTTGAAAACATTTTAAATGATCAGGCAATCTCATTGCACCGTTAATACCCTTTTATCTATGGTCGTAAATGAGTGGTATCTTTAATAGTTAGGTTCAATATGTTTCGTTTTTATTTAAAATGAAACTTTTTCAAAAAAAAATTGAATCAAACATTTAAACAAAACCTTTCAAGAACTTTCTATAATAGTTTAGAAAAAACTAAAAAGTTAGCAGTTAACCATATAGAATTAAAATAAATTTCTATCTATAGCAAAGGCTATGAGATACAAGTAAAATATAAAGTATGATATATGTATTATTTTATATCACTTGGTTCTCATAATTATATATCAGGTTTTAGATTCTAATTTTCTAAAATTATTTTGCACTATGAGTCCCAATCAAAACCGTAAGACTCAATGTATGAATTGTTAACGTTTAGCAATAGGTTAAAATATAAGGATCTGCCTATATAGCATATCGTACAACGACTTTATCAAAAAGATAGTCGTAAACCTGGTTCGTTTGCTGAGATAAAAATCCGAAGTGGTAGTAATTCTTTGACATTAAAAATATTAACTTCGATCTTTAAATACCATTAATCTCACCTTTTTAATAAATATGACAACGTCTATAAATGGTGTTAAACTGGTTTATTATTTGATATAACTCAAATATCCTTTTCTTTAAACTGTTAAGTACACAAATTCACTGACTAGGTAACCATAAAACATGTCCATATCAACAACTATATCATAATAATCACTTACATATATTAAAAACATTCTTCTTTTGTTAATATGAAATGAACATTCTACTAAGTATAGTGCATATGTATGAGTACTTTCTGCCCAAGGTACAGGTAAATATTACACAAACCAAAGTATTTTGTTATATAAAAATGTCGCTCGACAAAGGGACTGAATATAAAAGTCATGAGTAGGCTTGACTTTTATCTTCAAGAACCACTGGTCCGTTTACATTAGTGTTCTTTACATTGCTTATGTCCAACATATTTTAATCGCACCTTGTATATCTATTCGTTACATTTCACATATACATATATATAAATGCATTCATAACAAATCTTTCATTTCATCAATATTTATCTTTAATTACATTAATTATATTTATTTCATTATTATCCCCTATATTATCATTACATTTTCTTATTAAAATATCGTCGCTTATTTAATTAGTCGTCGAAGGTTGCGATTTCAAAAAAATGTAAAGGACAAACGTGAGTTACAAATGGTATTAATCTTTACGGGCGCATTAAATAACAAACAAGTTAGATGTTGCATTTAAAGGTATACATAGTAGCACTAAGATGTTATAACACAGAAGAATATCATTCAAGATAGTCGTCAAATAATTGATTTTATAGAATAGAGCTTCTTTTTAACATAATCTTTGACAATTAAATTTTCAACACAAATCAATCTAATATAAATAATCTTTGCCTTTAATTAATTATAAATCGAATTATGATTCTTCACATTAACAAGAAAGAATAAAAATCATTTGAAAATTATCATTGATTAATGAGAATTAAAGAGAATTAAATTGAATAAAAATCATTTGAAAATCAATTTTCCAGTCTACTTAAAACTCTATTTAAGCATTTCAAGTATTTTTAAGAATCGTTTTCATTATTGATATTAACACATAAACTTTAAAATGAAAATTTACAAGAATCTACAACTAACATGAATTTAACCTAATTTCATTAATGGTAATCAGGTTACGTTCGTACTTGCATACGGTTCTAATAAAGTACACTGTACTGCGTTATCATGATTAGGTTCTACATTATGTTGTACATGTCTTTCGTCGTGATTCTGATTTTGGTATGAAGTCCCATTTCTTGATCTCCACTTACGTCTATCCACGTAGTTCGCTGTATTTCTGGAGTTTCGCTCAGTACTTCGATTATTTTTATATCTACTGATGTTGAGTGATCTGACATCATAATTACCATGATTGGTTAGGTTAGGCGGATTCCCTACATAACTTTGCTTATTTTGCTCATCTGGATTGCTAGAGTATACTCGGCTTAGGTTAGGTTTCATATTATTCACACTTCGGATATCTAAATTCCGAACAGGCACCAAATGATCTAAATTATTCTTATTTTTACCCATTTCTGATCGTGGATTCATGGATTGTGGATTCATAGCATGGTATTGAGTTTCGTAGCATTGGACAAGCATCAATAAGAAACTCATACACTGTGTGGAAAATAAGATCTGTTGCAATTTAAATGGAAGCAAATTTCGAATCGATGCTATTATTCTCGATTCCGACTGCAAAGGATTAACGACCTTTAATTCGTTGTAGACATTTACAACAAATTCTACAACAGATTTGTGCAATCGAGGATTAAAGTGTTGATTTCTAAGGGTGGCATCTCTATTTGCCAGCAAAAAGTCATTTTCATTACACTTACCAATGAATTTGTTCATAACTCGAATTTCACTCATCTTAACACTGGACTTTACCTTCCTTTTCTCATTCCTTGTTCTTGTTGAGTGATAGTTCCTATCCATGACGTGCTGTGTCGTCGCACCATCTACGTTTCGCTCATCAGTACTCTTCGGACAACTTTCTTCATATTGCTTGTTAGCTTCGTCAAACCTCAGTTCTATCTTCTGTTCCATGGTCTTGTTAGATTCGTTGGACTTCTGTTCCATGGTCGGGTTAGATTCGTTGAACTTCTGTTCCATGGTCTTGTTAGCTTCGTCGAACTTCTGTTCCATTCGTCTACTTAATTCTTCCCTTTGCTTCATAGCTTCGTCAAACTTCTGCTCTATGGTCTGCTTTAATTCTTCATGTTGCTTCTTTATCTCGGTAGTCATCTGCATTATTTGTCGCTGTATAGCTAACAAGAGTCGATCATCCCATGTCAAACCTGGTGTTACACTCATTTCACCTTTGTCACAAGTATTTGATTCCTGCTGCATTGTTTCGTTGACCATTTTTCTCATGATTACTTTACCACTTCGCAATATGGTTAAGTTCGTATTCATTAACTGTAATATAAAAGTAAATTCAACCTTACTCTTCTTCTTCGGGAACTGAATTTACAAAGTCCCGGGTGAGGTAAACCAAATTTTTACAACGACTTATCAAAAAGATAGTCGTAAACCTGGTTCGTTTGCTAAAATAAAAATTCGAAGTGGTAGTAATTCTTTGACATTAAAAATATTAACTTCGATCTTTAAATACCATTAATCTCACCTTTTTAATAAATATGACAACGTCTATAAATGGTGTTAAACTGGTTTATTATTTGATATAACTCAAATATCCTTTTCTTTAAACTGTTAAGTACACAAATTCACTGACTAGGTAACCATAAAACATGTCCATATCAACAACTATATCATAATAATCACTTACATATATTAAAAACATTCTTCTTTTGTTAATATGAAATGAACATTCTACTAAGTATAGTGCATATGTATGAGTACTTTCTGCCCAAGGTACAGGTAAATATTACACAAACCAAAGTATTTTGTTATAATCGGAACCGGTTATATAGGCAATTTATGGGAGTATCGTTATCGGCAAATGGTCACCGATATTTACCGATACATTTTCGGAAAAAAAGAACTCAAAAGAACGAAACAAAGAAGAATACTTCAGAAATAATAAATAAAATTATACCTCATCGGTGAAGTATAATTCGGTTTTTCCATTTGTTTAATGTTAACAGTGAAACTTATATTTCATCGATTTCTTTTACACATAAATTTGATCTTAATTATTATTAATTATACAATTGATTTTTTTATGCATGTGTACGCCTTTGATTTTCATTATTCGTACTAACTCATATTTTAGTACCGCCATGCCAAAACAGTGCTGAAGAAAAATCGCTCTAAATGTCTGGTATTTAATATAAGTGATTTGCTGTATTACATATACATTTTCGTGATTGAGGGGGCTGGGCCCGACCCTGCTCCCACCCTTCGGGGGCTCATGATCAGGATAGGAGACTCGTCATTCGAAGCTCTAACGAGATAGAGGTTTCAATTCAGAAGGAACCCACAAGACATTCACCAAATAATTTTATCGTCTACAACTTGGCATAAATAACTCCCTTATATTTTATGGTGTACAGTAGGCCACAAATTCTTGCGGCAGAAAACCCATGAATTAGGCACCCCAACTGACGCACAATCCAAGATTAATTACACCTGGTAGAGCACCTAGAACACCAGCACGAAGTTGTCCAAACTTGTTAAAAGAACAAATCGTACATAATGTTTTTGTGTAGGAGTGAGGCAATACGCTGGCTGAGGAAACGACAAAAGGGGACATTTGCATACTTTACTCACAGTACACAGTACAGTACCAGAAAAAAATATACGAACACCAGAGGCGACGATGAGAAGGTAACAGTTGGGGGACAAAATAATCTTATAAGTAACTCAAATGAATGTTTACATAAACAAGTTAACTTACTAGAAGTGACTATTTACATATGCGTATCAAATAATATATGAGGTAGGTTATGCGGTATGTGTAGTATCCACAAATCTTAGTAGTTCTTTAAGTAACCACGGATCTTTGCGCAGAATTTTGAAACAATACATAGTATTCCTACCTGCAAATTAATTAAAGTGTGGCTAGATCACTTTAGAAGAACCTAGCAACTAACAAAAATTTGGGGAATCTAACAGGACCTGAGCTCCTAAGATCAGGTGCCACTGATTGATACGTAATGTTCCATCGACAGAAGAAGTTATCCGATTTCATTATTCCTTAAATGACTTTCGAAAATGCTAAATATTGATATCCAGTAATTTATTTGTAAATATTTAAAAATACAAAATACGATAACACTCAAATATGTTAGGGAACTTATCCGTACTAAGCGTATTTCCCTTTAGATTGCAAATATAACTGAGTGTTCCAGATTTGTATCATATTTGTGAAAATTTACACATTGAGGCACAAGGAGAAAAGGAGGAGAATATAGTGTCAATAAACAACAATTGAAAAATGCACGAAATTAACGCTTAATATTAAATGTGGAACCATTAATAAATTACACTCTGTAACCCGTTTTCTCCACTCATTTTTCATCACATATTTTCAGGATTAAATCATCACGGATTTTTTCTACTGGAGATAATGTTTCATTTAGCTGCATCCAAGTGGAACTCAACCTTCTAAGTGAAAGAATTTAGAAAGTGTAAATGCGAGGGAGGGAATCGATCCTGGACCACCGGATTAAAAATCCAAAAAGCTAACACCTCATCTACAAAATTACTTATTCCTGCTCGCCTATATAAAGAACCTTTTCTGTTCGCTCAAAACAGTAGTTTGTTAATAGTCAAATTGATTTACAAAACAAAGGAATATGCAATTAACAACACGGAGGACTCTATATCACTGTATTCACTAAATTATCAAAATTACAAATTTTTAACATACGAAAACAAAACTCCTTTATTCTGAATCAAACATGGCGCTTATATTATAATCGTAAACAAACTAACGACGAACCAATTACCGCGTAGTGATCCTAGTTCAGTGGTCAAGTCACTCTACAAGTAATCTGAAGAGAATCAAATTGAATCAGATCCGCGAACGAACAGTAGTTCTTTTTTAAATTTAAAATTTTTGGTGGCGATTGATCGGCGATGACACACGTTTTATAATCTTCGGATATTTGAATACTAGGATGCTTCAATACTTGAATTAACACATCTTCAGGGACTAATAATAGTAATAATATACTACTACAGTGAAACCTCTGAATAACGGACACCAATGGGATATGAAGTTTTGTCCGTTATTGAGAGGTGTCCGTTACAGAGAGGTTCAGAACTTTAATTTCTCACAACGGTAATTGTATGCAGTAACATACAGTGAATTCAACGTAAAATTCAATATGAAAATACTCTATTTAGTACGCATTTGGAGGGTTGAAGGAGAAATTCATTTTTGTTAAATAATATTATTGCTGGGGGATGTGTTAATATATTCGTATACCGGTACTGTAAAAGATAATGTGTGTATGCTTATTTTCTTAAGTGCATGTAATCACTCTGTAAGCATTTCTCAATTATTTCTAATTCTCAGAAACTTCTCAAAAGATGCATTAGGAACCAACTAATCGGCTAAACTCTTTTGTTTAGCGAGAAAAGGCATGATTTCTCCTCTACAAGGGTATAAAACTCATTAGCAAGTGTCCACTGAGAATCCTCGGTACGGTTGCGGAAAAACATGTGTGAGTGTACGTTTGTGTACTGGAGCGGTATCTTCCTTGGCGGGATGGATGACAAGGCATATGGGAGTGCATATGTTTATTGACCCAGCCCCAGTCACTAAGAATATCATCTTAGAGACAGTGAAAAACGAAGCCGGGAAAACTCCAACCAAGACTTGTTCCAGTATCATCAGTAAAGGAAAATTGTTGCTTGTCCAAAAAAGAAAAAAAAACGTAGTAGAGAAAACATTGCTCGTTGAAAATGTTATTTTAAAAAAATGTTTTGTTACCTATGAAATTGTCGGGAAAGGTATAAGGCCAAGAGGCAAAAGGACTAAATTTGTTAGGGAAGGGAAGATAGTTCGCATAGAATTCTTGGTCATACGACTGACTCTGCATGAGCGTTATCGCGTTTGGAAAGTTTTCTAGGATTTCCACCAGAAAGCAGTTTATTGAGGGCAGAAAAAAGTATAATTTCAAGTTCAGTTGAAGCTGTTCTGTTTGATGGTTCACGAGGTCTAGATTCATGGTAGATATGCTTGTGAGGAATAATATATCGCAGAACCGAGAATAATTCATGTCCTCTATGAAGAGGTTATTGAAAGGTTTGGGAAAAAAAGGACTGTCCGCGTACGTATCTCAGAGGATCCGTAAAAGAGATGATTTTGTTCCATAAGGGAACATATCTTGGCAGGGACAAAAAATGTGTCCGTATTATGGAGGTGTTCGATATTGAAAGGTGTCCGTTAAGGGAGGTTTCACTGTACTAATAATAATTATGTTATAGAAGATTAAAAGTTAGTGGCTTAAAATAAGGCATAATATTACAACCAGAAGAGTAACATTTGACATGAATATTTAGTTTTTGAAGTAGCGTTGCCCAAGAGAATAGGAATTTGTCATCTCGTTTCTAAAAGTAAACAAATTAAATTGAGACGAGAATAAAGATTTTATATTTGAGACGGGACAAAGTCTCGAATATAAAATGTTTATTCTCGTCTCAATTTAATTTGTTTTCTTTTAGAAACGAGATGGCGAAAAGTCCATTTTTTTAAAAAAAAAATGTAAATATCAAATTTAATAATATTTTTGTACGCAATTCATGAAGGACGTACAAAAAAATCTTATATCGTATATACGCTACGTATAAAGTTTTGGCTTACGTGTTAAACTTTGAGAAAATAATAATATATTAAAAGGTCGCCTAAAACAAAGGCCAGAATACAATTTCATTAAAGTTACAAATCCAGCAAACTTTTCAAGCAGATGTCATTTAATATTTAGTTTGTTTCATCTATCGTGATGCATCTCCGGTCAATTGTACGCTACGTAGATATATGGCTAGCGTACGATCGCTCGACGCTGGAGACTTGCGTTCGATTCCATTGTGGAATTTAATTTACCTAGAATTTCAGATTAAGTTATAGGTTCATGTCTGAAAGTTGTACTAAACAGAAAGGTGCACACACCGCCTGAATTATGTTGATATGGCATAAAAATACATAACAAACCTGTCCGTAATAGGGCACACACACATGTGGTAATGATACTAAACAATGCCAACAACGTGAATAATACTGTCGTTAAACTCACTGCAAGAATACGCTTGAAATATAATTTTAGCGGAAATAATGCTAGTTTAGGCACTCTACACCATTTAAAAGGTGCTAAATGTCTATTCTAACAGTGATAAACAAACATTTCTTTTCAAGAAAAATATCCTTAAAAAATTCTAGACCAAGCGACAAGATGCTACATTGGTAACACTGGTAACAAGAGAAAAACGACAAACGCATCACGTTTCCGCGTATGTGTATAAATTTTTGAAGTACATAATCTGAAACATTGCCCCAATGATCAAAACACAACGGACTAATCCGCCCAAACTAATGAAAATAAAGCAGTACATTCTCTTGAGATGCTATAGTTGCTCTCCTTTCAAAGTTTCATGGCGGACATATGCGTGATGTCAAAAATTATACAGATTTCCTTATGTCCACTATTAGAAGGCAATTCGTTTGTACACATTAAGTATACCCAGATTTGAAGACATGCATCATGAAAATAGTGAAAGATAGACAATGCAAACGGTGATAGTTTCTCATATTGACAGAAGAAGAATGGGCAGAGTAGATCGCGAACCTCTGGCGGCACCGTCAAATCCGCCATTTTGAAATATGCGATAATTTTGGAAATGGAAAGGTAGTGATATATCAGTTAGGTCCAGCATGTTCACATTTAAGTTGAACATGTCCAAAGCCAAGAAAACTAACCTCGAAATTTGATATCCAAGTTGTATATTATTATATTTCACTGTCGAATATCAAATTTCACTGTTAGTTTTCTTGGTTTGTAGATATGAGTAATTTTTTGTCCATAATACGACTAATAATGCTAAAAGACTCACGAATCAAATTTAGCTCGTACCTTTAGCATTTCTTACAATCAACGTTCAATTGTAGTTTTAACCTTTCAAAATTAAGAGCCTCACAGACTCGTTCTTTCTTACAAATATTAGTATCAATAACATAACCTATTGAAAAATTATCTTAACGGTAACCCACCGACAAACTGTAAGCAATCCCTGTAAAATGAAATGAAGTATTTCATTTTAACGAACCCCGATTATGCTCTTTAGGTCTTTAGGCTAAGGGAGACAATGATTAAGACAAGTGAATGTTGATGGAAGACATGATGAAATGAGAATGTGAAAGGAAATTGAAGTATCCCAAGAAAACCTACACACGATACGATGGTGTCCACCACAAAGTTTCTTGGCTGAGGATCGAACCAGAGGCCCCACGTACCAGAAACAAGTGTTTACCACTGAGTCACCGTGTCCTCCCCCAATCCCTAAAAGACGCGGACATCCAGTTAAGAATAACTGACATAAAAAAAGTACTTACCATTTTCTCACAAAGGAAACTCCACGAATCCCACACTCTGACCGTTTGTACTTCTTGTATTTGGTTTATCACAAACATTATTTAGTATATCGATACATCTGTCAGAATAATAGTGTTTGCTTCAAAGTAGGGGCAGGTGACTTAGTGATAGAGCGCTTACTTCTGGTGCGGGATGGACCTCGTTCGATCCCAGACTTAAAGTTTGTAGTGGATACCATCGTACCAGTGAGATTTCTCGGAATTATCCTGTTTTTTCCTACATTCTCATTTCACGAATTATTTCCCAAAAATTGGCTTCCATCTATTACCTCTCTTTATTATTGGATCGGATTTCAGTTAGAATCCCTTGGGTAGCAAAATTACATGAGATATGGAGCTACGGATTAACATGAGATCCGAAATGTTTGTGCTCCCGCCGCGAATCGGAGCCGGGTCTCCTATGCGAAAGTCACAGACGCTACCCAATATCCATGCGTGATCTCTCTGTCTTCATTAGCCTAGAAGATATAACATTTAAACTTTATGGACTTCATATAATTTCAGTTCTTCCTCGATAGCCAATTCTATACTGAGAAAAAGTAGATCAATCAAATGTGTCCATCTTCCCTTTTTTATAATTTTAATGATGTTCTTGTAACTTTGACCGTGTTCTAAGATTCCTGTTAGTTGAAATATCGTAGTTAACTTGCCTCGGTCAACGTTTCATAAAATATCGCCGTAATTCTTCAATTTCGTTAAGCTGACCTTTGGGCTGCTTCTGTATCATATCGAGTTGTGCATTAATGGAAGCCATGGCTAAAAATAATATACATTTGCTTTCCCCCCGACTTCGATCCGACATTTTGTTCTCGAGTTATCGCTGTTTTGGGCATTTTTTCGACTTGTTTTTGGCTGGTCATAGCGCCAAAAGGAAGCATTTGTGCACCCAGGCTGTCTTATCGTGGTGTCAGGAATATGCTCCCAACGCTGTCAGTGTTGTTTTGAAACACGCTCTATATTTCTATCCTGTTTCTGATTAGCTTCCCTTTGCCAATCAATTTCCAGTATTCCCAAAACAAAACAAAAGTGAACTAAATTCACTAAATCGCCTACCCCCTATGCTTTCTTCTTTTATAGTATTTATTATATATTTATATTGTAGTTGACAGAGATTGCCAATGTTGATTGAAATATCTCGTTAAAATGCTAGTATAGGAATTCCCTCTTCAGTACAGAAATTCCCTCCTTGCATCCTACCGCAATTTTAGGCGAGATGGGATTAAGTAAGATGGGAATTCCCATCTCGCCTAAAATGATATGCATTCTTATCTTGGATATGTAAGTGGCTGATAAATCGTTAGGCTAAGTGGGATTAGGCTAGATGGGATGGAATCATCTGAAAAGGTAGGGGGACGGTAGGTAGCGACATGACGTCACGCCGTACCCTATGCCTATCTTTGTCCATTGTAAATGCTTAGGAAGTGGGGGGTCGCCGTACCCAGTTTTTTGGAGGTGGGGATAGGGTCCCCCGCGTTCCCACGCACTTTTACCCCTGCTGCTAAGTATTAATTGCTGTGAGGACTAACGAAAAATATTATGTGATAATAATAATAATAATAATAATAATAATAATAATAATAATAATAATAATAATAATAATAATAATAATAATAATAATAATAATAACGGATCTGAATGATAAATATATTTTTCAACTTATATTACAGTTGCTGTCTGATCCCGTGAATTTGGTTATATTGTTTTTGTAAGGAATAAAGATGCTTCAAACAACAATATGATTTGTATAAAAGAGAAAAAGCCTTATCAGTTGTATTACGAACTGGCGTTGCGTCTGTTTTTTTTTTTAAACACAATGTTACGAGGCACAGAAGCCACCACGCCTGCGGTGTGCTTGCTTTTTTTGCCTCAGGCAGATTCAGTACTAAAGTTAAGACTTTCATTCTGTCAATTTATGTGTAGCTACCAGTCACTCAAGCAGGTTCTTTGCAACGTTGAATTTTACAAGAGAGATTTTGTTCATCGGATAGGAAGCAAAGCCCATCGTACTTTGTAATCCCTTCCCCTCTTTTGCACAGTGTGTGAAATTTAACTTGTATACTGTAGTAAGTTACAGAAAAGAGAAGGCTTTTTTTTAAATGACATTATGGAATAAGATTGACCATTATTACAATATATTCAAGATGAAAAATATTCATTTAACAGTCGTCGTACTTAGTTGTCTGCACTGAAATTCCCATAATGTGCTTTCTTCTTTTCTAATATGAGCTCCGAGCTTCTTCGTGGCTAAGTGGTTAGTGTACGGGCATTTGGCGTGAGAGACCCGGGTTCGATTCCGGTGAGAGCTCATGTAGTTCGGATTTCACGATTAATCAATAGGTCCCGTCTCATATAGCCTCGCTGCTGAAAGGGAAGACAAAATCAATTCAACTCATATTCAGCACCATCGGAGATAGAGTTGGCGTGGGTCAATGAAAACGACCCACGACGCACTGACCCACTGTGACCAGCGACCCACTGACACACCACCCACCATTCCCCACTCTGACCCACGACCCACCATGACCCACCACCCACCGTGACCCACTGTGACCTACGACCCACCATGACCCACCACTCACCGTAACCCACTGTGACTCACCATGATCCACCATTTACGATCACCCACTCTGACCCAGAACCCACGGTGACCCAGTCTGACCCACCGTGACCCAATCTGACCCACCGTGACCCAATCTGACCCACCGTGACCCACCAACCACAATGAACCACTCTCATCCACTTTGACCTACTCTGACTCACCAAAATCAATCGTCATCAAGTCTGAACACGATCCACGGCCTCTTCTGAATTGACTAAAGAGTTTACACTTGTAATAAAACAAGACTGTGAAATTGTCACTAATCGGAGTTTGAATTTCTAGTCAGTCGCTCAAGCACCACTCTGTTACAATAACGGTGGAACTGAACTTTACAATATAAAATGGCAAAGTGTTTGTCAGTGAGGAAATTGAAACAGTTCGAGGTGGGGGAAAATTAGTGTGTGCCTAAAATATACTTGTACTGAGAGAGTATTCTTGCAAGTGTTAATTTCTGAAAGAAATTCCACAAGAAACTTCTATTTGCAGAAAATACCCCTGTACAATATGGAAAAGGCTATGGTTTCTCAACTTTACAGTATTTTTCTCACAAAAGACTTGAAAAATCAGTTGTTCATAGGGTATAGAGGTGCTCGGGTACCCTATGTGAGAGCATTTCCATAAAGTATGCTCATAATTGTAATTTGTGTAATCACTAAAACACCACGTTAAATTTAAGTTACAAATATGCATAATAGCAATTATTATGAATATTTATTCAAAGTAGTTTACCTAAAGCAAAGAAGAGACTTACTAAAAATTAGGTACAAAGTTGAATAACACAAATAAGCCATTAGTAATACAAGTATACATTTTCCGTAACTCGTAATATTCCACCTTAAAACAAATCTGAAATCGGATTTATTTCCTGTTGGTAACTTTGTGGCGGAAAATCATCCGCAGTGGAATGATGTCCATCCTTCAGCCAAGAAATAACTAGCTCGCCTACTTTGAGCATGTCTAGCGGTAGGCCATTAACATTGATGAGCAACAAGTTAGACAATGTTTGACCACTTAGTCTATTTCTAATATCAGTCATCTGTAAATTCATAAGGGAAAATCCCCATTCCCACTCTGTCCTGGAAATTGATAATACTTCTACCCGATTTCTGCAACTTCTCATCGACAATCTACTTGTTAGACTTAAGTCTGATAACGATTTTTCTTGGTCAGGTTTGAATTACTCAGCAAGAAGAATCATCTCTCTATCACCATACAACATATTTTCCATATCGACCATGTCAGTTGGCAATGTCGACCCATGTGGAAAAGAAACTTCATCTACCACGCCTCTGATAGGGAATCTTGTGAATAAATTATCAATTAAAGGCTGATAAACTGATGATTTCTTATTTGTTTATAAATTTAATTTTTGTAATTACACATGAAGGTTTGATGCCATTACCAAGTTCCCTCCCCCGTCTAGAAAGCGAAAGGGAACGAGGTTCAGAGGCGAATGGGAATTTCCCTCCTTCTCCTTCAATTACCACACTGCTGTTTGCAATGTGCCAAATTACAAGGAATTTCAATTATATTATCATAGTATAATTATTTCCTTGTTGAATTATCAATACTTTTCAGTGGAAAAAAAGGATGAAATTTCAAAGTTCCAAATCAAAGTAGGTAGACCAACGTAAAGGGAAAAAAGTATAAAATTTTCCATACAATTATGCGTACAATCCAAATTTAAAATTTTCGTGTAATTAAGCTTACAGTACAAATTTTATGCCTATTTTTCTAACAACTTTATGGGTTGATTGTCCTGTACTGTAAGCTCTCTATATAATAAACATAAACCTCAGCAATTATTACAGCAGAAAGCAATGGATATATGAAGCCAAGCACTGTATTTTTTGTTTCTGATTTTTTTCTTAAATAACATCGATCGTTTTCGATCATTTTTACAAACCAACTCACTACCAATTTTCCATATATAGAAAGTGCCCTCCCCCCACATAAAGGAGAATTTAAAAAATGCTAGGACACATTCTGTTTATTTTCAATAAAGAGTTAATACACTGAATTTCAGCTCCGAAAGTTTAACGGTTTGCGAGATACTATTTTTTTTCCGCAAAAATTCGGATACTCACTACCTCCTTAGGATATTATTATTTCATTATAATAAAAGCAATATAACATCCCAGTTTGGATTAAGGCCTAACTATATACCAAAAGTAATTTCATTTGACTTTGCAATTTGACCGTGATGATCTGGCACACATAGTTACATTCAATTTTTTATATAATAATTTATTTATTACAGTGATTCAAAAATGTATTTTTTCCAGTAGTTAGCTCTAAAAACTCAAAGGTCTCGAACAGGGACGTACGCAGGGGATGGGTCCTGGGGGTCCGGACCCTCCCCCCCACCGAAATTTCGACTTTTATGTAAATTTAGCATAATTTTAGGGGCAATTTTAGGAATTTTGATATAAAATACCGTCATATTGAGTTTGGACACTCCACGTAATAAATTCCTACGTACGCTACTGGTCTCGAAAGCCAAGTTGTAGTGTAAGTCCTATTGCTATTATTACTATTAAAATATCAATATCCAAAAGTGCCTGAAGTTCATTTTTCACTTGGTTAGATATACTCACCTCAGGTAAGTAGACAGAAACAAGTGGAAAAGCAAGGGAAATGAAGGTCTTGAAAGTAAAACGGAGACAAATTTACCAGTCTTCAGAAGATTCTGTCTACAATGCAGTGTGCAGAGAGGGTCGGTAGATCATACTGAGTCGGTGGGTCGCAGTGAGTGGTGGGTCGCAGTGGGTCACGGTGGGTGGTGAGTCGCAGTGGGTCATGGTGGGTGTTGGGTCACAGTGGGTCACGGTGGGTGGTGGGTCCACGACACACTGACCCACTCAGAAAACTTGACCCACTGACCCATTCCATCTCTGATAGGAGATATAACTCCGAGGGAAATTTTGTCCCTGGAAAACCTCCCAAAATCATCAACGGTACGAAATATGTCTGCACTGCAAGATATCAATCATTTCCAACTCTATGCTCTGTAACCTAGTTTGCATTTCATGTTTTCAGTAAACTAGACAGACAAAAGGAAGAATAGAGGCTTTCTTCCAGAAAATTGTGTTCGAGGGTGGGGGGTCACACAGGCAAGGGGAGTCCAGGGGGAAGGGGTCACCCTAAATTTTTACATGAGAATGATTTATGAGCATTAAAGTAGTCAGCCATTAGGACTTTTTTTTGTTTTAGGATGATACTAGATTCGACTCCTGGTGTTAGCTCAAGTTACAGTCCTGTGTCATTTGCAGGTCTCGTTTCATACACATTCGTTGAAAAACTTCTAAACATGTGCTATGACTAGTATGCGAACTAAAGTTTTTTCTTTTTTTTTAGCAAAAAAGAGAAATTTCTTGCTTTAGACTCTGCCCTGTAATCCAGTTTTTCTGGAGGCGTGATAGTATGGTTGGAAACGGCCAATCAGATTCAAGTTCCGAACCCACATTAAAAAGACCTTCCTTTATAACCTTACTGTTGTATAAGGAAGAAAAACAAAAATATACTGATAGCTCCAGTAATAGATATTGTGGGAAAGAGATTTAAAAAATAGTTGGTTTTGAAATAGAGAAAGGACAATACCTGAGCTTTATTAGTATTACTAGCATATATTACCCGCTTTGCTAAGTTGAAATGAAAATTTAAAAGCAACTCCGTATTTCATGTGTTTAGTACCCGTGAAATATGCTGTTTTCGTTTTTAATGGCATCGATTTAAACAGCATCGGAAAGACCATTGATCATCTCGGCGAGCCCCAAAATCATGGATTCGACACCAATAATGGTCATTTTCGGTCATTTATAGGGCCTATGTATATTTCCTCTTCCCCATGTTGCGGGCCATGGCACACGTTGCCGCTATAGGAAAATATCTAGATTCGACACTACTAATATATAGTAATTGAGAAACAATATGCTTGTGACTCTAAATCTCCCGAACCGCCCCACCGATCTTGATCAAATTTGTAACATGGATGAGTTTTACGGCTGGGCTGGTTGAAGGCTATTCACTTTGATGGTAGAACTTAGGGGGAGGGGGTGTTAAAATAAATAAAACTTAATAACTCCTGAACCACTCGACCGATCTTGATCAAATTTTCAACATACATGAAGCTCAGGCCTGGGATCGTTTTTGTAATTTTAATTTAACGGAGCAACGTGGGGGCGGAGAAGGAGGGGAGACATATAAAAATCAATTTATATAATACTGAAGGTGACTATTTTTGTAACTTAATAACTCTTTAACTATATCTTGAATATCCGACCGATCGCAATCAAATTTTCAAGATATATGAGGTTTGGATCTGGAAACATTTTTGTAATTTCACTTTAACGGTACATCCTAGTGTGGGGGAGGGGGACATATAAATAGAAATTAATAAAACCTAATAACTTTTGAACCACGCAACCAATTTCCATCTAATTTTCAACAAATATGAGGGTCGGGCCTTGGGTGTTTTTTTTTTATCGTTTCACTTTGACGAGCCAATGAAGGGAAGAGGAGGGGGAGATATATGTAAAAAAAATAAAATAAATATGACTGCCTTTGTTACTTCATCACTCTTGAACCACCCGACCGATCTAAATCAAATTTTCAACATACATGAGTTTAGGGGCAGGGATTACTTTAGGGTATTCACTTTAATACAGCAACGTAGGGGAGGGCGAGAGGGAGAGAAATTAAAAAATGATCAAAAATGACCGATATTATTGTTGAATCCATATTTTTCGGGCCCGATGAGACAAACAGTGACACTTCTGATGCTGTTTCAATCCAAGTTGACCCCTAATAGTTGGGAAGGGGGTACAATAGAGGAGAGGGGTATAAACATTTAAAAATGATCGAAACTGAGTAACATTAGTGTCGAGTCAATAGTTTTAGGAGTAGCTGAGATTAACAGTGACAATTCTGATTCCGTGTGCCGCATCACGGGGGAGGGAGAGCTGTATATAATAATAATAATAAAAATCAAAATTGACCAATATTAGTGCCTAATCCATAGTTTTCGGGATCATTCTGATGAACTGTGACATTTTCGATCCGGTTTAAATGCAAAATCAGCTCCGCCACTTGAGGGAAGGGGAGAAAGTGATATATAAAATGATCGATAATGGCCTCTATCAGTGTCAAATTTATAGCTTTCTGGGTCGCTTAGATGAACAGTGGTACTTTAGATCCCGTTTAAATTCAAATTCAACCCACACAACTTGGGGGAGAGGGAGGAAGAGATATTTAAAAATAATGGAAAACGACCGATAATTAATGCTGAATCCACATTTGTGGATGGTCGCTGAGATGAACAGTGACATTTTCGATGCCATGGCCCGCAACATGGGGGAGGAGAAAATATACATAGGCCCTATAAATGACCGAAAATGACCATTATTGGTGTCGAATCCATGATTTTTGGGGTCGCCGAGATGATCAATGATCTTTCCGATGCTGTTTAAATCGATGCCATTAAAAACGAAAACAGCATATTTCACGGGTACTAAACACACGAAATACGGAGTTGTGCTTTTAAATTTTCATTTCAACTTAGCAAAGCGGGTATATATGCTAGTAATACTAATATAGCTCAGGCATTGTCCTTTCTCTATTTCAAAACCACCTATTTTTTAAATCTCTTTCCTACAATATCTATTACTGGACTTATCAGTATATTTTTGTTTTTCTTCCTTATACAACAGTAAGGTTATAAAGGAAGGTCATTTTAATGTGGGTTCGGAACTTGAATCTGATTGGCCGTTTCCAACCATACTATCTCGCCTCCAGAAAAACTGGATTACAGGGCAGAGTCTAAAGCAAGAAATTTCTCTTTTTTGCTAAAAAAAAACTTTAGTTCGCATACTAGTCATAGCACCATGTTTAGAGGTTTCTCAACGAATCTGTCGTCTCTTGTCGTCCCTTTTTGTCGTCCCTTTCAGCAGCGAGGCTATATGAGACGGGACCTATTGATTAATCGTGAAATCCGAACTACATGAGCTCTCACCGGAATCGAACCCGGGTCTCTCACGCCAAATGCGCGTACACTAACCACTTAGCCACGAAGAAGCTCGGAGCTCATATTAGAAAAGAAGAAAGCACATTAAGGGAATTTCAGTGCAGACAACTAAGTACGACGACTGTTAAATGAATATTTTTCATCTTGAATATATTGTAATAATGGTCAATCTTATTCCATAATATCATTTAAAAAAAAGCCTTCCCTTTTCTGTAAAATACTACAGTATACAAGTTAAATTTCACACACTGTGCAAAAGAGGGGAAGGGATTACAAAGTACGATGAGCTTTGCTTCCTATCCGATGAACAAAATCTCTCTTGTAAAATTCAACGTTGCAAAGAACCTGTTTGAGTGACTGGTAGCTACACATAAATTGACAGAATGAAAGTCTTAACTTTAGTGCTGAATCTGCCTGAGGCAAAAAAGCAAGCACACCGCAGGCGTGGTGGCTTCTGTGCCTCGTAACATTGTGTTTTAAAAAACAGACGCAACGCCAGTTCGTAATACAACTGATAAGGCTTTTTCTCTTTTATACAAATCATATTGTTGTTTGAAGCATCTTTATTCCTTACAAAAACAATATAACCAAATTCACGGGATCAGACAACAACTGTAAAAAAAGTTGAAAAAATATATTTATCATTCAGATCCGTTATTATTATTATTATTATTATTATTATTATTATTATTATTATTACATAATATTTTTCGTTAGTCCTCACAGCAATTAATACTTAGCAGCAGGGGTAAAAGTGCGTGGGAACGCGGGGGACCCTATCCCCACCTCCAAAAAACTGGGTACGGCGACCCCCCACTTCCTAAGCATTTACAATGGACAAAGATAGGCATAGGGTACGGCGTGACGTCATGTCGCTACCTACCGTCCCCCTACCTTTTCAGATGATTCCATCCCATCTAGCCTAATCCCACTTAGCCTAACGATTTATCAGCCACTTACATATCCAAGATAAGAATGCATATCATTTTAGGCGAGATGGGAATTCCCATCTTACTTAATCCCATCTCGCCTAAAATTGCGGTAGGATGCAAGGAGGGAATTTCTGTACTGAAGAGGGAATTCCTATACTAGCATTTTAACGAGATATTTCAATCAACATTGGCAATCTCTGTCAACTACAATATAAATATATAATAAATACTATAAAAGAAGAAAGCATAGGGGGTAGGCGATTTAGTGAATTTAGTTCACTTTTGTTTTGTTTTGGGAATACTGGAAATTGATTGGCAAAGGGAAGCTAATCAGAAACAGGATAGAAATATAGAGCGTGTTTCAAAACAACACTGACAGCGTTGGGAGCATATTCCTGACACCACGATAAGACAGTCTGGGTGCACAAATGCTTCCTTTTGGCGCTATGACCAGCCAAAAACAAGTCGAAAAAATGCCCAAAACAGCGATAACTCGAGAACAAAATGTCGGATCGAAGTCGGGGGAAAGCAAATGTATATTATTTTTAGCCATGGCTTCCATTAATGCACTACTCGATATGATACAGAAGCAGCCCAAAGGTCAGCTCAACGAAATTGAAGAATTACGGCGATATTTTATGAAACGTTGACCGAGGCAAGTTAACTACGATATTTCAACTAACAGGAATCTTAGAACACGGTCAAAGTTACAAGAACATCATTAAAATTATAAAAAAGGGAAGATGGACACATTTGATTGATCTACTTTTTCTCAGTATAGAATTGGCTATCGAGGAAGAACTGAAATTATATGAAGTCCATAAAGTTTAAATGTTATGCCTTCTAGGCTAATGAAGACAGAGAGATCACGCATGGATATTGGGTAGCGTCTGCGACTTTCGCATAGGAGACCCGGCTCCGATTCGCGGCGGGAGCGCAAGCATTTCGGATCTCATGTTAATCCGTAGCTCCATATCTCATGTAATTTTGCTACCCAAGGGATGCTAAACTGAAATCCGATCCAATAATAAAGAGAGGTAATAAATGGAAGCCAATTTTTGGGAAATAATTCGTGAAATGAGAATGTAGGAAAAAACAGGATAATTCCGAGAAATCTCACTGGTACGATGGTATCCACTACAAACTTTAAGTCTGGGATCGAACGAGGTCCATCCCGCATCAGAAGTAAGCGCTCTATCACTAAGTCACCTGCCCCTACTTTGAAGAAAACACTATTATTCTGACAGAAGTATCGATATACTAAATAATGTTTGTGATAAACCAAATACAAGAAGTACAAACGGTAAGAGTGTGGGATTCGTGGAGTTTCCTTTGTGAGAAAATGGTAAGTACGTTTTTTATGTCAGTTATTCTTAACTGGATGTCCGCGTCTTTTAGGGATTGGGGGAGGACACGGTGACTCAGTGGTAAACATTTGTTTCTGGTACGTGGGGCCTCTGGTTCGATCCTCAGCCAAGAAACTTTGTGGTGGACACCATCGTATCGTGTGTGGGTATTCTCGGAATACTTTAATTTCCTTTCACATTCTCATTCCATCATATCTTCCATCAACATTCACTTGTCTTAATCATTGTCTCCATTAGCCTAAAGAGCATAATCGTGGTTCGTTAAAATGAAATACTTCATTTCATTTTACAGGGATTGCTTACAGTTTGTCGGTGGGTTACCGTTAAGATAATTTTTCAATAGGTTATGTTATTGATACTAATATTTGTAAGAAAGAATGAGTCTGTGAGGCTCATAATTTTGAAAAGCTAAGAACTACAATTGAACGTTGATTGTAAGAAATGCTAAAGGTACGAACTAAATTTTATTTGTGAGTCTTTTAGCATTATTAGTCGTATTATGGACAAAAAATAACTCATATCTACAAACCAAGAAACTAACAGTGAAATTTGATATTCGACAGTGAAATATAATAATATACAACTTGGATATCAAATTTCGAGGTTAGTTTTCTTGGCTTTGTACATGTTCAACTTAAATGTGTTTTCGTGATAGTCCAAACTTTTTACATACGAGTATCAGTCTCTTAGATTTTCGTAAATAATTATGAAGATTATTCTAAATCTAAGAACTAAGTACAGATACCGATCACTGAAGTTCATAATTGAGTTTTGAGAACATGCTAGCCCTAACTGATATATCACATCACTACCTCTCCATTTCCAAAATTATCACATATTTCAAAATGGCGGATTTGATGGTGCCGCCAGAGGTTCGCGATCTACTCTGCCCATCCTTCTTCTGTCAATATGAGAAACTATCACCGTTTGCATTGTCTATTTTTCACTATTTTCATGATTCAATAGTTTATTTGATGTATTTTAATAACATAGCATAGCCCTCCTCCCATAAATTTTGACCCGCCTCCGTTTCTTATGGCGTTCAGCCCTTATAACTTTGCACATATACATATTTCAATATCCTCTATCAGTCGCATTAAGTCTCATCCCGCAACTCGATTCATCCATTTGGACCCTTTACTTGTCAGGCAATTTCTTATTGATAGAAAAACAAGAAAAATAATTATACAATGACTGGCAAGTAACACTTCCCAAGTGTAACACTCCGATTTTGATAAAATCTTTTGTAGGTAGATACTACACATTAATAAACTAATACGTGTATTTTTATTTTCTGCGGTAAAGTTGTTTCAGGGGGTGATAAAACAGACCCAATATTTTGAGAGTTGACGCCCGAAAGGTAATAACAAGTGGACCGAAGTGAATGAAATTGTGCACAGAAATTGTAGACATAAAATGAGGGAATAAGGGTTTCGTATTTTCCTGAAAAAAAAACGGTTAGGTGGGACACAGACCCCTCCAAATCTTCGATCACGAAATATCAAAAGTGCTAACAACAGTTTGCCTAAGTGCCTACAGAACATGAAGAATTGTAACGAAATTTTGTGTAGTGACAATATGCAAAAAAACTAATGTATTTTTTTACTTTCTCTGAAAAAACGATAAAGGGGAAAAGGCCCCCACACAAAATTTGGAAAAGTGACGCCCAATAGGCAAAAACAAGTGGACCGAAGTGAATGAAATTGTGCTCAAATATTGTAGAGGTAAGATGAAGGAATACGTGTTTCGTATTTTCTTGCAAAGAAAAAAAAACTTTTGGGGGGACCGAGGTGTCGGGTGGCGGAAGGGGTGAACAAAAGCGAAAGAAATTGTGTGTATATATTGGATATGTAAAATAAGACCTTTCGTGTTTCACAAGTTTATCCATCCGATTTTTCAAATTTGGAAGATCAATAGTAAGCACAAACAGTATATATAGTATTTTATAATAATTCGAGAGGCACCTTTAACGCTTACAATGTTTTCGAGATCAAATCTTTGGAGGGCTCCGTGCCTCACCCAACCATCTTTTTTTTTTCAGGAAAATGCGAAATTCGTATTCACTTATTTTGTGTGTAAAATATCTGTGCATAATTTCATTCACTTCGGTTCACTTCTTCTTGCCTTTCGGGCGTAAACTTTCAAAATTTTGGGTGATAGTTTTGCCCTCTAAAACCGTTTTTCCGCAGAAAATAAAAACCCGTACCGTATTCATTTATTTCTTGCGTATTGTCAAAAGTTTCCCTGCAATTCTTCATGTCCTTTACACATTTGACCTAGTGTTACTAACACTTTTCATATTTCGTGGTCAAAGGTTTGGAGGGGTCCGTGCACCACCCAACCGATTTTGTTTATGAAAATACGAAACCCGTACCCTCATTTTACGTCTCCAATGTCTGTTCACAATTCCATTCAGTTCGGTTAACTTCTATTTGCCCTTCGGGCGTCAACTTTTAAAATTTTCGGTGCGAGCTTTTGTCCCCTAACACCGTATTTCCGCAGTAAATAAAACAACTCATATTCGTCTATGTTTTTGCGTATTGTCCATTCACAAACTTTTGTTGCAATTCGTCATGTTCTTTACGCACATCTGACGTACTGATACTAGCACTTTTGATATTTCTTGATCAAATGTTTGCCCCCCCCCCATACGTATGTTCCAGGAAAATACGAAACCCGTATTCCTTAATTAGATGTCTACAATATCTTTTCGCAATTTCATTCATTTCGGTCCACTTCAACTTGCCTTTCAGGCATAAAATTTCAAAATTTTGGGTGGGAGCTTTTGTGGAAAATCGTTTTTCCACAGAATATGAAAACAGAATTGATCAACGTTTGGAGGGGTCTGTGCACCACCTAACAGTTTTTTCCAGGTAAATACAAACCCGTATACGCACATTTTATCTCTACAATATGTGTGCCGAATTTCATTCACTTTGGTTCACTTCTTATCTTTCGGGCGTAAATTTTCAAAAGTTTGGGGTGGGTTCTTTTGCCCCCTGGAACCGTTTTTCCGCAGAAAATAAAAAAAGCCGTAATCCTTTTATTCGCGTATTAACTATACGTAAAGTTTCGTTGCGATTTTTCATGTTCTTTACACACATTTGACATAGTGTTACTAGCACTTCTCAAATTTCGTGATCAAAGGTTTGGAAGGGTCCGTGCTTCACCCAACATTTTTTAAAAGAAAATACGAAACCCGTATCCTCATTTTACGTGTGCAATCTCTGTTCACAATTTCATTCACTTCGGTTCACTTTCGCTTGCCTTTCGGGCGTCAGCTTTAAAAATTTTGCGTAGGTACTTTTGCCCCCTAAAATCGTTTTTCCACAGAACATAAAAACCCGTATTCGTTTATTTTTGACGTATTGTCCATACACAAAGTTTCGTTGCAATTCTTCATGTCCTTTACACACACTTGACATAGAGTTACTAGCACGTTTCATATTTCGTGATCAAAGTTTTGGAGGGGCTCGTGCCCCACCCAACCATTTTTAGGAAAATACGAAACCCGTATACCCACATTTTATGTCTAGAATATGTGTGCAAAATTTCATTCCCTTCGGTTCACTTCTTTAATCTTTCGGGCGTTAATTTTCAAAATTTTGGGGTGGGTTCTTTTGCCCCTGAAACAGTTTATCCGCAGAAAATAAAAAACCGTATTCCTGTGTTTTTTGCGTGTTGTCTATACGTAACGTTTCCTGGCACTTCTTCATGTCCTTTACACACATTTGACATAATATTACTAGCACTTTTCATATTCCGTGATCAAAAGTTTGCAGGGATCGTGCCCCAGCCAACATTTTTTTTTCAAGAAAATTCGATACCCGTATCCTCATTTTACGTCTGCAATCTCTGTTCAGAATTTCATTCACTTTCGTTCACTTCTCCTTGCCTTTCGGGCGTCAGCTTTAAACATTTTACGTGGGGACTTTTGTCCCCTAAAATCGTTTTTCCACAGAACATAAAAACCCGTATTCGTTTATTTTGGTGTATTGTCCACACACAAAGTTTCGTTACAATTCTTCATGTCATTTACACACATTTGACATAGTGTTACTAGCACGTTTCATATTTCGTGATCAAAGGTTTGTAGGGGCTCGTGCCCCACCCAACCTTTTTTTAAGGAAAATACGAAACCCGTATCCTCATTTTACGTCTACAATTCATTTGCATGCACTTCGGTTCCGTTGTTCTTGAATTTTCCATTGTCAACCTTCAAAATATGTGATGAGGCTTTTATATTAAATCTTCACATTATGTAACTTTTTTCTTTTTATGAGATTATTTTCAACACATCAAAAGTTCAACACATCAACATGCAAATACACCAATTTAACGCAGCAGCGTATGTACGATATAAATATTTTGCTACTCCCTTGATGAATATTTAATTTTCAAATTTGGAAGTTTTTCAAAAAATTTGAACTTTTTGTACCTTGTTTATTTAGTATTCATCTTCATATTTCCCAAATTCAAATCATACATCTAAATTATAGTTTTTTCATGCATCAAGCACGATTCCACTTCAAAAATTAAACAACCATATCTTATTGACCTATTCTATGGTTTAATTTACACTTGATTTTGTTTTGTACGATTCAGTGATCTTTCCCAGATTAGAACAGGGGCGGGAGTCGGCCATAGGCTGACCTTTTTATAATCTTTAAATAGAATATGCAACAAACGTAACAGCTCTTGCACGATCTTGGGAACATTATCTAAGATGGCGTAACATTTGAGTTGAGATTAACAACGTACACACCACATGTGTGCTTTGAAAGTGTGTTATCATGGCAATCATTGGGGACAAAGTTTCTCCTGTACTTACACCGTGATGCGTTTATTAATATGGACTTTGTTTCTAGCTTCCTTTCCCCTAACCTATTATTCACTTGAAAGTATAAGTTTCCTTTAAAATTGTGGCAACTTCAAACATTCAGAACAACACAGACCAATGCAATTATTTCCATAACTGTTCTCAGATCTGCCCTGCAGCCTAAGATATACTTCCAATCCGTTGGATCATTCCATTGCCAAACCCACATTCACTGTTGTCTAACATCAATTACAAAATTTTAGGCATAGTTCGTTGATACAGAACAGAATAGCTTCCGTACAAATATTATACTAAATTAGAACTTCTTTATACATACATGATTAGTCTAACTCGTACCTACCTTTGCGTTTTACGCAAAGCAAAATGGGCCTCGATTGAATAGAAAATGTATGTTAACAAGCCTACCTAGAAATCGTCAAGTTTAAGGACTTCAAAATCGTCAATACTTTCGTAGTTTGATCTCTTGCATTCATGAGTTACTCAGATACAAAAAGTTTCATCTGGAATTTAGAAAAATAGAGAGCATAAATTAGACATATTCTAGCTTTACTGCATATACAGTATGCATTTTCATGTGTGAAGTATTCTTTACATTTATTCTATTGTACGTAAACATTTAGTATGAAATTTGATTGGATATGAGAAATTCAACCACCATACTGTCAATTATAGTGTCGAGACATAACTTTTGATATTTTAGTTCTTTGACCTACAATCAAAGATTATATTTCCAAATATAATATAATTCTACACACAACGTAAGAAATTGTAGTTGTACTCAAATACTGAAGTGCTGAAAAAGTTAATTAGAATGAGATTTAGTACTTTGAGGTAGGTTCTCAGTGAACATTATTACTCACTAAGCCAGTGGTTCTCAAACTTGTTGTTACTGCGACCCACATTAAATAACAAAAAAGTATTTTGTGGCCCACCTACTTTTATTCACATACACGTTAATATTCTACGTAATGGGGTTACGTTTCAAAGCAATTATATTTGGAAATCATAATTATAACTTATTATTTCCTAGATTAAAAACAGAAAAATATATATGATATACAAAAAGTAACTGGAAGGCGAAATCCTTGTACTGCTATTCATAATGAGGTCCATGCGATATATATATGCCCATGCGATATGCGACTTGTTTTCGATATTTATTAATAACTGCATTGGTGTCCACGCTGATATGAGTTACTTTCGGGCCCAAAAAATTTGACATTTGCAATCGGTTTTTGTATTTAGTCTTGATCCCCACCCATTGCTTGAATACCCAAAAAATATCGTGCCGTGGGAGAGAGCGAGCGGGGCAACTACCCCGGGCTCCACAGGCGCACAAACTTTGGGAGGAAATAAGAATATATATCATATATATAAATGGAAGGAAAAATAATAAAAAGTGTTGAAAATCAAGGAAAAAGCAGTTTATTTTTGAAACATTTCTTACGCTTCGCGACAACCATGGTGCACTTCGCGGCTGGAGTCTTGACCTCACTCATATGTATACTCTCGCCCCGGGCACTGATTTTTCATGGCACGGCATTACACACAGCTTGGAATAAGAAGGAATAACTAAATTGGAGTAGCACTTTCAAAGCTTCGATAGAAAGTTCTGCATAGGTTTGCTGAACGAACAGTCGAAACAGTGCCAGCTTTCTGGAGTTCAAATTCATACGAAGTGACCTATCTTCAGATAGGTTGATTTGTTCTTCATCAGCCTTCACTAATACTCAAGTTGAAATGTCACTGACAAACGAGTTTGCAATCCAGTTCTGTTGCTTACACTCTTCCCTATCTTCAAGGATATAACATTCAAAATTTTTCTTTTAGTGTCTCCAAAAGTGGGGATATTCCAGAAATTACGGAATTGTCTTGATTCACTTCATTTTCGATTCCGAATATTTGAAATATTTTGAAACCGTCATAATTGTTGTTTTCAATGTTACTCTTCCACGAAACTTCTGCAGAAAATTAAAAACCATTTCAAATACTCATTTCTGAAACTAACGATATTTTGTTTTTACAAACTTTAAATTTGTATATTTGCTAGCAGAAGGTGTAAGGAGACAGCTGTATTTATTCCAGTTCGTTTAATAACAATCCGTATGAATGATTAACATGAAATTTACTTTGGATATTGTGAACACCCCGAACGACCAGTAGTGTTACAAAATAAAGGTCGATGTTTATTTTAATTAATCAAAATTTAGTTGGTCTCTTTAATCACAAATATATCACTTTCAAATTAAAATGTAATGTACATTCATGAATATAGAAGTCCTATCGCTGGGAGAGTATCAATCGGGCTATCGAGCAAGTGTAATGTAAATTTCTTTCGCGATAACGTGAACTATAATATGAAATTGTATGACTGCGCATAGAGTATTTTAAAGTGTTTCCATGGAATGGTCACACAGCTAACACTACTCGTGACGCAAGGCCCTACCCCTTGACAGATTTTGCCTCATTGACTCTCCTTCCACTCAAACCGAGGAGCTTTAATGACTGTACAACAGGGCAAGTCTCTGAGTAACCACTTCTCTGAGTAACAGATGGTTCCAATTTACATTTTCTGAACAGTACTTTGCACAACATATGTTTCTACATCAAAATAAAATGTTGATAATTAAAATGAAAAAAAAAATTCTAGTGACCCAACAAAAAAACAGCCCGCGACCCACACTTTGGGAAACACTGCACTAAGCTATATCGGATAACAGATAATTAAACTAATACAGCAATGAATTTTAAGCTTACTTAGCCAAATTTAAAAAAAAAATCAATTACTGTAATAACATCAATTCTTTTCAGAAAGATTTTCTATAGTGGAAAAAATACAACAACATTCCGAAAGGATAACATTTTATTTACTAATTTAATGATCGAAAATAACTAAAGCTTGAGAAATTGGGAAGAGTCGATCCTAAAATCTAACCGAGAAATAATGTAGGAAATGTGACTGCCGTTATATGTATTCTACAGATCAATAAGTCTGACATTATTAAACATAATCGTATTATTGCCATTAGTTGTTATATGTAGCGAGCATAGAGTTAGATTTCCTGGTTTGCTACTTAAGCATTAAATTACTAATTCTGATTTAACTATGTTATATCAACTGACATTTCATTTCTTTGTTTCATGATATAATGTTAAAAAGATTGGTGTGAAAGTAGTAAAATGATTGGAGCATGTAAGTCAGTGTTGAAGAAGAGATATCCATTTCTTGTACTCATACGTTACAAGGAAGATCGAAAATGCTATGGTAGTATTATACACCTCAGTTGGGTTCTTACAGCTGCACATTGTTTTAGTTTCGGGTAAGACATTTATTTTATTAACTACGCCTATTTGAAACTAGGAGTGTCAACATCATGCTAAACTATAACATTCAGTTCTCTATAACCACTATTTTTAATTGTATTATATAAATTTAGTTCCATAAATTAATGGTAACAAGATAGCAATGTTATTTAGACTAGTTGTAAGCATAATTGTTTCATAATTTAAATCTTGCTAATAAAAGAAAAATCTTTAGCATAATGGATTACGCGTACTTTTGAGAATAACATTAAAGTTATATATATATATAACGTGACACTTCGCATGATACTACTATAATACTACTACTTTTATGATACCTTTTATGATACTACTAGTACTACTACTATTGATACTACTACTGCTAATAATAATAATAATAATAATAATAATAATAAAGAAGAAGAAAAGAAGAAAATGATGATGATGATGATGATGATGATGAAGAAGAAGAAGAACGAAGAGGAGGAAGAGAAATAAGAATAAAAATCATTCAGCTCCTTTGAAACATTTCTTTGGTTCAAAATATTTATAATAGTTATACGTATGTACGTATACACAATGAAAGAAAAAATGGCTTTTTGTCTAAATATCTGAAACGAGAAACTAAAGGACAAGTAGATATAAAGTTAGTACAGCAAGCAAGTGTATTAGAGCAAAACGTATTCTGTATACGCTTTTCTTTAAGTTGCATCTATGATATTTACAATCGAAAATGCAACATCTCAAAGCTTGCACTTTCGTTGTCAAGGAAGTGAGAAATTGCTTCATGGCAATAATATTCCTATCTTACAAGTTAATATTTAATTTTGTTTACTAATTTGCTTCCTCTGCTTTTTTGTATTATTTTGTCATGTTTCTTCAACGTGAAAGATAATTTAGAAGTAGACAGTAGAATCGGTCCAACAGTTTGTTGACCGATTTAGGGATATGGTTAACAAATTACAGAACTGAGTAAATCTAAAAACACTTTACTGAACACCAATTGAATTTTATACAATGTCTTCTTATCTCAAAAGTATATTTATCATACTTACCGTAACATTGCAAAATTATGTATAAGAAACTTAGCTTTAATGCTAAAACTTGCAAATTATTTCGTTTTGGGAAATATAACGTATAATATGCCTACATATTAATTACATGCTTATTTTATCTCAACTCTTTTAACACGCAATTTATTTGGTTTATAAATTATCCGTAGATTGAATGCACCTGAATACGATTTTGTAGCAGGAATATTAAATATTAGTCAAATTTCGTCTAATGGCGTAATTAGAAAAGCTAAGAAAATAATTCAACATGAAGAATACAACAAACCAATTCAACATAACAATGATATAGCTGTAGTTGAACTGGAGCAACCATTTCAAGAAGCAGATAATATAAAAATTGTCGTAATTGCTTCACTAGGTATGTATGTTTTATCTTGTCATTATTTTAATATATTTAGTAGCGTTTGTACAAACTGCCAGTCAAAAGTTATCGGGAATAACAAAAAGAGCGAAATATTAAGTTAGACTTTCAGTACAGTGTATTTGGAAGCTAATACCTTGTAATTTAAGAACACAATGAGTGTTTTAACATCAGAATAACGTAATGACGTTATGACAAGTTAAATAAATCGCCCTTTATTCCTATCAAACATTTGACTAAATTGGGCATTCGATTTAGAGGTTTTTGCAGACATTCTGATGAAATATTACTAGAAGCTATAGAATGAGAAACATATCATTAGCGGATGTTGGATAGTATTTGTGTATACGACTGTCCAGCTCTTCCAAGAAAACTTCGATGGGGTTAAAATCTTAAGACTGAGAAGGCCATTCCATTGTACAAATATCTCTTTCGGGTCGTTTCTTCTTAAGGTAATTAGAACAAAGGTCGGGCATGTGCTTAGATTGATTATCCCGTTGAAAAACGAAACCAAGACGAATCAAACTAAATCCTTAAAGAAGGGTATGCCTGCTAAAGTTGAATGAAAATCATTTTTTCTATATTTCTTTGTAATCTGTGAAACAAGCCAACTCCAGAATTTGCTAAACACTCCTCCTCTATGTTTAATAGCCTGGACGAATTTTTTCTGTAACAGATCTAATATAAGGTATACATCTTTGTTAAACAAGTTGAAAGTTTGAATCATCCGTCTACGACAGGCGTTTACACTGCTCTATTGTCCAAGTTTTGTTTCTCAAGGACGATTGAAATCTCTTTTGCTTGTTTGTGCGCCACTGCAATGATTTATGCATAGCAACTCTTCCCCAAATACCAGCTACTGTCAAACATTGTTTCATAGTACTAACTCTTTTCGTAGGGTGAATTCAAATAAATTCTAATAAGAGTTTCGCTGCAGTAAACATTAAATTTCCCTTGCAATACACTACAATGGTACAATCTTCTACAAGTGACGTAATATTGGCCCTTCCAAAACATTCACACAAACACTGTTGAAAATGCTACTGGATTTTATAATACTATTCACTAATAATATAAACTCGTACCATTATTTATATCTAATAATAGGAGTTGTTCTCAAGAGGTTACTATAAAATGGAATTAATTGCTAACGTGTAACGTACTTCGATGAGGCAAAGTTATTTCATGATTTCGATTATGTTAGTTGTAATTAAAATAATCACCGGCATTGCAATAATGCTAACCATTTCTTTTCTACTAGACAGAAATATTAATTACAAACGCAATGGACGTCTGTTATTCTTGTTGTACATTATAGACTTACACAAAAAATATTTCGAATTGGTATTTTCCCCTATCTATCATATATTATGAAGTTTGTTGAAACGGATGTTCAAGCGCCTGTCAACAAACTTTTCACAAGCACTGTATATAATCATAACTAAATAGCATTTTATCGAATTTAACTTACTTGTAAAACTTAGTAAAATTTACTTCGTCCTTATAACACGTTTAACTTCTTCCAAAGGTAGAGTGTAATAATGACTTACGTTTTCTTCAATCAAGTTGAGTTGGTTGTCTACATTGTCCCTTTACAGTAGTATCTGTATTGATCCAAGAAATATATCAGTTATGATTTTGCCACGGGTTAAATCAAATACCAACGGGGAGCGTTGAGGGCTCTGAATCCCATGATCTAAAGGTAAATATTTCTTGCGGAAAGTAATTTATATTGCCTGACACAAACATTGGACATCTAAGAAATCGTATATTCTTATTTTCTATTATTACTATGTTTCTAAGTAAAGTGTAGCCAACTATATTTGTCTAACTGTTTAACCTAAGATTTTTTATTTATGTCAGTAAATATGACATACTTATTTTATTTAGTTTTATAGATAAACAATTGTACAGATCAATAGCAAATTTGTCCCTTGTAGTATGTTTGCAAAGGCGGCTTCTAATCGCATTTCGGTGGAGTTATGGTAGAGTCGGGTGGAATGGGGAATAGTGAGGTTTATTTCTGAATTGCAATAAATTAATGGTAAATATTTTATATTTTCCATCCCAGTTATCCTGGGAATGGGGAAGTTCTTTTAAATGTTGTTTCCACGAAAAGATTGACAGTGTAAGAGACCTTCACTGACCACTACAGGGGATGTCACCAGAGGAACAGTGTTGCCAAGCCAACATAACATTACTATTTTTCTTTTATCGAAAAATCAGGGTTTTGCTCCTAAGGATTGAACTCGTAAAAGGTACAAAAATAAGCTACCACTTGTCTTTCAGTGTTGCAAACGAACATCAATACAGCATCACGAATATTACAAAGTATTTACTGCCACTTACGTACCACTGATTACGTTTGCTTCATATGCATTATCAAATAAAATGTTCAAATCACTTCTTTCTGTATTAAAACGTTATAATTTTCTTTCTACTACAATATCTTTGAGCTCACAACCTTCTATATCATATTCATTTAAAAATTCTTGAAGTTCATTCTCAAGTATACTTTCTCCAAGAGCACGACTTGCCATTCTTCCAATACTACTGGGGATTTCCATATACAGTCACACAATAACAAACTAGCAGTTCACTATCAAATATGCGTCTTCATTCAGTGTTGCAATCTGCTGCTCATAATTTCTAAGATTAAATATACTTGATAACTCCAGGGATGCAGTACCATAATTCTTTTCCATTAGTAGTATGCAAGCAACTTCTAGCGCACTTATTCCCTCCCGGTACGTTGGTCAGTACAGAAGGAATAGTACTTTAACACTAGAACTACCAGAAAATTAATTATACAAAAAATACCAAAGGGGTCATTTTGACCCCTTGTATTTAAGAGGTTATTAGGTTGAAATTTGGCTTCCGTTTATCAACCACGACTTGATATGACCTGATAAGATATAAAGATTAATATGCGCTAGAATCCACACTAGCTTCAACCAGGTATCAAACCATAGTCTCCTACGCCCAAAATGTTCGACAATATGTGAATAAATGTACACTTGATATAGTTTCAATGCACTGATTCGGCTACATGTCCCGATTTGGCAGTTGTTACTTTTCCGATGTTACAGGCAAATCTTTCGAAACACGCTTTTGTCTCATTTTCTCAGAATGCTCCTTTTCAACTTGAAAAGATAGAACTTCTTCAATTTTTAGCCGACTAATAAGCCTATTTGTAATACACTTGTATAATGTATGAGACTTTATAGCGGCCAAACCAAATAGGTTATAAAATAGCTATGCCATCCATTTTCTTGTAACAGCCTTCACAGGATATTTACTATTCATCTGGTCTACAATGTCTCCACCAATTGTCTGCTGATTGTAAAATTAAACATTTAGTTTTCTTATTTTCCTGACCACTCATTACAATATTAGAATTTTGTTTTTCTAGCATTGATATGCGGTGAGTGTGATATCGTCAACGGTTTTGAGTAGTCCGTGGTATACAAATCTTTATTATGGGAACGTACGGAAGCTGGAACTTCTCCCCTGTTGTTACGGATAGTACCAAACAAATTTATTCCGTTAATTTTTAGTGCCCTTGCAAATATAGAGACGTAAAAATGTTGTCTCAAGTTACATGCAATCACGAGTTTCAAAAGATGTAAAACTGCAAGTTCAGCATGAGGGATGTTCATTGGTCTACATACTACTTACTATATATTTGTTCTACTATATATTTATTTACTATATATTTGTTCTTCACTTCAACAAGCATCCAAAATTTGTTGAAATATTTATCCGGCTTGCTACCCATGAACTGGATGAGGGACCCCCAGATTTCATTGGAAAGAGCCGCTCACCACTGTGCAATAAGTATGGGAATTGTAGCACCTTAGGGAAGTTTCAAACAACTGACATATCAGTTACCAGAAACCGCTTAGTTTTACGTCTTTCAGCCCTCTTAAACATGGGATAAACCTTATAAATCTCATTATTTCTTCAAACCTGTTTCTGGGTATGACATTCCGAAAGAAGCTGCAGCCCAAGCTTTCCAGACCAGAGACACTTTACACTTTACCAGAGACAATCAGTCTGAATGCACTTACACACGCATTATCCATGTTACGCGTAACGAGGGAGGTGTGTTCCGGTTTGATAGAACTATATTGCTTTTTATAAAGTTAGGTATGTATTGTGGTTTATATCCACTATCGTCTACACAGTCTGATCCGGAATTCACTAGGCCTACCAGTAATTTTAGTAGAATTCCCTTGATCAGATTCTTAACTTGAATCTTTGTTACTAGATTCAGAATCAGTACATTTGATTTCTTTATCATAACTACGGGAAAATTTTATGTTTCAAGATCTGCAACATCTTTCTTTTAAATCCAGCCGTTACTGTCCTCATCACCAGAAACACTATCGTCAATATCCTGTAACTTGGCTAGAAACTCTGCTGCTGCATGTCGTTTACTCCCTGGAGACTGCATCATTAGCAAAGAGTGAAACACGTTCTTCAAAACAATCACCACAAATCAATATTTCTTCACAACTGTTTCAGGGCATCAATCAGAAACCTTCATAAAAAGTATAAACAAAAATCAAAAAAGACACGGTAAGATAAATACGAAGTGAACTTCGTGGTAAACAAACACCGTCTGCGTGGGTATCCTCAAGGCTTAACCGTCTCCTCCCACTTTCTTCAGTGCACCATTTCATTAATTTCTCATCATCACCGGCTCCTTTAGCCGGCATAATCGTGGGACGTAAAGCTCAAAGATTTTATTTCCATTTTCAGAAGAAATAGGTAGGTGTCAAAATCACCCGCGTAGTGGTTCTAGGTAAATCACCATTTTTAAAGAAAACGAAAAATAATTGAAATATGGTATTTAGGATATAATCAAACTGGTTAGAGAGAAGAAAAGTGGTGCCATATATTTTGCATATTTTAATTAGTGTTCAAATTGGACGATAGTAAATGACAGTTAGGGGTCAAAATGATCGCGATTTTAACGTGCGACATTGACCACGCCGATAACTACTCACAGCTAACCTGATTATGAGCGAGCACGCTCGACTAATATGCACTCAAAGAAATCGAGTGAAAATCAGTTCTTATATGAAAAGTACTTCTAAAAGCAACGACATCTATTAGCAAAGAGATAAACTAAATAATATGTAACGCCATCTATTGAGTAAGTAGGTAAATGCATGAATATGTTCTCCTAGGCGGCAAATACAAAACAAAAAAATATGAAAATTATAGATATCTTGGTTGTTCCTATAAGAGATAGAGAGCTGACATTCAAGTTTTGCCAATTTGTCCTTAGCTGACCCATAAGTCTTGTTAACCTATAAAATTAAAAATCACTAAGTTTAGTAACAAATTGAATTCTAAGTTTGCAACACTGAAAAATTTAAATAAAATTGCGATATTTGGAAAATAAATAATACAATCATAATCTACATAATATTTTAAGACTTTTCTAAACAATAAAATTTTCCCGAAAACTCAGAGATAAACCCGTAAAAAAACGAAATTTTAATTTTGTTATAAGTGCCAAATATTTATCGATTTTGAAAATTTGAACGAAACTCAATAGAGAAATATATTTACTATCTTTAAAAGATTTTGTAGCGTGCACAAATCTAAGTATATTATTACAAAAACTCAAATAAATCTCTTATTGATATATTGATCTTTAAAATTGCAATAGCATTTAAAAGTATTGGTCTTCGTTATGTGTTGTGTATGAATAAAGATCTTAGGTTTTATAGTTTTATAACCATAAAAACACTTAAAACATAGTTAAATTTACAAATTTGGATACTGGTAATGGCATCTTCTGTTAACTTCGTTCTCTATGGGAAACAATGATTTCTGTTGACAATAACAACAAAACTCAGTCCATTGATCATAGTTGAAGCTGAATAAACAACCATTGATTTTGAATAGTACTTGCGTTTCATTTTGCACATTTTTCACAATTACATTGTAATTATAAGTAAGAATGAATTTCTTTTGAGGTTCCATACCAACTACTCAATGTATTACTTAAAATGTTTTTTAATTTCATTTCTTACTTTTTTAGATTCATTTTTAAAGAACAGTTGGTGCATTTTATAACCATTAGAAAGATCTTTCATTCCATCATATCTCAACTAGTTTCTTAGTTTTCGTCTCTTTTAAAACTTGATCAGAATCTTCATTATATCTCTGGAGTAATAAGGTTTTGCATTTTTCATTTAAATGTATTAATACTTTTTCACCAGTGTATTTTGTTGGTATCAACTTCCATAAGGTTATTTCGTTTGATTTTCCTTCCTTCAGATCATGTAATCTAACAAGTCTTAAAACGTTAATATTATTTTCCTTGTGTAATTGTGATGCAATTTTTTAACTATTGTACAAAAAATTTTAAAAGCATTCATTTTTGTAATTATCTTATCTCACTCAATATATGGGTAATTCTATCAACAATATATTTTGCATAATATTAAGCTCATCTTTAAACAATTCAATTTGATTCATCGTATTTTTATAATAATCTTTCTTTAAATGTATATAAATCGTGCTGATAGACCACTGATTACTGCAGAAGCTGAAGCAAATGCTGTTGTACTAATCGAATGTACTGTAACAGGAATACATATATTAATAAACCCTGTAGAAGCTCATAGTAGAATTGATAACTTGATAAAAGTCATATATGTATATTTTATTCTTTTGAACTTCCTTTCGGTTTTTGTTAATAATTTCTCAAGGTTTAATATAGTATCCTCAATTAACGCAATTAGATTCTCTCGTGGAATATTATCTGGAATATTCATTTTTATTACTAATACACAATAACACACTGAGCAAGGCTATGTGATGATGAGTAAAAAACACTATTACGTAACGGTTTCAACACAATAACTGTGTCTTCACCAGACTTCCACTCTTTCTCTAGTGGAATTCAACTGGAACTAGATAATCGTAATGAAGGGTAATGACTTTTGGACATCTCAATCAGAAGAGTATTTTATTAAAGAACTAGAATGTTTCTGTCATCGGTTAATATCTAATCCCATGTAGAAACTTTTAACATAACTTTGATGATTATTATTTCATATAAGTATTTTAACAAATTTAAAGCTAAAACAAGTTACCTAACATCCAATCTTCACTGTTACTAGGTCCAGCGTAATATCCTAACTCTATTCTTCTTCTTCTTCTTCAGTGTAATCAAAAACAATCGAGTTATCAAAATTAAGATATTCTTCAGGATATTCATTGTAGTTCTTATTGTTGTTAAGTCTTATAACTGTTCTACACAAAGGACAAGTGTTATTATCTCTTAACCAGGTAAGCATACACTCAACACACAACACATGCTTACAGGTAGTTTTACACAATTGAGTTTTTGTTTCTTTTCATATTGTGCATTCTTCTGAGTTTTCTATTAAGCGTAAACCTGTTGGGAGTAGCATTTGTTTGTTTTTGAGGGTATCGTGAAGATGCTTATCTACTTTTAAGAATTCAACTATATTGATCTTATTACTGATTTTTATTATAAAGTCTTCAGAGAACTTCCTATTACAGCAAGTGTGTGTTATCCTGTTTAATTCTATACCTTTGCTTTCGAACTCGAGAATGAATTTTTTGCTTTTATTGTCTAAACTAACTTTTGGCCAATAAACTTTATTTTGATATTTTCTCACGTGTGTTTCATCTAGCAGTGATGTAATAGCTTGCCAATCGATAAGAAAATCAAATTCTCTCAAGAAGGCTGTTAGTTCTTTTCCTGAGATGCGACAACTATTAGAAAGTATATCGCAATAGAGTTTGTCTTTAAAGGTTTCAAGAAACGTAAGTTTAAGTAAATCCGTTTTATAAGAAAGTGTGTCCCAATGTAAATATTCTTTGAATTGCATACAAACCACAAGAGCTCTTATACTTTCTCCAGTTATTTTCTTCACTGAACACGAGCCAATCAAACTCTTCTTTAAACTCATTAATAAAATTTTCAGTTATTTGTTGAGGATATTCATATGTGTAATCTCTCCAACGAATACGTTGTCTTGTATGTCATTTATGCTTTAGTACAAATTCTGGTTTTAAATGACGATAACGGCGTAAACCATACCTTCGTTCACTCAATTTGACCCTGACCCGGGATCGATTCCCGGCGGGAGCTCATGTGGTTCGGATTCCACGTTAATGTAGGTCCACGTCTCATATAACCTCGCTGCTGAACGGGACGTTGAACCCAAACTCAACTCAACTCAATTTGTCTCTGAAAATTTTATCACCATACTTATTAATAATGTTTTCGTGTTTAAGTAAGTCTTTTCTGTTAGATGATCTGATCCAATCGATGAGTTATTCATAACATTCAATAAAAGAAAGTGACAGTTTATCGTTTGATGTAACTGAACAGCAATGTATCTTGTTTTCGAAGATATATAGAAAGTCATCGGATAAGTTCTTTATTTCTGAAATTTGTTTCCACTCTTTGAATTTTGGCTATTAAGTGCATCTGTAAAAGCTTTCTACAAATAGGATTTTGAAAGTAGTTTACAATAGGTTCAGGACTTAATTTTTGAATTATGTCTTTTATAAGTTCATCTTTATTCATAATTGTTATATCTTGTTCACTTGGTTGTTGTGAAAATGGGGTAATTGTTGTTAAAGACTTACTTTTGTGCTCGTTGATTAAGGTTTTTATTTCTGCTTTCCTAAAGTTCGAATAACCATATATTCCCCTCTCTCTACAGTATTTTTTAAGCTGAGGAATTGCTTTCTTTTCCATAACCTCGTTTATAATAATAATAATAATAATAATAATAATAATAATAATAATAATAATAATAATAATTTTTATGTTGTATACAATAAATACGGAGGAGTAATGTGATTTGATACATAATAAACTTAACCTTATTCACGAAAATCTTAAACTCATAACAGCACTACTGGAAAAGTAAATTTTATTAAAAGGAAAAGAAATGCTATTAAAAGAAAGAGAATGCAGCACTAGAAATATATACACCAGAATCAAATTGGGATAGTAATAGCGAGAGTGATGATGTTGAGATAGATCCTTAAAACTGAATAAGTTTTATTATATCAATAGTGACTTTGATGGGGTAATTCTATGAATGCGTGTCCTAATACAATATACTAATAAACATTAAGATTTCCTACGTCACATGAGTATTAGCTGTTGCATTAGATAACGAAAATGATTTAATTTATTTTTATATAATAAAAACGAGAGAATAATGAATAATCTAGTTAAGCATACAGTAGTTGAACTTATGTAAAGAAAAGGGGATAAAAGGTTATTCCCGATTAAGAAAAGCAGAGCTGATAGATCATATTAAAGAATATGAAGGCAAACAAAACAGGTTAAACTTTTGCCGAATATTTCCATTCAAAAAAGAGATATTTGGAAAGCAAAAACTTAAGAGACTAGGCAGAAGGAGAGCTTTAAAACTGTTTCCATTTAAAGAAGAGGTATTTCGAAAACGAAGAGTAAAACCTGATTCACTATCAATTAATGTAAAGCTCCAAGACTCAGCATTTAAATCAAGATTAGAAACATGGAGATTCAAAACAGAGAACATGATCCTCTAGGACAATGCATCACTTCAACATCAAAGGCTTTAATAAATAGACTGAACATCAGCTTACAGAAACATGGTTCGTTAAAGGCTAACCTCTTTATAAATTATCAATATAAGAAAGGTAAAAAATTCAAAACTTTTATTTCAACACTAGAAACAAAGAGGTATTCCAATCAACCAATCTAAAAGAGTTCATAAGTGATGCTAGAAAAATATTAAGAACGAGAATGGATGAATTCCAAGCTAGTTGTCTGGATGGGCTTTCACGAATATAACCTACATAGAGCTAGTTCTTAATAAATATACATCGTATAGAGTATCACCATACATAGAACTACCAAATCCAATTAAAAGGAAAACGGATGTTATCAGTGTAAAGAACAAAAATGAAAAATGTTTCTTGTATTCAATTGCTTCTGCACTACATCGTGTTGAAAAAGATTCACAATGAATATCAAAGTGCAAGCTTGTTATTGAAGACTTAGAAGAAAAATTAAAAGGTATCTACTATCCTATAAAACTAAGTGACATCCCAAAAAATAAAAGACGACAAGATATATCGTTCAACGTTTATACGTACAACGAAAAAAATATGGTGTATATTTTATATCATACTAAGACAAAAAGACACCCATGTAAATTTATTATAGGTAAAAGAAAAAAATAAAACATACTATTGTTGGATTAAACACAAACGTAGATTAGTTAGTAATCAAATAACTAAATGCAGAGCTCAAAAATACTTATGTGATAGATTTTGTTATACTTTTATTCACAAAATGCATTAGATAAACATGAAAAAGATTGTTATACTCATGAAACTGTTAAGATAGAAATGCCAACAGAAGATATATACGTTAAATTTCAGAAAAACCAATATACGATGATGTCATTTGTTGTTTACGCTGATTTCCAATGTCTATTGCTAGGGGGCGCGGTGGCTCAGTGGTAGAGCGTTCACCTCTGGTACCTTGAGTCCCGGGTTCGATCCCAGTCCCCGCAAAGTGAACTTTGTGGTGGACAAACAACGTGCTCGTGGGTTTTCTCGGGGTTCTCCCGTTTCCTCCCACTTTCTTCATTCCACCACCTCATTCACCTCTCATCATCACCGTCTCCTTCAGCCTAACCGGCATAAACGTGGGACGTAAAACTCAAAGATTTCATTTCACTTTTTCCAATGTCTATTGCATATGGTTATGGGATGTGAAGAATGTTATCCAGAAGATAAATCATGTACCAAAAAATATCAACAGCATAAGCCATCTGGGCTCTGTTACATATTGTAAAAAGTGATGGAAGTAAAATAGATCTTGTTATGAATAGAGGTAAAGATGCAGCTAAGAAGTTCATAAGAATGTTAAAGAAAGGAGCCAAACAATTATCGAACATATATAGACAAAATAACGAATTACCTTTAAAACGTAAACAGATAAAAGAGTTCAACAAATCTGAATGCTGCTCTTACTGTCAAGTAAAATATACTCCAAAAAACCATAAAGTTAAACATCACGACCATACAACTGAACATATTATTGCTGTATTATGTAACAATTGTAATCTAAAAGTTAGAGTACCTACGTTTGTACCAGTGATTATACATAACTTATTTGGATATGATTCACAGTTATTTATAAAACAACTAGGATGTAATAAAGAGCAAATAGGATTAATACCTAATAACGAAAAATGTTACATATCATTCAGTAAAAAGGTTGGATCTATCAAATTAAAATTCGCAGATTCATTTAGATTTATGGCATGCAGTTTAGACAAATCATCATCAAACCTAACGAGAGAACAAATGACAAACTCAACACTTCTATCCTAACGAAAAGGAACTGGAACTTGTAAGAAGACAAGGTCTTTACCCGTACGATTATGTTAGTGACTGGAATAAGTTTAGACAGAGACAATCATCACCAAAGAAGTATTCTACAATGAGGTTTCCAACACACATATAGGTGGTGAGGATTATGATCATGCACAGAAATTATGGAAAAGATTTAAAGTTAATAATCTCGGACACTATCACGACATATACCTAAAAACTGTTATGTTGTTATTAGCAGATTTGTTTGAGAACTTTAGAGAAAAATGTTTTAAAGCTTACGGTCTTGATCCAGCTTGGTATATGACAGCACCAGGTTTAGCTTGGGATGCAATGTTAAAAGTAGTAGATATAAAACTAGAGTAACTGACAGATTACAGTATGGTCTTGATGATAGAGATAGGTATAAGAGGCGGAATCGGACAATGCTCTAGAAGATATGTAAAAGCAAACAATAAGAATACGGAAGATTATAATGAGAATAAATAAGTCTTGCATTATGTACCTAGATGCCAATACCCTCTATGACTGGACTATGAATCAATATCTACCGTATAAGGGATTTAAATGGTTAAATGTAGACGAGATAAGACAAACAGATTTTGCAAATGTTCCTGATATTTGTGAAAAGGTTACATTTTAGAAGTTGATCTTGAATATCCTAAAGAATTGAATGACTATCACAAAGACTACCCATTAGCACCTCAAAACATGTGTCCGCCTGGTACATAAACAACCAAACTGTTCACAAATTTATAAGATAAGGAAAAATATGTAATTCACTATCGAAACTTAAAACAATGTTTATATCTTGGATTAAAACTTTAGAAAATTCATCGAGTAATAGTGTTTGAACAATCAGATGGGTTAAAGAATTATATAGATTTAAACACACAGATGAGAACTAGAGCTACAAATGACTTTGAGAAATTCTTTTTGGAACTAATGAACAATTCAGTTTTTGGAAAAAGTATGGAAATAATAGATGGAGATGTAAAACTATTAAAATAGAATGAGACCCAGCAAGAGTAGAAAAGCTAATTGCTAAACCAAATTTTAAAGATAGCATTATTTATACTGTGAATCTATATGCAATCATAATAAATAAAACAAAATCAACTTTCAATAAACCAATATATGTTGGAATGAGTATCTTAGATCTATCAAAATATTTAACGTACGACTTCCATTAAAATGTGATGAAGCAAAAATACCAAGGCAAAGTAAGAGTATCTTATAAATATACCTATAGCTATATATACCATATTCAAAGAGAAGATGTGTACGAGGACACGAAAAATTATATTGATTACTTCTAAACGAGTGACTACTCCAAAGATAACAGGTACAAGATATTTCAGATGACGAAGAAAATACTTGGTAAGATGAAAGATGAACTTAAAAGAACAATCATAGAATAATTTCTTGGTTTAAGATTAAAAATGTATTCAATGAAGTTCCAAAAAGATAAATGTTGTAAAAAAGCAAAAGGTGTTAAGAAAAATGTTATAAGTAACGAACTTTCAGTTAACGATTATAAACACTGTTTATTTAATCAAAAGAATATTATAAAAAGGATGAAGTTAATCACACGTTATAAGCACGATTTGTACAGTATAGAAGTAAATAATTTAGCTTTAAGTTGTGTAGATGATAAGAGATGTGTTGTAATAGATGCAATACTTACACTGCTATGGGGTCATTATAAGACAGAAGAGTTGTAGATATAGTTATGTTTTTAGATGTAAGATTTTTATGAGTTTAAATGTCATTAAAGGCTATGCGCAGACCACTTTGTATGTGTAAAGTGGAAGATAATAAAGTTCCTTCTGTAAATACTTCGCGCTATCCTTTAATGGTTGCGCCAGCCGATTGAAATTTTGAATGCTATTAGTATATACACTTTGTCATAGATGCATACATCATTATATACATATTTCGCTACTACATAAAAGCACATAATTGTTCATTGTATTTTCATTACTAAAACTTTGTAGTTTATTTGTTTACAATATTTATAGAATTCACTTTCGCATATCGAGTTTACTTACGAGGGTTCCTATCCAGGTGTAACTCTGACTTCGATTCGAGACTATGGCCTTTGGATACCTTGTCCCAAAAGAACATAACACGAAAAGGGATACATCCTCGATCACAACCGTTGCGAAGATAGAAGCGTAAAAAGTTTGAAATTGAACTCCATATTATACATTACAAAGTCAAATTCCGGGTCAGATTTTTCGGAAACGGTCGGGTAAGAAAACTCAGCGAATATATTTCAAATTTGTGTGGGGATCCCAGCACCTTCTGAATGAAAATTTTGTGTCCCTGGGAAACTCGCAGGGTCCCAGGCGAGGTCCAACTCAAAATTTGCAAATGGAACCGGTGGTCAAGTAGCATACTGTATGAAAACTATTGTTAAATAAAATAAGATAAAAAATCTCAAATCTCTTCGGTAACCCTGTGCAAACGGGCACTGGTCAAAATGTCAATACAACTTACATCAGAAAATCTATGACCCGCTTCTAAATCCGTTAAGTTGCGATAATAACAAAAAAGAAAAACATGTTTAAAAGTGCAAGGTATTGAAGTAAAGGAAATTGCTGCAGACTCTCTCACAGAGTCGCTTAACGGTCCTTATCCAAGTATATGTGTGACTTCTAATGACCAATGGACCATCGAATAACCATGACCATTGAATTTCGTGTCCTAGAAGAGAAAGGATACATTGTCAATCGCAACCGTCGTGCATAGTAAGAAAGTCAAAAGGCAACGAACGGTATATGCTTCGCTCATCGGGATCCCAAATTCACAGATTACACTGTGAAATTTCGATCGGGGGATTTGCTGAGAAACATGATCGTAAAGACGAAAAGAAGTGACCTTGAAACTCTGAGGCAACTTGGAGAGGAGTGGGGTTGGAGAAAACTGGAATAATGGTGCATAAATATAATATATCGGAGGATGCTTTTGAAAGAGAAACTGCAGCAATTTGCTTTACTTCAATACCTTCCAATTTTAAACGTGTTTTTCTGTTCTGTTATTGTTGCAACTTAACAGATTTAGAAGCGTGGCCATAGATTTTCTGATTGGCATTTTGGGGGCCGCGGTGGCTCAGTGGTGGAGCGTTCACCTCTAGTGCTTGGGGTCCTGGGTTTGATCCCAGCCGCCGCCAAGTGAACTTTGTGGTGGACAAACACAGTGTGTGTGGGTTTCCTCAGGGTTCTCCCGTTTCCTCCCACTTTGTTCATTCCACCATTTCATTCATTACTCATCATCACCGTCTCCTTTAGCTTAACCGGCATAATCGTGAGACGTAAAACTCAAAGGTTTCATTTTATTTCATTTTTTGTATTGACATTTTGACCATTGCCCGTTTCCACAGTGTTATCGTAGAGAGTTGAGATTTGTTCTAACTTCTTTTATTTAACAATACCTTTCATACAATATTCTACCTGACCCCCGGTTCCATTTGGAAATTTTGAGTTGGACCCCGCCTGAGACCCTGCTAGTGCCCCGAGGATACAAATTTTTCATTCAAAATATGCTTTGCTCCCCGCACAAATTTGATATGTATTCGCTGAGTTTTCCTACCCGACCGTTTCCGAAAAATCTGACCCGGAATCTGACTTTGTAATGTATCGTAAGGAGCCCAATTTCGAAATTTTCACGCTTATATCTTCGCAACGGTGGCGATCGAGAATGCGGTTCGTGTTATGTTCTTTTGGGGCAAGGTATCTTTGACCATAGTCTCGACTCGAAGTCAGAGTTACACTTGTATCGGTTAATTCGTTGGATATGGTATTGTTTGAACAGTATGGGTATTGTTTCCTGTGTTTAGCAACAACTCCTAGTAGGTACTGTTTCTGTTCTGGTTCTTTGTAATAATACCATTATACGCTTTTGTGACGGCACCTACGTGTTCTGCATGGTTTTTAACTACTTGATAACCAGCTAAGCAACCAGTTTTTGATTTCCATGTCTCTGTATTTTGTGCAAGAAAAATTCTTCGAATACTCAGCCGCCCAAAATACTGCATCGGGTTCATCGTTATCAAATTCTCGACCTTGATATCACTGGCACAAATCCCGGGGATGATAGGGACATGTCTCCCTCAATCTTTGGAGTGGAGGGACTTTCCCCGCAATAATCTTATTTGAAATGTTTTTTAGGGAGAAAAGTGTGATGATTTGTGTCCAACTGCCACTTCATCTACAACTCCTGATATATAATATACAACGGCTTCACCTCAGAAATCAGATTCATCTATTGTAATATGAGTCTCATCTCCCCCTCCTCCAGAATAAGCCTCTAGCTGCCCAACTCCCAATGTCTGAGAAAACTCTGCTCCCCAGATTCTCCACAGCATACTTTTTCAACTTCATAAATATTTTGAACATCGCTTAAAAAGAAAACGGATTAGGGAACAGTCTTACCTGTCCCACCTCCCAATGTTGAAGACAGATTTGCTGCTTTGCATCCTCTAGAGAAACAAGAGCACATCGAGGTATATGCACGCGTTTTCGAGTATCGTCATTACTGGTGTATGTGTTTCAGTTTTGCTTCAAATTTTGCTTTGTTTCTGTGGCCAGTTCGTCGTCCAGGAACGCCAAGCCAGAGTTCTTCTCTCATGTAACAGAGATGACCACACTTTTTCCGTAGGCTTTGTAAACTGTTGGATTGTCTGTTTAACATTTAAGAGAAATTTTCAGGAAAGATTTCCTATTACCATTCTGGTCAATAATATTCCATGACCTCACAAATACTATTTCAGGTAGGTGATCGATGGCCACTTTTCCTCTTATGTCTAGTAGAATTTTGCTTTTCTAATGAACAACGAGAGCGCTTTATGATAGCAATTGACTCAAGCCGATTGCGTTCACGAACTCCTTTGATGAATGAACGACTGAGGATTACTTCGTCCAGATTGTGGCCCAAACCTTTGGCTGCTCCTACTATAACAAAAATGGCTTTTCTGTCAGTTAATTTTGAGCTGCCTAACATAGAAGCAAATTCGGGAGTAACAACATTCCTTAAGTTTCCTGCTTTTATTTTTGCCTGTGGAATTCTACAGAGTACCCTGCTGCGTACCTTTCTATTCGTCCTCACAGTAGATTTTACTTAATTCCAAAATACTGCCACTGTCACCATCGATTGAACAAACAGCGTAACTCCGTTAGTAGCAGTGTTAGCATTAGTATTTGCCTCCCTTAATTCATATTTTTGTTTCTTCTTGTTTGACATCTTGGCTTCCTTTTGAGCAATAGTTCTGTACACTGACACCGTATAACCACATCGCCCTTCCTCCATCTGAGTAATGAGAAAGTCCTTGTCTTACTTATTTCTGATTAGTCTAAAGATATCAAAATGTGTTATATCAAATAAATTATTCAAACTTGCATTCATTCTCTTTCTGTTTTTTTTTTATTTTCGGTTCTTGCTTTACTTTAAATTTGCCCATTGGCCCCATAATTTTTCGACTTTCACAGTTGCATGCTTTTCCTTACGAATTCGAATACGAGCCTTTTCACAAAATTGTACAGGTTCTCATAAAACATCTCTAGCACAATCATGGATTTTTTTAAATGTTACATGTTGGTGAAAAACACAAAACATAGCCGTTCGAAGGTATCTTACTTCAGGTCAGAGTTTCCTTATCTTTTCCTAGTAAATAAAGTAGTCTTATTTCTAGTGGTTTCTGCAATGATAGTAACGAAGAATATATCAATTTTATTCCAAAATGACTGTCACACTACAGTCCAAGGCAAAACTGCATCACCACACTTCTACCTTTTATTCTGGTAAATAACGGGAACAATCAGAAGCTATAATTCGGTATTATCAGCTTACTACCAGCAAATGTCTCACCGACTGTGGTGTTCCTGGATTACATTCGTAAAACAAATGAAATGTGATTTCCGCCACCAGAAAAGAAATATATGGCTGCAATTTATAACGTAGATAGGAACAAATTCGTCGTTGCAGTGATTTTTTTTTAAAATTTGCAAAGTTTACATTGCTTTTAATAACATGATAAATGCAAAACGCAATGGATGAATCAAAGGGAATGATATACCAATATAAGGTAATAAAACAACCTTTGTTGATCGTTCTTGGAACAACATGTTCTGCAGTGGCACATTTGACTTGTAATAAATAATTACATGAATTTGATATATAAATACAGAAAACCAGAGTGTATCCCATTGTCAATAAAGTGACAATAAACCACTAATTTTGTTAAATTTAAAGTGTATTGCGCAACTCTAAATATTGAGCTATTGATTTGAATTTTGCATGAACTATTTATTTGGAACAGAGAACAAATTTAGGGGATGCCACGATACAATTTCAAACTTTCGAAATTTTGGCCACCCTAATGGCCGCCATGTTGAATAAGTTTTTGTTTTTTTCAAAATGGGAAAGTAGACACGTGACATATCAATTAACACTCTTTTCTCCAGGGAATGAAGTCCCGCAAGCAGAAATGAATTATCTGGTCCCGTTTCAAAGTTATGATGCCCCAATGTCCCACCTACAGGATGTGCTCCACAGGTTGCCCGTCCATTGCAACATACCACCAGAGTCTCTTAATGCAGTCCTCCTGAACCAGTAAAAACACAGCGGGGCTGAAGCTATCACGGCGTCCTAAATACGTCCGTGTAGGTGTGCAACATCCCGAATCTTCTCCTGATATCACAGATGTTTTAAATGCTCCCATAAAAGAACACAAGGGAGTGAGGTCCGGCGACCGGGTTGGCCACTACAGAGGGCCTCGGCGACCGATCCAACGTCCAGGAAAATGAAAATCCATGCATTTCCGCACACGCAGCACATAGTACGGTCGAACACCGTTTTGCTGAAAATATTGCGGGAACGTGGCATCAGGGCGAAGAAGCGACGAAAACAGCAATCTCTGTAACACGTCCAGATTTCGGACACCATTTACGGTACCAGTGATGAATAAGGGTGCTATGATCCAGGTGTTCCATATGCCAAACCATACCATGATCTGAGGAGGGGTAACTCTCTTGCAGGGATTGATCGCATGTGGTTATCCATCCGACCAATACGGCATGTTCTGCGATTCACTTACCCATCCGAATAAAAGTTTGTCACGTCTATAAACAGAACGCTGGCTGGGAAATGTGGATCTCTGTCATATTCATACAATGCCAGTGCGCCGGTTTAGACATTTCTCCGAAAGATTATGAGCAAGCTGCAGCATGCAGGTGTTCCCCTTCTTCGTATCGAGAATCCACTGATAGTAGCCTTGTGCTGCACTTCGGAATTTCTACACTCGCAGCAAGCACCATCGTGGATGTCATGTCATGTGTAGCGGTTCGTGGGGGACCTGACCGTGGTCTGTCGGCAACATTACCAGTTATATTGAATTTGCTAATGAGGTAGCTAACAGTGTTGTGGCTTATTGCAGGTTTTTCGCGGTGGCAAATCCTGCGTAACATGTCTACCTTCCTATTTAAAAAAAAGAAAGTCGATCCAAGATGGCGGCCACGAAAATGGCCGCGATTCAACACGCATGCTTCAGTCGGTAGTTCTTTTACCCAAGTTTGCCCTCAACTAGTGACATTTGTTTTAATTATATTTGTTTCCAACATAATCCACTGTACTGACTTATGGAACACCCTACATATATATACAGGGTGTCCATAAAGTCCTTTGCCACTCCTGAAACTTGGAAACAGTGAAATATATGTCAAAACGGGGAAACACTTAGTTCATCGTTTCAAAAGTACAACCTACTGAGAGAAACAAAGTTGCCCCAACGTCCCTCGAGTAACGGCCAAAGTGGGTAATGTTGTCATTACCGTCCATTCGCCGAAAAACTAGTTATTTTAAAATCGGGAAAGAAAGTATTATGTTCCCTTCCCTTCATTCAAACAAATAGCCCTCTGAGAAGAGTTTCCCGGCCCGGTATGTGGTTCACAACGCCGCTTAGCGCAACTAAAAATGAAGGTTACTGAAAAAGAATGGTACACTAAAGCCCAACAAATAATAATATATCTTCAAATGATGCAGGAACATAACAACACTAGTTGATAAATTACACAAAAGGAATTTACATAACATTAACAAGTTTTATTTTTATAAAACAAAAAAGTGAAATAAAAAATGTGTAACGTTGAATAGAACAAAATTGTAAAGTTCGAACAATTTTGTCTGATTTTGAAAAAAATATTTTCAACCACTAAATTTAAATAAATTTAATTCATGCAAAATCATAACAAATTTATACATTACTGAAAAATTCATCAGACACATGTCATATGAAGTGAAATTCCAAGATGGCTTTTCCCTTATCACGAAGTCATGTTTAACGCGAACTGTTTTCGAAATATAATCACTTATATCACTCGAATTCGAAAATAAATATTTGAACTGATGGTTCAATTAGACAATTCAGCCATTTTCTATCTACATTTTTATATACTCACGTAACACCAAGAATATGATTTTTAAATTCACAAATAAAATATAATACACACAACACTAAATGTGGCATTGCACATACCGAGCGACGAGAAAAAGTGATAGGCCAACCACTTGTTTTCAAGGCTCTTCATTTGTAGGATAAACCACCAATGAAATACAAGTATAGCAATCACATGGCATATTGACAAAAGATTCAAACCATACTACCAGATCACTTAAATTAACCCTTTGCGACCTCATGGGTCCAAATGGACCCGTTAACGTTACGTATATATTTTCATAAGTTTTTTTTGACCATTTTTAATTAGTGAACCTACCATAAGGTTTGCTACACTTTTATTTTTGATCTCTCTACTGTGTTTTATACACGACAATCGTTGTTCGAATGTTTCTTGTAATTGTTTCGCATGTACGTCAAGGCTTCCAATTATCCCTGACAAGTCGGCTTGAATATTTTATATTTTCAAGGTAAGTATTCGATATTTCACTTCTAAAATTTGAAGATATGAGGTAGAATGTATGTTTCTTTGTTTTGTGTTATTATATGCTTGCAATTTCTAATCTTTTTGATTATATTCACTGATAAAAAAGCATGACTCCAATTGGACCCATCAGGCTACACTGAAGCTATTACTAGAAACATCTCTGTATGAAGTGTGGTTCCAATTGGAACCATTAGGAGTATGATAAAGACTTATATAGAAAGAACTTATAATTTTCAATAAACTTTGCAATAAGAATGGCTGATATTTTATTATGAGGAATGAATTTTTCTTTGTTATGTATTTCTGAAACTTACTTTAAAACATTGAGGCATAGGAAAATTTATACTTTTTGACATAATTACCTTTCATTTTATTTCTCAGTTTCGTATCCATTCTTCCTCCTCCTCCTTTCTATACAGGATGTTCCAAATCATGATAAATTAGAAATATTCATAGAAGATACTAAATAAAATATGTGAAAATTATTTTCTTCAAATAAATTGAAACTATTTAGAAGAAGATTACCAAGAGTATTCTATTTCCACAGTTACTTCTCGAAAATACTAAATTGTACTTCTAGCCATACTTATTTCTGGAAAATAATAAAGTTTGTTCGACTTTATCTAACAAATTAACCTTTTTCTTTATTCTGAAGGTAATAATGTACCTAACCTAATCTTAGTAAATATACTAACTTAAACTAACAACTTCGAAATGAAATTAGCTGCAAAATTTACAATCATATTCTTTCTTTCTTATACTTTCAGATGAACAACGCGCTGGATGCGACAGAGATTCTGCGTATGCTCGCAGAGGGGGACTGGTCAGATCTTGATGATCTAGGTGAAAAATCTGGTGACGAGGAAGCAGCCATAGAAGAAATTTTCACTCTTGCAGCGACAGAAGGCACATCCGTAACGGATAATATCGAATTGAACCTTCCTGATATTCCTGACACCGCCAATCCCATATATGATGACTTGATTCCTGAGGACTCAGAGCCCGTTCCGTCCACATCTCTGAAGCCAGAACGCAGAAAGGAAAAGCTTCGCTGGAGAGCGTGTGATATTCAAGAAGTTGATACAAGATGTGATATGTTATTTAGTGACCCACCTTCATCCGACACAACTCCCCTTAATTATTTCAAGTTATTTATAACAGAAGATGTCATTGAGTTACTTGTTCAGCAGACAAATATGTATTCCGTACAGAAGTGTGGAGCATCTGTAAATACAAATAAAAACGAAATTGAACAATTCATTGGAATTCATGTATTGTCTGGCATTTTACAAGTTCCCAGCTACAGACTTTACTGGGCAAACAGCACACGGTTCCCGATTATTGCTGATATTATGCCACGCAATCGGTTTCAAAAACTTAGAAATACTTTTCATGTAAACGACAATACACAGTGCCCATCACAAAGTGACCCACACTATGATAAGTTGTATAAAATTCGGCCATTCATAGACAAAGTGCGACAGAACTTTCTGACAACAGAACCAGAAGAGTACAATACTGTTGATGAAATATTGATTCCTTTTAAAGGTAGAAGCAGCTTGAAACAATATATTAGAAATAAACCTCATAAGTGGGGTATAAAGGTTTTCGCATGTGCAGGCATGAGTGGAATTGTATACGATTTTGAAATTTACGTAGGAAAAGGAACTCTAACAAGTGAATCTGAACTTGGTATTAGTGGCGATATTGTTATGCGTCTTGTTGAACATTTACCGAGGAACAAGAATTTTAAAGTTTCATTTGATAATTGGTTTACATCACATTCCCTTCTTTCTAAGCTGAAATTACAAGGTCTCTTGGCTGTTGGTACTGTTAGACCTAACAGGTTGCCAAATTGCAACTTTAAGTCTGACAAAGATCTCAGAAGAACTGGGCGTGGAAGCTTCGATTATAGAACAGAAACGACAACAAATATAATTGCGTTAAAATGGTATGACAATAAATTTGTTCACATCGCGTCATCTTACGTAGGTGTTGAGCCAGTAGATGAAGTAAAAAGGTGGTCTCTTACTGAGAAGAGTCATATAAAAGTGAGGCGACCATCAACTGTCAAAGAATATAACCAAAGGATGGGAAGTGTAGATTTGCATAACATGCTCGTTGAATTATACAGAACTGATATAAGGGCAAAGAGATTTTATCTTAGAATTGTGTTCCACTTAATTGATATGTGTGTTGTCAATTCCTGGTTATTGTATGGACGTCATTGCTATCAAAGAGGTGATGGCACACATAAGAAGTTACTAGATTTCCGCGCAGATATTGCAAATGCTCTTCTAATGGCTGGAAAAGAAATCTCGAGGAAACGTGGAAGACCTTCAACTGAGGAAGCACCTTTGATCAAGAAGAAGAAGAAGACAGTCAGCACAACGCCTGGTTTAGATACTAGATTCGATGCTATTGGTCACTGGCCGATTCATGATGAACAAAAGCAACGTTGCAAACTGCATCAAAGCCAAATCTAGGATGAGGTGCCAAAAATGTGGTGTAGCTTTGTGCTTGACAAAAAACAAAAATTGTTTCATTCAGTACCATCGAAAATAACTTCACGTTTTCAACAGTATTTAACATTTATTTTCCTGCATAAGTGCTTATCTTTGCAATTCTAATTTTGAATAAGATAGTTAAAACTTATACAAGAATAATTATGTCCTAATATTATGTATTACCAATTTTATGGTAAAATATACTGATAGTTTCTCCATGAAAAGCATTTCATTTATGAAGTTTCAGTTATTTCTTCAGCAATGTTATTTTACTGTATTATCAACAGTTCCATATAGTATTTTGTACGGCTAGAATGTAATAATATATATATCAACTTAAAGATTAGGTAAGACTAAACATTTCACAATATTAGAACATTTTATATCTTATGCGTCCAGTGGGTACATTTGGACCCACGATTTTTCTCGCCAATAGGAGCACTGAAAGCAAAAGTATGAACTTTCTACGATAAAAGTAGCCTAATATTAACTAACAACAGAAAAAAAATATTTTTTTATATCGCTAAATAAAAATTTGGGAATGAAAGGGTTAAGAAAACACTAAACTCTATAATATCCCAATAAATATATTGTAGTGGAATACAGGGAGGAAAAAGGAAGGTGAATAGGTTATCACAGAAACGAAAGACAAAATAGAAGGAAAGAGCGCTGTTTCTTTTTAAAATTAAATCCTTCTTGCATTCATTTTACTCCATAATACCAATAAATATGCAAAAGTGAAGATCACAACGGCACAACATCCCCCTCCAAAAATATTCAGAATATTTGTCCTTTTAAATCAAAAACGCATATGTATAATACAATATAGTAATGAACATGAAATGAAATGATGATGAAAAGGGTTAGTAGCGAATGAATGATAATGAACACGAACAATAAATATACAGTTGAAAATACACCAATATCCCTTACATACTTCCACCATATACATTTCTAGCATCTTTAGAGTACTATGCGTCACGACTATTTTATTATCATTGGTTTTGCCCTTTAATGAATTTGCCGTAGGTTTCGGGATTACAGCAACATGACCCCACCAATTAAAGGCTAATGATTTTGAAACCTTATCCTATAAGGATGACTTTTGCTGTGGTTTGATCAAAACACGATCGCCGACAGAAAAGATACCAGGAACAGTACGTTTATTATAAATCCTTCGTCTCTCTTCCCAAGCTTTATGCATGTTTTATCAAGCTAGCTCCCATACAGTGGCATTATTTGGACGATCAATATCTTCAGAGGAAATTTTCCACTTGACCTTAAAGGTATCAATGGGATCCTTCCTAAGAAACAATCTAAAGAGAGAAAATTTCAACTCAGAATGTTCAGCAGTTTTCACAAAGAAAACTGTAGTTGGTTTATAGAATACACATATTTATCTTGTTTCCATTCAAATACTATTTTCAGGCTAGTTTTCACTAATCTCACATATTTCTCGACTGCGTTTCTACCAGGAAAATAATGAGAACACTTAATATGTTTTATTCAATTTCCAAAAAGGAAATTCTTAAATTCCACCGAAGAAAAACACGGACTCCTATCGCTCTAAGAAAACGACAAAATCGGAAACGACAAAAGATATCATTCAAGGCTTTGATGACAAGCTTACTCGTTGCATTACGTAGAGGAACTAAAAGAAGAAACCGAGACGCAATATAGACACAAAGTAGAATGTATCTCTATACATAGCTACACGGGAATGGCCTGGCGAAGTCCACATAGTTATGGCCATTCACTTTAGAACAATATTCTGAGATCAGCTGTCATTGTGGAAGATAATTTTGAGACTTAGAGAGTTGGCACTCTTAGCACCCTCGTGGCATACTCTCGAATCTCGTCGTACATGTTATTCCACATGAAATATTTAGCACTTTTCTTATATCTCTTCAAAATCCCAAGGTAAGCCCCATTCGATAACATTGAGTATTAATAACTTAATGACATAGGGACATGTAAACGAGGAAAATCTTATAAGGTGAATATTTCGCCTTAGTATTTTGATAAAGATATCCATCACAATCTTATAATCTTGATATTCCACACCATGCCCGGCCACCTCTCGATAGATATCTTTAGTGTCACCTTATGTTCGTTGATATTGTACAATATATCTATGTGACAAAGGTAAACTCCATAGACCAAGCATACATTTCTCTGGGAAATTAATGGAACAAGGATCAATATCTACATCCGTGATATTGATTTCATAAATCCGCGTAAAACTCCACTTGGAAATTCTTAGAACTTGAAATATACATAACTTTGAATTTAAATGCAAGTACATTCTGTACTATACTACCATAGCGACCTATATAATTATCTGTGAATATATTAAATTCGTTACCCAAGAACGAACGAAAGCGCATCACCGCATTATATATGGCAAACAATTGTAATTGATATATCGTTCTATTAAAATCAGCGGGTTTCTAAGTCTTACTGAAGAAACAAATTTTTTTCACCAAGCCCTCGTCCGTTTTCTGAAAGAAAATTGTGGCCTGAGATCTCAACGTCGAATCTACATGCAAATAAAATATTTTGTATAAATTGGGGATAAAGAAAATAATGTTCTTCAGAAGCTTGCTTTATTTGTTACAAACAGAAGTCCTCTCTGGGATCCCAGACAAATTTCTCACGTGGAGAACGTATTCTCGACAAGGGTTCGATAAGGCCCGCAAAGTCATTACAGAAACGAGAATAGAAATTCAAAAAGCTCAAAATCTTTATAAGGCCACGTCGGTTGTGAGGACTTTTCATATCTCGAATTGCTTGTAACATTTCGGTAACATGGTAATCTCATCATCCTCGATCAGAAAGCTCAAAAATTCAATCTTAGCCATCAATATTTTACATTTATCGGGAGAGACAGTGAGGCATCTTTTCGTAAAACCTAAGAGAACTTGTTCAAACATGGAACTGTGTTCCTCAATAGAACGTCCATGTACTACAATGTCGTCAGCGTAAAATTCAACCCCCTTTCCTCGAAAGTCTCCCAGTATATCATAAGAGACCTATTAAAGTATGCGTCCCACTGCAGATCCCCATCGTATTCATATAATTTGTCTTGTACAGCAAAGGCGGTGAGCTGTCCACTCTCAGGGGCAGCCAAACCTGAAAGAAAGCTCGTCGGACATCAAATATTGACATATTTTTTGCATCAGAAAGCGAACTAATACACTCGACGATGTTCCAACATGGGAGCCCATCTTCACAAATGATATTGTTCACCCGAGTAAAATTGTTCACCCGAATCTCTATTCTTAACCATAAAGCAAGATCTAAACTCAGAGAGCGAAGTACGAATAAAATTATTTTCCAATAATTGTTCAATAATATTGGATAATTCCTTCTGCTGAGTTCTCGAGTAAGGGTACTTACTGTCTCTCATGCACCACTTCATCCGATTTTCTTTGGATATGGTATAGAAAATCACTAATGCAGCCTATACGATAAGTGATCACATTATCTTATTTACTCAATAATCTATCTACATAAGCCACTAAACTCTTATCTTGTTCCAATAACCTTCCATCTATACCATCAATAATTTTCTTTCTCTGTTCTGCAGTAATATTCCACTTATTTTTGTCACCCGACTCGATCATACGTAACAATGGATCGCCCCTATTTCATTAGTACAATTGACAATATTGACATCAACATTCACACCTTTCTCAATGAAATTTTCGTTATTTACTACATAGCAATTATAAGGTCGGGAAGACGGTCCAGTCACAGGCTCATTATGTAAAGTAGAAATATTATTTTTCTCAAAATTAGCCCGAAGTAACTTTTGTTTCTCTTTTTAAATTTGATGAAGGAAAATGAAGCATCCTGGAAGAAGGATTTTCACTGCAAGAATACCTGTAAGCATGTACTCCCACCGTGTCGCTTCTGGTCTGCTTAGAAGTCTAACGGCTCCTTACCTGCAGTGCTCTGCTTGCATTCCAAATCTGTTACTACTAGGATGTTTGCTCCCGTTATCAGAATTTCAGTAAGGATTCGAGAGCCTACAGGAATAAGGCGAAGCATCTTCCAAGTAAAGTTTGGCGGCAGCTTCGTTCACACTCCCTTCCCTGGAATGATATAAACGAGCAACAGACTTCTCTTGATACAAGTATGAGGGGATGGGGAGAAGATTTCACTAAGGGAACTTCTATTTTTTGACTTTCTCCAATATAACGTGTTTTTATCAAAGTCAATAGGAAATCCCTCTCGTCAAAAACAATCGAGTACCAAAAGAATTGGATATTCATTATTTTTCATTACATATAACTTGCACTGAAACTTATATTCATCTATAATTAAGTGTAGCAACACTGAAGGACGTAAAACTAATACTTATCTGATAATGTTTTTTTCCACGAAAACTAACTTTATAATTAACACGGACTCCATCTAAGTTCTTGACTTTATTAAAAAAAAAATGTCCAAACTAATTAAATTAACCTACATCCACAATCTAAGCCAGAGACGACAAAAAAATCTCCAACTTTATCATTCACCAAGTCAACGCCCCCACTATTTTCTACAGAGAACACTTTCGTTTCATTATTTCCAAAAAAGAACATGGATGAAGGCGAATTTTTAATTTATATTGCAGTTCGGCTTTAAATGCGGACCGCCACAAAGAAAACATGCAACAGTTTTTTTTTTCTTTTTGGTTACTTGTAAAGTTCTTATTCACAATTTGCAACGCTGCATGAGAGGGCGACTTGAAATCAAATTGTTTAGAATAGTGTTCATAAAAGACGACCAGCTCGGGAGAGTTATGCTCCCGGAAGTACGTTTTTTCCGCGCGCTACTCTCAGCTAGCTGTTTTACGCGCTATCCTAGCCCGTTGTTTTAAGTTGGTCACAAAATTTATATCATGGAGTACAAGGGGAACAAAACGAGCCCTATATCATGGAGTACAAGGGGAACAAAATGAGCCCTGGGGGGCTTTTAACCCGTTCCTACTACTACTTATCTGCACAAAAGTAAGTAAAGCACTTTTTTGAGTATTATTTTCATATTATTTTAATTTAAAGTGTTATAAAAATGTAAAAAAAAAAACTTTTATCGGGCCGGTTTGAACTCACGCCAAATGAGATCTCCGTTACTAGCATATAGCGCTAGCCCACTCGGCCACAAAGACTGACAACTATAATCGTTTGATTTCTGCCATTTGAATGCAACGTAGCAAGAAATGGATAACGCCAACCAATCAGAACTATGTTTTTCTTTCCTACTTCCGGGAGCATTACTCTTCTGAACTAGTCCTCATAAAAGGTGTAATCATTAACTAATCTGTGTCATTTACCCATAGTTTTAGGTTTCTGGTTATATAATAACCTCCCTTTAATTCGGGGCAGAACGCCATTGGTAATGAAATATATTAATCTCTCATCACCTCGATTTAATTTAAGCAAGCGGTCCACTGTAACTATACGTTCCGCAAAGTCTTTCAAGTTCTCTGCTGGCCTTGGGCGTATACATATATTCTTCAACCATAAATTGCATAGCACATTCCGGTAATAAATTATAAAAAATATAATCATGCGTGAGCACCCAGGTACGAAACTGACAAGGCAATTCCAGTAATACATTTTTAAGGATCTGATACTTTTCCTCTTAAGAAATACAGTAATGCCGCGAAAGGAAAGCAGTCTACATTATAAAACACATCTATTTGTTTAACTAATTCATATAATACTATAAGACTAGATCCATCACAACTTGGTAAATTATTAAAGAAAGATCGGACTATTAAAGCTGCAGAATCTGCTCTAGTTTTGAAAAATAATATTCCGAAGAAGAAGAAGAAGAAGAAGAAGAAGAAAAAAGGTTACATTGCTGATCTTGCTCATTCTAAGCAACTACCAAACTAGCAAAAGGTGAATGAACACTCCTTACAACAGGCACCGAGTTTGTATTGCTCACATGTAGTACGTTAACTATCTCCTGGACAGCAGACGACTGTGGGTGAGCTGTTTTATTTGCAAGACATCTATTGAGCAATGATTTTGCTTCTCCTTCAGATAACGTTTCCACGACCTGTCTTTGGGCATTTGGATTCATTGAAGATTTTTTTAAAGAAATATTGATTGGACCTTTCTTTGCTGTACATGATCTACATTTTCGTTTTCCTTAAAGGGTTTTAACTCATCCATAAAAAGGAGCTGTCACCACCAAAAGCAATAATGACTAAAAACATGAAAACCAATATATTGACTAACATGTGCTAAAAGTTGATTTGGATCCTTAACTTTTTATTTCCAATGAAGACTATAACTGACTTCAAGCTTTTCAAGGCAAACCATAAATTTTTTGACTTGTCCTCTTGATTTGTAACAGGGAAGGAGGGTAATGTTGCCATTACCGTCCCTTCTCAGAAAAATTAATTATTTCAAAATCAGGAAGAAAGTATTATGTTCCTTTCCCTCTATTCAAACAAATTGCCCCTCCGAAAGAGATTCCTAGGACGGTATGTGGTTCACAATGTCACTTAGCGCACGTAAAAATGAAGGTTCGTGGAAAGGAATGTTATGCTGAGGCCTAACAAGTAATAATATGTCTTCAAAGGGACATACTAACACTACTTGATAAGCGACTCAAAAGGAATTTCCATAACATTCAAATGTTTTATTTTTATAAAACAAAAAAGTGAAATAAAAATATGCAAAGTTGAATAGAACAAAATTGTAAAGTCTGATTTTCAAAAAAAAAAAATATTTTTAACCACTAAATTTAAATAAGTTCGATTCATGCAAAATCATAAATTACTGAAAACTTCATCACGCACATGTATGAAGTGAAATTCCAAGATGGCTCCTGCCTTACACAATTCATATTTAATGCGTACCATTTTCGAAATATAATCACATATATACTGCAATTCGAAAACAATATTTGAACTGATCGTTCAATTAGAGAATTCAGCAATTTTCAATCTACATTTTTATATACTCTTTTAGGATCTTGGTTTTTTATGTGTATTTTTTAGATTTGCAGTGAAGCAGTTATTGCATCGTCACTATTTATCCTAGGATCATGGTTCATACCTCATTCTCTTCAGAATAGAGAAGGCTTTCAAATGGTATCACTTACATGTCCATACTGTATACCAGAAGAGGGAAAAGTGAGTTCAAAAAATTAAATTTCGGGGGGAAATTTTTTACATTTTGGCCCCATCTGCAACGGCCCTGGGTAAAAGTAGAGATCTCAAAAAATCTGATAAATTTTACTCGGTAGACTGAATGTGTGAGCCGAATTTCAAGCTTCTATTTTGAGTAGTAAGGGCGGGAGGATTTTTTTATCAAGAATCCCCATAATGCCCCTCGATTACCGCAAAAGACCATGATCTCTGCTAAAAAAATCTGAGACATCCCTATTTACCCTAGGATTATAATCCGCCAATCATTCTCTTCAGAGTAGAACTGCCTTTCAGACGGTACCATTCACATGTCTCCATGATGGATCTAAGGCTGGAAAATCCTGAACAAAGGGATTTTTTGGTTAAAATATCCTTTTTTTTCAATTTTTGTCTCTCTTTGGCCCCTCCTACTTTAACGCAGAGGTATGAAAAATATCTGATAAATACTAGTCGGTGGACTGAATCTTTGTGCAAAATGTAAATCTTCTACGTGCAGATCTAAGCCCGCCAAAAATATACATACAATACTCCACATTGTGCTATACAGAAGGACATTTTGATAGAAATTCCGTTACTTCCCTAATGGGCCTAGGATCATTGTTTGCACATCATTATCATCAGAATAGAACTGCCTTTCAGGCAGTAACATTTATGTATCTCCATCATGTATCTGATGCTTAAAAATAATGACAAGGAGATTTTTTGGTAAACATCCCTTTTTTTAAACCTTTATGCCCCTCCGAACTCCCCTTTTGCTAAGGCAGAATTCTTAAAAAATGGTAAATACTAGTCAGCTGATTGAATGTTCGTGCAGAATTTGAATCATCTACGTGCAAAAATAAGCCCGCCAAAAATAATGAACTTAAGTTTAATAAAAGAAAATATATTGTTTAAAGTTACGACGTCATCACCTACTATGTCTCGACGCAGGAAGAGACCATACGTAACGTGTTCTTCAATGTCTCTGGACTTCAAAAGAATGGAAGAAAAAGCTCAAGTAGAGTTATAACGCAATGTACCATGAAACATCCGTATGGTACAAATTGTATCATAAGATCCCACAATATAGTCATTTATATCACTGGAATTTGAAAAGAATATTTGAACTGATGGTTCAATTGGACACTACAGCAATTTTCTATCTACATATTTATAGACATTAAGGTCTTTATAGGTAGAGTCAAATGATTGACCGGGTGTCTTTTCCCCTTCACCAAGTTTTATTACAAAATATAATATAATAAAAACAAGTGTCTCTAATTCAATGTCTCTTCCTCAATGACCAAGTGAAGGAATATTAAATGTTTTGCCGGGTGAGCCTTCCACTCATTGCAGTTTCCAGAACACATTGGCAGGTTGTAGGTTAGATTTGGATTATAAGTGTAATATGGGATGCCTAGTCGAGTGCGACATAGGGTAATGAAGAGGTGCTCCTAGTCCAGAGAGACATAGGAACGTAAAGGTTAAGCGATCAGTTGGTCGGCTGTTGCCGGGTCCGTTGGTGGTCCGGCTTTTATCTGTGCTCTTCGGGTCCTTCCGTGAGATCCGTCTCCGTTCGGCGTTCCTCGGAATTTTCCATGTCAGTTTCTTGTCTGCTATGCTGTTTTCAAACCATAGCACGTGTTTTTTTGACATGTTCTCTTGTCACGATGTGGGGATCCTTGCTCATCCCCACAATGCAAAAAATAATCTGGTTCATTATTTTGAGAGAAAGGACCTAAATGTCTTTAATGAAAAAGGTAACTGTACCACAACACTGACGCACTTGCAGATACTGTTTAGACACTATCAAACACTGTGAGCACTACAAAATACTGAAAAATCACTATAAGAACACTTGTTGCGAAATATACATATAATGATGATAACACTTTAAGTTCTGTCCAACTAAGCAGGATCAAAGCAGTTTAGCATTTCGCTCAAAGTTGGCAGAAGTGTGATCACTGTGATTAATAAATCTACAATTTTATTAAGGATCGGCCACATCCGGTATGGGTAGTTAATATCAGTGGAGTCTCTTTAGTTGTATTAATAGGCACCAGTGAATTGAGTCTTCCTAATGGTGAAGATATGTTTAGCCAATTGGTTAAGGTGTTTTTGTAACTGGACTTATGAAAGGCGAGGCACAAATTAATTATTATTAGAACGAATGAAAAAAGAAGAATCAGTTTTGAAATTTGGTAGCTTAAGAAAAGAAAAATAGAGAATGAGAATTTTCGGTCACTCTTTATAATGCAATCAAGAGCCTGATTTTATGAACATCGTGTACAAGAAGAAAAAGTTAAGTAATAAGCATCCATATATGTTCTTATTGAAGAAGCGATGCAAGAAGCAAGAAAGCGTTCTATTTCGACCTTGCGAGGATTAATGACTTTTGACACTAAAACGAAAGAAAAAAATGTTGATCTTGAATTTTGGGAAAAGAACGGAAATACTAATGTTGCGAAGTTGAATAATAGAATGGCATACACCTTATAATTGAAATAAAGAAGAGAGGATCTTTTTTTTTTTTTTGGTTCTAGGTCTGTTGCCGGTGAGTACGTGCAATTTTGTTAAATTCATCTTTCTGGATCGTTGCCTCTTTATCCTTATTTTTTTTATCCCTCGGTTTGGTCCACGTAGTGTGGCTTCAAACGGTCGATAACAGTTTCTTGAATTCTGTCCTTGAATTTAGATGGTAATTCTACTCTATACAAATTTGAATTAATCTTGTCCAAAACACGTGCCGGGTCGCCGTAGTGAACTGTGAAGTCTTTAAACCTATTTTCCTTGTGGGATAATATACCAAAACAAGGTACCCTGCATTTTAAGTTGTTTGTCTATGGCACTTATCGTAAAACTGCTTTTGTGTGTTGTACACCTGTTCCAGGTTACTTCGTACTTTCTTCCTGATGGTCGCTAGTTTATCTCTGTCAATTTGTATATGTTGCCTTGATTCAAGTATATATCCTGTCGGGATTCTAGGTTCGTAATCAAACAATAAGAAACTAGTTGAATATTTTCCCTCCTTCTAAGAAAGTATTTAATTTATGCCAAAGATAACGTGCGGTAACCATTTTTCCCAATCCATATGGTGTTCTTGTACGAAAAATTTTAGAAAATTCGGTTTGATTTTATTTGTCTGTTCTACTAATCCTATGGAAGCATGATTATAAGATTACTTATAGACGAAATCGTACTTCTGTGCTAAATTTTGTAAACGAGACGCTCTATGTACTGGATGTCGGTCCCAATACTTCGTTGTAAAATATCATAATTTAAGTATAATATGCTTCAAGAATATCTCTATATTTTCAATGTTTATGGCGTCTACTGTTTTTGCGATCACATATCGTGTAGCTAGTTCAGTGGCTACAAGTATGTACATATTTCTTCCTTCTCTGCTTTGGAAGGGCCCTAGCTTGTTATATACCCATGTTGTTGCTATTTCTCCCACCGGGTGATGAAATAGTTCGACTTGCTTCTTCTGTAGTTGTTTCTTTAAACGTTGGCAATCTTCACACGTGCATATTTTGTGGGCAAGATAGTTTTTGAGATACCGCATATAAAATTTCTAGATAGCCGTTTTGTACGATTTTGAAAACTCAAAATTTGGATTGGTCGCTTGGCGGTGGAAGGTTGTGAACGACAAGTTCGCTAACGACTTTGGTATACATAGAAGGTATAGTAAGCCATAATCAGGGTGATTTTGTTTTCTATATAAGTTGCCGTTTTTAAGACAAAAAATCTTGTTGATCTAACCGAGGAGATCTTGTCCAGTTCCTTCCCCTCTAAAACAGAAATGATGTCTTTGTAATTGTAACCTTTACGCTGTTCCCTTGCGATATTGAGTAAAAGCTCGTTATCTCTTGCTTTTACAATATTAACTTGAAGACTGTTTGATTTAAAAGCATTCACAATTTTCTTGTTCATTTTCTTCTCTTTCCTCGTCTTTCCTAATATCTTGGGTTTTTACGAGCCTTGTAATTATATCTCCTGTATGTTTGGATTCAGGCAAATACTATATATTAAAACCCTAATCAGCTAAGAATAGCTTATATCTTGTGTATTTTCAGACTTTGTCAGGCTGTGTGTGTAATCATCGTCGTTATAGACTTCGCGTCTACGTACAGGTTGAATTTTCTATTTTGTATAAATTAGCGAAATATGCGTACAACTCTTTTTTCAATATGCTATCTTTCTCTTCACTTTTCCTTAGCCTTCGAGAACAATGAGCAACAACCTTTTCAGTGTCGTTGTTTGGGTCATAGCTGCCCAGTATTTATGCTATTTGCATAGAACTACTATCGCAATAGACGCGAATTTCTACGGAGTCGTTAAAATGAGAGAGTGGTGGAGCGTTTAATATCTCTTCTTTCAATTGTTCAAAGAGAACATCGTGCTTCTCCGTTTATTTAAATTTAGATTTAGACTACACTAATTGCTGGAAGAGCTCAATTTTTATCGTAAAGTCTTGGATGTGTGCCCTAAGGTATAAGCATAAATCAATAAAGCTTTTGAGAATCCGCTTCGTAGTCTGTCTCTTAAAGTTTCGTATCTCCTTGGCTACCATTGGGGATATTTTAAATTATTCCCCTGTAACAGGGTGTCCTAATACATAAAGCCCCAGGTAGGCAATATGTCTTCTTTTGTTATGCCCGAAAATTGTGTTTCCTAAGCTTCTGAAATAATAATTCTAAATCCTGCAAGTGCTATGGAAAATTATATGAACTGGTGAAAAGGTCGTCAGCAAAACTTGTAATCCTATCTTGTAGTCCTTCCAAAATGTTCCCAGTAGGTAGGGACAAGCTTTGACTCGATGTACATTGGCCATAGTACACCTCAAAAATTCGTAGGATTATCTACTATGATTCAGCTCCAAAGTCATATATTTACGGCTCTTAGGATGCAACAGCATTTGGAAGTAAGAAGTCGAGAGATCAACAGTTGTTATGAAGATTTTTCCTTTATAAAGTTTAGAACGTCCTCTGTTGATTGAAATGGCACCGATGAATACTTGATATAACTGTTATATTTCTGCAGATTGAGAACTATCCAAAATTCCTTCGTATTAGGTTTCTTGACTACATGAAGTAGAGAAGAACATCTATTATTGTCAGTAAGCCTGATTATTTTAGCCTTGATAAGGTCTTGAATCTGTTTGTCTACCTGGGTTCAGATATGTAATGGAATAAATGGGGAACGGTCGTGGAATACGGCAGACTTAGAAAACCTAACGTTACGAACGTATCCACTAAAATAGCCGATGTCATCAGGGTATATGTAAAAACGTATCTATATTTAAATAGCAAGTCATAAACTGCCTGTGTTTGCTCCGCTCCGTATACGCTCTTCCGTTTCCACTTTTGTCTTAAACTGATATGCTTTTTGAAAAAATCTTGTTCTTCTACGACGTTAAAAGTGATTTCATGCCCTTGCTTAAGAGCCGCCACTGGCGTATTCCCTTTTATAATGACGCTGTTACCGTTGGGATTTCAAATAAAATTTTCACTTTGTTTGTTTCTATCTTCTGATCGAGGGCATTTAATTTATGGTTCTCGCGTAGTCCAGGAAGCAGTGATGCATACAAATATTCATTATCAGCTATTTTTTTCTTTCCTGCTACTTGTATATATGTATGCGAATGTGGAGGTAAAGTTATTTGTTTAGTCACGTATATACAAATCTGGTCTGTCTGTGATACTGAGTTGTAAAAGCTGACAATGTATTTTCTCTGTTTTCAGCTGGTTGCTGTTCTTGTTTAAGTCGATGGTAGAACGTTGGAGAAAGTCTATCCCTAAAATTATTGGCATAGTCTTATCAATTACTCTAAAGTAATGAGCGAATCTTGTTTGAGGTATTTTTAATTTTATCAATGCTATTGGGTTCAAATGAATATTATTGCCCGAAGTCCCTTTTATAATAATCTGAAATGGTTATACTTGTCCCAGAGGTATGGCATCAGATATCCAGAGGGACACCATACTTCCTGTGCCAAATATCGTATTCTGAGGGCCTGATTTAGTTTTAATTGTTAAATGCGAGCTGTTATTTTCGTCCTGTAATGCAACATTTTCGCTTCTTTCTGCAAATTGTTCTGTTTGTTCTTCTATTACAGGAATTTCGTAATTTTTGCCAGTTTCTCTTTGGTTTCCTCGCTCCGTGTGATGATGACTATCGGCCACCTTGTCAAGGGGCTGTCCTATACTTTTTTTACGCTTGTAGCAAACAGGTGCACCATGCCTCCGCTTCCGGCATATCGTGCACACCAAAATTTGATCTTCCTAAGCTTGCTGATTGTTCTTACAGTTGTTATTGTGTTCATCCTTCTGTTTCCTTGTTTCCTTGTTCCCTATTTTTTGGTTACTTATGTAATTCGTCTGTTCTGTCACCAGCGACAATTCGGCTATTTTATTGGCCAATGTATGGAGGTCACTTTGTTTAGGATTTTGCTCGAGGTGGAGAACAGCCTTAGACTCTTGACTTGAGGTGTGAAATTCCTGAGGGTTGGGTTGAGAGATTGCCATAGAATGATTAATTTGTTGTTGATATGTAGGTACATAGCTATCCGTCGGTTGTGTGACAGGTTGCGTTTGTACAGGATAGGTATGGTGATATAAGTGTGTCCAGGATATATTGTCTTTGGTTCGGAAGATAAGCAATAGGATATAGTCTGGTATAGTAGATTGGGTATATTATTCTGGCCGTATAACCTGTGTAATTTTTGCATGCTCTCTTTTCCGCAGAATGTAATTAGCGGCTTCCAATGTATTTAATTTTGTTTGTAGAACGTCTACCGTTGCGAATCTTTCTAATGCTACCTTATTAACGAAATCCCTCTGCAATCCCAAGGATAGGTGATCGATTTTTTCCTCTTGAGTCGCTTCTGTTAGTAACTGCCTTATTGCTCGAAGCTTGCGTAAAAAGTATGAGTCTATAGGCTTATCCATTCCCTGTTGAACCTCAAACAATTAATCTTCTGCTTTATACGATGGTGCCTTTGGTCTACTTAATGCTACCAATTTAAATTTTAAATCGTCATAGGTCATCGTACCAAATAGATTTTGGTTTTTAAGCTGTAACACGAGATCAAGTACCGTGCCCTGTAAATAATATATTGGTTGAATTTCCTTCTTCTTAGCCGGTGACCAAGACTGCATGGTTGATATATAGTCGAAGAGCATGAAAAACCAGTCCTGGTCCTCGTGCACGTGTCCAGCATACTTCGTTAAATGTGGCATGTTCAAGGACATATTAAACGTGCCCTCTGTCATATTTGTGTTATTTTCACCTGATCTGTATGTTCGTTTCACTGACCTAGTTTCCGCATAAATCGCAGGCAGGAAGGTAAGAAGAGAGGAAGGGACGTACGGATATTATGTCAAGTTTAGCTGAATTTTGATACTAAGTGCTTAGATAAAAAGTTAGTGCTTAGTAGGGTGCATGGAATTTCCACTATTTTTTAAATCAGCTTAACCTTAGTGATATTTTTTTCGCGAAATGCGCTCCATATAACATGTTAAAAATTGTAAGTCGATTGGCCAATATCTTTAGGTGCCACCAATGGCCGAACATGTTTAAATTTTGTTAAAAAGTAAATGCTATTTTTAAAAATGTAAAATATGTACTTTTATGAAATATGGTTATCCTATGTGGTTTTTGTTTCTGTAAAAAGTGTATATTTTACGTGAAAAAATTTCAGCTTGATGAGTCAAGTCATTCAGGTGCTACCAGTGGCTTAAAATATGAACAAATATGTCCGTACTTTTCCCATTTCTTAAAAGTAACGTTGCATTGTTTGTGATTCATCTCGATCGTTAATAGACAAGAAAGATTTTGTTTTACATCTGCAGCTCTTCGCTTATTTTCAAACATTAATGACGGAAATAACCCAGAACACACCACGATGAGGTAGCCACAGTTTGAGGTCCGCCCGCGCGCCCACCTGTATATACTAATGTTGCATATCTTAGTGCAAGGTCATATCTTTACTCTTGTACCTCAAATTGTTGTTGTATTAAATTCTGGTATATTTTTCCTTTATTGTAGTGTTGTTAGGACAAATCTATGTCGTGCTTCTTGCCCACATACCGCTTCTGTCACCAACTTCACCATTCTTTCTACAGCGCGAGTGTGACAGGGTAGGGATGTAATAGATTCATCAGGCGATGTAATAGACGAATTCTCGTACCGGTACGCGATCACCAGATTGGGTCGTTTGTCTTGCTTTTAGGACTCCAGCCGAGTTATCGTACTTTAACATCTTGGTCAGTCAAGATTGATAGAAGTACGTTCTCAGGATGGCCGTATCACTCATTTCTACTAATCACTGGATGAATTTTCCTGTATTTTCCTTCCATGTGGCGAGATGTATTGATAAGGTGCCACAAATGACGAGCTCCTTCTGCACACGATGGATTACGGATCACAGCAAACCAGAGTGACGCGTAGACCATCCTGATATACTGAACGATGGCTTAAAGTTCATTAGTGGGTTCTTTTGTTCTTACGTACAAACGTAAGACTCTATTTGCTGTAGTTAGCCATCTGCCTTGATGAATTTTATCAGGCTTCATGTGAGCTAAACCAACGGGACACTCTCCTGAAGAAACCGCTTGGAAAATATTCTTCAAATATTGTTGATTCCTGCTGAACGCATCCCCAGTGAAGTTGAGGTCCCAGTCTACTGGGACGGGCTGAAAATTCTGGAGTGGCAACTCTTCGCAGGTTGGAAGTCCTGATCCTATTGGTTCTCTAAATGTATTTGGTCCAGTAGACTTGCCGTCTATAAATTCAATCAAATGTCGAAATGGGAGCTCATTCGTGTGTATCATACAGACGATTCTCTGAAGGGGTTCGTTCACGGAGACTTCAATATATGTCATCGCACCATTCTTCCGACCAGTGTTGATAGCAGTACCGTCGCAACCCAAAAAAAAATCGGACAGGGGGATATTTTGATTAACAAAGAACTTTGTGATGGCAGCCCGTATGCTCTATCCTCTTCCAGATGAAGGAGAGACGTGGCCAAGATAGTTCGAACCTGGCTCCTGTAGCAGTACGTAGTGATCTTTTTTCATTGTTCGGTGATTCATATCGTCTTTAATCTCAAGGGTGAGAGTCTGATTCTTTCTTCCGTCGAAGTATAACGCGTTTACTTTCGTCGATTCAAGCGATGCACTCGCGTCTTCAACAATGGCGTTTCCTAAGGATTTCTTCTCTCTCCGAATCTTGGTTTTGTCGATCACCTTCTGCTTATGAACTGTGGTAACCAGTCCGATATCTACCAAAAGCGACGAAGTGATAATTGCGGTCTTGCGGTCTGATATATTACATCTATATGCTGCATTAGAGAATGTCGGTAATCTATCATTTGTTTAGAAGGGGTAGTCTTCTTTCTTTTAAGCGCAGGAAGAAATTCGACAGTGGAAACTGACTCTTCTCACGATTCATTTTGTAAAGGGACACTATCGTTTTATCTTCTGGAACTACTTTATTTTATTGAGCTTTGGTTGATTCTTCTGACCTCGATTTTTTCGCAATAAATGTTTGACACGTTTCTGTGTCTCCTTTCTATAAATTCCTGCCATAACCCATCTGTCGGGTGGTTCTCTGGTCAATTAAAAATTAAATCTTCAATTTAGGTACTTTCTTCTCTCTCGCAGAAGGCAAGCAATTCCAAGAAGCAATTCCAAGAAGCGGTATGAAACAAAGTTTTGCTGGCAAACTCCTGGAATTCTGCAGCTTTTGAAGCAAAAAAAAGCAAAAGGGTTTCTCCTTGACTTTTGCAACTGACGGACCTTTTTTGATCAATGCTATAACCCGTTGCTCGCTTAAAATAGCTGCACCGTTGATTGACGCATTTTCCCAAATTTGAAATACTTTCCTTGCCACTGAATGAGCTAGCACCTTAGCAGTGGGATCCTTCTGAAATGCTGATTCCCATTTCTTGTTCTCTCTTTCTCACAAGAATTGCTTAAGAACACCAGCAATTGTTCGAAGCTGATTAAAAGTGAATTCGATAAAGGATCCAAAGACATAATGGACAAAGTTCCTTACATTCAAACGTGACTTCTTCTTAGGTGACATCTTTACGGACACTTGATAGTTTATTCACCGAAACCAATTTTGAACTGTTAGACACTTTTGTCAACGCAAGACCTCAACAAACTTGCCGCACCATTGGATTGACGAACGGACACATTCAATGACAGCCGACAAGCACAAGCAGGACGCAATCCTTCAAGAACGCACACAAATGCACACGTATTTTCACTTAAACGCAATCAGCAACATAAACAATTTCCACACCAAACACCAGTTTTTTGTCTAGAAAGCAACGCAAAATTACTCCTAATCTCATCTTCAGACACACTAACAAGGACTCACATTTTTCTTTTCTTTCGATGCTACTCCACTTTTAGTTTTACGACAAACTAGCTTTTGGGCGACTTCATTCTATACAGTGCAGGTGTATTATCGAAAGGAGTGTTTCTACAAAAATAATTACTTGTTATTTTTTTCGCTCTACGAACACAAGCTGGACAACTACCGGTATGTCTCTTATTTAATGACACTCAATCTACTGTAAAGTCTGATTCTTTTACCTTGATTGCCGCATTTTTTTTTACCTAATTAGCTGTTCATAAGAGACGAAAACTCGATTTTTTCTTACAAAACACTAAATAAAATATATTTTTCGGGGGTTTTGTCCAAATTTTAAGAAGCCGGTAGCACCTGAAGGATTTGACCGATCAAGCTGAATTTTTTCCACGTAAAGTATGTATATTTCGGCCGATAATAACTATTAAGGATAAGGTGTTTTCGTAAAAGTAAATATGTATAATTTGTTTTTTTAAAAAATGTATTTCTTAACAAATTTTTGAAACTTTAGGCCATTAGTGGCACCTAAAGAAATTAATTAATCGGCCTGCGATTTTGTATATGACATATCACTGGCGGTAAGCTGATTTCAAAAAAAGTGGAAATTCGATGTACCCTAGCCCTTTACGGATCATATGGTACAAATTTGTACCATACGGGTGTTTCATGGTACATTGCGTTCTAACTCTCCTATTTGAGTTTTGGGTCCTTTTTTGTTTTGTTTTGTTTTTCAAGCCTAGAGGCATTGTAGAAGACCTTACGTATGGTTTCACACCTTCCTGCGTCGAGACATAGGAGGTGATGACGTCATAATTCTAAAATATATATTTTCATTTATTAAGCCTATGTTCATTATTTTTTGGCGGGCTTATATTTGCACGTAGAAGGATGAAATTTTGCACAAACATTCAGTATTACCACTAGTCCTAATACACCCTACATATAGTTCAACCCTCATTATCACTAATAGAATAAATATTACCCCTCCAAAGCCCCTGCCTGTCAAGTAAAATCTTAAACGTACAGAATAACATATTGTTAGGCCCGTAGAAAAAAATAATAAGAAAAAACTAACTACATTAATTAAAGATAAAGAAGAAACCTCCAAAAGTAAGTCCTTAGAATAAAACCCTGCTAAAAATGGTATTCCACATAATGCTAGGTCAGCTACATTCAAGCAAGATACAGTAACCGGTATTTGACCTACAAGTGTCCCTATTACACGAATATCTTGTGTATCTCACACGCCATGAATAATTGCCCCTGCACAGAAAAAAGTAATGCCTTAAATAAGACATGCGTTAGTAGATGGAAAAAAGCTAATACAGTATACTCTATAGATAGAATCATTATTATAAGACCAAGCTGACTTAGTGTAGACAATGCAAGAATCTCCTTTAAATCATATTCATAATTAGTGCCAATCAAAGCTATAAATATGGTTAGGCCCGACAATATAAGTAACTCATCTCCTGCGTATACATTTAATGAAACATCTCTAAAGCGAATCAACAAATAGAACCCCGCTGTTACAAGAGTAGAAGAATGAACCAATGCAGATACTGGTGTTGGTGCAGCCATCGTCGCCGGCAATCATGCGGAAAAAGAAATTTGTTCAGTTTTTGTTATTGCTGCCAAAATAACTAAACTAGAAATAATTACTATTTCATTGTTACTTCAAACTCTATGTAAGTAGAAGACGTAATTTCAGCTACCGTAATTCAATATTCAAGCAATAGCTAACAAAATTGCTACATCTCCAATTCGATTAGAAAGGGTCGTTAATATACCAGCGTTATAAGATCGAACATTTTCATAATAAATAAATAAACAATATGATTCTAATCCTAGCCCATCCCATCCAAGGAAAATTCTAATTAAATTAGGAGAAATAATTAGTAAAACTATTGAAAGAACAAACATTAACAGAAGTATAATAAATCAATTAAGGTATCGCTCAGAACCTATATATTGTTCACTATAATAAATCACTACTCTAGAAATATAAAGGACAAATCTTATAAATATGAATGATATTCAGTCAAATAAAAGAGTCATAATAATTTTTTTCTATTAAAAGAAATAACACAAAAGAAATAAATTCAAGCCTTAACAAAACCATCAACAAGTGTTTACGTTGGATAACAAAGCAAGTCATACCTAAAATAACTAAGAAAAAAAACAGGAATACAAAACAAATAATATTTTCGTATACTTTTATAGTTTAATCAAAACGTTAGTCTTGTAAACCATTAATGGATCATATTCTAAAGGCACGAAGAGAAAGTACAAACTTATCTTTAGTCCCCAAAACTAATACTTTAATAAACTACCTCTTGAAATTAAAATAACCTGAATGCTACTTATGATCTTACCACTTTTAAGGTTCATTTTAATTCAAATATCCCACCCCCTATTAATAGGGCTAATACTTATTGTCAACACTATCACTACTTTTCTAACTCTTTCAACCATAAGAGAATCTCCATGATTCTCTTACATTCTTTTCCTAGTTTTTCTAGGGGGAATATTAGTACTATTTATTTACGTAACAAGCCTAGCATCAAATGAAATATTCACCTTAACCCCTAACCTCTTCTTATAAACTTTTCTTATTCCCTTCTTCTTAGTCCTGATTATAATCATTGACCCCCTCATTCTAACAAACATAATTTCAATGCCAGCCCCCTACGTTTGTGTAACTAATTACTTAGAAAGTCCTGGTATAACATTTTACATATCACCAATCTTAATAAACACTATTATACTAGCTACATACTTATTTATCACATTAATCGCAGTAGTGAAAATTACTTCTCTATATCAAGGGCCCCTTCGACCTTCTAAAACATATGTCGACAACAAATTTTGCTCAAACACTTGTATTTAGTAGATTTTTTCAGATTTCTGAGTTAAAACAGGGTAGATCCAGAGGAGCAAAGGGCTGAAAAAAGGGATATTTTTACCCAAAAATCCCTTTCCTCGGAATTTTGCCGCCTTAGATACACGATTGAGACATGTGAATGGTACCGCCTGAAAGGCAGTTCTATTTTGAAGAGAATGATGGGCGAAACATGACCCTAGGGTACTTAGGAATGTCTCAGGATATTTTTTACCTGAGATCATAGTGTTTTGCGGTAATTTGGGGCATTGTGGGAATTCTTGATAAAATTTCTCCCGCCCTTAGTGCTCAAGATAGAAACTTGAAATTTGGCACACACATTCAGTATACCAAGTACTTTTCAGATATTTTTAGATGTCTACGTTCACACAGAGCCGCTCCAGGGGGCCCAAAGTTTGAAAAAAATTCCCTCCGAAATTTTCCCTTTGACATCATTTTTCCCGCTCCTGGTATATGGTATGAGCATGCATTTGGTAACATGGTACAATTTGAAAGCCAGCTCCATTCTGAAGAGAATGAGGTATGAACCATGATCCTAGGATAAATAGTGACGATGCAGTAGCTGCTTGACTGAAAGTTTAAAAAATACCCCAAAAACCCATGATCCCGAAAGGACTAGTGCTTAGTGCTTAGATAAAAAGTCAAGAAAAAGAATGTCCCGTACAAAACTCGGGTCTTTACACCTCGCAATGTCTTTATAGATAGAGTCAAATGATGGACCGGGTGACTTTCCCCTTCACCAAGTTATATTTAAAAATATAATTAACACAAGTGTTTCTAATTCAATATCTCTTTCTCAATGACCGAGTAAATGAATATTAAATGTTTTGCCGGGTGAGCCTTCCACTCATGGCAGTTTCCAGAACATTTTGGCAGGTTGTAGGTTAGATTTGGATTATAAATTTAAGATGAGATCCCTAGTCCAGTGCGACATAGGATAATGAAGAGGTGCTCATAGTCCACAGAGACATAGGCAGGTAACGGTTAAGCGATCAGTTGGTCGACTGATGCCGGGTCCGTTGGTGGTCCGGCTTTCATCCACCCTCTTCGGGTCCTTCCGTGAGGTCCGTCTTCTTTTGGCGTTCCTCGGAGTTTTTCGTGTCGGCTTCTCGTCTCGTGTCGGCTGTTTTCAAACCATTTAAAAATTTTGAGTTGGACCCCGTGTGGGACCCTCCGATGGACCATGGGGCAACTTTGGTTCCCTCAGTACGTGGTACTTTTGAAATGATGGCATACGTGTTTTTCAGTTTTAATAAAAGTTGAGCCATTGCAGATTCTAGGAGTGGCGAAAGAATTTTCAATACAAACTACATTAACATTTTCAATTGCCGCCATTTTGTACATGTTTACTATAGAGCATCGAAACTTGCTATATCGCCTTCTTTTGAAAATAGTTTTTCAAACAATATACTACTTGACACCCTTGCCATATAAAAATTTTGTGTTGTACCCATTCTGAGACCCTCCGAGGAACATAGGGGCAACTTTGTTACCCTCAGGATCTGGTACTTTTGAAATGATGAAATGTGTGTTTTCTCGTTTTGACATATATTTCACAGTTTCAGACTTTTAGGGGGCAAAGGACTTTATGGACACCGTATATATATAGGGTGGACCATTCTAATTGTTCAATGGAAATATGTCGAAAACAGTTCAACACAAATGAACCAAAAAACAAACTCAAAAAGGAAATTCCATTGCCACATCGAACGGTGTTGTCACGGTGTGCCCCTGGGCCGCCCTTCAGCGAGAACCAGGGTCCAACTTTAAAATTTTAAATGGAAACATGGGGTAATTGATAACTTGTTCGATAAATCTGTAAAAGCTAAAAAGCGTAGTGCCAAAAGAGTTTTGATATCGGTCACCGTATTCAAAATGACCGCCAAGACATGGTGCGTGTATCAGATAAAGCGTCCATTATCACTAACCAAACAAAACCTCAAATAGGAAAGACCATGGATCACATCGAATGGTATTAGTGCGGTGTCCTCCAAGGCCGTCATTCATTGGAGCCACGACCCAACTTTAAATTTTAAGTGGAGAAATGGGACTAGAGATACCTCGTTCGATAATCTTTAAAAACTAGAAAGAGCTGCGGTAAAAAATTTAAATATCGGTCACAGCATTCAATATGGCCGCCAAGACATGGGTCCTCTATCGGTTAAAGAGACAATCATTGTTCCAATCCACAAGAAAGGCGAAGAAACTGACTGTAATAATTATCGATTCATTTCTCTTCAGTCAACATCCTATAAAATTGTTTCAAACATTCTATTAGCAAAATTGACTCCATACGCAAAATAAATTATTGGAGATTATCAGTGGAGATTTAGACGAAATCGACCAACTATCGACCAAATATTTGCCATTCGCCAAATTCTTGAAAAGAAGTGGGAATACAATACACCAGTACATCAACTATTTATTGACTTTAGAAAAGCTTACGACTCGGTTAGGAGAGAAATATTGTACAATGTTTTTACAGAATTTGATATACCGAAAAAGCTAATTAGATTAATTAAGGCACGTTTAAATGAATCCCAAAGTAAAGTCCAGGTAGGGAATTTTTTGTCCAAGAGCTTTGACATCGAGAATGGCCTGAAACAAGGAGATGCTTTGTCGCCATTATTATTCAACTTTGTCCTGGAATGCGCTATAAGGAAAATATATATATAAAAAAAAAAACAAGGCCTAGAGTTGAACGGGCTATGTAGTACGCTAATAATGTAAATTTAATTCGGGATGATAGGAGAATAATAAAAAGAAATGTAGAGGTCTTATTAAACGCTTGCAGGGACATGGGTTTAGAAGTAAATGCAGAGAAAACTAAATACATGAAAGTGCGTCGGGATCGTAATACGGCAAATTATGAACGTGTTAGAATATTGAATAATACTTTTTGATAAAGTGGATAATTTCAAATATCTAGAATCAATATTAACAAACGAAAATCGTATTCAAGAAGAAATTAAATGTCTACTAAAAACAGAAAATTCATGTTATTATTCACTTCAAAATCCCTTGTCGTCGCTAATTCTGTCGAGGAATTTGAAGCTTAAAATATATAAAACGATAATTATGCCTGGTGTTTTGTATGATTTCGAAACATGATCGCTTACTTTGAGGGAAGAACATAGACCGAAAGTATTTGAGAACAAGATCCTGACACGAATATTCGGATCCAAGAGGAACCGGAATAGGTAACGGCGGAAACTTCATGACGAAGAACTACATAATTTATAAGGATTACCAAACATTGTTATGGTAATCAAGTCTAGGAGGCTCAAGTGGGTAGGTCATGTAGCTAGGGTAGAACAAAGGAGGAACGCTTTTAAAAGAACGAAGCATGAGTGCATGCCTAGACTGCTACTACAAATAGATGAAATGTGCATTTACTGAAAAGATCGGTTCTACTGACATTGGGTAGTCTATATACTCTTCATATGCTATGGCCTACGGTAGAGGAGGATGTAAGATTTCACATCAGGTTACGTCACGCACAGTCGCACTCTTTGATTTTCATTAAAAATGGAAAAGCCAAGAGAAACCATTTTCATCTAACTTTTTTTTTTTGTGGACACAAATCATTACAATTATCTGCAAAAAGCACATTTCAAATCGGATTATTGGGAGAGCCTCCACTTCCAATGTTGGGGGAAATGTCCTCCCATTTCCGCGGAATTTGGTACGTGCCTACAGCTGAGACAACTTTCCAGCATGAGGAGAAAGGCATATCCTCGACTGGCATTTATTGCAATTTGTGTCCAAATAGCGGAAGTGGAATTAATACATATTGATGAGACTACTAAACGTACTGCAGCACGAAGTTCAGATTGAAATAATACAGAATACGATTATTTTTAAAAGATGGAAAACCAAGAGAAATCAATTTCATCTTACATTCCTTTGTTACAGTCGGACACAAACCATGACACTTATCTCAAAACGCAATTTTCCGGTCAGATTATTGTGGGGCAGTTCGCCCTGGGCCCCAGTATTTGTGCCAGAGGTTGCAGCAATAATTTTCTAGGAATTAGATTTCCTCTTTTGCATTAAGTCACTTTTATTTTAATCATCTTTTTCTCAGCTGCATTATTCTGGAGCCGTGATATAATAAATATCCTCTATAATTTCCTATATGAGTTTTATTCTGTTCTTTTATCTCAATATTTTTCATTAGTGCTACTGGATGTTTTATCTGATACAGGGACTATGTCTTGGCGGCCAATTTTAAAACGGTGATCCATATGAAAAAAATTTTGCCACAATGCTGTTAAGTGTTTAAAAAATATCACTCGACCCACGTTTCAATTTAAAATTTCAAAGTTGGGCCCTGGGACTCCATGAAAAGTGGTCTTGGGTCACCAAATTATCATCATTCGACCTACTCCATACCATTTTCCTGTTTCACTTTTTATTCTGTTCATTTATTTCCAACCGTTTTGTCACTAATAGTACTGGACGTTTTATTTGATATAGTCACCATGTCTTGTCCGCAATTTGGAATACGGTGTCCGGTATTATTTTTTTTTTACCCCAACTTTTGTAGATGATAAAGATCTATCGAACGATTAGTCACTCGCTCCATGTTTGTGCCCTGGGCTCTCATGGAGGGTGACTCTAGGGGGTACCACGATAAAACCATTTGATGTGCCCCATGGTATTTCCTATTTAAGATTTTGTTCGGTTTATTTGTGTTGAAATGTTTTAGAGATATTTTCGTGGAAAAATTAAAATGGGATACCGTGTATATGCACTACCGCTCATGGGAGTTCTGGACACATACTTTATAAGTAAGAAACAAGTCCTAAAGCTACTCTGACTATGGTATAACCTTATTGCTTGGCAGTAATGTTAATAAATGTTACATGTGATATCTTGGCCACACCAATACAATATTTTATGCCAAAACAACAAGTTTGTTTCAGTTTTGCAAGTAAAGAGGAGAAAAGTCAAGGAAGCATAAGTGGTTTCAAATGAATAGAGCAGAGCTTCATGGACAATCATTGGTGTGAAATATGTAGACAGGAATTACGATCGCTCTGGTAAGATAGAATAAACTGGATGGAACGATGTTGCTTCCGTCAAGGGCAAAATTAGTTACTAGTAGAATTGGGTGAGTGAAGATCGTCGTAGTGATCAGAAGCAAGTGCATAATTTCAAGACGATGCCCATCGTAAAGTATGTGAATTTTGAGAAAAGGGCAGTGATGTTTACCCTTCATAAAGAAACACATTCAGTGCGAGAAATTTCCAAAAAGTTAAGGTGGCTAAATCTACAATTAATGATCCAATAAAGCGATACGCCATTTTCGGGACTCATCAAGATCGTTATCGTCCATGGTCTTAGCTAGTGACAACAGAGACTGAGGATATGTGAATACGGTTAGCGTAACAGGAGGTTAACAGACCGGAAATAACGACAGAGGTGAAAATAATACATTGGAAACACACATGATTAATGCAAATCTGACTAGCAAAGGGCGAACTTAAGTAAAGGAGCTACCGATCGATGCATGTGTGGTAAATTACAGCCATCTTGGATCCAGGTTATTTTGTCTTCAAATCGGAAGCTAGGCATGTTACATATCAATTAACACTTCTTTTCAAGGGGAATGCAGTCCTGCAAGCAGAAATGGATTATCAGGTCCCGTTCCAAAGTTATGACGCCCCGAAGTCCCACCTACAAGATGTGCTCTACCTGTTGCCCGTCCATTGCAGCATACAACCTGACTCTCTTAATCCAGTCCACCTGAACCCGTACCAACACGCTGGGGTGATGCTGTATCTTGAATCGTCCCTGTAGGCGTGCAAGATTCCAAATCTTCCCCTGATACACCAGATGTTTTAAATGTCACCATAAAAAAATCCAAGGGAGTGAGGTCCGGCGATCGGTTTGACAACTCCACAGGGCCTCGGCGACCGATCCAACGACCAGAAAAATGAAAATCCAAGCATTCCCACACAGGCAGCGCATAGTGCGGTAGGTCACCGTCTTGCTGAAAATAATGCGGGAACGTGGCATGAGGACGAAGAACGAACGGAAACACCAACTTCTGAAGACATCCAGATATCGGACACCATTTAGGGTACCTGCGATGAATAATGGTCCTATGATCCACGTGTTCCATATGCTACACCACACCATGATATGAACATGGGTAACCCTCTCTCAGGGTTTGATCGCATGTTGAAACTGCAACAACAAGGAATCTAATTTATATGTCCGTAGAGCCATGCGTAAGCCGTTGCTTAAGCGTGGTAATAAACTGAAAAGACTTCAGTGTTCATACGCACGCAAAACTAGACAATCAAAGAGTGGAAAGGTGTGTTGTGGACTGACGAGACCAAGTTTGAAGTGTTTGGAGAAAGGCGACGATGATTTGAGCGCAGATCCGCAGACGATAACATACTACCAGAATGCATAATGCCGACACTAAAACATAGTGGACGGTCTATGTTAGCGTTGTATGTTTTTCATTTGGTGGGGTCGGCGGGTTAATAAAATCTATTGCAAAACAGTCAAATGCAACAGTTAGCGTATCCGCTCAATTGTCAATTAATAACACCGAGAAGGGACCTCTGAGGCCCAGACCGTTCTGATTACTTGCTAATAAAAAAAACACACTATCAATTAAGCAAGTACGTTTTAAGACGAATGGGTTCAAGTTTGACAATATATTTTTTTTACATTTTTTCGAATTAAAAATGTTACAAAATGTTAAAATAAAATTATAGGTCTCTCAGTATCTTGATGTTCGTAGGGCTAATAGTTGGTTCAAAATAATAGTAACTTAAATTCACAAAAACTACTGACAATTCTAAAACAATGGAATTCGTAATGTGTTCATGTTTGCTTAGGACGCAGCATATCGTTGCACAATGAGTTTATATACATGATCTCTACATAATGGACTTAAGAATGTATTAGGATTTGAAATAACATTAGGCGTTGGTGTGAGTTGCTATTCATAAATTTTGGAGAATTACGTGCAAATTTACCGAAAGTTTTGAAAGAGAATTTTCTAAACAAATTATCTCTAAGGGAAAAGCAGTTCCATATACCTAAGTGGTACTGGATTGCCTAGAGTATAATATACTTTAACGTTTCATTGTATTATTTGTTATAGTTATATTTAAAACAAGTTATTTGTATTAAAAATAGTATATCCAAATAAATACATTTAAAGAAGTACTTAGAAAACTCCTGTTTGTTTTTTGATTACTTTTGGCTTAATGTACATACTTTTTTCCTCTTAGAATGAATCACAATTTTGAAAGATAGTATAAAATATTTTGCGAATCGTTAAGCATGAATGACATAAAAATACATGAACTTTTTCCTTGAAACGTGAAAAACATCAGAGACCATCTAAATACTTTCAGAGAAGTATATCAAAACATACGACATGCGTTAGGCTGTCTGTTACATTTCATTACAATACAACTAGTATATTGATGAATTACAGATCATTTCAAAAAGTATTTCCATTATTTGAAAAATAAACAAACATATAAGTAAGGTAAATATCAATGTTACATTGAAATAAACTGCTCGCATAATTATCTATAGTTCCTGGTTAACGTCATTGTCTTCATAAAGGTGGTTTTCTAAATATATCATATCCATGTATCACAATCCATAACTTCTGGAAAATTCTTCTTTATTTTTATCTTAAATTTAAGCACTCCTTACTGCGCGTCATGTTCATATACCTCCCAAGAAAAGCACATGTGAATGCACTAAATGTATTAATCTGTATATTTGAACACGTTGATTCACTTACGCTGACTACTTTTGAAGATAAACTTATTTTTGGAACTAAGATTTACAGATTTTCTAAATAGTATCTACGAAAATATATTTGGGGAGAGGGGAGTGACGTTAGTAATCATTGTCTGTAAATTTTCATGTATGAATGGTGGCATGGTTGATTATAAATAAAATAGGTAGAAAGAGAACAGTTACAGAATAAAGATACATTATTAAACATCATAAAGTACTTTGATTATTTTTAGGATATATTGATTTACAAGCTTGTTAAAAAAGAAATCATTCTGTCCACTATCCAAGTATATTTTAGTAACATTCTTTTCTTTTCCTGAGTATTAGGGTTCCTGGGACACAAATGAGTAAATGGCACGTGAATTAAAATTGGAAGAGAACAAATTACTAAAGCGATTTCCTTGGGAAGTTTTCCATTGTAGAATGAAAAACTGAATCTCTCTATAGACGTGAATGTATATCGTCTTCAACTTTGCGAGATATTTATCACGAAACAAACCATCTACATATTCCATCTGTGGAATAGGTTGATTTTGGGCATACTGTGTCAAAAAAGACTGAATAACGTATAAAAAGAAAATATTGTTCATAAAAAGATATTTAATTTAGTGAAATATTACCATTAATCAAGATAATTGAAATTTTATCTGAAATTATACAATATTATTGAAATATTTCTATATTCCCCTAGAATTAATTAAAGATGGTGACGTAGCTACGGAGGCAGGATGGGGAGCAACAGATTCCAGGAATAGAGCTGTAGGATCACAAGTTCTCTTAGAAACACAATTACAAATTATAGGATTGGAGAGTTGTAGAGAAGATACAGGTTACTTGCCGAAACAACTCACTGACAATATGTTCTGTGCAGGATTCATAGAAGGTGATAAGCAAGATACATGTCAAGTAAGTTTCGTATTAAAGAATTAGAAATATATAATTTTAAGAAAATGCCAAAATTTACAAGATTTACAAGGGACATCACCCAATTGTCCGGCTCCAATTCCAATGAAATTTCTTTTCCTGATAGCGGACATATATGCATTATTTGTGATGACTGAAATTTTTGCCATGGAGCATATTTTTTTTTTTTTTTTTTAAATTAATTTTTAAGAGTTGTGATGTAGTTATTAGAGACAGCTACAAAAGTACCTTACTACCCTTTGTAAACGGGGTTTTAATGAAAGAATAAACATATATATACATAAGGCCTCAAGAGAAGTGGTATGGTAAGTATTACCTTGACGGCAGCCATCTTGAAATCCGCCATTTTTGAATTAAAGTCAAGTTTGTAAGATGAGAATAGGTACTATGATACATAATTTCGGGTTAGAATTGAATCAGAAAGGACAATGGTGAAGCTAGTTTTAAGATACGCCCATTTGGGCTAAAGTTAGAGACATATTAATTCCTTATACTTACATGCGTAAGTCTCTTACCTCCGCTTACAACCCGCGTATTAATGATAATAAAAGCATGAGAGCTTCGGTAATGTATATTATGCCTAGAGGCAAGTGGTACGGTAGGGTAACCTTGACGGCAGCCATCTTAAAATCCGCCATTTTGAATTAAAGTGATGTTTTTAAAAGTTGAAAGCATATCATGTGACACGTCATTTTAATAGCCAATTTTCCTAAAAAGCCAGTGGTATGCTTCTTTTTGTTCTATGGCTAACCAGTATGAATTTAGGACTCTTTCTAAAATGCACCAAACGTCCATTAATCGATCTTTCAAATTGGCAACACTCCTAATTCTCACCGCATGTTTTAAGATTTCAATTGGCACCTTGCAATTGTTGCCACGGATTATGTTTACAAAATTTATTACATTTTTTAAGAGTAGGGATTTGTCAGTTCATGAATAGTGTTGGGATAAGAGTCCAGCAATCTTTCTGAATTTTGAAGATTTGCAATGTAATTATTTATTTCGTTTAGCTGCCTTTCAAAACCTCGTTCACTGACATGAATCAAAGCACAACGGTAGAACTGCAACTTGCATTCAGGTAATATCGAAGACCTAGCTTGTAATGGATAGTAGATCAGACGAGAAATCAATGAAAATTCATTTCAGAAAGGAAAACGAAATGTGATTGTTGAGTAAATCAATGGTATCTTGTTCTGTTTTTTATTTATTTCTTTATTATTTATTTATTTATTTATTTGTTTATTTATTTTCTATGGCAATCTTTTAGCTAGTCAGACACAAATGTCATTCGTTTTGTACCGATTTTTATCAAAGGTTCATATTTGTAAGGTTTATAATGACTTTCGATCAGGAACTCGATTAACTTACACCTCTTTATAAACAAGTTACCTGTTTTTATATTATGCTCATTGTACAAACATCGTGTTGGGAACTGTCATATTATGCCTCTTTGATATTTTGTATCATTCCTGCCGTCCCTATGAAGTTGTATTTATTAAAAATATTTTATTGTTTGTTATTTCGCAACATGTGGGCTACATTTCCTGATATTTTTTCTCTTCATATACCAACAATTTGTTATAATCTCATTTGTATTTCTTTATATCACATAGACCCATAGGCTTATCATGTATTCTGATTTGAAATAAATCATTCTTCGAAATTCAGAAAGATTGTTGGATGCTCATCCCAACACCATTCATGAACTGACAAATCCCAACTGTTCAAAAATGTAATAAATTTAGAAAACATAATCAATGGCAACAATTCCAAAGTGCTAGTTGGAATCTTAAAACATACGGCGAAAATTAGGAGTATTGCCAATTTGAAAGATCGAATAATGGGCGTTTGGTGAATTGACTTTAGAAAGAGTCCTAAATTCGTACTGCTTAACTATAGAACAAAAATAAGCATACCATTATTCTTTTTTTGTCAAAATTGTCAATTAAAATGACGTGTCACATGCTATGGTTTTCATTTTTCAAAACTTCACACTAATTGAAAATGGTGGATTTCAAGATGGCTGCCGTCAAAGTTACCCCCTACTGTACTATTTGCCTCTAGACATAATGTGTATTACCACGGCTTTTATCCACTTATTGTCATTAATACGCGGATTAGAAGCACATGTAAGTATAAGGAATTAATATGCCAGTAACGTTTCCCCAAATGGGCGTATCTTAAAACTAACTTCACCATTGTCTTTCTGATCAGATTCTAGCTCGAAACTATTTATCGTATTACCTTATTCCCATTAAAAAAAAAACTTGACCTTAATTCAAATTGGCGGATTTCAAGATGCTTGCCGTCATGGTAATACCTACCATACCAGTTCCCCTTAGGCCTTATATGTATCTACATGATTAATCTTCCACTACAACTCCGTTTAAAAAGGATATTAAGGGACTTCTGTAGTAATCTCTAATAACCCCATCACAACTCTTAAAAATTATTAAACAAATACAAAACATGCATCATGGCAAACATTTCTGTCATCACAAATAATGTATTTATATCCTCTATCAGCAAAAAGAAATTTCATTGAAACCGGAGACGGAAAATTGGGTGATGTCCTTTGTTACAAGAATATTATATACAATCCTTTTAGAATTTATGTTACACATACTTGAAATTGGTTCTATAAAAAATAATATTAACCTTTATTACATAATATAGTTTCATTTTTAGCTAATAATACATATACGAAAGTTTATAAGTAAACCATTGTTCTGCGATTCGTTAAAAAGAAAATAATTACAAATAAAGACGGAGGTTAAAATTGTGCTTCTAGAGATACATTTTCTTTATTTTCTAGAAATTAACATAAAACTAAAACCAAAACTTAACGGAGAGACATGAATTTTATTAAATTTATAAAATAGTTGTATAAATTATAAAATAATTTATAAAATTTATAAAATAAACTTTCACTGTTGATTATTTACACGAATGTGATTTAGAAATGTGACTGTCTCATACAACTGTGTATGACTGATGCCAGTATGTATGTCAACAAAGTGCGCACTAAATTAGCTTGAGGAGTTAGACAAAAATATATTCGTATCTGCTAGCACAAGTAAGCACAAATCAAAGACTGAATAAGTAATCGTTCTTTTCTTTTATATTGGCTCTTGATCCACAGTTTAACCAAGATCTTTATTTGATCTCTTATTGAATCAAGAGGCTTTCGAAACAAAGAAGGGAAAAGTCATCTTAACATGTCAATGTGTTCAAGAATGTATATCAATCGTTATTTTTTTCCCTTTTTTTGTAATTGTTTCTTATCACGTATACTGCACATATTTATGACCATTAACTAGAGATGATGGTCTAACACCACCAACGGATCGTAGCTTTAGAACAGAAGTTGACACGTCAACATTCTGTGCTCATTTATACAGAAGAGCAGAGAGTATATATATATATATATATATATATATATATATATATATATATATATATATATATATTCCTAAACCATTTCATAGTTTTCTATCAATAAATTGTACTGTTTTATTGTTTCTGTGTGTATCACAGTTTCCATGTTTGCAAGTTAGCAAGAGACATAAAGCCGTCACAGCTCATTTTGCTCAATATATATTCTTTTTATCTGAATTTCAAAATGATGCTATAGCAGTTATCACTAATACAAATGTGCCCCATAGACCACAATGCTGACGTTCTCACCTCAGATGCAAGCGAACCTGAGTTCGATTTTCGGTGGAAAAGTTGTTCTAGAAACTGTAAAGGAATTCCCTGTCCGATCATTCTGACTGATGTTTTTCTGTGTTTTATTAAATCACCCAAGAAAAATATCAGGATGTCTTACACAATAATCCCAGGTTGTTCTAATCTTCATACATGACAGCCTCATATAACCGTAGATACCGGAAGGCCAGAAAACTATTCCTAATTCCAATTCTAATCCTAATCGTAATTATCAGGATTATAAATCAATATGTTATTTGCACGTAATTTAATGTATCCAAATTTTATGTCATTACGAAGGTAAGGGTGGCTACTTAGCATAAAGTTATGAGCAATGTTTTAAGTAGTTCTTATTACTTCATGAGAACTTAATCTAGTCACGACAAAATTTACTGTACATTGTATAATGCTATGTTGATGGAACTCTTGATTCAATATTATTAAGAATGCAGGAGCCAATTCTTGTAACCAGCGAGTACATAATCATTGTATAAGTTTCAATAACACGCCATCCCAATTTGTAAGTATATATTTACTGCTTGTAGTATAAAACGAACGTAGACAGTATTTGGAATACAATGAATTTTACGTATGTTGATCTTCAAAGCATAGACAAAACCATCTTGTACTGGTCTATTGGATCTAAAATGGTAACCAAGAAACTTGTGATGCTTTCTGTGGAGGTCTGTGTTCAATTAGCCCTTACACCGTGAGTTGAATTCGAATAGAGATGAGGCGAAGGTCAGTTGTTGGTGTTGGTATATACAACTTACTACCTGGTTGTAGCACTTCAGTTACAACGTGAACTTGCGTAAGGAAGAATGAACATAGGACCTACACAAAGCACTATAAAGGCTTCTATGCTGTACTACTTCAAACTGGGGTCAAACGCTGCAGCAGCAGGATGGACGATACGCCAATCCTTTGGTGAGGGTGTTATGACTTCGCTGAGCATACAGCGGTGGTTGAGCAAGTCTAAGAACGGTGACGAAACAATCGAAGACGCAAAACATGTCTGAATAACAACAAATGCACAAAATGAAGATCTTCAGGAAGCAATTGTTACGAAGTTTCCACACATGTGAGAAACTTGGACTACAATTCATTGCGAGTGGAGAAACCACTCGGTAGCATCTCCATCAATTGGGAAGTACTACAAGTTGGGTCAAGGGGCCCCACGTGATTTGAGTCCGGGTCAGTAAGCAACACGAGCAGATACCTGTGATTCTTTGCTGTCTCGACTGAGGAGGGAGCCATTTACGTTCAGTGCATTGACATGTGATGAGAAGTGAGTCCCGTACGAAGCTACCCTGCGCCGTTATCATTTAATAGGATCCCATGAACTGGTTTCAAAATAGCCGAAACAAGCACTGCAGTGGTTCGATTGACTTCTCGCGACTTCGTGCATAGGAAACTGCTTCCAGCTGGCCAAAGCATCAATGCACCCTTGTACTCAAAACTCTGTCAAAAAACTCAAAACTTTGGAGCTAGTACTTTTGAATCGCAAAGAGTCCGTCCTGTTACAACGCTAAGCCTCACGTGGGTAGGAAAAACCGGGACACCATTCTACGCATTGGATATAAAACACCATTGCATCCGCCGTACTCCCGGACATTGTTCCGGTTATCACCTGTTCGGAAAATCAACTTAGAGTTACACCTCTAGTAGAGGTGCAAAATGAACTTGATATGTTCTTCGCTGCTCGGCCCACCCAGTTCTACCGCCATGGAATCCATGGCCTTCCATAAGGTTAACAGAAGGTCGTCGATGAAAATGGGGACAATTTTTGATCTTCCAGGTACATCTTATGTGATATATCGATGTCCGAGTGTGATGATTGAAAAGCTATATAGATTTCTTGCTTACAGTTATATAATTCTTCCTACTTCGCAGCAGCTAACCAAGCTCTGTCGTATTCCATATTTTCTGTCAGAACATTAACATGTTCATGCCTACGTCTACTTGGACTGGTGTAACTTAAGTCTTATATATATCCCTCTTTTAATACACATTCTAACAAGAGGAAAGGAAAATTGATTTAAAAATAACTTACGTCAAGAAAATCGAACAGACTTTCGTTCCTTTTTCAGTACTCCTTGCTGATAAATACAATAATTTCTGTCGGGTAAAAAACATTACGTGTTACAGTAAAAATAAGAGATAATTCTAAATTAAATCCGGTCGAGACTATACCATAGGAATGTATGTAAATGCTATACCAAGTCAATCATTAAAATCTCAAGTTCTTTAAACAATTTAATTTGTTTAATTTTAAATTCATTTGAATATTTTCTACTACCAAATATTTGTTAATACACATATCATCATTGTTATACGTTGAAGGAGGAAAAATTTTGATTGCAGTGTGACAGTAAGATGTGCGGCTATAACAGAATAACTTGGTTGGTCCGAGCTGCTTATCTAAAATGCAATCTCTACACACACACACACACACACACACACACACACATATATATATATATATATATATATATATATATATATATATATATATATATATATATATATATATATAAATCTAATTCAGTTTTTACAAGGCAATTTCCGATAACATATCCAATGAGAACTAATTAATTGGAAGAAAAATTTAAGATTACAGAAAGACTGAACAGTTTATGACAGGTAATTGCCCATGATACTAACTACCCAGTTTCAAATTGCAACATGGTTTAAGTGACATATCGTTTGATACATTATGGAAAACAAGCAACTTTGATAGTAAATACGTGTCGATATGACGAACAGTTTCCAGAATGACCGGTTAAGATCTGTTCTGTTTGAGATAACCGTTTTTATGTCACACTAGGAAAAAGGTAAAAAGTAAATCAATGGATAAGAATTGGATTACGAAAATAAAATATTGATTACGGAGAATAGAAGGCTAGACTATATAAAACAAAGTACGTAAATCACTATCGTTTCACGGATGACGCACAATATGATTTTCCACACATCTCCGTCAGCTTCGGTGTAGGGATCCACATATATAATGTATAGTTCGCGGCATAGAAATTGTTACAAAAATTGTACGTCCAAATTAATAACAAACTCTTGCTCCTTTTTCTTATGCGTCCAAAAATACATGTCTCAATCAATTAGTTGCTTCTAATACGATCCAACTCCTCCACTTCTCCACCTCTCCTTGTCTAAATCAGATTGTGTGACGTAGTACACTCTTTCCATTCAGACGACAAAAAAAGGAATCAAGTTTATAATGTTATAGCTCTAAAAAAGTCTAATGTCTTTTTCAATCGTTTATTCTGAAATATCTTTTAAGGGCCTATTTTTTTTTTTAATCTCACAATCTTCCCATAGCTTCATTAATACTTTAGTTTCATTATTTCCCTTCTTTAAAGACTGCAAGCTAGCAAGATGCTCCCTAAGAAATCTAGAGAAATTGCCAATAACGGCAGTAAGATTTGTACTTCTAAAGTCTGTAATGCACGCACAGATTTCGAGAATATCTACTGACAGAAATGAGTGCTATTCAATGATTCATTTAATTTCTTTTCAGTAATTGCAAGCAAATATTCCAAGAGCGTCATTTGCGCAGGACAGGAGGATGTAATTTCCCCTCCCTTAAGCTTCATAAACACATATTGTTTGAGCAAATATATAGTAATACACAAATAAAAAAGTGAAAATCTTTTGTCGGCGGAGACTTCCTCCCACCTAAAATGACACTACTTTTAGCAACAAATTTACAGAGTTATGATGGCACATTGCTAGAGAGCTTACATTTTGTTTCAATAGTTAAAGGTTTGATCTCAAGCCATATGAATGTCTGGGCGACATTGAAAGAGAGACAGAGAGAGAGAGAGAGAGAGAGAGAGAGAGAGATTAAAATATATAGATAGAGAAAAATGATTTATATACACAGATTTAGAACTGGGGAAAAATGATCGGACAGCATTCGTATTATGACGAAAATTGTGATTTTGTGAAACAGAAGAAGGGGAGGTTTCGAACTGCGAGGATCACATTAGGCAGTTGTCGAATTAAGGTGGAGAACACTTTAGAGGGCATCAGATGATTACGAATGGAGAGAAAGATCTTGAGAACTGAGTAATTATACATTTAAAAAAATATGCAGCTTCCGAGACGGGTTTCGAACCGCTAACCCGGTAGTCATCGAACCATTACTTTATCCATTCTACTACGGAGAACTCTGTACTCGTTCACGTACCTTTCCTTTAACTACGTTGAAAGCTAACTTAATGGGATATTCCAAAAGTTGACTTGGTAGATGCTCCGTTCTGTTAGGATATAAACCTCTTGTAACTTAGTTACAATCTATATATATAAAAGAGAACGTACAAATCCTTTGTCCGCTCATCACGCTAATACGGCTGAACCAATTTCTTTTATTTTTGGGGGGTTATTAGGATTTGGACCCTAGATGGTTTTTATCATATCACTTTAATTTTCAATTACCAGTGTCTTGAGATAATTGACCATTCAGGTGTCCATTACGTACAAATCCTTTGTTAGTTCATCATAGGTATAAAAATAAACGTATTTATATGCAACCCGCATGACCGTGTCACTCGGCGGGTTAACATACATGACAGGCGTTATAATGGTTTTTATCATATCACTTGAAAGCGAAAAAGTAAAAATTATCTAAGTAACAAAGTTTATTGCGTTCGGGGGTGACCGCAGCGAAGCGGGGCGGGTTAACATAAATGACAGGCGATATAATGTTAACATTTACTGCAATCTTCTATGGTTTTTATCATATCACTTGAAAGCGAAAAAGTAAAAATTATCTAAGTAACAAAGTTTATTGCGTTCCGGGGTGACCGCAGCGAAGCGGGGTGAACGCTGCTAGTGTGGATAATAAACTTCTCCTTGTTCAGAACACTTTTTAGGCAGTAAAATTTGTTACTATTGTGATAGTTAGATTACATTTGATAGAACCATCTGCTAAAGTAGTGCCAAACCCTGTGCGTCATTGTCAGTTAGGTGAATGGTTAATGTAAGTTACTCCTACGTGTATGGTCCGAGCTTCGAATCAAGACCATTGTTACTGATTATTTTCTTTGAGCTACGCTCACACTGTGCATTCCACAAATTCAATTTTGAAGCAATGTAGTCACAGCTAGTTTAATTCGAATTTATTTTCAAATATGATATTTGTTATTACATGCGTTTCTTTAACTTGCGATGTTTCAGACTTGATATTAAATCTTACAACCTTAATGTAACTCATTGTTCTACGGCATATCATCATGAATGCACAACGACGACAGGAAGGCGTTCATACAAAATTCAGTTTCTACTGTAATGTATGCATATATATTTAGATAGTTTTACTCAGAAAAAGACGTACAGTGCAACATTGAATCTTGGAGGAATTTCAAACGAGTTTACTATACGTATAAACTACCATCTCAACAATCTACTTTGGGGGCTGAAATACTGAAACCATTCCCGGGAGGGAAAGAGGTTATAAGGGAAAAAATGTACTAGAATATAAATAGTATTAGTGTCAAATTCATAGTTTTTTGGTTCGAAGAGATGAATAGTGGCTACCAGATTGCACTCCTCACTTGATTGTAATTTTGCATAAATGGAAAATTGTTTTAGAAGTATATTTTACATTCAAGCATGATTGTTTAAAAAAGCTTGTCCTTGAACTTTATGTTTTATAATTATTTTCTACTGAATTTCTTATTTATAATAACATATATATATATATATATATATATATATATATATATATACAGATGGTGATGAGAAAAATGGAAACACTTGAACGAAATTGTAACTTACCACATTAATATGGTGTCGGGCCACCTTTCGCCTTCAGAACAGCCTTAATGCGACGTAAGATGGAGGCATAGAGGCCGTGAATGGTAGCAAGTGGAATTGTACACCATTCCACGTGCAGGACATCGGCCAGTTCTGTGAGAGAGGATGGAGGTGGAAACCGTCGCCGGAGTCGTGTTTCAAGACGGACCACAGATGTTCAATTATGTTGAGATCTGGGAATTGAGCGGGACAGGATAAGTGTTGAACTTCTTCTTAATGTTCCTCAAACCACGCTGTAACAACGCCAACTGTGTGAATGGGTGCATTATCATCCTGGAAGATGGCGTCATTATCCGGGAACAACATCCGGACCATAAGATGCAAGTGGTCTCCTAAAATTGCGACATAATTATTGGCAGTGATTCGTACGCTAAGTGTGACCACAGAACCCAGTGAAAACCATGATATGGCAGCCCACATCATCACCGAGCCGCCGCCATGTTTTACAGTTTGGCGGAGACACTGCAGATCATAAGTTTCTTTGGTCGTTCTCCACACATAAACACGGCCCGTGGTTGGGAATACGGTAAAGGATGACTCATCCGACCATATCGCACGTTTCCAGTCCTCAACGGTCCAAGTTGCATGGTCGCGGCACCATTTGTGGCGTGCGAAAGCGTTATGGTCCCTGATGAGCGGATTGGCCCGTGCAACACGATGCCGTAAGTTCATTTCATGTAATTCGCGGCGGACTGTAATTGTTGAAATAGGGTGGTGGAGCTGTTGATTGAGTTCCTCCGTCACTTGCTCAGCAGTGGCACGACGGTTCTGCGTGACAATGCGCTTTAATACCCGGCGTGACCTGTCACTCATGATTTTCTTCCGCCCACTGTTCCGCTTCCCCAATGTGGTTTTCCAGTGTGTTGTGTAGGCTGTCATCACCTTCGACTCTGACCCACGCGACACACTTAACACAGTAGCCACTGCCGTCACACTCACTATACGCAACCACGCACCAACAATTTGCCCTCTTTGAAAATCTGAGAGGTCTCTCATTTTACACTACCTCCGTCTGCTACAGCCACTGGACACTGCTGTTCCACTGCGCCTGACGTAGTGTGGAGACCGGTCATACGCACCACCACCAGCGCTCCGGCGCTGCAGGCGCCATGACACCACTGCCAACCCATACATCTGACGTGTTGCCAACTACAGGTGTTTCCATTTTTCTGATCATCATCTCTATATAGTATTCTATGTTATACGTTTCTTAATTACATTTTACGTCTTATATTTGAAGAGGAGCTTATGACAATTCAGAGCAGCAGGGACTTACACAGAATGCAGGCCTTGGCAATCCAGAGCTCCAGCACCACGAAACCACTACTTTTCTGTAAATTATATCTAATTTTAGAGATGATGATAGAAATTTTAGTAAAACATGCCCACAAAAAACCTTGTCTATGCCCCGGCAAAGCAGTGAAAATTTTAGAGAGTGAGCAGTTAGTAATGTTTCCCCAGAAGTTATATCTCCGATTTTTACGAGTGTGATATCAGTATTTGTGCATTATCGATTTTCACCCGCAGTATTGAAACGTACTAAAACGAAACTGTTCTCAACTCTTCACTGGTTCCCACTATGACCTCATGCCAATGGGGTCAATCTTGGACATATCCACAATTGAAATATTACCTCTTATGTCAGAGATGTGTTGGCTTGATAGATGAGGGGTTAGTAAACGGGATTCTTCTGCTGATGGTCCTACGTTCAATTCTCGTCCATTCTTGTTGCGTTTTTCTTTTAGCTACACTGAGTTTGTGCATTCCAGATCTTCAAGCTTGAACCAAATCTAATACTACTTAGTGAATTAAAAGTAGCTGACATTTTCAAATACGAGACATTATTGCATTTTCATTTCCGTACAGTACTCAACTTTAATATCAACTCTTCCATTCTTCACTTAACTCATTTCTTGACGTGTTTTGTTACAAAATTCATTAATCGTGTCGGACAAAATTGCTTTACAAGTTAATGGTGACTACTTTGAAAGCAAGTGTAAATTATGAGAATAAAATGTCATATCTGTAGTTTCGTGGGGAGAAGAAACAAACTTGTTAACCAAAAGTTTAAGAACAACTCAAGTTATTAATATAAACTTTGCCGGAGATTATTCACTTATATATAATAAAAGAAATACGAAAGACGTTCTGAAACGAAGAAATATAACATACACATTTGCAAGCGGAGGCACAGAAAGCTACCGTAACAAGAGTAAAGAGCGTGTAGTGACCGTGGTTGATTGGTCAAGGCCCTGGATCAGTAATCTAGAGGTTCGTGGTTCGTATCCGTGACGGACAAATTTTTACTTCAGGATTTTCGATGGTGATTGATCGACGATGACACATGTTTTATTATATTCACATATTTCAATACTCGGATGTTTTAATACTTGAACTATCAAATATTCAAGGATAATAATGGTAATAATAATACTTATTATTATCTCGTAGAAGATTGAAAGCTAGAGCTAATTATCGTTCACGTCATACAGTTACAAGCAGAAACATGACATTTGGCAAGAATATTTCTGTTTTGTTTAATGTTGCCAACGAGAAGAGAAATTTCTCATATTGTTTCTAAAACAAACAAAATAACATGAGAATTAACGTTTTACATTCGAGTCGGGATAAGGGTAACTCAAATTATTACGTCGCCTTAGAGATGAGAATCGAGACGAGACAAAAAGTATCGTAAACATTTCTCGTCTTGTTACTATTCTCGAAATTGTGTATGTCTATTCTTCAAGTAAAAATTGCTCTGTAGACTGAATCTTATAGGCTTTTTGAGACTGTATTTTACGTAAGTGTGTTCTTCCAAATTTTAGTTAAACTTCAAAACTTTTAATACCATTCTTCTTCTTCTTCTTTTTCTTCTTCTTCTTCTTCTTCTTCTTCTTATTATTATTATTATTATTATTACTGAAGTGTTGTTAATTTCCTGGTTCACCCTCTTCCACGTAGCTACCGCCTATTGAGTATTGTGCTAAATAAACACCGTGAGTATAGTTTTCTCCGGATTCGCTTCATCCCAGTTTCTTTATTTCAATATTTCTTTCATTCTCATAATCGACTTGTTCTGTAGCTTAGGCAGCATAACCATTACTTAAAAACAAATTTTTGTATGGCTCTTCTGAGTTCAGTATCCATACCTTCTACACGAAATTGACCTGGAAACTTTCCGTTTAACATTTAGCTAGTTGTAGGGACGTATGCGGAGGGTAGGTCCTGATGGTCTTGACAATTGTCTCCAATACTGAACATTTTCTAACTTTTGACTAACACTAGGGACGATTTTACAGATTCTAATATAATCTGTCCTCATACGGAATTTGTCTTCTATATTATTATTATTATTATTATTATTATTATTATTATTATTATTATTATTATTATTATTATTATTATTATTATTATAAGACTTATTATTATATACCTAAGACTAAAGGTGACAAAATTAACGATTATAGACCAATATCTATAATGAATGTTATTCCTAAAATTTTTGAAAAAATAATGTACAACTACTTGTATAATGCTGTACATGATCAGTTGGATGTAAATCAACATGAGTTTATAAATGGTAAATCAGTTACTACAAATTTGGCATGCTTTGTACATAGTTTGTTTTCTGTTATTCGATCGGGTGGTCAGACAGATGTTATTTACTTTGATTTTGCCAAAGCTTTTGACAAATTACCTCATCACTTATTAATAAGTTAGTTGTATAAGTACAAATTATCGAATCAAATAATAAAGTGGCTAGATTCGTACTTAAATAATAGGAAATTCAAAGTAAGGTATAATGGCTATATGTCTTCTATTCATAATATAACATCTGGTGTGCCTCAAGGCTCTAATCTTGGTCCGTTGCTGTTTTTGCTGTATGTAAATGATCTACCTGAGAAGTTAAATTGTAGATATTTGATTTGTGCCGATGACATAAAAAATTCTAAAGAAATTAAAACCTTTCAAGATCAAGTATCCTTACAAGATAATATTGAATTAGTGGTCAAGTGGTCTGAAACCAATTTTTTGCCTTTGAATTTTAACAAAACTAAAGGTATAATTTTCTCAAGGAAAACTGATCTTCTTTTGTATAATTATACAGTCGGTAAACAGAGAATCGATTTTGGAGCCTATGTCAAGTATTTAGGAATAATTTTGGATAACAAGTTATTATTCAATAAGCACTTACAGGTAATAATTTCTAAGGCTAGGAGGAACTTAGCTATGTTAAAATGTCTATGCCGTAATTTTTCGAATGTCAACACCTGTAAGATTTTGTACATTTGCAATGTGCGATCCCATCTGGAGTACTGCACTGTTATTTGGAATTGTGAAACTAAGTATTTTATAAATGCTATAGAATCTGTTCAAAACAATTTTTTGGTTTGGTTACGATGGAAGTTTAAAAACTTCAAAGATAAGAGTTTGTCTTGCATATCTAAAGAGCTTTATTTGTTACCTCTAACTGATAGGCGGTTTATTTTTGATTTGAGTTTCTTTCATAATATTCTTCAAGGTGTTTTTTTCTATTGATGGTCTCTGGTCCATAAGAATTCCATATCGCAATGTTAGAAATTTTGTACCTTTTGTTTCGAATGTTCCTACCCTGAAAAGTTCAATTTATAAAACTATAGATACAGCCAATAAGAAATACTATTCTATAGATATCTTTCAAAGTAATTTTATTAAAATTCGTTCACAATTAATTAAAATTCTAAAGGATATATAAATTTTTTTCTTTAACTTGTAAGGTGCAATTTGAGAATTATTTTAAATTTTTTAAGGTTGTTTTCTGGTTCTCTTTTAACTTTCAATCTTTTTTTCCTATCATCTTTGTTCTTTTATCCTTGCTTCCTTTTTTGGATACTACACTTCTTTTTTTATTATTATTATTATCTTGGTTACGAGTTTTACATGCCATATGCTTATTTTGTATTCTTTGGTAAATTTATCTTATTTCAGTCTTTGAGTGTACTTTAATTAAGGTGTCAATTGATTTGAAAATTACGCTTATATTCTTCTATGATTTTCATGTATTTTCATTTGTAGTTTTGACTATATGTATGTTCCTTTTAATATGTTATATACTTTTTTTCCTACTGTATACTCATATCAATATGTTTTTTTTAGTCTCATGACTGGGTGTACTTTGTTTGAGATGTACTTAAGATGGTATTTCTGCTTATTTGTTTCTCATTATGTTTTTCATTGTATTTTTATCTGTAATACCCATTGCATGTATATATATATATATATATATATATATATATATATATATATATATATATATATATTTGCATGTTTCATTTTTATGTTATGTTTAAATGTAAGCGCCCAATATTTGTATAATCATTCTTGGGGGCTGTAGCTGTTTGTCCCTAATAAACATTTAAACATTATTATTATTATTATTATTATTATTATTATTATTATTATTATTATTATTATTATTATTATTATTATTATTACTGAATATTTGAGACCTAAATATTACGCCCTATTCCAATGCAAATAACCATACTGAAATTAAGAAAATCAAAAGGAGTTTTTTCGCCCCTCTATAAGGACGAATTGCCTTATAAGAGATACTTTGGAAGGAAAAGAGGGAAAAAAAGAAGGTGTCAGCTACTGGACAATATGAAAATCGAACCTTCAATTGCCTTAACAGAAACTAAGTAGAATTTGTCTTCATTACGATACATAGTAACGCCCTTCCTTTCGGTAAAAGACTGGATTATGTTTGCGTTATATTGATATTTTAACAATATATATATATATATATATATATATATATATATATATATATATATATATATATATATACAAAAATAGTTCGTCTTTTACCAATTTTGGTTGAACGAATATATGGAACGTGTTGAAAATGACGAATGGAAATATTATTATTACTTTTAGTAAGAGTGGAAGAACTTAAAAACAACTCCACAAAGTCGTTTCAGATAAATTTATGACTCGTACTAGACCTTAAGGAAGACCGTTTTGTATTCATGAATTGTTTGCGAAACACGCCAAATTTTCAGATAGTAGGAATCGAGAGTGTAGTTTGTGACGTCATCTTAGTTTCCCTCTGTGAAGGAAGTCGTTTCAACTCTAACTCGTAAGAACGAGAAAAATGGACTATGTTTTATGTTATTATACATCAGAAATATCAACTTAATTAATTATAAAAAAAATTCGTCGGAGGGTCTCGAACCGCGGGCCATGATTCACGAAGCGACTACTCAAGCCACTGTCCTAAGACTTCTCCCTTAAACAATAGTCAAGAAACACTCATATATATAACAAATTGCAAACGTTTACGATTGCAAATTTTTATTAACGATGAAACACTGATTTCGGTCATGAAAACATATAATAGTCCACAGAATTCAAGTTTAAATTTTATAAAAGGAACGGAAGTATCTCCGTAACTTATCTCTATTATATACTGTTATCCACGTTTTATATTTATTTCCAGTAACCTTGAACGAGAAAGATACGAACACAGATGCATCGAGGACATTTAATGTTTCAAGGGCTCTCCCACCGGGAATCGTAACTGAGACCCTCTTACTGAACTATCTGATGGGTGTGGTCCCTAGTTCGTTTCCAAGACAACTAAGCTTGAGACGGACAACATCGTGCTCGTGGGTTTTCTTGGCACACTCGAACTTTTTCATTCTACCAATTCGTCCATCATTAATTCACTTGCTTTAGTCATAGTTTTCCTCAACCTAACAGGCATAATCGTGGAACATTAAACGTAAAATTTATATTTTCAAGCTGTTAACTCAAACCAAACCGAATCGAGAAACAGTTGCATATTATTGCTCATTAACGTTTTTTCACAAAAAATATGTAGAAAAGAAACGGGGAATCGTAATTCCATTCAAAAATGAAACAGCAGACTCATAATACTTTCACCTAAAACGGAACACGTTTACAATTCCATGCTTTTTTCTACAGATTTTTTGTGAAAATATTTTAATGAGCAATAATATGCAACAGTTTTATGACTCGGATTGGTTTGGGTAAACAGCTAGAAAATGTAATCTTTACGTTTAATGTCCCACGATTATGCCAGTTAGGTTGAGGAAGACTATGATTAAAGAAAGTGAACTATGATGGACAAATTGGTAGAATGAGAAATTGAGAGTGTCCCGAGAAGACCCACGAGCACGATATTGTCCGTCTCAAGCTTACTTGTCTTAGGAATGAACCAGGCACCCCAGCCATCAGATTGTTCAGTTGGTTGGGTCTCAGTTTCGATTCTCGGATGGGAGAACCTTTGAAATATTAAATGTCCTCGATGTATTTGTTTTCGTGTCTCTGTCTCTCAACGTTACTGGAAATAAATGTAAAACGAGAATAACCGAACATAATAGAGGTAAGTTACGGAATTCTATCGGTCTTTTTTTTTTAAAAAATGTAAACTTAAATCTTCTGGACTATAATATTATATCATGACCGAAATCAGTGTTCCATTGTTAATAAAATATTGCAAAAGTAAACGTTTACAATTTGTTACATACACGAGTGTTTCTTGACCCTTACTTAAAAGAGCAGTCTTGGAGTAGTGGCTTGAGCAGTCGTCTCGTGGGGCAGCGGTCCCCGGTTCGAGTCCCTCCGACGAAATTCACAAATATTTTATAATTTACAAAGTTGATATTCCTGATGTATTATAACATGAAAAATAGTCAATTTCTCTCATTCTTACAAGTTAGAGTTGAAACGACTTCCTTCTCAGGGGGAAACTAAGATGACGTCAGAGTCTACACTCTCGATTCCTACTGTCTGAAAACTTGGCGTGTTTCAAAACAATTCATGAATACAAAACGATTATCCTTAAGGTCTACTATGTCATAAATTTGTATGAAAAGACATTGAGGAATTGTTTCTACGCTCTTCCACTCTTACTGAAAGAAATAATAATAATATTTCCGTTCTTCATTTGCAAAAATGTTCCATTTATTCGTTCAACCAAAATTGGTAAATACAAACTATATTTTCTATATATATTTTGTTAAAATATCAATATAGCACAAACATAATCCAATGTCTTTTACGCAAGTAAAGGGCGTTACTATGTATGGTGATGAAGACAAGTCCTACTTAGTTTCTGCTAAGGCATCCGAAGGTTCGATTTTCATATTGTTCAGTAACTGACACCTTCATTTCCTCCTCCTCTTTTCCTTCCAAAGTATCTCTTATAAGGCAATTCATCCTTATAGAGGGTCCAACAAATTTCTTATGCAACTTTTATGCAAGATATGCAGACCAAAAACAGTTCCGGCTTATTTTCTAAAATCATAGACATTATAAGTTGTAGCTATGATAAGTTAAAATTATATCTAAATAATGGTTTAGTGATATTTTTGTTACTTAGTATTCTTTTTACGTTAAGAAGCTGTTCACGTTAAGAATAGTAGTTCGGCCAAACGTCATGCAAACACACGCGTTTTTTGCGTAGTACCAAAGCCACTGATATTCTCTCGAAAATTCGAAATATGGTGTTTCGTATATTTATTTATTTGCCATCAACACAACAGGCATAAGCCCAATTATAGTGTTGGTGTATTACATAATACATTTACAATAGTTTTCTTAAACATAGAGTTCATATTGCAGATGTCAATTTCTTTGTGTTTGATACATATTTTGTTATAAGTAGAACACATTCTCCAAATTGGTGATTTCAATAATACGTTGGTCCTTGCTTTTTTGCAATAAAACAGACCAGAGTTATTAGCACGAGTTTTAAGTGTCGGGACATGAAAATTTAATGTTGATATGAGATCCGTACAATTATATTCGTTCTGTACTATTTTATGGAGAAAAATCAAATCTGTCACATTTCGCGTTTGCTCAAGTGTAGGGATACAGAAGTTGTCTATTAATGTTAGATAATTTTCATAATATGGATAGATTCCAGTTGTCTTATACATCAAGTATTTGATAAATTTAGATTGGACCTTTTCCACTTAGTGTCTGTATTGCTGTTGTGATGGGTTCCAAATCACAGCAGCATATTCCAGTTTTGATCGGACATAGGCATAATACATTTTTGTTAGTGTAGTAATATTGTTAAATTCCTTTCCAGTTCTAATTATGAACCCTAACATCTTGAGAGATTCGTTAACTATGTTCTCTATATGGTTATTATATCAAATATAACTCCAAGATCTTTGACTGAATTTAATCTATTTAGTAAGATCTGATTCATTGAGTAATCAAACTCTATTTGACTTTTGTTTCTGGTAAATGATAAAATGTTACATTTGTTTATGTTTACATTAAGTTTGTTAAGAGAACACTAATTAGCAATATTTTCCATGTCACGTTGTAAATCGAGACAGTCATGGATGGTCTTTATCCTACCGTATATTTTGAGGTCATCAGCAAAAAGCAATTTGTTACTTAATAATATATGATCAGGGAGATCGTTAATGAATAAAAGTAACAATAACGGACCTAGATTAGAGCCCTGGGGAATTCCAGAATGTGTAATATAATCAGATGATTTATATTCCTTGTAGATAACAGTTTGTTTACGATTATTTAAATATGATGAAAAGAACTTGATCAAGGGAGAAGAGAAATTATATTCGCCTAGCTTATGTAATAGTACCTTGTGATTGACTGTGTCAAATGCTTTTCAAAATCTATATATATTACATAAACCTGACACCCTACATCTAACGAATTTGCTATAAAGTCTGTGATAAGTGCAAGGTTTGTTGTTGTTGATTTGTGTGGGATAAAGCCATGTTGATAAGGTGAGATTACGGGTTGGATGTGGTCAATTATCCGTCGGTATAAGATTTGTTGAAATACCTTTGCAAAAGTAGGTAATATTGATATAGGCCGGTAGTTATTTATTTCGTGTTTATCATTGGTTTTTGGTATTGGGCAAACTATAGATGATTTCCATTTATCCGGAAAAACGCATGTTTTTAAAGCGAGATTGAATGCAATCCTTAGCGGATATATAAACGCATCTATACAACCCTTTATGATATATGGAGGTATTCCATCAGGGCCAACAGCAGTTCTGGGCTTTAATTTTTTGATTGCCATTACAACTTCAGTTTGAGTGATTTCCTCAATGGTAAGTGACTCTAATTTGTTACTTGCATAAGTTAATAAATTGTTCGTAGGAATGGCAGTGAAACCTGTATCTGGCACATATACTGACGAACAATACTGTGCAAAAGCATTGGCTATTTCATCATTATGATAAAGTTCCTCGTCCCTCATAATTTAATTTCCCCCCAAGAAGATGCTTAGTCTTATTTTTTATAAAGTTCCACAATTCATTAGCATTGTTATTAATGTTATTTTCAGAATCTTGTATGAACGCTCTGTATGCCAGCTTAATTTCTTTCTTTATTTCCCTACGCAATTCATTGCATTTATTGAGATAATTTACTTCTTTATTACATTTGTATTTTTTATGATACCTAGCTTTAGTTTTGATTTTTTTGATAATTTCATGTGTAAACCAGCACCGATAAGCTGTTCTTGAGTTGTTTTTAATTGCCACGCACTTGCCAAATACACTATAAATAATATAATAGAGATTATCAACTAGGTCATTGGCGTTTTCATATTTCTTTAGGCAGTTCCAGTCAATAGATGACAATTCAAGATACAACTCTAAGAAATTAGCTTTCCTAAAATTATATCCTGATATATTAGTTTTCTTTTTAATCTTCGCGCTCTCCTGCTGCAACACGTTTATTACTAAGGATATATGGTGTACATCTTCTGGAATTAGTGGACAATATTCCCTACTGACTTCTATATTCGTTATATTAGACAGAACCAGATCTAATGTACGATTATTTTCGTTCGTCACATTATTTAATGATTGCAAATTATAATAGGACATAAATTCATATAAATTCTTACATTTAGAAGAGCTTGTTTCAAAATTAAATTCCGTAAATAAATAAATAATTAATAAATATAAATATATATTACAATAAGACGTTGTGTACATGATAAGACGAAACTGAGTCATATTGTAGTGCGGATCCCAACTAGGATAAATTAATTCAATTGTTTAAGGTAATACATGGATGATGCTATGGCTAAAAGATACTATTTACACGGGTAATTAAATAAGTTGACCACGAGGCAATTGTTTCTGGAAATCAATTAGAAGCTACCGAATTATTTTCCCCTAGTAAAAAAGAAATGAAGAAGTAATCGTATGGAATGATCCATCCAATTCAAAACATTCTACACGTAACATATGTACACATTAGGTAGAGAAAGTCTCAGTAAATGGTTTTAGTATTGAACCTAGCGATGTCGAATCAACAATGGTTGTATACTGTTGAACAACACGCGGTTAGAAGCATGAAACGAAATTACATGGCCAATTACAGCAAGCAAAACTATTTAAAAGAATTTAAGGATACTATGACAGAGGAGGTGTAGGTAGTTTGAACTTACAAAGCAATAGACAATATTCATGCAATAATACATGTTTCAGTGATGTGGTAAAAGTTCCGTCCAAAACTGTGAGATAGAAAAAGAGAAAAACAGTTGTGAATCATATGAGCTAGGATTGGATATATAAGGAAAGGAATCGAATAAATATGTGCACGTCATTTCACACACGACAGTGGAAGAAAATTATACATAGTAAACGACTCATAAATAAATAAAAGATTTGTTATGCGTATTTACAATTGCAGAAGATACAAAGGCCAAATAACTAGTATAAAATGAATATTACTTCAATAAGAAATAAGGAGACATTTCAATTAACAAATATTTATTGCTAATATATATAGTGTTCGCACACTCATTAAACTTAAATGCAAGTAAAGGGAACTAATAATAAAAATCGCCAGAAGATTACGTTGATACACAATAACTTTTGGGATAGACTGAAGAGTGTTTTTATTCTCCTTTGGACAAATGTGTTTCATGATTGCAGTTATTTTCCGAATATCGTTTTCATTTTATACTTAACAGCTTGGACATCAAGTAACCTAATTCGAAGGAATGGAAAAATAGAATAAGCTTCCATTCAGTTCTATACATAGGTAGCTATTTAATCATGATATTGCAATCAGTTAATTATGCGACGATAAACTACAGATACATAATTTTGCTTGAAAACGTACGAGAAATATACACTATTCACGATGTATTGAACTTCAAATTTCCTTTCTAAAATATTTAAACTTGGTCTCAAAAGATTGATATCTACGTTGCCTATGTGTATCTATAGCAGCAGGTTGATATACGAAGAGCAATATTATGAAATCAGAAGCCAGAACAGTGAAAAATATTTTTAAGTTTAATCAGTATTCGAATTTAGAAAGAAACTCAGAACACAAAAGAAAGAGTAGAAAAAGGACCTCAAAATTTTAGGTATCGAGCTGTAGAAGAAGGAGACAATACTGCAAATATAGACAAGTAAATTTTTGCAAAAAAAAGGTAAACAAGAAGCAATTGTAATAAAATATATTTTATTGTTTCTTGTAATGTTGAGTGTTCTGTATAACATATCATAAGTTTACAAAAATCTGATTACGTGAAAGCCGCCAGTTTGGGCCGCCATCTTGGATATTTTCATTAACTATTTTGATAAACTTTTCTGGTAATACGTTCGCAATCAATCAAACTACAAACTTGATTCTTGTCCCAAATCAAAGCTAATAAAATACAATCAGCAAATGTACAATTGGTGTATTGAATGCAGAACTATTTAAGTATGGTTACTGTTAGGCTGAAAACGTTATTTAGTTGGTCTTATTTTGTCACTTTCATTGCTAATAACCATGAAATCCTCAGAGATATTGGAAAACACATCTAATGAAATTAATAGATACAAGTATCATCTTTCAATTGACACCAAAACAGTTTACCTATGTCTGCAAGTAAGGGACCTACGTGGTTTTATGTGATGCTGCGTGTTGTATTTTGAATCACTTCCATACGCAGTTCAGATATCAAAACAAGAAGGAAGTTAGCAGAAACAACAAATGACATTTTGGATCGCTGGGTAAAAAAGCAAGTATAACTCCATTTTCATAAGACCGATTTTCATCTACGTGGCAAAGCAAAAAGCGTGTTGCAACGAAGTTCGCATTGTAACCATTGATCATCCGTTATACTTGAAAGCAGCTGTGATCGTAAACAACGAGTCACAAGGTAGTCCGTTAAAAATGTATCATCAGACTAAGAGGTCTGCACATGATTGTGAGTTTCCTTGAGTGCATTTGTTTTCTGATGACCAGGTCAAGTTTGGCTGAAATATATGAGGTTGTGTGTGCAGGAAACACAGTGAAGCATATGTGTCGGACAAAGCAATGGCCAGAAATATTTGTTGCCACATACTGATGCCATCAGTCCTTAATACTATTCTAGTTAAGAAAGCAGTAAATACAGAACCTGAAAACACTGATTTAACCATAGCAAGATTAACATTTGAACGACTTACGAAAAAATAAATATTGGTTTCCGAAATTTCTAATTACGTAATCAGCAGCTTTTATAAAGTGTACAGGATAAAATGGACCTCAAAAACCAAGTGAACTGTTATATTGCGAATGGTGTACACTGAAATGTAAGCTATCCTGAAATCATTGTATTAAAGCTGAAAAAAAGGCAATTGGGAAAAGCATTTGCATACGGCAAACGAAATGCTTCCTTTTCTCCAGTATGTGGCCATAATTCGTATGTATGTTTGAATATACTTACTTACAAAGCATGTTAGAAGTTCAAGATGTGGCTCCAAACCTACATGCAACTGTTATGAATGGACTAGATGTTGTAAGGCGGAGTAATAGGTTTTGGGCCGGACTCTCCATGATTTGATTGTTGCGCAGGCACTAATGAGGAATGTAAAAGGCATTAGCAATGGGTTAACATATGGTAAAGGGATGACACAAGACCAGCAGCTCGTATTGATAATGTCGCTATCCTTTTGTACACTCCGCGACCAGAGGATGGAAGTGTTTGCTGGGATTCAACAAGCGATGACTGAGCAAAAATAACTCTGAAAAATCCCTCGTGAAGAGGGACAACGCTAATGCACAGCGGAACGACTCAGCGTATTCCATCCTTACCAAAATCTAAGGAACATAATTACAGGCATAACATATTCTGCAGAAACAAATCTTGAAATGGCTGGTGAAATTGGTAGCAGAAATTCTTGTTGATATCAAGGATAAATTGGTTCACAATCTTCATTGAAGGGAAACAAAATGCTGAAATCAATTACAGAAGTACAGGAACTTAAGGCGAAGGATGAGATACTTTACATAGACCCTCGACTGCTTTTACAGCGTCTTCGTATTTGCGCAAGAAACAATGAATTGAATTAAACCTGATTTTCATTACAAGTTATGGACATAATAGGCTTCAATATTTGAATACATAGACTTACGAGAGATGCTTGAAAGGCCCAGTTTACAAAGTACTTGCGCGGCCAATGCTAGGCAATCTCTACAACACCAGGAAATATGTACTATGAAAATTGATGGTGGGTGGCTGCTGGCCTCGGAGTGAGAAACAAACTTTTGAAGCACCCTTCCTCTCATATATAAGGTATGTTAAGTCAAAGTTCGGGCAAACAACTATTATATTTGTTACCTACCACGGATACCTATTTATCAAGAAAGTCTGAGGCTCACTGCAAATGCAACAGAGGTCTTGGGGGATCAAAGATGCATGCACCTCAGCCGACGTTTCTCGCAATCAACAAAGACATCTTCTTGGGCAACAAAGAAAACAAGCAAACTTTTGTAACAATGTTGGCTGAGAAGTTTACGGAAGCTGAGTACGATATCAAGCATGCTCCTGTTGACGCTGTATTTTGATTGTAAAACAAGCTATTGATAGATAGCAGGAGTCTCAGACAGCAACTGTTGGTGAAGGCCCTGATATTCCAGTCCTATAAATCCACTATCTCGACAACAAACTCAATGATGTTTTCCTGTTTCCTGAAACAAAGAAACGTTCCAAAAGTGTAATGGTCTACAACATTAGAGCAATGAAACTAATACTGGATGATGAAGTGTGCCCACACATACTCTTCGCTCATGCTCTACTTAGATGTGACACTACGTCCAAACCACCCACACAGCACACCGACGTCCAATGTACATCCATTTAACGTCCGGGCAAGGATTTACGGGATGTCCAGTGGACGTATGGTTTTGGTCCATACAACGTCTAGTGGATGTACACGGGAGAGTACAGGTAGCACAGTTGCCGTGCATCTACTGGACGTCCAGAACGTACATATTATGTCCATTTCTGGTACCAAAACGAACTGATTATGGACGTGCTGACGCCCAATTGACGTTCAGAGGACGTGTTCTTTTGGTCCATAAGACGTCCACTGGATATACACAAGATGTTACTTAGGGACAGTTGCCATGCATCTCCTGGACGTCCATTCGGAGCTAAAATGGATTTACGGGATGTCCAGTGGATGTGTGGTTTTGGTCCATACAAGGTCTAGCGGATGTACACGGGAGAGTACAGGTGGCACAGTTGCCGTGCATCTACTGGACGTCCAGAACGTACATATTATGTCCATTTCTGGTACCAAAACGAACTAATTATATAAGTACAGACGCCCAATGGACGTTCATAGGACTTGTTCTTTTGGTCCATACGACGTCCACTCGATATACACAAGATGTTATTTGGGACAGTTGCCATGCATCTCCTGGACGTCCATTCGGAGCTAAAATGGGCCTATTATGGACTTCAAACTGATGTAGAGGATGTCCATATGTGGATATCATTGGAACCTGAACGTACAAATTGTGACTATTTTTGGTTCCTACACGGACCAGTTATGGCCTTTCACTGAATGTTCTAAAGGACTGCCACAGAAGGATTATTCACTTAAAGCCCGATACAGAAGCCATAATATCTGTAATCAATCTATTTTTAACATAGGTTAAATTTTACCATATCAAAGTGACATTTAAATAAGCCATCTTCCATCAATTTTTACTATCAGTCAACAAATGCACACGTCAACATTTATACTATAAAGTTTTATGAGCAAACAAAAAACAATGATAAATATTTTTAATACGTTTAATATCTCGTACCTTTCCAGTGAAAATTCATGTTCTGTGTACCACGAAAATAATTGTATTTCGATTTTTATGTACTGAAAGGTCAGACTATTTGAAGATTCATTATCAATAGCAAATCTAGTTCCAATTTTACGTGAATTAATCCTTCCTTAGAATAATGCATCCTTATCTCCCGAAAATGAGAACTCAAAATATAAGTAACAAAGTAAAGTATTCTGCCCATACGCTTCAGTTAATACAATTTGTTGATTAAAAAACCTTCAAACCTGCATGCTCTTCCACTCTTTGTAGATGCATAGAAAGATATCACAAACCGAAACCTCCCTCGATTCACTCTAAAGTTTTAAATTCATTTGAAAATATCAGTTCTCCCTTTTCATTAGTATTGGGAACAGACAAGACAGCTACGCTTCACTTCTCATATTGAAACAAATGATGACCAAAACTTTTTAACACTATCCTTAAGGAATCCGGAGTTTTGGGGCTATTTCTTAGACTTTCAGTCAAGCAGCTACTGCATCGTCACTATTTATCCTAGGATCATGGTTCATACCTCATTCTCTTTAGAATGGAACTGGCTTTCAATTGATACCACTTGCATGGTCATACCATATACCAGGAGCGGGAAAAATAATGTCAAAAGGAAAATTTCGGAGGGAATTTTTTTCTCGTAATTTGGGCCCCTCTGGAGCGGCCCTGTGTGAACGTAGCCATCTAAAAAAGTCTGATAAATAGTACTTCGTATACTAAATGTGTGTCCCAAATTTCAAATTTCTATCTTGAATAGCAAGGGCGGGAGAAATTTTATCAGGAATTCCCACCATGCCCCAAATTACCGTAAAACACCATGATCTCAGGTAAAAAATTTCCTGAGACACCCCTAATTACCCTAGGGTCATGTTTCACCCATCATTCTCTTCAGAATAGAACTGCCTTTCAGGCGGTATGACTCACGTGTCCCCATCGTGTACCTAAGGTTGGAAAATGAGGAAATATGGGATTTTTTGGGTTTAAATATCCCTTTTTCAAGTTTTAGCCCCCCCTGGACCCCCTGTTTTAACGCAGAGATCTGAAAAAAATCTAATAAATACTACTCGGTGGGCTGAATGTTTATGCACAATTCCAATTTTCCAGATGCAAAAGAAAGCCCGGCAAAAAAAAATACCTACAATGTCCCATATTCCCGTATACAGAGGGGAATTTTTAAACATTCCCTGAGATATCCCTAATTGCCATAGGGTCATGTTTCGCCCATCATTCTCTTCACAATGGAATTGCCTTTCAGGCGGTACCATTCACTTGTCCCCATCATGTATCCAAAGCGGGAAAATCCCGTGAAAGGGATTTTTTGGTTAATATTTCCCTCTTTCAATGTTTAGCCCCTCTGTACCCCTGTTTTAATCCAGAAATCTGAAAAAAATCTGCTAGATATTACTCGGTGGACTGAATGTTTGTGCACAATTTCAATCTTCTAGGTGCAAAAATAAGCCCGCAAAAAATAGTACCAAAAATGTCCAAAATTCCCCTATACAGAAGTATATTTTGCTAAAAATTCCCTGATACTTCACTAATTACCCTAGGGCCATGTGTCGCACATCATTCTCTTCAGAATAGAACTGCCTTTCAGGTGGTACCATTCACTTGTCTCCATCATGTATCTAAGGCGGGAAAATTAGGAAAAACGGGATTTTTGGGTAAAAATAAACCCTTTTTTCAACTTTTTGACCCGCTGGATCCTCTCCTGTTTTAACGCAGAAATCCGAAAAAAATCTGGTAAATACTGCTCGGTGGACTGTATGTTTGTGCAAAATTTCAATCTTCTACGTTCAAAAATAAGCCCGCCAAAAATACTTTACATAAACCCCCCAAAAAAGTATTACACGAAAATATAAATTTTAGACATATGACGTCATCACCTCGTATGTCTCGACGCAGGAAGGTGCGAAACCATACGTAATGTCTTTTACAATGCCTCTGGACTTGAAAAACAACAACAAAAAAAAAAAAAAAAAAAACGGACGAAAAAGCTCAAATAGGAGAGTTATAACGCAAAGTACCATGAAACACCCCGTATGGTACAAATTGTACCATAACAACCCGCCTTTTTTTGCATATTATCATACTCATAGGAGAAACATTAACTTCAATCAAACCATGTCATCCATTAATGGCCGAGAACGTTACAAACTATTGAACTTATATACATTAAAGAATAAGAAAGGCGTAACATAGAAAGAAACGAATAACATAACTATATACTTAATTGTCTTTTTAATATATTGAATAAGATTGTAATACGATTTTCTTTCGCATCTCAATGATATTAAAAGTTTCGTATACATGTTTTATTCTTGATTATGAAATGTATTATAAACGCATAATATTGTTACTAAAATAAATATTTTTTAAAAGCAAGTGAATTTTAACCTTCTCACTGATATATCATGAGATTCTTTCTTCGTGCGCTCCATTTTTCTTTTTTTCTGAAATTAAGAAAATGGGAAAATTAATTATAGGTATAATCAACATCACAACGATCAAAATTAAAATCAGATTATGAGGTTGCTGTTAAGTAAGGTTCTTTATGTTTAACTTTAAAGAGTAAAAATTACATGACGGATTCAACTTGGGACCTTTTGGCTTTAAACTATACAAACGGGACTCAAAGGTATACAAAGTTACAATTACAAATTCCAAATTGAACTACAAATTACAAAAATGAGCTCCTCCTTGGCTAAGCTGTTAGCATACGCGCCTTTGGCCTTTTTCGGATTCCACGTTAATCAGTAGGTCCACGTCTCATATAGCCTCGCTGCTGAAACGGACGTTAAACTAAAAAAATTATTAATCAATACAAATTACAAAATGTATTATTAGCGGCAGTTTCAAGTTTCTGAAAATCTACTTTTTTTCTTGCAGGCTTGGGACACAAAATGTATTTTCTTTTCATACTTTATTCTGTTCAAGCACAATACAATGTATCTTAAATTTCAATTTTAACTCCCAAAAGTCGTTCCATCTAAGAAACAGGCTTTCTCATTCCATTGTAAGATCCAAGAATGTTAAAGGTTTTCCGATTTTCTAAAATATCGAAAAAAAATATACTGTAAGTACGAATATATCCCCACCTTTCCGAAATAATATATATACAGTGTGGCGGCAGTGCGAAGCTCAACAGCGGCGTTTTGTTTAAAAAGCTTAACCCTTTTAGGCTTTATAGTAACTTCTGTTACCACGGCGTAGTATCGTAATTATTCGCTTATTTAGGTTCTATAACAAGTATTTAAGCCGCTTTTTTTGTCAAGTCTAGGATGGACCAAAGAACACCCCAGATGCGTTTTGAAACCGGATGGTGAACTTGGCGACGCCAAGTGGGGGCGGAGGAGTGTGAAATTTTTCATAAAACAAATTTCAGAAATTTTTCACGCCTTTAATTTTCAAGATATCAGATTGAAACTTTGCATACTGATTGCGTGCACCATTAGGTATTTCTCATTATTTTTGAGATCCCTATGTGAAACCAGGGTCGGGTACGAGGGGCTCAAGTGTTTATCGGAGGGGTCCGAAGCGGTGAGTTTTTCTGAAAAATTTACGATTGTCTCGATTGTTCCGGTTGATGTGTACGATACGGACATGTAGTGGTACTGTTAGAAAGAGCTCGTTATACTGAGGAAAATGACGTTTGGACCATGACTGTACCCAGGCCCGGGCCAGAAGTGCGCAAACATTTCGATTTCTTTTTTCCAAAAATTCTCCCAGTTTTTTTTTTTTTCGTTTCTAGTGTATAATACGGACAAGCGAATGATACCATTTGGAAGTATCCTCTATCCTTAAGAACCAAGGTATGAACCTTGATCCTACGACAGATATTAAGGAAGCAGTAGTTGTTTGAGTGAAAGTCTCAGGTTAACTCAAAAAATGGAAATCCTAAAAAGTTTAAACATTTCTATGTATTTATTTATAGTTTCGTATCTTAATCTACTACTTATGTAGCATGAATACAAATGAATATCAAGCTGATCGGTGAAACTATCATTTTTCTTTTCAAAAGTTTTGTTAAACACTAAGTAAACACCCTGATATTTTAAAAAAAATAAATTAAACGGGTAACTGTAAGCAAGTATACTATTACTTCAATACAACACAGCTTCTTGGTATCGTAGAGTTTGTTGCCAGAGTACATTAAACTTCAGTTTCTATTCTGTACGCTATCTTGTTCGTCTACCTTATGTTCTACGCAATCCATTAAAACAACCCTAATATCATTTTGCTACTTTGGAAATTTGTTGAATTTTATAACTTAAAACTATACTTGCTCAATAAATCATAACTAACCTTTGTTCTCTTCCCTCCTGTCTCTCCTTCGTTCGTCCCAGCCGCTTCTGAATTATCGTCACCACTTTTTCTCTGTAACTGTCCCGCAAGCTTTTTCTACGGACTCTGTGGAAAGAAGAATAAGTGTTATACTTGAGTCTGTGTATATTATTTTGACATTCTAACATCTGCAAATCTATGATATCTAAAATAGTTATAACCAGAAAATGTAAAAACAGGAACTAAAGAATTTTGCAGCAATTAACGTAATCATGCCTGTTTGCCTCTAACCAGGGCCGTAACTTGTGGAGGCAGGGAGGGCCACTGCCCCTCCAGGGAAGCTTCCCGCCGTTCGAGGGGGCCTACTTTAAGACAATTTTTTATTGCATATACTGTAATACATGTAATTAGAAATGAAACATCAAACATGTTCACTACATTACATACACAAAACAGCACACAACAGGTAGATAAAACAAAAATGTGTCGTGGACCCACATCAGTAAAAAAATGCCTATATTATTAAGTGCCCCAGAAATCTTTATTCTTATGGCTTTCACATTTGTAAATATTGTCCCTTTAGTTAATTTGTCATGTATGGAATGGGCCCTGCAGAGAGCTGGAGGGCCCACAAAGGGTAAGAGAAAGATGGAAAGACGAGATCTATTTTCGAATTTTGTGGGGAATCCAAAACAATCTTTTGGATGGGGTTGAAATAGTAATGCTTTCCCCCAAAAAAATCTAAGTTACGGCGCTGCCTCTAACTTTAATTTAGAGCAACACATGATATATTATGTGTAATTGAAAGGAAAAATGTTATAAGGTAGATATTTGTAATCGACTTCAAAAATGTTATCTATCTAACATTGAGCCCATTTACTACGAAAATATATTTATCGCACATTAAATGTGCAACATAAAAATTGTACTATTTTTTTTAAAGGAGATAAACATATTTGAGTCATTGCACTTCAAATTATTACACTACAGCCCATTTTCAACCCGACCCTTTTCTTTCAAGTAAATTTTATTTCCGGGTTATCCTGGATAAAAAATTCATTAATTGTCTTAGAAGAAATTATGAAATCAATTACAATTTTATCTACGTCCATTATAGCTTACAATTTAGCCTTTAAATATTAAGACTGAAACCAAATCTTTAAATATTAAGACTAAAACCAAATTGATGATGCAATATTTTTGACAATTTTTTATATTTCAGACGCGTGTCTCTGGTAACATGCTACACGTATGAACCTAACACTGTATTTCTACTAGGACAGTACTGCAAATGCCATTTAATTCTGGAGATGGTGTGCTATGGACTTACAAAACTTACAACCATATGTTGACTTAAACCGAAACAATTAGACATATACCCCAAAAACGTATGGTCCTCTCTATACAGACCGATTATACTATCCTCAAACCAGCTATAAGTCTGTGACCAAGCAGAGATACGAAGGAGGACCACCATTAGAAAGTTGCCCCTTAGTAACTGCGTCTTAGTTATTTCGTCTCCGCTAGACGACCTTCAGAATTGGAATTTACAAACAAATTCTATATAACAAACTAACTTCGTTACCACCAAAAGTTGGTTAAAAAGCAAAGATAATAGAAAGGAAAATTTTAAAAAATCCAGTTTAAGAAAATTTAAATAATAGAAATTACTCTAATCAAAAGGCGAACTAAGTAAATAGGAATAAATTACATGTCCGGAGGAAAGCTTAAAATTAAATCGGATAGTTATTTGTACAAGTCCACCGGTGATGGAAAATAACGTTAAACTTTCTTACTGTGAGCTCATACACATGTCCCTCCACATCCCGCTCTGCCCCGAAGGAACCATGACAAACGCCATGAAGTATACAAGGAGATGAAAATTTCCTCTCACACGAAAACAAAGTAGGAAGAAAGTACTTAATTCGAATGAAAATAAAGTACAACAAAAAACTGGAAAATATCGAAATAATGAAAAAAAACATAGGATGTGTTAACCTGTATTACTTTTTCCTTACTAAATCTTCCTCGTTATTGGAAATATTGTATATATATAATAAAATAACGTTACTAAATAATATATGGACGTATTTATGAAGTTTCGCAAGATATCAATACTCATAGATGTCATTACATTATTCGTCTTCACTTACACACCGAATTGCGACTAATTTCCACTCAACCTCATCTGGTCGATATACATTTTTCGCCGAAACTTTAAAACTGAAAATTTCTATAGTTACATTGTACGTGTTAATCCAACCCCGATATTCAAAGAAAAGACGCTTCTACATCTCCTACTCCCAGCTTCTAGAAATCTGAGAGCTAAAATCTTTAACCAATGATATTTCTTCTATCCACCTGTGGCAGATGTGACGAAGAAAACATATCACTGCTAGCATTTGCTAGTAATTATTTCAACATAATAAATATAAAGGATACTGTAAATAATGAGCTTTACTATTATGATCCCCCCAAAAAAAGAAAAGGCGGAAAAGGGGAAGGGTATGAAAAGAGTTTCTCTCTCTCCCTCTTTCTCTCTGTCTCTCTTTCTCTCTAATCATTGCAACGATAAGTTACACATTGAAGTATTGAAATGCAGGAGCGTTTCAGGCAGAACAGAGAAAAAAACTCAGGGGAAAAATAAATAAATAAAAATAAAAAAAATAAAATAAAAACAAGTACATAGAAATACACAATTTGGCGACTACTTTCATCTGAGTGTTTATGATCCAGCATCTTCAGTTTTTATTGTGCAGTATTTTCAGTACTTATATTACAATATCAGCAGATATGTTTAAGTAGGTAAACACTGCATCTAAAATTTTTTAGTATATCGTATTGTGGAAGCGTATCTCCACTACAAAATAATACCTTCAGTTGACTTGAAGAATTCTCACTTTACGAAACGATGGCTCATTGGTAGAGCGTTCAACTTTGGTGCATATGGCCCCGGGTTTAAACCCTGTTCGCGCCAAGTGAACTTTGTGGTGGACAAACACCATGTGCGTGGGTTTCCTCGGGGTTCTCCCATTTCCTCCCACTTTCTTCATTCCACCATTTAATTCATTTCTCATCATCACCACCGTCTCATTTAGCGTAACACGTATAATCGTGGGATGTAAAACTCAAAAATATAATTTTCATTCATTAAAGAAACGACGGAGCATAAGTGATTAGAAGGGGGAAGGGGAAGCAGGTGAAGGGAAGGAAGGTAAAAGCAAGGAACTTGTGCTATTGTCGATTGGGGCCAGAGGGAGGGTTCATCTTTAAATTATTTCTTTTTTACTTTTCTTTTCCTTATTTCAATCTAACGATACACATTACTGGGTTGTGCTGTATGCAACTTCGGTAGAGACTAAGCACCGTTTGGCGAATACATGTTCACCCCATTCCTCTGAGCAGACGAGAAATGATGCGAGAAGAGGTTTTAAGCGATAACTAGAAGTGTAAAATGTCCAAGAACTCTCATTATACTCTGAAACAAACTATGCCTAACCTAACCTGATGTAAATGCACATAATAATGGAACAGTTATCTAGATCCTTCCCAGAACATTTCATATAGCACCAACCTGGCAGCATTCAAGCGGCAGGGGTGCAGAACACTGACTCGCCTCCCATTGAGTTGTAATAAAACAAGAAAACATTGTGCCCTACGGGGCTCTAACAACCCGCCTTTATCCGCTATCGCTTGCTATGTGAATTGAGGGGTTCACCCAAGCAAACGATTCCACCAAATAGAAAATTTATGGGTAAAATATGATGGGAAACACATTTCGTGAAGGAATGAAAGTGTGAATATGAGTAATTACTGTCAGTGCACACCATATTAAAATGAATTCGAGTGATAGTGGAAGTACTTTATGTGTATATGTGTTTTTCCACTATCCTCGTTTACCGTATAACTCTCGTAGCTGAGACGCCCTCTCCCATGGCCGTACGCCTTCCCTACCGCGCCCCAGCCTTGAATCGGGAATATAGCATTCGTGCTTTTTATTGGTCACCTAGCACAAGTTGGTACATCATCATGCACTGTAGGCTCTATGCCACACACCCGTAATTTTTTTTTATTAGGCTCAGGCCAGTCTTTCAGAACCGGTATCCGCAATGTCGTTGCTGTTGAGCTTAACGTCCCGTTCATCAGTAAGGCTATATAAGACGTAAACTTACTGATTAACGTGGAATCCGAACCACCTGAGCTCTCGCCGGTAATCGAACTCGGGTCTCGTACGCCAACTGCTTAGCCACATAGGAGCTCACATCCGCAATGTATTTATACTTATGGTATTACTGCTGTATTGCCAGAATACGAAAATAAGAAAAGGAATATTTAGTTTCTCACCCAAAATACTAGATATTGGCCCTGGCTTACTTGATAATGATTATTGTTCGAAATACGATGTGAACGTATGGCATAAAAGCTAGTCCATAAAACACTGACTAATTTGTGCTACGTGGCCAGTAAAAAGCATGAATGCCATCTAACCGAGTCAAAACAGGAGAGCAGTAACAGCGTCCGTAGGGAGCAGGCACGTCAGCTGCGATGAGTATACGCATAAACGAGGATGGTGGAAAAACAATTTCACCAAACAGTTCATTTCATAAAATGCACGCCTTATGTGTTGCACAGCTTTAGGGGAGGTACTACATGCAATCAAAAAAAGTACCAAAATGTACTAAATTAGATTATACTCGATTAGGTTGGTTAAATGTTCATCTTCTTTTCTGTAGCTTCAATTTGTTTACACTAGTCACAGTAAACTTTTTGCCTGTTTAGTAGACCATGCCTTTCACACAATTTCGAAAACTGACACTCATTTTTGTATAACTTCATAAAAATCAATCACGATATGACACAACCTTGTCATTTACGCACTGCCTTTCCCAAAAATCAACAAATACACCGCCCAATAGTCCCTTCCGCCCCCCTTATATATAGTGTAGCTTACAATATCAAAAATAACTAACGACAAGTATTTTGCTAACTATAACCCTCAACTTACTTTTACTCACGAACCAAAAGAAACTCTCCAATTTATCTGGTAAATTTTCTAAAATTGGTCCGGCGATACAGTAGTTATCCCATACTGAGCCCTCCTGAAGTCAATCTGCAAGTAGTAATGGAGCTCCTCATTTTGTGCATGCTGGGCAAAAAGAAATACAAAACTCTAATCTAACCTGGAAATGTAAGAAATCTGTCAAAATTTGGTAGAACCGTCTTCTCGAGTAATGTCGAATTGAGTCCTGAGCTTTGGTACAGATGAAACGAACCTCACTAGTATCTTATATGAGGGTGTTATTACACCCTTCACCATCTGAATTCACTGATATATATATATTACCAATTCCCATGTGCCAATCTACGTTACCCCAGCCTATTATAATACACCCGAATATAAGATTTGAAATGGCATGTCGACGTAATAGTGAAGTTATCCACGTCCTGAATTGTTCCTTCTTAATTAAGAATTGATTTATAATTGATAATGAGTTACTTTTGTCCACATACACAAAAACTTTCAGTTGTATAATAAATGGTGCAACGGAATAAATCTATATAAACAAATCACTCATCATATCTTACCTTTTTCGCAGTTCCTATTCTCTCTTCCTTCTTCACTCCAACATAGAACTAAAAGTATTAATATTACTGAAATTTCTATGCTTCTAATCAACCACTCAATTCAAACCGGCTGAGAGTGCACTGTGCAAGGATCTGCGCATGCGCCTTCACTAACAATTAAATGTTGTTTTCCGTACGTCCCTTTTTATCCAGATCATGTAGGTCCGTGGACGTTTCATTCGTGGATTAAATATTGACATGCAATGGACCATCCACTGAAGTCCAGAAAATGGATATTCACTTCTGAAGGTAATATAGACATCCAATGGACCGTCCACTCAAGTTCAGAATGTGGATATCCATTGCCGAACGTAATATGGACCACCAATGTATGTTACGCATAAGTCAATGTACTAAAACTGGACGTTCTGGATCTAATATGTACGTCCACTGGCTGTGATGTGCTCTGTGGGCATATGGGTTAGGGAAACGGGATTTCATTCAACTGTCACTGAAGAATGATATTTTCCGAGAACACGTTGTAATCTTAAGAACAAATCAAGACATCTGGTAATAAAACTATGGCGTGTCTATATGGGGGTCGAGACATTCACTATCACAAATTTATCTCCAAGACGTTAAACCGACAGCTCAAAGGATGCCTTAAGTACTGCCGACTACTGAAGATACCTACTGTTATCCCTCTGTGCATGTATATTTTCAGGTTCAGTCCTACCTTTGTAAAGACCTCGATCCGCTCAAATTGGGTTAGTAACTCGATTGACATCTAGAGCTCCTCCGTGGCTAAGCGGTTAGCGTACGCGCCTTTGGCGCGGGAGACCCGGGTTCGTTTCCCGGCGGGAGCTCATGTGGTTCGGATTCCACGTTAATCAGTAGGTCCACTTCTCATATAGCCTCGCTGCTGAACGGGACGTTAAACTCAAAATCAACTCAACTCAACTCAACTCGATTGACATCTAACACCAGTGAAGAAGGCCAATCTCCCCGCACCTGAGAAGTTCTTGAAGTTCATAAAACGTGGCTGCCCTAAAACTCTGTGTTCTGTCATGCAACGCAACTGGAAGAAACATAGCATTGACTGCTCAAGTGCCTGCTCTGAATGCTATGGGATAACATGTCAAAATGTAACAAATGCGATAGAAGTGAAAACGGAAAAAAAATGATTACTAATTCCGGTGCCAATGCTCCACCTGCTGCTTCCTGCTGTTGTGATTAACGAAAGATATTTTCGCTTGATTGTGCTTTTTCCTTCTCTAACATGATAATTTTGAAAAGAATATATATTATTCTTCCTGGTGTTCATCAAGTTGCTTTTGTAATTTTTTTCACTTCAAAGCAACCATAAAAACGGATTTGTTCATTTGAACATATTCCTAAGTTAAATACCAAAGCTCTTGATGTTCATCCACATTTGTTATACCAACTTTGTATGTTGATAAAAATATTTTGTACATCAATTATTCATTAGTAGTTATAATTTTGGTAACCTTATTAAACGTACGTTACAGTTGGACTTATCAGCTACGTAGCGCAATATACTTTCTACAAGACCAATGATAACATGTAGCAAAAACTGTTATCATTAAGGCATACAAGTTTGCTACATGATGTTTCGTACCGGATAATGAAATAAAACATACAGTATTTAATTATACACGTAATTGCAATTTGTTGAAAATCCATGTTTATGTTATCAATTATAGGTTGTACTCTTTACTTCGTCACCAACTTGATGAAAATCGGGAGCTCCTCCGTGGCTAAGCGGTTAGCGTACGCGCCTTTGGCGTGGGAGACCCGGGTTCGATTCCCGGCGGGAGCTCATGTGGTTCGGATTCCACGTTAATCAGTAGGTCCACGTCTCATATAGCCTCGCTGCTGAACGGGACGTAAAACTCAAAATCAATCAATCAATCAATGAAAATCGACCTTAGGTAAGTGCAGTTGTAGTTATTTTTTACACAGCGATCCAAAATGTCATTTTTTTGTTTCTGCCAACTACCTTCTTGTTTTGATGTCTAATCACAAGTACCTGAACTGCGTATGTGAGTGACTGAAAATGCAATACCCTGCATTACACAAAACCACGTACCTCCCTTAACTGCAAATATAGGTAAAAAGTTTTTGTATCAATGGAAAGGTAAGACTTGTATTTATTAATGTCATTCCAGGCTGTTTTACGAGATCTTTGAGGATTTCATAGTTACTAACTATGAAAGTGGCAAAATAAGACTAACTCAATAACGCTTTCAGCCTAACAGTAACTATAATTAAATAGTTCTACATACAATTATACACTTTGGGGCTCGAAAGATAACAGATAAGTCCGAAATACAAAAACTCTTCATCCGATTTTCTTCAAACTTAGCACATATTACTATCGACTATATAAATCGACACGTATTTTTTGTTTCTTTCAGAAAATATGTTAAGGAGGACAAAGGGTCCTTTTCAAAACAGGGTCCCCTTGATTACAATGGTCACTTTATAGAAACGAAACTGCCGATGCAAAGATGACTTCAAAGTAGTAAAAACTTCAAAGTAGTAAAAACAAAGAGGGTTTTGTTCGTTTTGCGAGAAAAATGTTGCAGGGGCATGGTCCCCTTCGAAATAACCAAGTATCCCGCAGAATCTTTACGCATATTGCATTTCAGTGGAGTTGATCAAACCTGATATGTTGTAGATATGGTGTTCCTGGAAAAAGGTCTCAATGGGCACAAACACAAATCACTGACCGTTTGGCCACTACAAGAGCCACTTTTTTGAAAACACCCGAAGATAAGAACATTCTGAATTTTTATAAAAAAAATGACCGAAACCGTGATATGCTTTATGTATTATGATAACGAAAAAAGTGTTAATTGCCATAACCACCAATCACTGATCATTTCGCCACTACGAGGTCTCGTTTATGAAACTAGCCAAAGATAGTAACATCCTGGATTTCCATGAAAATGACTGAAACTCTGATATGTTGTAGATATTGTGATCCTAGTAAAAATTCTCAATAAGCACAACCACAAAACACTAACCGTTTGGCCACTGCAGGCCTACATTTTAAAAAGAGCTGAGGGTAACAACATTCTGGATTTCGGTGTAATTGCTTGAAACTGTGATATGTTATAGATACAAATTGAACCTGAGAAAAAAGTCCCAATGAACACAACCACCAATCAGTGACCATTTGGCTGCAATTGTTCCCCATTTTTAAAACAGCTGGAGGTACAGATACTCTGGAAATTTTTAGAATTTTCTGAAATCCTGAAAAGGAGTCCTATCCCTCAATTCGGAGAAGCGATGGGAAGAGTAGCGACCAAGATCATTTAATCAGAGACAACACTCAGATGTTCATCTTGCGGGACAAACGAAAACAACTAAAGGCCCTATACAATTTTTCTCACGATCACGACCTCTACAATATATTACACTTTCATTCATTTACACCGCAATCAAAAATATCATTATATCAGGTGTTTTAAAAATCTGACCTGTAGTGTCAAAACGGTCATCTTTGAACTTGTATATATCTCTTGTATCTGTATTGGTGTCCCTGTCGTTCAAAGTTACTGGAAATAACTGTAAAACGAGCATTACTGAGTGTAATAATCACAAGTTACAAAGACACTTTCGATGAATTAGAAAAGAAAGTGGTCTGAGGCACTATATTTATATTTTTTGAAGTCTCTTGACTATAGTATTTTATCATAGCAGAAATCAGTGTGTTCGTCGCTATCGTAAAAGTGCGCAATTTGCTTCATAACGAGTGTTTTTGACTCTTACTCCCATAGTCATTCTTAGTGTAGTGCCGTGAGCATTCGTTTCTTAATTCAGGGGTCTCGGGTTTGATTCTCGGTGCGGTAAGTTGTTTTTATCAACTACAATATCCATACTTATGATGTGCAATAAAATGAAAAATACTCAATTTCGTTCAGTCTTATAAGTTAGAGTGGAGACGGCTTTCTTCACTGGGGAAATATTAGCAAAATGACGTCATAAAATCTGTCTACAATCTTGATTCGTATAGTGTGAAAACGTAACATGTTTAGCAAACAATTCATGAATACGGCCCCTTAGGGTAATGCTTAGTGCCTAGTATGAGTCATAAATGTGTCTGGAAGAATATTGTTTCCGAGCAATTATTTGGAACGTCTTCCACTATTACTCCTTCTACTGGAAATAATAATATTTTCTTTCGGCATTTTCAACATGTTCTTTATATCTTTTCAACCAAACATTTGTAAATAGGAGCTATAGTTTTCTATATTGGTATGTATGTTTTGTTCACATATCAATATACCACATACATAATTCAAAGTCTTATCCAAAGAAAGCGTGTTACTATGTATCGTGGTGAAGACAACTTCTACTTAATTTCTGTTTCGGCATTCGATGTTTCGATATTAATATTATCCAGGAGCTGACAACTTCTTTGCCCATCTCGTTCCTTTTCGGAGACTAATCCATCGACCATCTCCTTTGGCCTAACCGGCATAATCGTGGGACGTAACACTTAAAGATTTCATTTACTAATTCCTCTGAAGTATCTCTTATCCTTTCTCTTTCTTTTCCTATCAAATTCACTATGCTTATTTACATTGCAATACAAAGTAATATTGAGGTCTTAAATTTTCTGTAATAATAATAATAATAATAATAATAATAATAATAATAATAATAATAATAATAATAATAATAATAATAATAATAATAATAATAATAATAATGGTATTAACATTTTTAAATTTGCCCCAAAATTACGCAAAACTTATAGATAATTAGTGATTTTGGGAGAGTGTCTGTATCTCCAGGACATACCTATGCAACTACCAAAATTTTAAGCAAAGTGTTGTACTAAAGTTTTATGTAGAATGTATTCTACTGTACGCTTTGAGGAAGATAACGGATTTAAAAATAACGTAATGTCACTAAACAGTAAGGCATATAATAAAATAACTTTTAGAATATGCAGAAGTAATTATAAAAGCTTTGCTACAAAAATACCTACACATACGATAATAAATTCAATGAGTAAAAAAATAGCGTATAACATTAAGTCTAAAAAGTAATTGTACTTAAAGAATGGGCATGCAAAATTTCTAGAATTGAGATAAAACGAGAAATGTTTACTAAACTTTTCGTGTCTTCTCGATTTCCATCTCCAAAGCCAAACGATAATTTGAGTGAGCTTTGTCCCGTCTTGAATATAAGATGTTAGTTCTCGTCTTAATTGTGTTTGTTTTATTTCAGAAACGAGAAGAGAAATTCCAATTTTGGTGAGCAACACTAAACAGAACCGAAATATTGTTGCCAAGTGTTACATTTCTGGTTGTTATGTTATGCCCTGAGCAATAATAAGCTGCTAGCTTTTAATTTTCTATAAAACAATATTATTATTATTATTATTATTATTATTATTATTATTATTATTATTATTATTATTATTATTATTATTATTATTCCTGAATGTTTGATAGGTAAGTATTGAAACATCCGAGTATTCAAATATCAGAAAGAAATAAAACGTGTGTTATCTACGATCAATTGCCATGAAGAATTCTAAAGTAAAATACATCTAGTCATTCGAGGATCCGATTCGACTCGACGACCTTCCCATTAGTGGTCGAGCGCCTTGATCACTTCACTACGATTATTACGCAGCAATTGATTTGTCTTTCGTTTGTTTACGAGTAAAATTAACATACGTCATATTTGATTGAAAATAAAGAAGTTTCGTATTTTGTTTTTAGAAAATCTGTAATGTTGATAATTTAGTGAATACAGTGATATAATGCCATCCGAGTCCTCCATTACATATTCCTTTGTTTTGCCAATTAATCTGGCTATTAACACACTACTGTTTTGATCGAACAGAAAACTCTGTTTATCTAGTCGTGCCGGAAGAAGTAACGGTTTAGATGAGCGGTGTAGTTTCATAATCTTGCAACCTTCCTGCAATTCTACGCTTCTTAAAATGTTTCATTTACAAGGCTGAGCTCCAGTTGGATGCTGCTAATTAAAAGATAATCTCCAGTGGAGAAATTCAGTGATGATGCAATCCTGGAAATAAAGTAAGTAAATGTATAAAGAAAACGAGTTACAGAGTTACTTCTATCAATGGCACTATATTTAATATTAACCGTTAATTTGGTGCATTTTTAAATTGTTGTTTATTGATACTATATTCTCCCCTTTTCTCCTTGTGTCTCAATGTGTAAATTTGCACAAATATTAAACAAATCACAAACCATCAGTTATATTTCCAACGTAAGGAGAAATACGCTTAGTTTGAGTAACTTCTCCAACTCGTTTAGGTGTTATCGAATTTTGCAATTTTAACGTTTACAAATAAATTACCGTTCAACAATATTTAGCATTTTCAAAAGTTATACAACGAATAATGACATCGATAATTGCTTCTTTCTAAATAATTTTACATATAAATCAGTATTGCCGGAACCTAGGAGCTCACGCCCTGTCAGACCCCTAAAATGTTCCTTGGGTTCCTCCCTTCAAATGATCCATCCTTAATTTTGATTGATTTGCATATAGGAATATGTAATGGAGAACTCGGATGGTATTATATCACTGTATTCACTAAATTATCAACATTACAGGTTTTTTAAACACAAAGTACGAAACTCCTTTATTTTGAATCAAATACGGCCTGTGAGTTAGTTAAAAATAACCTATCATATATATCTCATTATCTCTCCTTATATTATTTGATACGCCGATATGTATAGTTATTTGAACTATAAACTTGTTTATATAGTCCCCATTTGAGTTAATTATAAGATTAAGTAAGTCCCGCGACTGTTATCTTCTCGTCAGTGTCTCTGATATCGGTACATTTTCAAAAGTGGCTATATATAGTTTGACATGTCTGTTATACAAACAAGAAATACTGTGAGTACAAGTATCCAAATACCCCCTTACTGCCTTTTGTCATTTTATTAACCAGCGTTTTCCTCCACTTCTGCACGAAAACACTCTTTACGATTTGTGCTTTTAATAGTTGGGCGCAACTTCACGCTGTTTTGCTAGCTACTACCAGCGTAAGTAATCTTCTAGAAGGCGTTGTTATGTTGCCTATCTCAGGGATTTTGTACCTCAAGAATTTCTGTGGCCCGCTGTACATTGTAGGTGGTACAAATAAAGCCAGTCTCCGATAATTAACATGGCTGAATCACGTTGATTCTAAAGTTGTATCAGAGCTGTTGCCACAACGGTTCACATCGAGCAATATACAATGACAGATTATCATCGGGAAGTGAAGTTTGTCAGACTTCCGAACCAGAAACTGTGTAAATCGCCAGCAGATAGTAGAAACATGTCATCGAAATAAAATCATTCAAAATCATAGAAATAGCAAGATTAATAATATCACTTCTTTTAGTAAACTCACTAAGTTATTTAAAGTACTAGATCACATAATAATTATTAATTTAGTTTAAGTTTTAAAGAAACCTAAACTACATTATAACGAATGACTAGCATCATTTGCTACAGTGAAATAAAAACATTTTACTAGTATTCCGCGTCTAAGTTGTATTATTATTGAATTTGTGAACTGCAATCCAGGATAAAAACAAACAATAGAATTGTACAAGGAATACTTGATGAACAGAAGTATGAATTTCAAAAGGATCAGTTATCAGGTAATGTATATAGACTATTGAAGTACATCGTTGAACATGTACGTGAAAAAGACAATTCGACCGGAAGGTAACTTAAAGTGAAATGTTGCTTAGGAGAAAACTAATTATACAGAGCAAAAACATCTACGGAATAAAACCTACCTAAATTGGATGTGTGCGAATATTACTGAAAATATTAGCATAATTGAACATAGTAAAAATGGAGAGAATATCATTTGGCATGCGATAAAATGGATAATAGAAAAATGAAAGGAACACAACAGATGAATAATCTAAAATGTTTATTATTATATTAAAATAAAATAGAAAAGTACATTTAAAAAGTCAATTTATGTGCAAATAAGAAAAAAATATCACAATAGATACACTCTAGTGGCGAAATAACTGTGATTAAAATTTTGAAGTAGAACGTTTAAAAAATTATAGGTAATGTTAGAAGGAAAACATCGAAGAAAGCTAAGTTGTAACTTACAATAATGAGTAAATTGATAACTGTCCGACTAAGTAGTAATTCAAAAAAAGTATTTCTATTATAAAATAGCTACATTACAGATGTGTTTAAATCCATTTGGCTTCAACGCAGAAATGTAAAGTCGAAAATTTTGCTTTAAATAGACCAAAACACATCTAAATCATGCAAAAAATGTTCAACTGAAAATATATTGTACACTACAGATATATGATATTGTAGCTACAGCACATTCTTCATTGTAATAACAAAAATATATTTGGAAACCTTTAAAAATGTAGATTAAATACCTGAAGTAACCGTGAGTTATGTTATATCTTTTAAGATAAAAATTTCTGAAAGGTAATCTAATGACGCGAATACGTGTTGCAGTGAGCTAAAGTAAAATGTTAAAAATAAATATCTAAAGTTATTTACGTTTCGTATATTCTTATTATAATTTTGTTCATAGTTCTCGCTGTTCGCTTCTATTATCTGGAATTAGTTTCACTCCGATTTGGTTTTCTTGCATAATCTTGTGCTATCTTCTATCAAATATATTACGTGAGAGTGATTTAGTTGTAAACGTGTAATAATTATTATTATTTAGTTTATAATTACAACATTATGAATTCTAAATTAGTAAAACAGAATTATCAAAGTTTTAATTTTCATAACACTCGCATTTATTTAAAAAAAAATCACTAATGTTGTGAATTGCAGTACCTCTATCAAGTAACATTACACTTATGTAATTACGAGACCTTTCTGTAACTACTACATCCTAATCTATTTGCTATAACATTATAGTCCTTTTCCGTCCTAGAAGCGGATATATCCGCTCTGGGAGGAAATAGCATTCTACTGAGTGACGGATATATTCAACCAAGTCAGTAAACAGATGCTCGCTGTAAACACTGACTGCACAATGAAGATCAAACGAAAGAAAAACAGTCTCCTACATGAGTTGACAGTTAAACAAGAATAAACAGGATTGAACGTCATTGGTAAAGCAAATACCAGGAACAATCAGTACTTACGGACTTTTTCTCAAGTGTGCATTTTGACTTTCCTCCCCATCTGCTGATAGCCGCATTCTTCACGAGTGCTGCTGTGGGTGTGATAAGACAGTGTTACAACTAAAGGAAAGAAACGAGCTTTAGAGCCTTGACAGGACTAACGATTTATTTTACTTTAATTTACTTCACGACATCGAATTCTCAGTTGAATTTGTGAATAAAACACCTCCTAGAGTATGACGTCATTACTTAATATTTTGACCCCTTCTGCTCAGAAACAAAAACGCGCTTTGTCGAGTGTTATGGTATACTAAAGGACTAACTATTGTTAAAATTTCAGATTTTTTTATCCAGGCCCGTTGGAGATATTGGACAGTGAAACATGGCAAATTGGCAAAATTCCCAACCTTTACGATTTTTTCAGGCCCTTGGGAGCAATGGTCTGTAAATTTTTGTGTATTAACGTGTGATACCGGACAACATGCACACACAAATTCAGTCCCCTACGTTAGTTGTTTCCTCTTCAAAAACATCCAAAAATGTTGCAACTAAAGGCCCTGATTTCACTCCTTCAAGTGGTTTTAGGCAAAAATGTTAAGAGATCAACGTTTTAGCTATGCACGAGTTGGAGACGACCAGCAATTTTTAATTTGGTAGGACAAATACATGCTGTGGTGTTCCAAACAACGTAAACGCCTCCAATCACAGAATGGCGGCAGCCGCTGTGCCGCCATGGGATGTTGTGAAAAATAATTAATTGTAGTTTTGAAGTACGCTGATAAACATTCCTGAAAAAAAATATTTTTTTGATAATGGTCGAGCGATACATACTTGATCACTTATAATGAATTGACTCAAGTACGATTCTAAATTTTCTTTTAATATGCGGATATGAAATATGTGATAATCTAGCGTAGTGTAATTTCAAAAGAACACCGAATTATGTTGGACTGGTAACACTGCTGATCAAGTTAGTTCTTAAAACAATATCAAATAATCTCTTTCCGTTTTTACTTGCCATGGTTGTATTGTGTAGGTTAAACGAGATGATGAGACGGGAATGAATGAAATGGTGGGATGAAGAAATTTGCAGAAAACAAGAGAATTCAAATAAATATCACACACATGGCCTTTGTTCACGATTATGCTCATTTGGCGCAAATTGGATTAAAACGCACAAGAAAGGATTGCTCTAGGACCAAGTTACTGCGGATTAACCCAATAATATTCGCCATTTGGTATTTACGTAATATAAAATAAAAATTGTTTCCCTTTTAGTCCCGAAATTTAAAAAGCATTTCAAAATGAATTACACATCTTTTATATATTTTAACCAGCTTTATATAAGAACACTTTTCTGGATAAGTATTCTTTTGAGTAAATATAATATTTAATATTTTCCAGATAGGTAGCGGTGGACCTCTGTTACTATATATAGATGATCTAGCACAATTCAGACAAATAGGTAAGATAAATAAAATGCACTTTATATAATGTTCGTTACTGTTTAGCAATGTATCTCTTATCATTATAGTACAAAACTTTCAACAAGGTGAGACGCCATTCTAGAGCATCAATAATTATTTCTTCTTGCCATTTGGCTAACTTTTTCTAATCTTTCCTAGTATATTTTACCTTAAGTAAGACATTTTGCAACCAGTAGAAATATAATCTTCTTGTTCGAAATTGCCAGGTATTTAACTTAATAAAACCAATTACAACAAAATAAAACAACCGAAAGATGCCACCTATGCCAGAAATGATTTGTATTAAGTACAATATTACGGGCATCTGTTACAATATATTGAACCTAATCTCATTTGAAAGTATTCTGCACGATAGAATTTTTGAAACATAACACCTAAATTATAATGTTTAGAAACATAATAATGAGTAGAATTATAATTCACAGAGAATTAGGTATAAGTACTGATCCATTACCTTCCCCTGAATCTCAGAAACACTTACAATAACTCATATGAGAGCTGAGCCGATCACAAAAGGTGATTTTGAACTAAACATAAAACCAGCATAATCCATAGAAATAACCATCCCTAATATAAAGTCGGCATATTCAAAGTCCACATATCAACACATGATTATAATACAGTCAAATAATAATTTCACTACACACTTACGTTAATCATTCGATCAAGAGTAGTGTCAATAAATCAGAAGGTGAGACGATTCACTTCAACAAATTTGTGGAGCAACAGCGAACAATGCAGTTAAGATATGTGATTTCATATTTAATTATTTATGTTAACTACTAAAGGCAGATGATATGTTTCAAGTATATTAGCGTGTGATACTTATGAAGCAATGGCATCAGGAAATTGAATTTGTACTGGTACTTGGCACACGTTCAAAGTAATTTCACATACAATTACTAGAAAGGTAATATTGCCTTTTTGATTCTACTGAGAGAGTTTTGTCTTTACTTATCTGAATATAAAAGTACTCTTGAAAGACTGATCAACGTCAGAATCAAACAGCTGTTAAACCGGTAATTGCAATTCAAATTCTGGTTACAGGTTCCTAAGGAAAAATACCTGAGGAACGCCAAAGGGAAAAACGTCTATCACTCTCCGAGGTGGGTTGAGACCGCAATGGCGAATTTTCCAACATACCCGCCAAGAGCTACTACTATTTGCAAAATTTCATTTATTCTGTCCTCCTGTCAATTAACATAGAGCAATAAGTAATACATCTTTGTAACGTTTATGGAACGACGTAACATTGTGTCCCATTTTACCCACCAACTAGAAGAAGAAGAACAAGACATTTAAAAAAAACTCGACAGTTTTCGAAAATATTTATTCACTGACAACAATGTGTGTACAACAACGTAACAAAAAATTCGTTCTTACATACCTTGTACATTTACGTGTAAGATGTATAACAGCCACTCACAAGTAAAGGGCCCAAATGAATGAATCGGGTTGGGGTATGAGACATAGAGGATGTGAAAATATGTGTATGTGCAAAGTTGTAGCTGCTGAGCGCCTTAAGAATCGGGGAAGGAGAGACCTCAGTGGATCTATCCCGAGGCGTGGGGCCTAGGCCCCCCAGTTTTCATAGTGGCTAAATAATTTAAGCTATTACATTCAAACACACACGCACACACACACACACACACACACACATGTGTGTGTGTGTGAGTGTGTGTATGTGTGTGTAATAGCTTAAATTATTTATATATTTGAAAGTTCAAAGTAAGCTCATGACATACGTATCATACTCTGGATTCTGGCAGACCCCCCTTCCTGTTTTTACCTTCTAGATCTGGTAGTGGCGGAAGGGGTCAAAGTTGGTAGAAGAAAGGCTATGCTATGTTACAGAAATACATCAAATAGACTATCAAACCGTGAAAATAGTGAAAGATAGACAATGTAAACGGTGGTAATTTCACGTATTGGCAAAAGAAGAATGGGCAGAGTAGATTACAAACCTCCGTTGTCATCTTAAAATCCGTCATTTTGAAATCAGTGATATTTTTGAAATGGAAAAGTTAGTCATGTGATATATATATATATGTGGTATATCATGTGATAGTCGTATGTTGAAAATTTGGATTATCACGTAACACGCTCCACTGCAGTAGTCTACTTTTCATCCAGATATCACATGCTACGCTCATCCCAAGTTTGCTATTGCTTATGAAAGTGGACAAAGAAAGTTAAGATAAAAATATAGCAAGCAAGTGGTGCAAAAAATTTTGGTCTACGTACAGTACGTAATAATTGCATTCCAATCTATCAGATTTTATTGTTTTATGGTCTATATTAGTAAGTATGTCAATTAACAAAAGGTAGCTATATTAATTCCACATTGTTTTTGACCGAAAGCAAAAAATAAAAAAAAAAGTTCTTCCAGACAGGAACAGTTCTCTTCGACACTACATGAAGCAAATTGAAAATAATGTCATAAATAATAATGTACTAATATACAACCTGGATATCAAGTTTCACTGCTACTTGTTTTGGTTTCTAGATATGTTTAACACATTTGCTTTCATGATAATCCAAACTTCGAATATACGAGTATCACTCTCCTATATTTTCGTAAATAACTATAAAGGTGATCCTACATCTTCCATATTAGTACAGGTAACGATCACTAATGTTCATAATTGACTTTTTGAGAACATGGTTAACCTAATTGATATATCACATGACTACCTTTCCATTTTAAAGAAATACTGATTTCAAAATGGCGGATTTTAAGATGGTGGCGCAGGTTCCTGCTCTACTCTGCCCATTCTTCTTTTGCCAATATTGGAAACCAATACAGTAGCCAGGATATTTGTTTGGAGTGGGCCTTAGTGTTGATGCACACATACATACATCTTGATGAACACATACATACAAAAATCCACTCGCATGCTCGCCACTGGGGGGTACTTTCTTACATATATTGACTAAAGTCCTATCAATCAAAAACCTGAATTCAATAATGAATAGCAGATGTCACCTTTTTTTATTTGTAAAAGACATGCCAATAAACAATATATATATATATATATATATATATATATATATATATATATATATATATATATATATATATAGAGAGAGAGAGAGAGAGAGAGAGAGAGAGAAAGATAAAGAGAGAGAGAGAGAGGGAGAGAGAAAGTTAGTTACAGATATAACCCGGCCTCGTTAGGTTAAATTAAGAAAAAATAATTAGTCGGTCCTTTTTTTATTACTAAAGCGCTCTCTGATATCGGTCATTATAGATCATTTTCGTATGTCTCCTCACTCCTCCTCCCCATGTTGCGTGGCTGGATTTGGATTTAAACGGCATCGGAAGTGTCACTGTTCATCTCACCGACTCCAAAATCTATGGATTCGACACCGATATTGGTAATTTTCGATCGTTTTTATATATCTCCTCCCTCCCCTACTCCGAAGTTGCGGGCTGAATTTAGATTTAAAGCTGTCGGAAGTATAGGGTTGCCATAATTGAAAAAAATGAAAATCTGGCACGCTACTACGCAATCGTACACCCCGTCACAGGGGTGCCCACAGAGGGGGGCTATGATCCAAACTGCGTCATTGAAATATTAAAGGGGGGTAAAAACCTATATAAATATGTTTGAATTGGTGTAAAAATTAATCTAAAAGATTTTTTCATGGACGAACACCTACAGATAGACAATTGGGGTGTGCGTCATGAACATAAGGGGTTGGGCACCACTGCCCCGTCATAATCTTCTATTTAAAAAAATACTCCAACATTTCGCATTGTTATCTCTTCGTTTTCATTAATTAAAACAATATATATATATTTCTTCTTGAATGGTCAGGGGAAAGTTACCAAAAATATGGGACAGACATTATTAATTAAAATATTTCTAAAGCAAGATGCAGATCGAAACAGACTACTAAATATAACATTGGAATTGAGCAATAAAACCCTTTGTCCCTGGCCCAATCAAACGAATGTTTCATTCAGTGTCAAAGTAGTGAAATTGTGAACTTAATTAAATAAATGTTTCGTGTATTGAGGTATTTGTTTTTGAAGCTTTGAATTGGCATACTCGAAAGTTCAAGAGAATAATTATCCCTAACCCTGTGAAAAAGCAAACGACAATATTCCCTCCCTTTTTTCTTCGCTGGAAAAGTCTTCGCATATGTCCAGTTTCGCTTAATCCTTCAGCCAAGGTAAAGTATTTATTTTCGGAACTTCATTTTATAATCAGAAAGTAACTGATACTTTCCTGCCTGCCTGGCTTTGTCTGGAAAGGTTTTGTGTCAAAGAAGATACGTGAAAATGTGGTCAATGATATGTCAAACAGCAGAACAATAACTTCAGGGTCACCATATGTATATAGACTTTCACTCTATTTTACTTCTTCCTTTTCAACAGCAGGAATTCCTAGAAAACTAGATTTCAGTACCCCCTCCCACAAATCTAAACACTTTTAAAGAATAAATTATTGGTGAACATCAAGATATATCCACTGAAGGTATGCTAAAGGCGAGAAAGCGCGCGCAATTTTCACCGTCACGCTTTGAGCCTTCTGACGTCACCCCGCTGATTGGTTGCATCGTCTGCTAAATCGGGCGCTACAAGTTTGAAGCGTTTAGCATGTGATTTCGCGCGTGTGTGCTTTATTTGCCTTTTATTTCTTTTATACTTCGGTGAATCTCTGCCACATATTGGATACATAAAACAATTACCCAGAACAATTGCACATAATAATTGCACGTATGTGTTTCAGTGTGTAGTGTTCTGTGAGTGGTAGTTGTTTCTCGTTATTCCTTCCGAATTTAGCAACTCATGAGTGACAGAGGTAAACTAAAAATTCGGTGTATTATTTACTTGATAGTTTTCTGATACTTTGTGGTAAATCTTGTCAGTATGAATATTTGTATCGTAGCGGGTTGCCCTAATAATTCGCTGAAAACTGAAGAGGTAATATATCATAGTCTTGCGAAAAATGAATGCGTTTTACGAGAATGGGTAGCACGATACCAGAGCACCTACAAGATCAATGTTAATTGTGCACGTGTCTACTCAAATCACTTGTTGCCGAATGATTATGAACGGGACTTATGTAATGAACTCTTAGGGATCCTTACCAGAAAGAAGTTACGTGCGGAAGGTATCCCATCTTGCACATACCGAATTGGCATGTGGACCAAATACCTTCATTAAGTGCTGAAGAGGATTCTCGTTCGCAAAGATAGCTCTCGCAGGAAGTGAAGAAGTGTGCTGTCTCTAAACTCCAGAACGTATTGCCAATTAAAGGAACGTAGGATGAAGGTAGTAATACTATAGGCATTAACGATGTCCAAAAAGTGCGTGACAAGGAAGGAGAAATCAACGAACTTCGAAAGAAAATTCAAGAATTAGAGGAAAAGGTTAATCACAGCAGAAAATATTACTGACATGCAAATTAGCATTAAAAGATGCTAGGGCTGCACGATATAAGATTCGGAAAAAAACCTGAAAATATCCCCTGGAAATACGCAAAAAATTGTAACAGAAGAAATTCACAAAATTCTGTCTCCTTGTTTTACAAAAGGGCAGATAAGGCGCCTTCTTCGTAGGAACAAACGGGTGAAGTGGGGTGCAGAAGATATAGAAAGAGCTTTGACATAAAGAGCTCTCTATCCTAAACCATATTCCTATTTAAGGACATTAAAATTCCCTTTTCCATCGCTTGCTACTCTTTAGAACTGGACAAAATTAGAACTGGGAAAATGTAATATAAATCAAACTATATGTATAAGAAGACCCATCTTTGAAGAAACTATATTATAATGGAATAACAAAGTTTCTTTTTGAAAAATGGCTACCTTCGTCTCCGTCACAAAGTTATTGTGTCTCTATTTTGCTTGTTACAGTGATTCCCTCGGAAAAGTGGCTGACTGTGGCTATTTTTGCTGTTTCACGTACTACCAGGAAAATCTTCCTACAGCCATCAGCAAGGTGACGTCAGCGCGCCAACAGCGAATCACAATTCAGAGAAAGGGAAGTAGCTGAATCTGGGTGAACCTAGCTTGTCTAGAAAGTACCTTTCGCCACCCCCTTCTCCTTGGAATTTCCAAACAAAATTGGACGGACTCAGGGTAAAAGCAAACAAGTTATTTTTATTCGTTTTTCAGGAGAGTCAAAAAACTAATTGAGGTATACTAAAAACACCTAAGGAAATATTTTAAAAATCTGAAATTTTTTACAGCATGTTTCGTTGTAAATACTTTGAAGTTACGAATTGGAATTTTACTCTTACCAACATTGTTAACGATATTATGTTATGTTATGTGACATTTCTTTCAGTTCAGTTATATGTTGGTATGGAAAAAAGGAACAAGTCATTATCATAGTCAATTATAATTACTTTATTTCTATTAGAACACTATAGTACTGTCGTGTTCAACTACATAAATGCTTACATTGTTACATATTTTCATGTACAAATTGTTATTGTTAGAAAGTTTTCAGCAATATCACATTGTTCCCATAGATTGTCACGTATTTAAAAGTAATAAAAAGGAACTGGAACACACATAGTCGACAATACTATTGAATTTTTTTAAAAATTATGTTGTAAGACCGTCTCATCGCATCACCATTAACGGTTGTTAAACGTTAAAAAGACAAATATGAATTTTAACACACGCGGCTGGGACAAGTTAACAATCAAAAATTGAAACTCTGTATACTCGTCGAGATTTCCAACTTTTATTCCTCACCCGTCCCTACTGCATGTGTTTTTATTCCGTTTTGTCTTTTTAATATTTATCAACCGATGGTGCTGATGCGATGTGATGAAGTCTTAAATATAAGATGAAAAGTCTGTCAACTATTATTTTATTGGAATACAATTTCTAATCTTATATCACTTTTGCAATATTAAAACTGTGAAGTTATTAATAAATTTCCTTTTAATTTAATGAAAACAAAGTTTCTCACTTTGTAATCCCTACAAACTGCTAAAAATATTAGTCATGTTTCGACTTAGAAATGTCTATATTGTTAAGTATGCCTGCGTGCACACCGACCAAGAGTACATTTTTAAAGAAACTCCTTCCGTTTATATTAGAACTAGAAGTAATACGATAATGACACTGTGATGAGCTAACTACAACCCCCCCCCCAATCAACTGCATTTATTCAGCTCTTCAGAATCAAGCAGTGGATCTTGCACACTAGTTGCAGTAGGTAAACCTATGTAGAAATGAAATATTGGTGGAATATAAAGCAAAAGAGATAGCAAGTTTCTCTTTTTCTCTGTTCAGATAGGCAATAATGTACTGTAGAACACTCAAGGTTTCAAAGTGAGATTCTTTATGCGTCGTTGCGAAAGGTCCATAACACATAATTTGTCATCATTGAGCGTCGTTTTATAATATAGCTTCAGTGGTTCATTACGAAAATAACGGAGCCACTTCAAAGACTGCCATATAAACTTTGTTCCCTCTTAGTTTTTTTTTTCTTTTTTTTTCATCTGCAGCTCAGTTTTTGCCAGTGTGGAGAAATCAAGAAAATCATCTTGGGTCATTTGAATTACTAAAAAAGGATTTTTCTTCGAAGCAACTCTTATTAACTGTGCCCAGTCATGAGGATAAGAGATGGGCATTTGGTATCGTTTTTATTTTTCTATCTTCCCATGGTCAGAGTCACACTCCATCCTGATATGCCCTGGGACCAGAAACTTGTAATCAAAAATGTTTATGAGAGTTGGTTTGCTCATAAGTGATACACACATTGCCACAAATGGATTTTTTTTTATTTTGTCCAGAGCAACAGTGGCTCTACGTGGTCAATGTCCTTTGCTAAAGCTGAAATAGCTCTTGATACGCACGAAGAAATCTCTTTTACTCCTCTTTTACCTACAGTTTCATACCACACATAGCATGAGGTTTTCTCATTCTTTAGATTACGGACAGTTAAGTTATATGTCCAGAGTTGTCTTTCGTAGAACGCAACTGATGTTTGTATGCAGGGTGTGAGGAGACACTGTTGAAGATCAAAAACAATTTCTGTCATATTATTCCCCTCTTTTGCTAGCATTGTATCTGTGATTTTAGTCTCATAAGCTAATTCTGCCTCTTTATGGTGTTTTCCCTGTTGTTTTAATAATTATTCCTTATCTTCACTCAAATCATATGTAAGCTTAATTTTAAATGCATCACAAGAATGGCATGTGCTTTTTGGGGCTTTTAATGGCAATATTAATATTATGGAAGATATTTGCAAAATAACGAATAACCAACAGGATTTTGTGTCTCTTCTCTGTATTTCTTATACTCCTGAGCCAATGTCATATAAGAGCTCCTCCGTGGCTAAGCGGTTAGCGTACGCGCCTTTGGCGTGGGAGACCCGGGTTCGATTCCCGGCGGGAGCTCATGTGGTTCGGATTCCACGTTAATCAGTAGGTCCACGTCTCATATAGCCTCGCTGCTGAACGGGACGTAAAACTCAAAATCAATCAATCAATCAACCAATGTCATATAAGGTGGCAAGTACGTTTTACTAGTTTCTTTTCGAAAATAATGGCTTTCGTATACTGGCAAAGAATTTAGGAAATCACGAATTTTTTTAATCTGTATGAGTTTATTTTATTTGGAGGACATGTTTGCCTCGCTTGTCAGAAGTCACTGTACATCCTGGAGATTTTTGCTTTTGTTGGCAAATAAGACACAGAAATTTGCTTCTCTCATCAAACACTTTCAAGAAACACGACTTGCACACTCTTACATTATTTCCAATTACGGAGACATGATATTAATACGTAACTATTCTTTTTTTCTTTCCTGGTGTGTCTCTTCTCTTTCTTGAAACATTCGGGAAACTAAAATCTATTAACGCTGACAAAAAACATGCTCTACGGTTACGAAAACAAATTTTCCAATAGGTATCGATCAACTTCCTTTGCGTCTCTTCACTAATTTTCTGTTTAGATTTCACACGACATGTGCCTAACCTAATAAAAGATCTCTTCGTGACATATTTTCCACTTTCAGTTGTGTAACCATGTCCTGTATATCTGAATACGTTCCAACTCTTTTTTTTCCTACACCTTCCTTTAACACCTTTTCTTGTACTGCCACTGTTAAACTCATTTTCGTGTTGCAATTTGCTTACTTCCGCAACATTTAGTTCGTAAACAGGATCCTTATCACTGTCGTCACTACTCAAGACATAAGACACACTTCCCTTTTCTTTAGTTTCTCTCACAGTTTCACTCTGCACTTCCAAAAAAATATTATTTTTAGGTACGATTTACACTGTTCCAATTTTCCAATTCCATACTAGATGTACTAGGCTGATGAGAAACTTCACCATTGGTAGGCTTTGTTAGCTTAAATTTTGAATCCATAAAACTCAATTTTCTTACAACAGTTAAATTTACTGTAGAAACCGGCGTTCCAGTTTTACTTTCTACATAATGTTGTTTTGATTTTGCCTTTCTAAAACTTTCCTCCCTGTTGAACACATTGTTGCTGCAATACATTTTAGTCCCGCCCGCACTCTGCCACAATCAAACTGAAATGAGAAACATAAAGGAATAAGTCAGTATCTGATCACAAAGTACAGTCAGAATTTTTAACACAAACTCCTCGGGGTAAAAGGAAACAAGCCATTTAATTCTCTTATACCCATTGTATGTCCCTTTGTAGTTTTCTTGTTCCCTTTTGCACATCTCTTGTACTTGTTTTTGACCTTATATTTTAATATTGCTTTTCATGCAAAGAAGCGACATTTAAAATACTAACACTCTATGTAAAAACCGAAAATTGAACAAAGTGACTTGTTACCTTTTACCCTGAGTCCGTCCAATTTATGCCAATCGTTTGTGACGGAACGTTCCGCAAAAATTGTCATTTGTACCACTTCCATTACAAAGTTATAAGAGTTTTAAAATGGTGGCTGGGGAAACGGCAGATCCCCCTTGTAATTTCGAAACAAAACCTATGCCAATCGTTTGTGCTAGGTTTGTGCCGGAAGGTACCGCAAAAATTTTTGTTTGTACCATTTCTGGTACAAAGTTTTAAGAGTTTGGAGGCTGTGGAAACTGCAGTCCTCTCACTTTTAAATTTCGAAATAAAACGTATGTTCATCGTTTGAACTAAGTTTGTACTGAAATGTACTGCAGGAGTTTTGATTTGTACCACTTGTTTGTAATAAAAGTGTATTCTATATTTCCAGTGGCGTATTTAGGGGGGGCTTCCGGGCTTATAATCTTTCATTTTCTTTTGCATTGTATATGAAGTAGTTATGCGAATTTTTGGATTAGTTTGATCTCACTGTATAGTTAGGATATATTTGTTTTGTTGTCCTGAACGTAATAATACGTAAACCAAAGTTTTGTTAAATTCTGTTTGCTTTTCTGCTGCCACCCATTAAGCATAAAGGTAATTAGTTACCAATATTGTAAATAAATATTTTATGGATTTTTGTTTCCTCGAAAAATGTCTCAGAATGGAGAATCCTACATTTTCTTTTTATTGTTCCCACGTTCTTAAAAGTGGCGGTATGCTACTTCATTTATTTATTTTGTAAATTATTTATGTTACTAACGTCAGATACTAAAACTGATTAGAAGAGATAACGTTAGGTATTTTTAGCAATTTGGTACCTAATCCTGCATTGGATTTTGAGTCAGTAAGTAAATAAAGTACATATGTTATAGTCTATTATTGGTTTGGAGCTATCTTCGGCAATTGAAGTGTATTCGTTGTATGTTTGTGGGTACCATTGGTTGTGAAATTAAATTTGGTTACCGTTTTCCAACGAAACGTTAGGTGTGCTGTAACAAGTTGTGTTGTGTTTGTGTGTGCTTGTGTGTGCTGAAAATTGCGTTATTATTTACATGTTATTCATTGCTGCTTTTAATATCTTTGTGAGTAAACTTTAGCCTACAAAAATTCCTAGAAAGCGTGTTATTGAAAGGACACTTTTGCTTGGTGAAATTATATGTTTCCAAAATGAGATCCTGTTCTGACGGTGGTATTCAGCCTCCATCTTCAGAAGTTTGGAGAACTATTAGCAAAAAGTTGGACTTTCAGTGTTCTTCTGAACATTTATATTCCATTGTGAAGTTGAACGGCTTCAATGTTCACGAACTGTCGGGGATTTTGACAAAGAATGAAAATAGTGATGGTGAAGAAATGAAAGAGCTAAGTGATCAAGAGTCATCGCCATCAGTGTATTCAGAGAAGATCTTCAACGGAAGACGTTTATAGTAATTCTTTCGACCGAGGAATGGAAAAAGCTCAAACCGCAAAGTGTACTGTATAAGCGTTTCGAGAAAAACAAACCAACTCGGTTATCGAGGGAATACCAAATATTTCCACCTAATGCTTGGGATTCTGTAATGAATGAACATTTCTGGATACAAACGTAGTTGCCTTATTGCTTAGCTTTATAACAGGCAAAAACTTATCCTCGTGGCGCAAATACTCTATAATGTGGGCAAAATGCTCATCATGCAAGTAAGAACTTGAATGCTATATTGAGAAAGAAACTACAAAAGGCACAGGAGTTCTTGTGCACTGCCGATTACCAGGAAATTTTGCTAACTGTGTAACTTTTTCTAAAAGGAGACTTGTAGGATTACCAAAGGTTAAAGCTCTGAAGGCTTTGCTCGAACAAGGACTCTCCACCAGAGCTTACCGAAAACAGAAAGCAAGGAAACTCATGAATTTTGGAGACCCAACACCAAGTCAGTTACCGTCCGGCAATGCTTCACGAGTTTTAAAGTGTAAAGAGCTGAGAAAGAATTTTATTCACGACGATCAGGTGTTAAGAATTAGTCTTATGATGCATGAAAACCAGTTACAAGGATCAATGAAATGGCTTAGTTACAACCCATTTTACGTCCTGTATTGATTTCCTTCTCAAGTACATTTATATCGCGCTTACTGTAAATTTGACGAAACTTCGAAAATAGTAATCGACGCTACAGGTGGTGTAGTTAAGCGCATTCAGATACCTTACGGAAATAAATCGGCTCATATTTTCTTGTATGAAGCTACTGTACATATGGGATCCCATCAACTTCCGGTAAGCAGCATGCACCTCGAAAGACGACAAAATAGTCATTGGCAATTGGCTTTCAGTTTGGAGAAAAGAAACTGGCATTATTTTAAAAGAAATAGTGTGCGATCATTCGCTAGCTTTTGCCGGAGCTATCATCCAAGGATTTACGCAATTTAACGATCTGAAAGATTACATCATAGCTTGCTACTGCATTATATTTAAACAAAGACAAGTCGACAATACATATTCCTTCGTTCGATTTGATGTAACGCATACTGTTAAAATTCTAACAACTAGGAAAGCTTTGAAAGATAAAGTCGACGAACACGCCATTTTTATCAGAAGTTTCGCATTAATAATTCAGTCGCAAGAAAATAACAATATGAAGGAGATTTTCAGAGATTTGTTCATCGTTTTACAATATGAAACAGTAGGTACAGATAGGAACACAGAACAAATAACATCTTGTCAAATTTCGAAACATAAACTGAAAAGAAACTGCTGCAAGTGTTCCTAAACAAGATTTGTCTGATATTAACATCGAAAGTTCGACAAATAAGTGTCCTTCTGATATTAGCATCACTGATATAGATGACAATTCTGATTTTGGCCTATGGGCAAGAAACTTTGCCCAGGAAAGCCTTTTGCAAGTAGAGAAGGAAGAAGGAGATCATGATAACCTACACTATTTACCTGAGATCGTCCCCTGCATCGTAAATTTTGTTAAACGTATAACATTATGGTCACAGGTAATGGTACCACTATTTGGATATGGATCATCAGCGTGTAGTTCTGCATCCGTTGAAAGCAGTTTCAATGATTTAAAAAATCGTGTTCTGGCTCACAAAAAGCTGTCGTTTTACCTTGATGTTTTTCTGGACTTGGGTATAAAGACTATTGAAGCTACAATGTAACTTGTGGCAGGAGAGTGTCGAACTGAAAAGGAGTTAAATGAAAATTCAGTGAAGTCAAATGCAGCAGAAACACTGTCTGGAAGGAAGGAGAACAGAAAGATTCCGATTAGCATTAATGAAGACAGGTCTACACTAGCTACTGATCAGACGGAAAGTGGGTATATAGCTTGTCAGCAAGTGTATAAATTGCAACATGAATGTTCATGTTCTACCGGGATGCTCCTTTCCAATTGACTCTTCCAAAGAAGGTTATGAAGAAAAGGGACTTTGCAAATCGTGTGCTGCAAACCGAAATATGAAGGATGGTGATAATACATCGGTAGAAAACTGGAGAGGATTAGCCTTACCAGGAAAAGAGCGTCCAAAACATTTCTATTTGGAGCCCCATAAGTAAATATTGAAGACAGATTTCAGAAAACGTAATGTAACTCAATCAATTGGATTTTTTTTAAAAAATGTAACCGTAGCAGAGATCATTTTTGAAAATGAATAGCAGACAAATGATAATAAATAATACGTTTCCTTTTGATCCTCTGATGCAGATATTGGCAATTTCGACATATGATAGTCAGCAATATTACGCTTAACTACGGTCGTTTTCTGACTGTCCCACTGCCTCCTTCATTCTTGGAATGGTGCGAGGTGGGGTGACTCTGAGCACATATAATCAAAGAATGCATTTATTGATGGAAGCATTCCCTTTCACACACTTGCCTCACAACGTATGTCAAGCATCTGCTGAGTCGACGGTGAAAAAATTGGCAGAGTAAATGCTTGCTTGGAGGCAACTGAACCAGGACGAATGTGCCAAACTACAAAAAAGACTACCTTCTCCGTCGCAAACAAAGACTTGTTAAGAGATATAATAGATACACTGTCATCAGATGCTGCAAGTCATCTAAATATTCCATTCTCCGCAACATCTCAGGAGATTTATTTTAAAAGGTCTTTTAAGCTTCGTGGAATAGTGGTTTCCTCTAGTAGAAAAGGAAAGGAAATAAATGCTATTGGCCACTACATAGCATTATGTTTGCGTCAAAATGGCCAATGGGAACTATACAATAATCTGGATGATAAAAAAAGAAAATGTGTCAACGAAAGGAGTTTCTCCTGCCTGATGCTTGTCTAAACAGTTTAACTTTAAAAAATTATAGTTGACCTTTCGTTCACTAATAAAATTTAATATACGCACTCGACGATCGAAAACACAAAATATTCTATAAAACAGTGCAATATTTAAGGCATGCTTCACGAACTTTACTTCCTTGATAAAAAGAAGAAAATTCGATTATCAAAATCCTATATAAGGTAATAAATGCTCCTAAATAAAATTAAATGTAATACTTGAAAAGGAAAATATAGATACAGGGACTTTATTTCCAGTTAAATCGGCCGACGATTTTTAGGAGAGAGTTCGCCGCGAGAACATCGCTACTAAATGACTATACTTCGGTATAGGCGTGAAGCAGGCGGGCGTTCTCCTTTTTGCCAGCGCTATGGAAAAAACATGAAGATGTGTATCATCCTTGAACTTTGTCTTTAAAAAATTGAAACTCTATTGTAAAAATACACTATAATGAAAGCCAATTTTGCTGACATTATTACTATTATTGGCAGTCGGGAAAAAGGAGGATTTCCATTATTGTCCAACAGTGGTGTTGCGATTCTTCAAACTACCAACTGTCAATGTGAAAATAATTTCTGCATCTCCGTTAAGGAAGCTGGCACTTTGAAAATAATTCTACTGAAATACATAGCGTTCGAAGTGGATTGGTACATTGGAAGTTACTTGTCGCAGGCGGGGAAGAGTAGTCCTCCCGTAGTCGGTAGGCACGCTTATTACCTCCGATGGCAATACCGCAGACTGTAGTTCATTTCCCGGTTCATTTAGAAGAATGGGGGCGCGGTGGCACAGTGGTAGAGCGTTCACCTCCGGTGTTTGGGATCCCTGGTTCGATCCCTGTAGACTTTGTGGTGGACAAACATCGTGCTCGGGGTTCTTCCGGTTCATCCCACTTTCTTCATGTCACTCATTTCTCATTATCACCGTCTCCTTTAGCCTAACCGGCATAAGCGTTGGACATTAATCTTAAAGATTTAATTTCATTTTTCATTTACAAGAGCGTATGAATGGGCGTATATCCATTGGTCCAACCGACACGTCATGTTGAAACAACTTTACTATATCTTCCTGAAGAAATGGAGTTGAGGAGTAGGAAATGTAGTAAAATATGATGCTTTGGACAAGATATGTTTCAAAAGCAAATAAGAGTACACTGTTGGATTAGAGTTATGTTCATGACTATTTACTGCGGTGAAACGGAAGTGACTTTTCACCGTCGGCACGACGAAGGGAACTCGTATTAAAGAGCACATAATGTCATCTAATGTGCACACCTTGCACTTGTAGTATGATGCACTTTGGCATAAGTCCCTTAATTTATCGTAGACGTTCAATTACCAACAAATTAAGTTAGAATGGGTAGTTTTTGATGCTGCACGTTGTGTGGATGGATTCTGTGAACACAACTGAAAGATTTTCTTTGCCCCTCGACAATGGGATTAATAACGTCAGAGTTAACTCATAAAGTACTGATAAAAAATTATATTTTGCCCTTGCAAACAAAAATGGGAAATTATTTTTACAAGTTACTATGTACGACACCGGAATGGAATGTAGCAGAAACATTACCAATGCCACAATATATTATTTAGAACACATCAAAGTAGAGTACTCTCACTCGGGATCGCTCTAAAGAGCCAAAATCTTTTGAGAAGGAATTTTTAGATAGAATTTCCGATTTTCTCCAAATTTATCTTGTCCCATACGTCATAGAGGCATGGACCGTATTGCAGTTGAGTAATTATATCATTTGAAAGACAATGGCGTAATAGGCATGAAATTCGTGATAATATTACTTATATCCAGAAAGTTTAGATAGAAATTTTCCCTATTAGTGTAAATTTTCTACTTTCAGACAAGATAGGAAATAATTTTTCGTCATGTCATTATATAGGATATCCCAATAGTATTTGGCAAGAGATTACTATAACCCCTATGTACCATTTCAGGGTACATTAGGGTCGAGTAGCCTCACCTGGGGTCGCTATAAGGGGGCTCAAACTCCCAAAAAGAATTTTTTAAAAGAAAAACTCCCGATTTTCTCTAAATTTCCTTTTCCTTGTACGTCATACGGACAAGCACTCTATTGCATTTAAACGTGTGTTTCATTCTGAAGAGAATAATGTATTAACCATGAAATTCGGATGAATAATGTTGAAGCAGTAGCTTCTTGAAATATATATTCCGAAAAATGGCCCTACTTTCCAAGATGGTGGCTATTTTCCAATATGGCTGCCAACATCTTTACACCCTCCCTCTAGATTTCTCCTACCAGGTGTAAACAAGTATTCCTGAATATTTCACCTTTTTTTTCAAAAGAGCACACTTTTACGTTAATGTCCATACTATTAGAGACAACACGGAATGAACGTTACAATTATAGTAATATGGCCATGTCTCAGAATATCTTAACTTTATATATACGCAATTCAGTACTTAGGTTTATCGTTTAAGATATTTGAACAGGTGGTTGGGAGTTTCTTGGTAATTTACCTACAGCAAAACAAAATATGTAGAAAGACATACGAGATGAGGTTTACAATTATAATAAGAAGGATTTTATATCTTGAATCTCATAAGATTAGAGATATAATTATGCTATTTAAACTTTTTATTTGAGATAATTAAAAATATCGTTCCGATTTTTCCCATTAATGAGCTATATAAGTCACCGTCCCTGTTAGTCGACGTCTTTGTTCCATTGGTCCCTCACCTAGTAAGTTGAATGCGAATGGAGATAAGACGAAGTCCAATTGTTGGTGCGGGTATATACAACATACTACCTGCCGCTGGTAGTTCCGTTGAATCATGAACATGAGTAAGGAAAGATTGAACACGGGACCTCCACATAGCGTCATAGGGGTGTGTACATCATACAAGTTGAAATTGGGGTCTAACGTCAATTTAGTGGACGACACGTCCCTTCGTTGAGGTCGTAGTAACTATACGTGCTGCGGTGGTTTTACAAGTTTAAGAACGGCGACGAAACACTCGAAGACGCACGACGTGTCGGAAGACCAACGCATGTAAAAAAAATGAAGATATTTAGGCAGCAATTGAGGAAAAGAGTGGCCAGACATGTGAGAAACCACGACTACAATTCAGTGTGAGAGGAGGAACCATTCAGCAGCACCTCCATCAACTTGGTAAACATTACAAGTTTAATGGATGTGTCCCACAGGATTTGACTCCGGGCCCGAAGGTAATGCGAGCAAATATTTGTGTTTCTTTGCTGTCTCGTCTGAGGAAGGAACCATTTCTTGACATGATGTTGACAAGTGATAAGAAGTGGGTCCTGTAGAAAGCCCCAGGGTGCCATCAACATTAGTTAGCATTTCATGAACCGGATCGAGGACAGCCGAAACCACCTCTGCACTAGAAGAAGGTCCTCCTGTGTTTTTGGTGGACTGCTCGCGGCATCGTGCATTCGGAACTGCTACCATTTGAACAGAGCATAAATCCAATTTTATACTGTCAGCAATTGAGAATTACTGAGCAGATCGACCCGGAACACCTTTGCACGCGTTGGGTAGAAAACACTGTTATATCCGCCATACTCCACGGACATTGCACCGTCCGACTATCATCTGTTCTATTCCCTGAACAATCATCTTAGAGGACGTTGCCAGGTGGTCGTCGATCCTGATGGAAACTATTTAAGATCTTGCAAACTCGCCTTAAGTGAATATCGATGTTCGAAACTAGTGAGTGAAAAAGTGACAGAACATTATAGGACGGAAGAAAACAAGAAGAAGTCCTTATGAGAGTTCTAATTACAGTAGAATTAAAACCCTATTTCTAGCACACCCCTCTCCTCCACCTCTGACTGCCTATAACTTCTAGCAATCCGTCACTGAACACAGTACTTTATAATTACAATCCATAAAGTATACTTACATATCTACAACTAACTTATATCTGAGAACTACAACTAACTTACACGTAACTTAAATCTACAAATCTTGTATCTTATAATGTCCCCTTGGTGGGTATGTATTCCATCTTTGAGAACACATCTCTTGTCATCTACAAAACTTTAAGCTAAGTTATTTACTTCTATACATATATATCATGCCTATAACTTCTAATCAAGTTCATCTTTTTATAGTAGTTCCTTTGATTGAACAAACCTTCTTTATACTCATCTAATGTAAATTCTTTGTATACAACACTGTTTTTACACGTTTGGCTTTCTTACAACATTTTTCATTATAGAACTTACCTTTAAAGTCTTTGTCTGTTAAGTCCATATGAGGTACTTTTGTAGGGTACATATTAGATTTTAAACCTGCAAGCTCTTCTATAATGGTACCTTTAAATTCATCCTTCATCTTACCAAGTATTTTCTTATTGATCTGTGGTATCTTGTATCTGTTATCTTTAGGGCAATCACTTCAGTCGAAGTAATCAATATAATTTTTCCTGTCTTCGTATACATGTTGTGTTTCAATATGCTAAATATAGCTGTCGGTATCTTTATAACATACTTATATTTTGTCTTGATAATTTGGCTTCGTCACATTATAATGGAAGTCGTACATTCGACAGATTTAAGATGCGAAATCGAACATATATTGTATAAATAATTCTACTTTGAAATTCGGTTTTGATGACTAATAGCACATCTTATACCTTTCTCTATCATCAAGACCATATTGTAATCTATTAGTAACTCCATTTTTAGATCTATCGTCTTTAACATTGCATCTCAAGCTAGACGTTGTGCTGCCATATCCATGCTGGATCAAGATCATAAGTTTTACGACATGTTTCTCTAAAGTTCTCAAACACGTCAGCTAATAATATCACAGCAGTTTTTAGATATAGGTCATATCCGAGATTATGAACTTTAAATATTTCCCATACTTTCTTTGCATGCTCTTAATCCTCATCACTTATATTGTGTTGAAGAATGCTTCCTATGGTGGAAATTCCTTCTGTCTAAACTTATCACAGTCACTAACATAATCATACGGTTAAACACCTTTTCTTATTACAGTTTGAATTATTGTTCATCAGGATAGAACTGTTGTGTGTGAGTCATTTGTTCTCTCGTAAGATTTGATGACAATTTTTCTAAAGTACATGCCATAAATCTAAATGAAATAATGGTAATTTTAAAATTTCGTAGCGTGGCCCCAAGCTAAGAAAACCACTTTACCCCCGTGCCAGTAAGCCTGTATCTATTTGCTGTTTATTACATCTTAGCTATTTAATAAACAAGTGGGAGTCATATCCTGATATGGTATGTATAATCACTGGTACAAACTTAGGTACTGTAACTTTTAGATTACAATTGTTACATAATGCAACTAGAAACTCTCCAGTTATATGGTTGTGATATCATATTTAACTTTATGGTTCTCTGGAATATATACTACTTTACAGTAAGAGCAGAATTTAGATTCGTTGAACTCTTCTGTCTGTTCAGGTGTTAAAGGTAACTCGTTATTTTGTATATGTATGTTTGATATTTGTTTGGCTTCTTTCTTTAACATTCTTATGAACTTCTTAGCTGCATCTTTACCCCTATACACAACATGATCTGTTTTAATTCTATCACTTCTTACAATATAGTAACGGAACCCATATGGCTTATGCTGATGATATTTTGGTATATGTTTTGTTTCCTGGATAACATTCTTCACATCCCATAACCTTGTGCAGTAGACATTCGAAATCAGCATAAAGCACTAGTGGCATCTTCATCGTATATTGGTAGTTCTGAAATTCAACATATTTATTTTCTGGTGGCATTTCTATTTTAACAGCTTCGTGGGTAGAACAATCGCTCTCATGTTTATCTAATGCATCCTGTGAGTAAAAGTATAACAAGCATCTATCACATAAATATTTTCGAGCTCCCCATTTAGCTATTTGACTACTAAGTAATCTACTCAAGTCTTTAATCCAACAATAGTGTGTTTTAATTTCTTCTTTTACATATAATAAATTCACCTGGGTGTCTTTATGGTTTTAGTATGATATCAAAAATTCACCATACATTTTTCGTTGCATGTATAAACGTTAAACGATATATCGAGTCTTCTTTCAATTTTTGGGAAGTCACTTAGTTTTACAGAACAATCGATATCTTTTAATGTTTATTCTAACACTTTAAAAAGGCGTGTACTTTGATGGTCATTGTGGATCCTTTTCAAGAGGACTTAACGCAGAGGCAACTGAATGTAAGAAACATTTTTCATCTTTGTTCTTTACAGTAAAAACAGCATTTTCCTTTTTATTTCATTTGGTAGTTCTTTGTATCATGACCATCTATACGGTGCATATTTATATAGAGCTAACTCTATATATATTCGTAAGAGCCCATCCAGAACCATTAGCTTGGAACTCATTAATTCTTGTTCTTAATATTTCTTTAGCTTTAGTTATGAACTCTTTTAGATTGGTTGATTAGGATATCTCTTTGTTATTAGTGTTGAAGTAAAAGTTTTGAATTTCTTTACACTTCTTATATTGACAATCTATCAAGAGATTACCTTTAACGAGCAATGTTTCTGTAAGCTGATGTTCAGTCTATTTATTAAAGCCTTTGATATTGAAGTGATATATTGTTCTAGAGGATCATATTCTTTATAATATGTTGTGAATCTCCATGTCCCTAATCTTTATTTAAATGCTGAGTCTTGGAGCTTTACACCAATTGGTAGTGATTCAGGTTTCACTCTTGGTTCTTCAGTTATTTCTTCTTAAATGGAAATAGTTATAAAGCTTTCTTCCTATCTAGTCTTTTAGATTTCGGTTCTTCAATTACTTCTTCTTCAAATGGGGATAGTGTTAAAACTTTCTTTCCATCTACTCTTTTAGGTTTCGGTTCTCCAAAAATCTCCACCTCAAATGGGAATACTTTCTGGTTTCTTGGACTTTCTTTGAATGTTTTAACATCATTCTTCTCTAGTAAGCAAATAAGTTCTGTTTTCTGCAGTCGGGAGTAACCTCTAATACCCCTTTCTCTACAGATCTTCTTCAACTGAATGACAGTCCGTCTATTATAACTCATCTGTTTTCTTAGAAGAAGTACTTTTTTCTCAAATTTCATTTTTATCATGCCGTCTCTCTGCGACTGCTTATTCATTATATTATCTTTCTTTAGTAAGTAAATAAGTTCGGTGTTCCGCAGCTGGGAGTAACTTTAATACCCCTTTCTCTACAGAGCTGCTGGAACTGAATTATAGTGTGTATATTATAACATCTTATTTCCTAGAACAAGAATTTTTTTCTCAAATTTAATTTTTATCATTGCCTTCCGGAAGACCACTGACTTCTAATATCGCATGCCGTCTGTCCGCGACTGCTTATTCATTATATTCACAGAAAACCTATATATCTAGAGGGCTTCCCTCTATCCGCAACCTGAGGACGCGCCATGCTATGGTAACAGGAACATACATTACAGTGATGATATTATCATAAAAGTGTGACATACTGTTATTCAGTTGAACCAGCCCTAAGAATGTTGTTAAGCGATACGCTGTTATTCAGTTCAACCAGCCCTAACAATACTTAATCTATGTTTCTTGTTTTTGTTTGAGAAAGAAGTATATGCTTTGTAAATCCATTACTAAACTTCTTTAAACCTCCATACTGCATAAATATTCTCATCTTCAAATCACTCTATGCTCTCTCAGTGCCTTTCTTGTAACTATCTGGTAATATAGTTTTAAGGGTATTACTAATACCTTTGTACCATTCCTCGTTTGGATAAGATTCCAAAATGTGATTTCATAGAACTTAGGATTATCTTGATCTACATGTTTAACAGGTTGCAGCTCTTTGTGTTTAGATTTTTCAGTTAGGTAATAGGTTGACATATTTTAAATAGATACTACACCTCTTATAAGATTTAATTTTCACAATTTAATGTTTGACATTCTTCTAGTTCTTCGTCTATGTCGTCGTCTCATTCTTCTTCGTTTATTTGTATTTGTATTCTGATTCTCTACTGACTCATTTTCACTTTCAGACTCATATTCTCCTTGAATCTCTACATTAAACATTGCAATAAATTTTTAACTGCATCATGAAACTATATATCATCATAAAGTATATCACTATGTTCAATGATTTAATGATAAATTCTAAGACCTCTTTTACATAATGGACAGTAAACATTTTAACACAACCACTTCCTCAAACATCTCTTGTGGTGGAAAAACACCGTGGCGTGGGTTTCGTCGGGTTTCGCCCGTTTCCTCCCACTTTCTTCATTCCACCATATTATTCATAACTCATCATCACAGTCTCCTTTAGCCTAACTCTTATAACCGTAGGACGTAAAACTCAAAGATTTAATTTCATTTTTTCAAACATCTCTCACAGAATACATGATTCCATACGGTTTTAACTTTGTAAAAGTTATTCCGAAGGCAAATAGAACAATTGATCAAAAGAGAGGTTTTTATATCTTACAATCTCACACCAAAATACTTGTTCGAAAAACTCTAGAATGAAATCTTCATATAACACTTTGTCACGTGATATGATAAACCACGAAAAGTTTCTTTGATATCTCTAATGAGCTGTTCACTCAACTTACTTTCAACTGCCAAGATGTTTCAACAAATACTGTCTTTAAATTTATCACAAAATTCTATAATAAAACCTTCTGATAATCTCTGAAAAACCCTCAACTGTGACCAAAGATCATTGAAGTTATATTCGAATTCTCTTATAAAGTCTTCTGATAACTTCTGTTCTCTTGTAAAATAACACCATTTCACCTTATCTTTGAATTCTGTTATAAAGTCTTTTGACAAATTCTGTCTAGATGAAACTTCCATCCAATCATCTCTGTTTTCGAATTCTCTCATGAAGTCTTCTGATAAATGTTGACTACATTAGATTTCCTTCCAATTCACCTTATCTTTGAATTCTTTCATAAAGTCTTCTGTTAACTTTTAGTATGTGCTTACATTATTCCAATTCACCTTTTTAATACTCAAAAGTTGAGTTACATTTTGTCTCAAAACTTCATCCCCATACATTTTAGTAAACTCATGCAATGGAACTTTTTCAAACAGCTTATTTACCATAGATCTGTAGTTTTTTGTTCTCTTCACTGAGCTGTTGTAATTTATATTATAAGCATATTATTTTTTTCTATCAGGTCATCTTTTCCTTTGATGTTTTAATTGTGATATAATTTTCATAGTTTTCGAAAAACTTTGTACAATTTTAAGAAATTATTTCATTTTTATAGAGTTTTACAAAAATGAACTTATTCATATTTATACACAGACAATCATAATCGAACATGTCACTTGCTAAAGGAGTATTATCTATTACACCTGTATTCAAGCGTGTGTGTCATTACCAGGGTTGTTTTGTTTAAAACAAATGATTAAAACTTGTTTTAAACAATTGATTTTGTTTAAAATAAATTTTATACACGTTTGAAAATTTTGTTTTAAACACGTGCACTTTTAAGGCTTGTTTTAAACATATGTTTATTTTTATTTTATTTTATTTTTGTGAAAAAATTGTCAGAGAAAATTACCAAAAAGTGATCTCGTTCAGAAGGCTATTTTCTTCTCGTACAGTTTTGCCACACTCGGTACAATTACCAAATTCAGCCCCCTTTTGTCATTCATCGGCCCATTGGTACCACGCCAGCAATTTCTATCTCATTCTGCATCATTTAACAGATACTTGTCACGTTGACAAAACTGTCAATAAGACTTTTCCTACATGTCATGATTGATTGATTTGTTTCTCGTTCTATATATTTTTTTGATATATGGCCATAATACCGTTTTCGTCTATTGGTCATAGAGGCACGTTTGGTTTCGTTAAATGCATACCGAAGATACTAACTGTTTTGCCTTTAAGTTTGCGGCCTCTGTTATACTTGCTACATGCGAGAAAAGTTTCTTCTACTTCCACAATTGTTCAGGTCTTTCTATTTGGATGTTTTTGAAAAGCGGCGTTTACAAAGAGCAATTTCATGATTTGGACTGTTGGAAAAAGGGAGCGGAGTGTTCTAGAACTTTACTTCTTTTAGTTTCGTGTTATAGAGCCATGTATTACACTGTGATAAAATAATGAATTCAACCCTTTTGATTTAATTTGGTACCATTTTCCAGCCCATTCCAGAGGTAGGAGTGTGGCAACACTGTTTCCGTGTGAGTGTTTTGATTTTTAGTTCCATGTGGAGATCCACAATTTATTTCATTTTTTGCCTTTGTTTTTGAGCGTCTATTGTATTGTTTAATTGCTTATCTGTTAGGCTGCGAGAAAGTGTTGTAGTCGAAGATTGGACTACTTGTAGAAAGGATATTAAACAATAAATAAAAGAATTATCAATGAAACAGGTTTTTGTGTTGTATTCAGAAAACAAAGGGTTCTTTACTAAATTGCGTTTCTGAAATTAAAATATCGTAGGCATTCGATAATACATGCAGTATATGTTGGTCTCAGTCTTCGTGCAACTCGGAATTGTTTAATGTGAGTTTCACGGGAAGAAAAATGGGCTTGGATACATTGTGTTCTCAATTTCCCAAATATTATTTTTCTTCAATGCAATTATTGATTTAAACAACTAACACACAGGCTTGCAGAAAATATTCTAAAGTTTGAACAACATGTAGTGTGCTTGAAACATCACTTTTCGAAAATTTATTATTTAAAAAATAATGTTATTAGCGTCAGTATTCTAAAATGGCAATCACATTTTTGCAACTAAAATTTCACCCACTGCCAGGTGATCAATTGAGTAAAAATTATGTACATAAGAGTACAATTCCAATAACAATACAATTATTTGAGCCAAATACCGTATATAATGCCATATTAAATCCAATGGTCATTCGAAAGTCATTTTGCAGTCAACTAGTTTTACACAAATTAATTTGATGATAAAATAAAAAAAATCCGTTATCAGTGACAGCTTAAGGAAATACAAAGTCAGCATTTTGAATCCGATACGGACACTCAAAAGTCATTTCCAAAACCGCTGGTGCTACAGAAACGAAATTGGACATATTAAGGTGCATTATCACTAGTGTCCTACGAAAATATTTAATCTTTTTTTCGAAAATCACCTTGAACTATACAAAAGCCATTTTTATTTAACTGTTACCGACAATGTTGCATTAATAGGTATATACTGGATGAATCTGTAATACTGGTTGCAAGTAAAGAGTACAAAGTCAGTAAATAAGTTATTACAGGATTTTGAAATATGTTTTAAACTGTTCAAAATGTTTGAAACAGTTTTTTTTTTCGTTCGTGTTTTAAAACAAGTTTAAAATTTTTTAAACATATTTTTCATGTTTCAAACACATGTTTGTGTTTTTTCAAGAAAACTATTATTTCCAACACTGGTTATTACTTAGATGATGATGAAGATGATGATCTTTTAATAAATGTGGAATATGATATTTATTGTAACCCAGATGAATAAGACAATTTAGATGATTATGATGATGAAAGAGTTAATCCTGATTTGATTAATTTCTGTGTTGCTATTGGTATGTTAGATCATTTATTTGAAAAGCTGTAATGGAAGATAACGAACCCCTTATACAAAATATCATTCAGATGTATATTATGATCTTGTCAGATGAAACTTTAGATACACTAATAGAAAAGCGATAGTCTTATATGCGTATTAGTAAAAATGTTACAGAAGATTTCATACGTAAATAGAAGGGTAAGAGTAATTGGAAGACTTAACATTTAATTACTTATCTGAAGATTTCATAAGAGAGTTTGCTGATAAGGTTAATTGAAGGATTATCTCAAACAGAAAATTATCTGAAGGTTTTAATAAGAAAGTTTGCTGATAAGGTTGATTAGGACAATGTTAGCTCATGTTCATGTTTATCAAACGATTTTATTAGAGAGTTTGCTGATATAGAATGTTGGATAGAGGTTTCAACGAGACAACGTTTATCAAAAGATTTTGTTTTAGAATTTAAAGATAAGATACCTAACGTTCTTCTATTTCTATATCGCCACTATTTACAGGAACATATTTGCTCTACTTACATCACGTTTCATGATGTACCTGATGATCCAAAACCTCCAGAACCTCTTTCGCTTTCGTTATCAAATTCCGTTACTACTTCGATTTTTAATGATTTATCTTTTAATAAAACTAAGTGCAATCTTCTGAAATCTTTGAAGAATAGTTTCATCATAAGGAAGGAAGTTAAAAAATCTAAGCACTGCGTTAACTCCAAATAGTTCACAGGTAGACCATATTATCGACGTTCTTTTCTGAATTATTACCATAACTTCCCCATGATATCCACTGTCTATAACGACTGTTCATACATCTATATCTTTTCTTACCAAGCTCCTGAAGCCCATTCTCTAACAGCTGACGGGTAAAATTCCATATACAAATAGCACATCACCAAACTATGGTTTGGTGATAGGCGACATCTAACATTCTCAACTTATCTTCACCAAACTCAAACATGATCTAGAAAACTTTCTCCAAACGTTTCCTTTTGGTATGTCTATCTTAATTCAAGTTTTAAGTGGGTGAATATGCCCAGGTTTTATTCTTCCAACTTCAGAAGAATAGAGATCATTGCTAACAGAACCTTTTTCCATAAGTCGAAGAACAACACTATACTCATTTAGACAAACAACTTTGAGAGGCATAATGTGATATTCACTTTTATGAGATAATTCATAAAATATTTCATTTTTTATATTTCGACTGGTTGGTTCTTCCCATCTTGTCTCTTCGAATTTCTATAAACCAGTTAACCAGATCTATATTTTTAAAGGTGAATCCATATGAGAACCATACAGTACCATAAAGTTCCATACGTTACCATAAAGTTCCTTAGCTCTGCTGAATTAATATATAGAGTTAGGATCATCAATATTAACTAAAATAGTCATAGAGGATATTGAATATTAAGTTGTTTAACTTTGTTTCCATAGTTACAGGTTTGTACTCTTCCAAAACAATACTTCAATCGGTCTATCTTTTCTCTTTGAGATCGTTCTTCTTCATCATTGTAGAGGAGCATTCTTTCGAGTTGTTCATCACTAAGTTTCTTCTCGATAATGAATAATCTATGTATCTTTCCAGGATCTTCTGTATATGGTGCTGCTTGTTTTGAGATATTGATTCTCGTTTTCTAGCTCTTCGTTTTTAATACAGATCTTTTCCTTTCGTCTTTCTATTTTCTGCACCTGTCTTTCTAGTTTTTCGATGTTGTTCCTATATTGCCTAACATCGGATGAAATATTTAATGTCAATCTCGTTGCATTTCAGATCATCCTCAGGAGAAAGCTGCAGAGATATATAAAGAATTAATTCCTTGCATACTTACGTTCATCTAATAATATCTAATCTGCCACCTGCTACAACCATAAAGTCATCACCACGAATTCGGTGTGATGACATTAATAAGAAATTAATTCTTTAGATTGTTTGTGTTCTAGCCATTTATAAAGTTTCTTCCTCTCACATAACTTAGTAGCGTTGAAGTATCCTGTACTCTTATCTACGATCAACTTGAAATCGCCAAAAATACCATACCAATAGCTATCTTTAATGTGTTCGAAGCATATATTTAAACTGTGAGAGGTATCCATAGTACTCATATATTTTTATGAAGAAAATAGTTTTATTTCATTTTTATAGAATCCGAAACAACTACTTTTTATCAAATGTTTTAAATTGGCCGACCATTAGAACAGTGTCCGGGATTGCTGCCACTCCTTTTTTCATTATAAGATCTTTAGATTGCTAATCCTTTTATGAGTGATAATCATAAAAAGATAAAACATACTAAACATAACCTACAACAGTATTTCTATCTATCCAAATATTATAGGAATGATGGACCGTAACCATTTGACGTATACTTTAATACCTTTCTTACGCAATATTTTTTGAACAAGGTACTCATCTTTCTATTTAGTTCTTAGTAATTTTGGTCATAAAGCCTCCCTTGTACATCTCGTTATCCAAGTCATTTATTCTGTATGTTGGTGGATTTGATGGAGTAACCCCTTTAGCAACAAATACTTCTGTTGACCAGTTAGGCGTAGATCCTTTCTCAAATAAACCCTTAGATTTACTTATACGAACGCAATCATTCATTTTACATTTAGGTTTAACACGCTTATATTTTTTCTTATACACTTTCTTCAAATTATTTGATCATTCCTTTTATTAACTTCCGCAGGCTTTATACCAATTTTTCTATGTACTTTATTATTATACTCGCTTACCATTGTTGGTAATACCTCTGTCCATTTATAATTTCCTTGCGTAGTAAACTTCTTCCCCCATGTTTTGTTTAAAAGATCTGTTGAAGCGATCTACGATTGAAGCCTTTTAACCACCATAAGCTGAGTAATTACTGATGTTATATTCTTTCAACTCTTTAGAGTCTTTGTTATAAAATTCTTTACCTTGACCAGTTTGTAAGTTACTAGTTTTTTCTATTTTTTAATACTCATTCAAACGATTCTGTAACATTCTTTCTGCTTCTACCTTTAACAGGAACAACAAAAGCATATTTCGAGAACACATCAATAATCGTTAGTAAATACTTATAACTCTTGTTTAATTTGGAAACATCTTTTAATATTCCAGTATCCACGTCAACAAGACCAGCTTGCTAAAGATCATTTATACCTTTAATAATAACACCTAGCCTAGAATATATTTTGCAAGTTTTTGAATTTCTTTTATAATATCTTCTGTAACACCTTTAGCTTGTTCTAGTCAATGATTCTCTTTAACGAATTTAGAGTTAGTAACACCACATACACAACAAACACCTTTCTTAATATATCTTCCATTCTTTGTTCACTCTATTCTAACGTATCTTTCTTTGTACCTGTTGACTTCTTAAACTTAACACAATAATCCTATTTTTATTATATAGAAAATCACTTAAGTTCTCTTTCTACGTACATAATAACAAATAATGACTGTCCTTCGTTGAAAGCTGAATTTTTATCTGATTGAAACGTATTTACTTCATCCTTTTTAATGTCTAAATTAAACGTTTATACTAAGAAATTGTTGAAAAATAAATGTTGAAAGTATTTATCCAAACTTAAGAGCATATGCATTGTTTTCCCATTACAGAGAAATTTATAACCATAGTTTCTTTCTTCATAATGTACAAATTTGCTTCTTTGTTTGATGTTTGGAAATCTTTTGTAACAAATTTATCTAACGTTAAGTTGACGTAGTGTTACAGCAGCAGAATCTTCAACTGCATCATCTAAAAAATTCATTCATCTATATCCGATGTTTATATATTCATTTCTTATAAAAATATTTAATTTAATTGATAATTTTGATCTTACACCTAATTCACCTTTTTTAAGTATGTGTCATCAAACTTCTTTCTAACACTATTTAATTGGTTATTTATTGATTCAAGTTCTTCTAAAGTTACTGCGTCTTGTTGATCAACTGCATTAGCTACATTAACAAGTCTTTTGTTTTTTTAAAATCAACCCATGTTTTACTGTTTGATGTAAAAGTTTTATCTAAATCACTAAGGTTTCTAAACTCTTTTTTCGTACTTAAATTCTTCAATAGTTCTATTTGCTCTTCACTCATGTTATTATCTGAAGTCTTACTTTTAATATTACCAAAGATATTCATATTTATTACATATAAAATTTCAGATTATTTAACAGCAAGAAGAACAGTGATACTAACTCCTCCAAAATCAATTAACACGCCACTCTCATCTCGAATTTAAACTTTGATAATGTTAAATTTATTACGGTGTATTGGAAAACATATCTTTTCTTTGGGCTCATATATAATTGGTTCTCTAATGGCGGCATTTGTTTTAAATGTTGCGATGAAACCTGTTTCGTTGTGTGTTGTGTCAATACCTTTTAAAATGATACCTTATCTTAAATCACAGTGAAATTTATAGTATCAAATGGATGAAACGTCGGTAGCTTATTTCCAACATATTATGTTCAGCCAATTAATTTCTTCTCACTAGAACCTAATACAGTATAAATAGTATGTAAGGTTATGTCATAATAGCTTTGGCTTAATATTTTAACTCTATTTTTCTTTCTATCTTCAGTAAATTTAACATCATCTCTTAATAAAGGATTGAACTGCATTTGAATTATAATATATTCTTTTAATTCTTTAAAAGAATATTGACCAGGCGGAACTGTAATTTGCTTTTCGAAGACTCCTTTAGGATCATTCTGTCTACTAACTCTTGATTTATTATTTTTCTGTAATATTAGGAGTTAAGTATGTTGTGTAAAATCCCGCAAGAGCTATTTCTAAGTTGTTTTCAAATTGATAGTGCAGAGACACACTTAGTAGAGATGAATAACAATTTAAATTAAATACTTACATTTATTGCATAATAAAAATAAAATGGATAATTGGGATATTAAAGTAAGGTTAACAGAACAAAAATGAAGAGAAAAAAGAATGGTGTATTACTCCGTGATGATCTAAGATGTTTAATAGTGTGGCCTAGTGGGTGCGGAAAAACGAAGATAATGTTTGATAGTTTCTTGTCGACACCTGCCTCTTTAAAATATGCAAATGTTTATATCTATTCTAAAAGGCTGAATTAACCTAAATATCAACAACTAATACAACTATTTCAAGATATAGAACGTGATATTAAAATACAATACCAATAGTAAGAGGAAACGACGAACAGATTATTCCACTAGATGAATGTGAAAATGATTATGTGATAATGTTTGATGTTTTCATTTTAGAAGAACAAAACAATGTAAGATAATACTTTACTCGTGGCGGTAATAAAGGTTTTAACTGTTTGTATCTTCGACAACCATATTCTTAAGTACCAAAACAATTAATCAGAGGTAACTTAAAATCTTTGTATCTTTAGGCAGGACAATGTGAATATAAAACACATATATGATGAATTTGTTGTATCTGATATCTTTTGAAAAATAACAATTTTTATGCAGTAGGTGTTCAGGAGAAGAACATTTTTTCTTAGCAATATATATAACTAGGAAGACGAATAATGGTAAATAAAATTCAAGAGTTTCTAAAAGTGTAAGTTAAACGTAACTGAACATAGGTGAACATATAAGTTGTGTTAGGTTTTTATGAACGTATTTAAACCTAGATATTGTATCGCGTTGTGTTTCGTTGTGTTGTTTTGTTTTTATTTTTCTTTATATAGAAATAAAATTAAAGATTTATATATAGGTTAACGTAAATGTACGTAGATGAACAAAAATGAAAGTAAGTGAACGTAGATATTGTGTTAAGTTGTGTTCTGTTACATTGTATTGTGTTAGGTCGTGTTATGTTTTTATTTTTTCTTTACATAATAAATGTTTATAAAGCTAATATATAAATTTAACATCAGGACTTGTTAAAGATTTAAGGAAATTAAACAGGCTAATCGAAGTAAATATGAGAAATGCAAAGAGCAAGATTGGCTGGATGCAGAAGAAAATAAAATCTAATATAAGAGTTAGTTCCAGTTGTAATAAAAGTGCAAGAGTAGATTCAAGCTTACTAGTGACACCTTCTATGTGTAATAGACCTATAAGTGAAAGTGATACATCTATATAGAAGAAATGAAACAAACGAAAAAGCAAATTAAGTATGCAGTAGAAGGATTAGAGTCTTTAGCAACTAAGATTTTGCTGAGATTGCCTCAAGATATTATGCAGCTAGAGATGATAAAAGGTTTGGAATACAACCATCTGATAAAGATGGGAAAATCATACATATGATAGGGGATACAGAAATTAAAATTCATGGTGATGATTTAGTCTTTAATAATCAGCATTCCATTGGAACAGAAGGTTTATGGGAACTACTATTCAAAGAACATAATCCAACAAACTAAAATGACTTAAAAAATTACCACAAATAGTCATTGATTGTAATGTTGTATTTCGTAACAATGATCCAATTACAAGAAAACTAATATCTAGTAAAAGCAAAAAATATAAAGACATTCTCAAACTTATCTTGGATAAATGTATGAAACCACCTTTTGCTCAACAACACCAACAAAAACAAAACAGGAGAGGGAATATATATATATATATATATATATATATATATATATATATATATATATATATATATATATAACGAATTACCAAAAGAATACATATAGATCGATGATGTGAGAGAACTAATTGATACATTGATAGTTATCGATGGTGAAGAAAAAGCTGGAAATAGTAACTTTTATAATGAGAATGTAGATATTATGGGTATGATTAATTCTAAACTCTCACAGTTTATTCCTAATGAATTAAAAGTTATAGGTTATTTGATAAAAATATTAAATACGCTGCCACTAAAACTTTGGAATAGTGAGCAGTATGGAAAAGGATTACTAAATGATTTTATTAATAAACTTCCGTTTGAATTATATATTCCAGAATATAGTTACTGAAGTAAACTGTGGGGGCTGTCTTGTTTTAAAAGTACATGGCATTACACACCTTGTTGCGTGAATATCCTTATAGCCTAATCTACCACCTATATCTGGAAACTTTTAGAGGAATTTGGGTAATGATCGAACACAATGGTAACAACGATTAGGATTGGATAATCCGCAGGCGAGCTCCTAAGTTAGCAAAAGTGACCAGTCTAATATGGAACCGTCTAAGAAACTGAAAGGGTGTGGTGGTAAGGAGTGGGACCAATTCCAATGATCCATTAAGATACAGTCCAGCCTTCAGGGAAAATTTAGGTGTTAACTGCCAGGTACTAAGCTAGAAGAAAGGTTGGATAGAGGATACAGGGTTATAAATCCATTAGACTAAGCTTATAGAGAACATGATATCTACTACAGAGATAATAGACATACAGTTTCTAGACATATAGCAGACAAAGAATTAGAAAACAAAGAGTGGGAAAGATCTTTTGCTAGAGATGCAAACTTGATAAGATAACGTTTACCAGCTTTAGTTATTGCTTTGGCTATTATTACAAAAGTAAGGTTTAGTTCAGGTTTATTTGTAGTGTAGTTAGGCTTAGTTTGTAAGTCGGATTGTGTGTTTAATTTTTATGGAAATATTTTTCTACTTTTATAATAAATATGAAGTTGAGTAGTTTTACATTTACAATTCCTAACGAGTAACTTGAGGAGTTAGATATTGATCACATTTTATAAAAGAAACAAATTAAACAAAAGCAAGCGAAACTAAGTAAAGGACAATGCATGTTTTTATCTTTTTTTATACCACAAGTTAATAATATAAGCAAAAAGCTGAAGACCAATGATAATATAGTTCAATATTGAGGTTTTATATTCACTATTCCAACCATTTTAGCTTTAATAGTGTCCTTAATTGTGCTGCTACTGGAATTGCTGCTGTGCCAAAACGAGAGTTGATGTGAAAAGGAATAAAAATGAATTACAACAAAAGTGACGCAGCTTAGCAATGAAACAGAAACAAGGTGATGAGCTTTCAGAAAACGTAAAGCCGAGTAAAGTAAAAAAGAAATTAAACCTTTAAGGACTTGGATCTAATACATCTTGTTTAAACAGCATAAGATATGTTAGAGCTGTATTTATGACTGATGGATTACCTAAAGAGCCAAAGAAGAATGAGTATGGTATTGTTAATTTTGATACGTCTAAAAATATAGGAACCCATTGGATTTGTTATTGGTAAGAAGGAAATAAAAAGTGTGTGTTTGATTCATTTAGAGGTAATCCACCGAAAACACTCAAAATATCTAGGTCATAATAATACAGAATACAGTAGCAATTGTATACAACATTTTAACGAAGTAATCTGTAGGCATTTATGTATTACAGTGTTAAAATGTTTACAGATGGATAAAGTTTTCTAGAAATTATTAGGGAACTAAATAAGAAATAAAGATGTGTGGAGAAATTATATTTAAGTTCTTACTTTGAGTTTAATTCGTAAATTATTTTTTCTTTATGATAAATATGAATAAAATAGAGTCATATAAATTACAATCCTTTGATCCTAATCGAACGGCAATCGAAAATTTAAATAAACCACACAAGTCTATTGAGTTTGATGATGTTCGAGATGGTTTTATTTATCCTTATTATGCTGATATATATTTAACTTTTGAAATACGTGTGTGGAACGCAGATGATGAGTACAGCGGTAAGCCAAATATTAAACTCGTTAATAACTTTTTCCGTACCTGGTTTCTCAAATGGAAGTTTGTAAACATGGGCAGATATTTGATATTGTAGATTATCCTGGTTTAACTTCGACAGCTGTAAATGCATGTACGATTTCAAAACCAGATGTATATAATTATAATGAACGTCGATGGGAAGGAATCAAATGATGGAAAACAAATGAGGAAATAGTATTTCTATTAAGACTCTTGTCAGGATTTTGTTCTGATTATAAAAATATTACGTGGAAAGGTGGATTAAAATATGCATGAAAAAGATGTGGATCTGATGATAATACATTTTTGATTTGGAAAGCGAAGAAACAAGCTGGGACATTTCAGAATGTTCAACCACATCCATGTAATGATAAGATTACAAATATGCAGTTGAGAATGTTTGTTGTTAATTACGAATCTAACTATGCTATATTGTTAAGATCTATGATGTTAAAAGAGGATGAGAGTCCCATTTTCTTCAACACATATCAATATTTGCAGAAGACAGCTACAGGCAAATTTTTAGAATTCGATTTAATCACAGAATTTACTCGAGGGAATTTGATATGCATAACTTCGTAATTGCCTTTTTCCAAATTGATAGGAACGATAATCAAGAAAAAGGTTCAAACAAATTCGATCACTGTAAAGTTCAGAATATCCATTTTCGTAAATCTAGAAATTAATCTTTTCCTTTTGAGCCTTTGAGCTTGGATTTCGAAAACACATAAATACCTTAAAGCTTACGAAATATATACCATATATAAGAGAGCTGCTATTGGAAAAACTGAGATGTATTATTATTCAAGAGAGTTCTTAGAAAATAGACCAATGTTTGTAATGAATACAAGCAAACATAAATCAGTAACTGTAAGTGATAGAACTAATTTGAAATTGACTGTTAATATTGAAAGCGATGTTACAGATAAAACGATTTGTAATGTTGTTATGATTGGCAAGAAAAATTTTGAATTCAATGTACAGAAAGAAAGATTATATAGAAAATGTAATCAAATATGTTTATTAGATTTGCTTAGTTTGAAAGTGTTTTATGAGAACATCGCAAAAAATCCATTTCATAAAATGAATAGCATAAAATGAATATATTAATTCCGGATCTCTAGCTTGATGATCTTTTATGCATATATTTGCAAATGGCATATTCCAGAAATTTACTAAACATACATCATTAATCTCTTGATCCATAGTTGGCTACAAATGCATAGATTCAAAATTTTGCACGCCAAACAATCGTGACATAAAATCTGCACTTATATTCAAGTTACTTGAAACCGATTTTACAGTGAAATCAAACGCTAATAATCGATACAATAAACTACCATACTTTCAGCCCTTCGTATGCTTCTTATAGCATAAACTAAACCAACATGGTCTACTTTAGTTCGAATTTATCATGCAAAACCGTTTTATATCGTTCCATGCATTCAATCACCGCCATTAGCTCTAACAAAAAGATCGGCTTATTTAAATCATACTTACGTAAGCGTCTAGAAAACAATGCTACAGGAACTCTGTTTCGATTAGTTTCTAATTGCTCTAAGTACCTACTAAGGATTTTAAACATGTATCAGATGTGAGTATAATTAGCTTATTCAAATTTGGAAGCTTCTGTACCACATAAGCTTCGAATAATGCTTTTATTTTATCTAAAGCTCTTTGCTGTTCTTTTCCCCATTCAAATTTACACTTCGCCGAACGAAGTCGAGTTATCGGTTCCATCACTTCGTGAAAGTTAGGTATAAATCTACTATAAAACTGTAGGAAACTAGCTAAGCTAACCACATTTTTCCGATTTTTTGTGCAGGTAATTTTCTGATAACTTCAACCCAAATATGAAATCTCTCTGAAACAACACAGAATTATTAACTGACAATGTTATACCAACTTCATTAAACTTCTGCAAAAGTGACTAAATTAGTTGTTTATGACTCTCTATATCTTTACTTACTGCCACTATATTCTAAAAAACAATCAACACCTTGTTCTTTCAAGGGATACACCAAATCAGTTAAAAACCTTCAACAAAATAAATTATCATGACGATATACCAAACGGAACATATTTATATTCAAATAAACCGCGATGAGTTAAAAAGGCTTTACATTGAGTCGAATTTTCACTAAGTTTTAAATGATTATATGCATCACGAACATCAAAATGGCTGTAAATAACTCCCTGTGATAGACTAGCTAACACATCTTCCATACGAGGAGTATATTGTGCATTGAAACAGAAACGAGAATTTAGAAATTGATAGTTACATACAAGCCTTTTACTTCCTGACTTAGTATTCACAAGAAAACAAGGAAAAGCCTACTGCGAATTACTAGGACGAATTACTCCTTGAGCAAGTAAATCATCTAAAATTACATCTATTTGCTTTTGTTCTAGTCTTGAAAGAGGGTAAGTTTTTTTTAGAATAGGGGTATCGTCTTTTAACAATATTTGATGCTTAAATTCTTTTATACACCCTATCTTATCACCAAAAACTTTAGAATATTTATTCACTAAATTCTACATATACCCTTGCAAAGTCTGCAATTAAGTTCTTGATTTTTCCTTTATTATGAATCTCACTCTCAACGTCCCTAAAGTTTGTAGAAAGTTTATTAACTGGACCTTTATTCACCTTACTTGCTTGGGAACTAACCCGGGACCTCTCTCTATTTGTAACAATGCGGACCCGCTCACAGCTTTCAATGTTCAACTTAGCTATACGTCGAGAAAGTTTATGTGGGCACTGGGAAACTCTATGATTTCCTTGACAAAAATAGCACTGAACTACTTCTCTTCCTACTGTTTCCTTTTTTGATATTTAAACAAACTATTGTAAACAAATAAGTTCAGCTGATGTAACATATTTTTCCACTTCTGCTTTCACAAATTCTAAGGATACTGGAACATTATATTTAAAAAGTTCATAACGTATTTGAAACTTCATCCCATTTAAAATAATATCAATTAATGTTGGTATATCTTCTCACCCGTGATTTTATTTTTTTCTAAAAAAAAAATTCTTATTGGCACCTGATACTGTTAATTTATTCATGTCCACAGAGAACTGCATAAAATTATGTAAATATGACATCTACCTTCATTCTCTGTATTAAGTTGTTAATAATTTTCAAACAGCCTTTTTCATTTAAAGGAAAGCAACTCTTATCTACCATAGGTGTGCTGAAATCAGTTTGAATTAACTGACCTTCCACAATGCTCTCTCTTTTAATCCTCATATCATGAATCGTTGCACCAGTCAAAGTCGAATTGTAAGCAGTTCTTGTATCTGAATGTAACAAAGGTGATGAACTACCAGCTGTTTGAGGCTCAATCTCCCTGCAGTAACCTATATCTTTCGTTTTCTAAAAACTAAAAATCTTGCTCACTCAAGAAAGGATTCAATGCATTGGGTAATATCAAACCACCATCTCCATTAGGAAAATGATTTAAATTTAACTGGCCCTGATGGGTACGTTCAATACTCGTATCCGAAATAATACCAACATAACCCCGCAATTTATAAAACTCAACTTTCACAAAACTGTTTCTACCTACTGACAACATATTACAAAACCTGGAATATCATGACAAGTAAGAACTAGATACTTGTATCGTGACAAAAATATAATTTTCCAAATTAACATCACTGATGCTAACAATACTATAATTCATATAGATGGAAAACAAAACCTGCTCCCCAGAACTATCCTTCCTTCTACTTGTAATAATGATTCCAATGACGAAAAATAAGGAAACTTTAGCTGTTGAATTTGTGTAATCCAGTCTCCACCCATTATCCCTCAGGTGTCTGAATGGAGCCGTCGATAGGTAAGACAAATGTACCCTTCGGGCACATCCACACATTATAACATAAAGCAGGTTCCGAAATTAATATTTAAAGCACGTACGATGTTAAATAAATATATGGTAATCCCGGGTTCTAATGAACGATAAAAAAATACTTAGAACAAAAGCAGTAACTACGCATTATTATACCTACAAGTATTAATTATCGGGAAAATAATAACCTAAGTTCTAATCATTAACTTCATAACAAAACCAGTAATGCATATAATGACTAACAGTAAAGAATTCCTTCTAAAAGAGACTACTTCATTTAACATATATTTTTCAGCAAGGCGTCTCATGACATAAATCTGCTAGAAAAATATAAGATTTGTAAGAATTTTAGATATGAACAATTCTACTTACTAATATCAATCTTTTTCCCATAATTATTTAAGGCAGTAATTAACTCTAAAATTTTAATAATATAATATTCATCCCTGCTATTTGTGTACTTTGGACAGGAAAACCTCACACGGAACATGTACTAACACGATCAAATGGAATCACAAACATTTTAACTTTAAACGTAGCACAAAATAACCATAACTTCTTACACTCGTATATCAAACCTTCAATCGTATTATTAGAATATAATGATTCCACATTATGAAACTTCAATTTTTTTTGGATATGTCTTACTCAAGATCTCTCTAACTTGCACCTTTGGATTCAACAGCTAAAGTGCCTACAGACAGAAACTAAACGCTGGAAAGTAGTTGGTACAAACTCCACTGTTATCGCTGTTATGAGGTGAAGCTTAATGTTTTCCTTTAAATTTAAATAAACACCTCGTTATACTTTCGAGTCCTTGTCTGGAGACACAAATTGCACTATGTGGCAACGTCACAGATAAAGAACCACTGATTACATCTACCAATCTATCGAATAATTATATCGATTCCTTTCAGATGGCAACTCTAGTCGACATTGATAAACATAAACATCACTTATTAATGTAGCAATCGGTTCAACTACTTGTTGTATTCGTAGAGTAATGCTAATGGCTCCAAATTAATCTGCGACGTTCCCGCGGAGAATTTTGTCAATGCATGTTCAAGCACTCCGTCTTACATCTGTCCAGGACAATTCTTAACATTGTATATTACTACTGACGTTCAAAAAACAGGAGTTAATTTTACGGGGATAGAGGTGCAAAGTCAATTCGACCGGCAATATCGTTGCGACTTAGTTTTCTAGATGTCTCCAACCACTCTTGGTTTGCTAAATGTGGTGTGCTGTGAAAGAGGAGAACCAGCTATATATTGGTGAGCTGGTGAGCAGCATCAGGTACAATTGCTGATGATAACTGACTGAAAACATTATAAGAAAAGGCACCAAACGAGTGACAGAAACGTATGTCAACAGGTCCGTGAAAATTAGAATATGTTTCCTTTTAGTATTCCAAGAAAATGTTTATGTACAGGACACCAAAAGTTTATATGATTTGATCGCACAAACAAGACACGCAGAAAACGTCACTGATTGCTGAGTTTCGGATTATCAACAAGTGGCTAGAGTATGATTTACTAGTTTGGCTAGGTGCCTCTCTGATCTTGAGAATACATCTTCAAGCCATATGAACGTGTGAATTTCGCTTATCAAGCATGTTCAACGCATGATGTTATCGATTCAAGTATGGATATTCAGTTGATCGGTCAATCGTCTAATATCCTGAGATTCATGGTACTCATTTGGTTACGTCAGCTCGATTGTGTTATTTAAAATCATCAATTATTATGAGAATAAAGCGCACTGCATCCCCGAGCGAACGGATATAGTGGTCTATGATCTCATCATAAAGCCAGGGAGTCTCCCAGGATTTTATGAGATAGTTCACGTGGGCAGACGTAGTTGAATACAAGACCTTGGATAGTCCCACAGCACACTATGATCTCTCCACTCCCGCAATGGCTAAGTTCAGTCATTTTTGTCAGAAGAAACCTTTTTCCTAATTCTCTCCAAATTAATACGCTCGATAATTACTAATTTATATTCACCTTTGAAGATGACATGACTCCTTTGCTTCTGCTCAATGAATAACTTTGACTATATCAATCTACATCAAATGGTTTCTTGTTTTACCAATGTCGATGAAACACACCTTGCTGGTCGTCTGGCGTAAGTACCGTTAATTTAACTATCAATATATTGTAAATTTTAAAACTGTGTCCACTCTAAAGCCAAGATTATATATGTAAACACCTAATCAACGACATTCTTATTGCACCTAGGGGTTAATCGTAATTTGAGGTCCTCTTTGTTAATGATACTTTTTCTACCGCTTAACATCTGCATTTTTATCTTTCACCACTCGTACGATGACTTCTTTCATGCATGGTTTCTTTTTTAAGATTTGTTTGCGTGATTCATCTGCACATTTACTGTAAGACAACAATACTTCTGTATGTACTCTGTATGTGAACACTCGAACACAACTATTCACGTGTTGGAACAGTGCTGGTCACACATATGATATCGGTAGATATTTATGCGTCAGCAAAAAATCGAGAATCATGTGTGGCAAACAGCCAAGAACTCATGTTGGCCTAAACTCAATACATTCACCACGACTTCTCAAACGATTTTTTAAAATAAAATTTTAAATATTCCTAATATTTATACATGCATTTATTGCTTATAGTTATAAACGAAAAATGAGAATAATGACGCTGAACTTCCATCAGTAGTGTAATAGACTTCAAGTCAGAAACAGGAACCCATATCATAAACAGAAATATTTGGCACCGAAAGTTGGATACATCAATTACCTTTTATTCCTTAAATTTTCTACAAAAGATATGATATATTTTCTCAAAGGAGTTGGTTTTACCTAGTATGTGTGGACTCGGTATTGTTGTTTCTAAAATTGGTGCTCTTCTCAAGTGAGCTTTAATAGTCCCTAGACAAAAAATAATTATTATAGATAAACAGTATGTTTTTTAATCATCTGGTAGTAGAATTTATTTTATTACTTATTGTTACCAACCAAATTCTTGTATGACAAAAATATAGTATTTTTATATTGAATCTGCTCGTAGTAAACAAACGAAAGAGGAATATCTGATTTTTATGCTAGAAGAAGAAGAAATTTGATTTGTATATAAAGTTATATCTACTATGTGATTTTCTTTAGGATTGTTCTGATTATGTACATGTTATTTATTCTTGTATTGTTAAACTTTAATTTTTATCACTTGTTTGACCATTAGTTTCAAGAAATAATCATATCATTATGTTATGATTTTTTCAGTACTAGGTTGTATTTTCACAGGTTTTAAGGTCAATGTGATATAAATAGAGAGTAATTAATATTAGTGTGTTCCCTTACAATATTCCATGGAACAAGAATTTTAAAGTTGTAATAACAATGTTGCATTGTTATTTCTTAAGAGGAAAATATATGCAATACAAATAATTATGATAATACGTATTTTCCTTTAAAACTTGAAAGATTTTAATCAATTTCTTTCTAAAATCACTTAATCTTTTTCTAGGTATTGCCTCTTGGGGAAAGGATTGTGGTCAAGAAGCATTCCCTGGGGTGTATACTACATTACCAAATTATCGTACTTGGCTGAAAGATAAAATAGGAAAACTGCTTGAATGATATTAAAATAATTAGAAATTTGTAACTACCTATTTATACTTTTGTACTTCCATTTAAAAATCCAATATTGAAGTTTCACTCTGATTTTCAATATAACGGTACACACATACAGTTATTTATTTAATACGATTGGATAGTATACTCTGATTGTAATGTATTTCTATATTTGAAATTAATAGTAATTTTTCAATTTATTCTTTAGGAAAATAAATATTCGCTATTATATATCCAAAAAATAAATTATATATATATAAGTAATTAAGACATTTTCAAACAATATATCTAAAATAGAACTCAAAAGCAGATATTTACTTGCTTAAAATTTAATTTACAAAAAGGAACATACCTTATTAATTTATGCGTTATCTAAAAATTTTGTATATGATGTGACATTCTGATTACTGCCGCAAGTAGATAAAATAATAAATGTAAGTAGAAATAAACAATAAATTGTAACCGTTAGTATCGTGAAATCCTTTTTATATTTTCCTTTACATTATTTTATTAAGTTACATTATAGTCCTATTTGATTTTCTTACTTCTGTCTGTTCATTAAGGTAACTATTTATTTTTCAGTGAAAATGTTTCTTAACACTAGGCAACAAATTGAAACTTTTTTGTAACTAGAATGAAAATATGTGTTGTTTACTAATTTGGGGTCGCTGAATTCAATGATTTATTTAGAAGTTTTCTATCACGTCACATTTCTGAGTTACAGAATATGGCCAGTTTCCATATCCCATATAAGCTCACTATATACAGCACGTCATGTATTAGGATAGTAAAGTAGTAAATCATTCTTTTTTGCACAAAAAACTGCAAAAACACATTAGAGAAATAAGTTTTACGAGGAACTTGCTTGTTACTGCTGGAAATAAACCCCTGATGATCTCTTTTGTGTGATTTAGTGTCGGACTTCCTGCACAAAAACCAACAGTAGTTGCCCGTCATTGAAGCATCCAATCTGTTTTGGTACCGGCGTTTCATTTGGTAACTTTCTTGGTGGAATCACTCTCCGCGTTCATCACTTACGTCACACAAGTTTGGAGGGAACAAGTCCAAGTAAGAATCAAGAAAATGTGGCTTCAATGACATGCGACGGTCTAGAAATTGATAAGTTTCTATCAAATTATCGACCAACTGTACATAGTGAGGACTCCTGTATTTCCCTAGGAGACCGTCACGTAATGCAGCAAATGCATTCCATGAAGCGACTTCAAAATGGTTCATCTTATTTTCAAAACCTGGGTCATGAAGTAATTTCCTTCTCTGAGGGTCGGTAAAAAACCCTGCTGCACCTTTGCTTCACTTAAGTTAGAATTTTTATCCCTTAAGAATTTGAAAGTTACGCTCTCCGTGTCCAGAGCCTTCATAAATGTACTCATTAAAAAAAAGTTTAATGAGTAGTAGGGGAAGCAAGATTTGGTTAGCATCAATCAGTGGAAGATGTATATCTTACTCACCAGCTGCGTATTATTCACATAGTGGTTTGTAGTCTCTCTGCCAGTCCACAAACACAAAAAGCAACTATACTTTGTGTATCTTCCTCACAAACCCACTTTCCACTTAAACAAGTTTTATTTTATGGCAGACAGTTGTATTTTATGGATTAAAATTTTAATCCAACATCGAGGTCGCAATCTCTTTTGTCCACATGAACTCTCAAAAAAATTACACTGTTATCCCTGAGGTAACTTAGTCTTATAATCATTAATAAAGGATCACAAAAATACTTAAAAGTAATCGTTTCAAAAAGAGTTTATATTATCTTCTCCCAATGCAACAATTAAATAGCAAATTTATTCATTACCAACTACAAAAATTACTACTTAAATATAAAGATCTACAGGGTGTTATCGTTCTCTTAAATTATTTAAGCCTTTTCACTCAAAAGTATAATTCAACATCACAAATAAAGACAGTCCAACCTTTCATACAAGCCCACAATTATAGGACTAATGATTATGCTGCCTTCGCACGGTCAAGTCATGGACAGGTCAAACCTTGTATTTTAACAAAAGGACATGTTTTTGACAAACAGGCGGAGTAAAATTTTGCCGAATTCCTTTACTCATTCTCCACAATATACTAATAACACCAATATAAATTATCTTAAGTAATTTAAGATAAAAGTACAATAATAAATTAAATTTAATAATGACTGATATGTAAAATTTTATACCGGGGATTTCTTGGTAGTTAGTTACACACACATGAGGGGTCTGGTATTGCAATTATGTTTGGGAGAAGAAGGGGGTCGATAATTGTTATAAGGATTAAGAGGAATGGAGTGAGAAAAGCTAGTAAGAAAAGGTTAGATGTTAAAGTGAATATTTTATTTGATGCTAGTCTTGTAACGTAAATAAATAAAACTAATATACCTCCTAGGAAAACTAAAAAGAGAATATAAGATAATCAAGGTGATTCTCTTATAGTTGAAATAGTTAAACAGGTAGTGACAGTGTTGATAATAAGTATTAGTCCTATTGATAGGAAATGGGATATTTTAATTAGAATGAATCTTAAAAAATACTTAAATCATAACTATTATCCAGGTTATTTTAATTTCAAGAGGTAGTTTATTAAAATATTAGTTTTGGGCACTAAAGATAAGCTCATACGTTCTCTTGATGCTTTTGGAATATTATTCATTAATGCTTTACAAGACCAACTTTTAAATTAAACTATAAAAGCTTATGAAAATATTATTTGTATCGAGTGGCCGCCCATAGTTTGATACGACTCTTTCATGCCTACTGCGTGGGCGATGGGTATGGACGGCCACTAATTGCGGTTAAGCAGAAGCACTGCCTTTAACTCAACTTAGAGGCATCAATAAACAGACGCCATTGCATTGGGTTATGTTCAATTCCAAGTGTATGGAGTAGGAATGGTGTTAAAGTTGCACACCTTTAAGTGGCATATCCAAAGAAGATGCCACGTAAACACGCAATATCTCATGCTGAAGAGCATAGTAGATATGTATAAATGCATTCTGGATGCAATTACAACGTAAACAATAAACATCCAACACCAAGTTTTTGAACTGTCAAGAAATCAATGTAAATAAATTTCTTCAATATAATAACTCTTTACATCAATGTGTAAATAAAACAAAAGAGTACACAAAATATTTTTATTACATTATTTTCTGATAAAATAAGTAAATGCTATGACATAACTTTAACATGATTAAACATTTTTCTCTTAAGGTTAATGTACGACAGTAAAAACATACAGCCAAACAAGAAAAAAATTGAAATAAAAATATGATAAGAAGTGATAATTACATGTAATAGGCATAACATCACTATGCTGTCAATGAGACAACAGTTTCTTTTCATCCCGCTTACACGAAGGCATCACTATGTATACTAAACATACAAAATATAAACGTGAATGCTGCAAGTTTTCAAAACAAAAATCTTGAACACACTGAAAATGTATTCCTTTGGAAATGGAGCATAGATCATTATTCTACACACCCATTACCTCTCATCCACCTTTTAATAGAATGACTGTATATTTAGTCTGCAATTTTACTGGTTTCTAGAGTTACTCATGGATCTTCATATTGCATGCAAGAAAATAAAATGAAATGAAGTTTTACGTCCCAGGCTTATGGCGGTTAGGCTAAAGAGGTGGAATGAAAAAAGTGGGAGGAAACAGGAAAACCCCGAGAAAACCCACGGGCACCGTGTTTGTTCACCACAAAGTCCACACGGCGCGAACTAAGATCGAACGAGGGACCCCAAGCACCGAAGGTGAACACTTTACCCCTGAAAACTCGCATATTGCAAGGGACACATATTCCCATTGTGAAGTTATGTACGATAACCAGTGGCGTAGCTTTTGTGCAAGAAGAAGAGTGTAATGATCTGTGAATAAAGTAGCGAGGACATGTGTTTTCAACTGCTTAAGGGTCAAATGTACAAAAGTGAAATAAATCTAATTATCTCAGAAGGAACCTCTTACATATATGGCACTTCATGTAAAGGAAAAATACATATTACGCGGAATGTATATAAGATTGTGATATGTGTAACAAATGTGTACATGTATACGATATATATTTCTTAGGAATGTCGAGTATGTGGAGTATTATATAAAGATTATATATAAATAAATAATTATTGCAGTTAGCGTATTTATTGGAGGAAGGATGACAGGTTAGGAGTGCAACTGAACGGTTGACATTTTTCCCACAAATTATGACACCCATACCCTATTCTCACCCGAAAGAACAACAAGTTGAAGAAGCAGTCACTGGGCTTCAAATGCGCATATTTCTTATATGGCATAATTGCAACATGTAATTCTTTTTAGGCTGATAGTCAATGCCATGTAAAAAAATACTCTCATGTCAATATGCTACATACTGCATAAATATATGCAATTCAAGTCCAGTAATTTTCTCTGCAACAAGTTGCTTTGGTGCCAGCATCCAGGCAACAGATTACCGAGGTTAACGGAAACAAAAAAAAGGAGGCGAACATTGAATATGAAATCCGGGGATGTCAAAAAATGACAAGGTTGAAAATTGTATGCTACCTAGCTGTCGCCAGAAACAGCATGTATGGCTCATACCAATGAAAGGAATGTCGACCATGAACTTAAACTTTGCTATAAACACTGCAACAGATACAGAAAAAAGAATGATATAACAATATCTTACAAGAAAGTCAGGTGCAATTTACTTTGCTGGCTGTGATGCAGAATGCAAGTTGACCAATTGTGAAGGCGTTCATCGAAAGATGCAAGACTAAAAATAAAAGGCCACTGCACGATAGTAGAAGAGAAAGTTAGCTCCAATGGGAAGGGGCGCTACTCCTTTGGTCAACAGGTGTGGCCTTGTACCCGACATTGGACATGAAGTTCAGGAAGCCAAAACACACTGGTAGAAAAAGAATACCACTTACTGTAATAATGGGATTGCAACAAAAAATTCATAACGTATGTCGACGTAAATAGAAGGCATGTATGGCATTAAAATGCATTTTCGTGGCCCCTGCAAGAGGAATGCTTCCAAATGTGAAAGATCACAAACCTTGTAAATACCAATTTTGAAAGACTCACATGGATGCTTGAAGAAAAACGACTTCTTCCTCAAGGGTGAGCCTACAAAGAATAAGTTTCCACTTTGACATATAACATTCCTGACACAGACAATCCTGCCACTATCACTCAAAATGATGCTTTCATTGTCGTACGCTGTGCTCACTGTAAACCCATTTATTATCACATTCATATACTGAATGTTATTCAAATCGGGTATAGTGAAACGTTCAGAATGCTCTCCACATGGTTCAACCTCAACAATTTCCTATTGAATTATTCTTCCACTTTTCAAGAATCATTCCGCATACTTGCTGAAGAGGACTGTGATGTGCCTTTATCATTCTCTTGATACTGTGTAGATGATTCTCGAAAGGGAAAGAGCTGAAGGAGCTTAGAGATCTATGTCTCCTACAATCATCAGCGATATTAATTAAACTGTAAACTGTAAGTAAGGCCAGAGGTGGCTATTTGTGCTTTTAGAAATTGGAAGGCTATAAATGTTAACAACCAGAGAGAATTCCGTCAAAGAAAACACATTGAATGTCTTAAATTTGCGAACAACAAAATCTACAATGCCGAAATAAACAAAATGCCCAGGTTTCATTGATGTGGGTGTGAAATCGTACTTCATGTTAAATAGATTTCTGTATGTGAGTGGTAAATTAAATCCAAGCCTGTTGAGAATATGAAGCAATTGTTCTGTAGTAGTGAACGTGACATTATTATTGACTGCCCATAAAGCAAGATCATGAGACAAATATTGCGTTTTATTCTGACGGAATACAATATAGTCATCTTCTTCAGCATTGGATAAGGACAAGGAAGAAAGGTAATCTGTCAAAGTACCTTCTGATGAAGAAATTTAAACATCATGTTCCACTTCAGCAATACATTGAGCCGAAGGCTTCTGTGGGGAAACGTTCCTTCTCTGGTCTCTTTCCTTTCGTATTAACCTGTACTCGTAGGAGGTTAGAGTAGCTTTTATGAAAACCTTATGAAAACCTTTTATGAAAACATTTTATGAAAACCTTTGACATATGCACTAAAATAATTTGTGATTTATGAAGTACTGTAATGTACTAAAGTTCAATAGAACATGCTCAATAGCAAACATTTATGCGTAAAAAACAATTCCCAACGTAATACCTAATCAAAAATAAAAACTTGCTTAGTGAATTGAAATTCCTTAACCTTATTCTTTCTTCCTTCTTATCTTAAAGGTGTGATGCTTGCTTACATTAGCTTTTTCTTTCTTTAATAGGGACCTTGACTTATTACAAGAAGTCAATTACTTAACAATAAAAATAACACCGTACACCGTAAAAATAACACGTATTACATTTTTCTTGCACTGAATAACTAGGAAAGAAATTGAACTATCACGACAGAACAAATCATTCATAAACATGTTCCAAAAACACATTGTAGCACCAAAAAGTAATAAGCCAACTTCAATTTATGTACACTCCGCATCAAAAAAATTGCGACAGCTAACGCCGTGCAACTAGGCCACCCAATATACACCTTCTTATACCATAATCGTGTCGGGTAAAGAGACCCCCTCTCTCTCCTCCTTTCTTCTCTCCCATACTAAAATTACCTAACAACCTGAACGCAATTCTAATTTCAAACTACACATGTATTAGTATCGATAAAATGAAATACCAAAACCGAGACGAAACCAGATTCATAAGTTGATTTAAGGGGAAACTTAAATACACACAATGAAAAATTGAGACAAATGGATGTCTGTTATACAGAGGTTCAGAAATGAGGCATAGAGAGAGAGAAGGCGAGAGAAGAAGAAAAAGAAAACGGAGCACAGATAAAAATGTGGAATTTTATACTTAGTAAGGAAAGAAATTAACATTATAAAGTTCCGTAACAAGAAACTGAACAGTAATATAGAAATAACGTTTGTTTTTATATATTTATTCAGGACTATTCGAATAGTCACGATGCTCATTCATTAAGTCAGTTTCAAAAAGGATAGCATACTCAAATTCCAGTAGAACTATAGATCTCACAGACACATGTAAGAGAATGTCAACAGTTTAACACATGCTTTGTTTTCGCGTGGTTCCGTTGTAAATTCAGTAATGTTCATTGGACGTACTAATGCAAACAACATTCTAATAAACCCAGTAGGTATATTTGATCTAGCGTAGGTCATATTCTCCATTCCAGACTACTAATGCAAAGTGAACAAAAAAAGAAGAAAGAAACAAAAGAAAACGAAAGAAAGATAAAATTGAATGAGCGCTATTTTACTAGTGAATTTTTATCAGAAGTATCCTATATTAAAAGTCCAGACCGTATCATAATGAAAAATTATAAATGTTCAAATGGAAATTTGGATGTTCCTTATAGATGTAGCAGACCTTGTATGTTTTAAATTTAAACGTGAATAAATCAAGTTGAATTATAGGATGGACACAAATTTGTGTCGAACTAGTATAAATAAAATTTTGTTTTCAAAATACCAATGAGGTTGCTATTTTCTAGTCTTTTCTAGGCTTTATCTGTTCCGAACATCCAGCATCACTTTCATCTTTACGAATATAACGAAGTAATTTGCACAGGTAGAATGAACACGCTAGAGCTCAAACGGATCATAGCGTCAGTTTGATTATCTTGGTTAGCTTATGGACCACGACTAGGTCGAGAATTCAAACCCGTGTTGACCCGATAATTCGACAGAGACTCAGTAACCCAGATGGTAAAAAATATATTTTGCTTATTCCTTTGCGTTTAAAAAGTATTTCAATCAGAGATAACCAGAACTGGAGATGTTATCCCCAGAGCAGGGAAAATTCGATGCTGAAGTTGGCAGTTAATTACATTCTCCAGACCAGGTCTGTCGGTCTCTTGCTCCGTTTTAACTTTGGAACACACACACGCATATGAAGTGCGTGTGTACGTGAGAGAGAGGGGTAGAAGTGAAAGATGCAAAAACAGAATAGGGAAACGTCAAGAAAAAAAAGAGAGAGAAACGAATATAAATATGAAACATATTTATCATTACAGTGTATGATGAAGAACGCACACACTGTTTATTCGAATTCTCGACTTTGATCCTTTGTAAGTTCTCCAACAGAAGATAAATCTCTGTTTGTAGGCATTATTTTATGCGAAAAATTTATACTACCTGGCGGGAAATCGAACCCAGATTCTCTGCTTGGATGACTGGTACTTTATCACTACACCACCGATTGTTTTGCCCAACCTATGTTCAACAAATGCTGTAATATTTCTTTCTGAGAACGATAACACGAAAAGTGTTTACTGCAGTTCAATGAAGTGTTTCGAATATCCTGGTAATTCCCTTGCCGTTTCCCAATCAACATTCGTAAATCGTCTCTATGATTATATAGGCATTTTCTTCCACATTTTTAAGTATTGCATGTCGAATATGAGAAATCGATTCTTCACTATCACTTTGTAAAAAAGTGCAGCTTTGGCGTCAACAGGAATCGAACCCATGCTGGACAGTTGTATTATTCGTAACTATCTTACGTTACTGCTACACTATCAGTTTTATTATTTCCTTACATAATCTACAAACTAGGAACTCAACCACGTGAATTAAACATAACAACGTATAATTAGGTACAAAAGGAGTCTGATACCTTTTTACTACATCACATAGTAACACATACATTGTATATTGCAAAATAATACTAAAAAGAGAGAGAGGAACGTGCGTTATTGCAAAACCACTTCTAAAAACCGGCTAAAAAAGTGCCGGTTCCTGTCCGGGGTATATAACGTTCGACGTGTGCGTTTCAAAAATTCAAAATGCGTGCGTGCATCCAACAAGGTTGTGTAGCGCCGAAAATATACGAGGGTGCTAGCAACAAGAAACAGCATCGCTCGATGTTTAGTAGGGGGGGGGGTAAAAATTAGAATCAGGGAATGACAGATATTGCACCGTGAAGTGTGAAGGCGGGCGGCGGGTGATACGTCCCAACACCTCCTGCATGGTGTGCCAAATTGGATGTGAGCCGACACAGTGTGTATAACGGTGAGATAATGATTCCTCTTGCTGGCATTTCTCGCACAAGGCATCTGGAGCTCGTTGAATTTCACACAGACGCGCCCATGTCGGGAGAAGTTGGTGTACTACCTGGAACCACAGAGCCTGCATATACTGAGGTATAACAGGGTTCGATATATTAGACCACACTTGCGGCCAATCTACTTGTGGATACAGCTGTATTACTCGCAAAATAGTGGTAGAGGAAGAGTGATCGGTGAGGGTCCTATATAACGAGCGCGCATTGTGTTTTCGAGGGTGGAGGAACATCCCGGTAAAATCCAATACCGGATAAACATCTTAATACATGTCGGACACTGATCGACGAATTAAATAAAAGGAGGGTTTTGCGGTTGACCATGACCCTTCCAAAACCTTCTGACCCAATGATTAGTGATAGAGCTGGGATATGAGAGCGTCACATAAGTGTCAACCATAAACAACGTTTGGCATTTGATACGAATATTGACTAAGCCTAACCCGCCGGTGGAGCGAGGCAAATAGAGGGCTGTACGGGAAATACGAAAATAAAATCCACGCCAAATATGCCAAAGTATTAATAATTCAAATAATTTGGCATAAATTTCTGGGAAAGGAAAGACAAAAATATTGATAAAATGAATATGGTGAAGTGAATGAAGCCTGGGAAACGCTGGGAGTAGAACAACTTACGAATTTGCGTTAAAAGAAGAGCCCAAACTTCATCATAGTTGGGAGTTGGGTTGGACGTAAAGGGGATGCCTAAAATAGTTAATGAAGTGACATTCGGTAAGGCCGGAGAAACCAAAGGGACCGCAGGGAGCTGGAAACCATTAAAAGACAATACCTGAGTTTTCCTATCGTTATACTGAAAACCCGAGCATCTGGAAAATGGGACAGAAAAGGAAACACACCCTGTAGGGAGACAGGATCAACTCCGGTTATAGTCAAATCATCGGCATGCCCAAATATGTTTTGACTGTGGAACAGCGAGGGTCCATTCGAGGACAAGATGTTCAAATGATGGAGAAGCGGGTCTAAAACCAAAGAAAAAAGAACGGTGCTGAGGCAGCACCCCTGGCGCAGTCCGCTTCGTAAAGAAAGATTTGGAGATAGATGTCCAATTATTTGCAAAACGGAAGTGAGCCTTATCATATAGATTATGAATTTCCTGTGGGAGAACCCCAAGAATCAACCGTGAGATGAAGAAACTGATGGTCTACGTAATCGTAAAATTTGGCAAAATCCACGGTGAGGGCGCCAGCGGGAACGTTACGAAAATGATAAAACGCAAAGATCTCGCAGGGAGCGAAACGTGTATTGAATTTTATACGAGTCATGTATCGCAGCTTGAAACGGGCTAATGTATTTCTGAATAATAGGACGGAGTCTGGCAGCAAGGACTTTAATAAATAATTTAAGGTCCACTGGTAATAAGGACAGCGGGCTATAATCGGTCACAACTCGCGCAGTGCAGGACTTTGGAAGGAGTACCACAATAGCTGTGTTTTGAGAAAAGGGGTCCCCAGATAACCAGGCGTTAAACAGACCGTCGCTAAGAAAAGACCAATAACGTTTATAAAAAGCAAAGCTCAGACCGTCAATCCAGGGGAGCTACGGACTTGGTTCGTCGAAAAACAGAAAAAAAATTCATCCGCAGTGATAGGGCGTATTAAGGCTTGAGAGTCAGTCTCTGTCAACTTGAGAGACAGAGCAGACAAGAATTCCGAGTCGAGAGAAAGATCCGGAGTCTGCACACATGTAAAACTGTGTAATGCCTTGTAAATTCGTGTAGTATTTGTGACGAGTCAGAAACGACCATTCCGTCCGCCGTTAGTACTGATTCAATATACGTAGTTTTCCTCCTCCAAAACAGGAGATCAACATAATGGAGGGAGACAGTTTCCTCCGGGAAACAATGATAAAAATCCTCCGAAAAATAGGCTTGTATTAATGCGTGTGAATCTATTTGACGCAACCGAGTTTTAAGTTCCTGAATTCGGATCCTGTTAGCCAAGGTCAGGGGGAGCCCATAACTCGCTGAGAGATCGATAGAAGAATTCTGATAGCGTACGATCTTGTTGTCGTGCCAATTTACCACGCCATTGGCAAAAACTACGAATTTTAGGTTTGCCGTATATAAATGCCACCATGTATCAAGTTTGAGGAAGTGTCGTTGCATCTTACGCCAATACTCAAAACGTGTCATAATTTCTTCCACCACGTCCTCACGAGCCAAAAGCGTATTATTAATTTTCCAATACGATGCACCTCGTCCACCGGGAAGAGAAAAAGGAAGCATAAAGACGACTTCAACCGCAGCATGATTTGAGAAAGGGGGCAAGAGGTTTAAAACGTGAAGCACTGCCTTGCATAAAGGAACTGTGACGTATACCCTATCGAGGCGGTTCCGAGTGGACAAACATCGATATGTCATCACATGCGGAGAATTAGAAACAGAAAGAGCATCATGTAGCTTCATGGCACGCACAAGCTCAACGAGTGAAGGGCAGGGGGTGAGGGGGTGAGGGGGTAAGGGAGTCTCTGAGATCTATCACCGCATCAAAGTCGCACCGCATTATACATTGGTCGACACCAGGGGGATCATAGCTGTTGCAAAAAACTCATCCCTCTCTCAGATTTTAAGAAATGCAGAAAATGCATATAATAAGATAATACAAGTACCAGAGATATAACATGTAATTGCTCTACCGTCAGGTAAGAGTATGACACGATCATAAACTAAACTTTTTCTCACAAGTATCGCGACTCCCGTGGTTGCTTCACAATTGATAATAGCATTATGATCTAAAGAATGAAAAGTCAACTCAGTGAGACAACATACATCAGGACGGCGGCGCTCTATAAACTGCTTTAATAACGCTAAATTTTGTGCTGAACTAACCCTATTAATACTAAGAGTTAGAAGGGTAAATGCCTTTAACATAGGCATGTTCTGAGGCAATATAAAAACAAACATTACAGTACCTCCTGGAAAAACTTAGAAATATGGGGAGAAAAGACAACGTCAAATCGAACACTCCGGCCCGCGTGTAAACAACTAACAAGAAAAAGAAATGAACCAGAACACTACAAATAACATGCGAGTATGATTCAACACGTAAACACTGTTTTTATCGTATCGTAAAAAGAGACAAACTATGAACACTCACTGCAGTTCAGAATCAGAGGTAGATTGCTCATGTGATAGCTTGTCACGTGAACTGGACTGTTTCGATCGTTGTGAAACACACTGGGAAGCACTTTGTTCATTCTTTGTATTTGCTGACCTTGAGACTCTGCGACGTTTTAGTTGCGAGAGAGAACCAGACTTCTCGGAAATAACACTCTGGGAGAAAGTAGGAAGAATAAAAGTCTCAGTACCACATATCGTACACTCTGCCAAAATCGTCGTATCGTATTGATTTGAAAATTGCACCGACATCTGGGGTTGCATGGTTATCTGGGGAGCCTTTTGTTCACAACGTAGCTATTGTGGTTCTCCTACCAAAGTCCTCCAACGCGCGAGTCGTGACCGATTATAGGCCGCTGTCCTTATTACCAGTGGATCTTAAATTATTTACAAAAGTTCTCGCTGCCAGACTTCGTCCCATTATTCGGAAATACATTAGCCCGTATCAAGCTGCGCTACATGACTCGCATAACATCCAATACACGCTTCGCTCCCTGTGGGACCTATTTGCGTATTATCACCATCGTCATGTTCCTGCTGGCGCACTCGCAGTGGATTTAGCCAAAGCTTATGATTCAGTAGACCATCAGTTTCTCCATCAGACGCTTGAATCTTGGGGTTTTCCCACTATTTTTCGCCGGGTGATTCATAATCTATATGCTAAAGCTCACTTCCGCTTGCAAATAAATGGACATCTATCCCCAACCATCCCTTTACGACGCGGACTACGCCAAGGGTGCTGTCTTAGCATCGTTCTTTTTGTTCTGGTTTTAGACCCACTTCTCCATCGTTTGACCATGTTGTCTTCGAATGGATCCTCCCTGTTCCGCAGTCAAAACATTTTTGGGTATGCTGACGATTTGACCATAACAGGAGTTGATCCTGTCTCACTACAGGGCGTGTTTCCTGTCCTGACCCGTTTTTTCCGATGCTCGGGTTTGCAGTATAACGACAACAAAACACAGGTGTTGTCCTTTAACGGTTTTCATCTCCCAGAGGATCCTTCAGTTTCTCCTGCCTTACCGCATGTCACCTCACTCACTATTTTAGGCATTCCCTTCAATTCTAACCCAACTCCCAACTATGATGAAGTATGGGCTCCCCTTTTAACGCAAATTCGTAAGTTGTTCTATTCACAGCGCTTCCGTAGGCTCAATTTACTTCACCGTATTCAGTTTATCAATATTTTTGTTGTGTCTAAACTGTGGTACAGAGCGCGTGTGTTTCCGTTCCCAGAAATTTATGCCAAACGATTTGAATCCTTATTCCTATGGCATATTTGGCGAGGTTTTTATTTTCGCATTCCCCGTCAAGCCCTTTATTTAACCGTTCCGCTGGTGGGCTGGGCTTAGGCAATATTCGTATAAAATGTCAAACGTTGTTTATGGCTGACACTTATGCAGCGCTCTCATCACTCAGTTCTATCACTAACCATTGGGTAAGTTGTTTCTGGAAGGATTATAGTCAACCGCAAAACCCTCCTTATATTCAATTCGTTGATCAGTGCCCGGCCTATATCAAAACGTTTATCCGATATTGGAATTATTCCGGGATGGTTCTCCACCCTCAACAACACAATGCGCGCTCGTTATATAGGGCACTCAATGCGCACTCTTTCTCTCACACTACTTTACGCGTACCTGAAAAGTATCCACACGTAGATTGGCCGCAGGTCTGGTCTAATATCTCAAACCCTGTCATACCTGAGTACATGCAGGTTTTGTGGTTTCAGGTAGTACATCAACTTTTCCCGACACGGGCGCGTCTTTATGAGATTCAACGAGCCCCAGATGCTTTGTGCGAGCACTGCCAGCAAGAGGACACATTAGCCCATCGATATACACAATGTGTCGGCTCGCCATTGATTTGGCACACCATGCAGGAGGTGTTGGGCCGCATTACCCGTCGCCCGCCTTCATACTTCACGGTGCAATTTATGTTATTCCCAGATTTTCATTTTTATCCCCCCACTAAACATCCAGCGGTGCTGTTTCTTGTTGCCAGCACTCTCCTATATTTTCAGCGCTTCACAACCTTGTTAGATGCACGCACGTATTTTGAATTTTTGAAACGTACACGTCGAAAGTTGTACACCCCAGACAGGGACCGGCAACTTTTTAGCCGGTTTTTGGAAGTGGTTTTGCAATAACGCACGTTCCTCTCTTTCGGAATAGTTTTTTTTAAATATCATAGAATATTCTATTGTAATGTTTGTATAAGTATTATTATGTAATACAGTAAACAGGCTTCCGCCTCCTTTAGTACAATTTTTTCCCTTTTATTATTATTATTATTTTTTTTAAATTTTCTTTTGTGATGTATAGTATACGTGTTATGATGTAATATAGTAAACAGGCTACAGCCTCCTTTTGTACTTAATCATGTTTGGCTCCTGTGGTTGTGTTCTCAGCTTGTAATTTCTGTACGGAAATAATAAAACTTATAGTGTAGCGGTAACGTAATGCAGTTACTATTATTAAACCTGTCTAGCATAGGTTCAAGTCCTGTTCACGCCAAAGCTGGATTTTTTACAAAGTGATACTGAAGAATGGATTTCTCATATTCGACATGAAATGCTTAAGAATGTGGAAGCAAACACCTATATCATGATACAGACGATTTACGAATGTTGATTGGGAAACGGCAAGGGCTTTACCTGGATATTCGAAACACTTCATTGAACTGCAGTAAGCACTTTTCGTGTTATCGTTCTCAGAAAGAAATATTACAGCATTTGTTGAACATAGTTTGGGCAAAACAATCAGTGTTGTAGTGGTAAAGTACCAGTCTTCCAAACAGCTATTATGGGTTCGATTCCCCGCCAGGTAGTACAACTTTTTCGCATAAAATAATGGCTGCAAACAGAGATTTATCTTCTGTTGGAGTACTTAGAAAGCCTCACTGTCGAGAATTCAAATAACCAGTGTGTGCGTTTTAATCATACACTGTATTGATAGTACGTTTCATATTCGTCTCTCTCTCTCTGTCTTTCTTGACGTTTCCCTATCCTGTCGTTGCATCTTTCACTTCTCCTCCCTGTTTCTCACGTACACACTTACTTCATGTGCATGTGTGTGTTCCAAAGTTAAAACGGAGCAAGAGACCGATAGACCTGGTCTGGAGAATGTAATTAACTGGCAACTTCAGCGTTGTGTTTTTCGCGCTCTGGGTATAACGTTTATAGTCCTGGTCATCTCTGAGAGAAATGCTGTTTAAACACAAATGTATTCTATCTATGCAAATTACGTTATATCAGCAAGAGATGAAATCATAATAATTCTTCGGAAAAGACTAGTAAATGGTAACCTCTTTGGTTATTTGAAAACTAAATTTTATTTATACTAGTTCGACAAACATTTTGTTTTCGTCCTCTAATTCAATGTATTTTATTCACGTTGAAATTTGAGACATGCTACATCTATGAGAAACATAAACTTTTGCTTTCGAACATTTGCAACTTTTCATTACGATACAGTTTAGACTTTTAATATAGAGTATTTGTGATAGAAATTTAGCAGTAAAATTGGACTATTCAGTTTTCTTTTTCTTTCATTTTCTTTTCGTTTTTTCTTCTTCTTTCTTTTTTTGGTTCGGTGTGCATTAGTATTCCGAAATGGAAGATATGACTAATGTTATCTACTGGGTTTATTAGAATGTATTTTGGATGAGTACGTCGAATGAGTACTACCAAATATAAAATACAACCACGTGGAAACAAAGCATGTGTGTTAAACGTCTGACATTGTCGAAGACGTGTCTCGGAGATCTACAGTTTTTTTGGAAATTGAGTATGCTATCCTTTATGAAAGTGACATAATGAATGTTTAAAGCATCCTTTATATATTCGAATAGTTCTGAAGAAGTATGTAAAAACAATGTTATTTCTATATTACTGTTGGATTTATGGAAAAGAAACTTTATAATTTTAGTTTCTTTTCTCACTACGTTTGAATTCCACCTTTTTATGTACTCCTATTTCTTCTCTTCTTCTCTCCTCTTTTCTCTCTCTCTCTCTGTATCACTTATGAATCTCTGTGTAATAGACATCCATTGGTTTCAATTTTTCATTCAATGTGTTTCAGTTTTTACCTACATCAACTTGTGAATCTTGTTTTGTTTCTGTTTTGTTATTTCATTTATCGAAACTAATACATGCGTAGTTTGAAATTAGAATTGCGCTTATGTTGTTGGCTAATTTTAGTATGAGACAGAACAAAGGAGGAGAGAGAGTACCTGACACGATTATGGGATAACAAGGTGTATATTGGGTGGCCTAACTGCACGCCGTTAGCTGTCGCAATTTTTTTATGCAGAGTGTACAAAACAGAGTATCTTAAACTACTCATCACTTAAACCTACGAATCAACTTAAGAGGAAAGTGTATGTAAGCACTATACATATTACAAAAGAGAAGTGAAATTATCGCACTTCCTTGAGTAAGAAAATATACAGAAAATGACTTGTTTGACTTCAGATTTCTTGTCCATTTGTGAAAGATAAGAAGAAAATTTACTTGGATTGCGTTAACATATTCTGTAAATGGAACAACTTCTTCGTTTTCACCTCCTTCTGCATTTTCCAATGTACAGAAAAAAAAATGGGATCTTCAATTTCCTGGGAATCGCTTTCCTTGGACAGCTTTGAGGATTTCTGTGCTGCTGTAAACTAAAAAGAGATGGCCTGTGTTCATAACTATTCTTGGAAAAAACTCCGTAGCAACAAGAGTCAAAAGTGAGGAATATATATAAAAGAACATTTACACTCTATAGTTAGTTAGGGGAGCTCTCAAACTTTTAAGCTTACAAATGCAGAATGTTGCACTTGAGTTACTCACATATAGGCGCGTGTTTGGAAAATGGTGACACGAAGTCGTTAAAATAAGTTGAAGTTTTGTTTTGCGGTAGTGTAAAAAAAGGTTATGCAATGTATAAGCTGTTAAAACTATTATCATGAAAATCATGTTTACCAAATGAATTCTCACCTACAATAATATTTTCCTATGCTGAGAACATTTTATAGAGTACATGTTCCTTTCTCAAATCATCTGATTATTTAACTATGTTAGATCTAATTATTCATAAAAATGGCGAAAACTATATATATAAAAACCTGCTGATTATTTAAAAATCAAATTAGTTTATGGTTAAAATAGCCATAGCCATAGCTACTTGTCCATGTGCTTAAAAATCAAAATACTAAGTCTCAACAAACACGACAGACTAAATATATCAGCCCCTTGTAGTAACTTTAAAAAAAAAATTCTAACCGACTTCAAAACACACTAAGAAGCAGAAACTAATAACAAAAAGCTCTAAAAAGCAGGGAATAACATTATTACCTATAAAAATTGATATCTGTGCCAAGCCCAACAAATTAATGTTTATATAAAATTATAGTTTAAATCATAATATTTTTTTTGTTATGGATAGACTTCAAAATTTTTTATAGGTAATATTAAAATTACTTCCTGCTTTTTAATGCTTTTTGTTATTTTCTGCTTCTTAGTGCTGTTTGTAATTATTTGCTGCCTTTTAGTGCATTTTGAAGTCGGTTAAGTTTTTTCTTTGTTAAAAAGTTATTATTATCTGCTTTTTCAAATCGGTTAAGATTTTTTGTGAAAAGTTATTTTCTGCCTTGTAGTGCTTTCTAAAAGTCTGTGATATTTCCCTTAAGTAATTCAGAGGAGGGTCCTGGCGCTGACGTTGAAGACCGCAGTAAAAATACTCTTAGAACCTCTTCTGCCCCCTCAAAAAAATATAACATCATTACTGTGATTAAATCGGACAAATTTATGACATATAAGCATACTGGTTGTATATAGTACAAGGAGAGCACTCACCTTCCTTACGCCTTCTGTCCCGTGTTCCCAATCTGTCCGCCAACCCCTTCAACCATTTCTTCGCATCCTCGTGAATCTCACTTCTAGTTATAAGCTGGTTTGGTAGAGATGATCTTACGACATCTGAAAAAGGTTGAGACATGGCAATCGTTTGCGAGAGTTGCTGAAATGTAGTTTATTTCTTTTCAGTCCACTACGTTTCGGAAGTACCTTACTTCCTTGTTCACGTGCTGATTGCTCTCTAGGAACAAAAAGTCCAATTTCAACTATTCATATCCTGATAAAAAATCACATAACACAAGAAAATCATGCAACAACATAAATCACTATTAAAATCTTCGCAATGGCTACGTTGTAGAAATAAAATGTGAAATACACGGGAACGCAATAGAAGTTGTTAAATAATGTGCTATCATTGAATTTCCAGTGTTTTATGTTATTGCATGTCTATTTAGTATTTCTTTTCAGGTGGATTTTATTCAACATATTAACATCCGAAATTGAACATAGTCTCCTGAGAGAGAAATCATCACGGCAACAAGGAGGTGAGACACGACACGTAGTGTATTCAAAAAAAAATAAATGCAGGTGACTAACACCCAGAGTGAATGCACGTTTCCAAGAGAAATGCATGTTTTTTAAATGGTATAAACTTAGTAAATGATATTTATTTTTATACCCACTGACCACCTTTAATTAAAAGGAAAACGTAGTTAATAGATAAAACATAAAGGAAAGAGAAGAACATTCTAAAAATGGAGAGAGAAAGAGAAAAACATGAAAAAATAAGAAGTAGTGGAGTCTGCCTTTTAAAAGAGATTACATCTGAAATTACTTTCTTGGAGGGCAGGCAGCTTGCCCGTCAAATGATTTTTCCTCACAGCGTTATAAAGAAAAAAGGAAAAATTATCCCACACATTGAAAACAAATAATGCATGTACATGATGAGAGGTACACCTACCGTATACTGCAGACAGCAGTTTTGTCTGTTTGAAGGCTACTTTTCCATTAGCACCGACAATGTTCACTTCTCCACTCAACTCGTTTGTCACAAGTTTGGAAAGAATATTCCTCGTACAGGACTTTACATCTCTTCCTCCCAATGTACTAAGAAAGGATACTTGAAAAATAAAGATACAGCAAATATTTCATAAAGGAACAGGTTAATTTCGATCATTAACATTAAAAAACGTATTTATTTGTTCTTGAATGTCGTTCTAGCAGACATATTTTCAAGATATTTTTGTGTCTTTGTCGAGTGTCATGATTAAAGTAAAATAATCTTCTTACAGCTAAAATCTTGGCGAGCAATTTATTCATCTTCTGTTGACATCACAGTATAAATTACAAACATGCTTCTTAAGTGTTGAAGAAGGAGGTCATTATATCAAGTTAAAATCACTTTACGAAAACATCGTTCTATCTTCCAGTGTGTGTGTCTCGATGAGTTCAGTTTTAGTGAAGTAATTTCAACTAGCAATAATGGCCACTATTTTTTAAATATTCAATTAAGAGAAGCATATTTATAATTTCACTGTAAATTTAATAAAGCGTGATGAAAGTACCCTTCAAGATTTTAACTGTAAGATGATTTCAGTTTTATCATGAAGGGAGCCCTCGACAAAGACGCAGGAATGCTTGAAAATATTTGGGCTCAAACAACATTCGGGAACAGGTAAATACGTATTTTAATATAAATGATCAAGAGATATATAATTTTTTTATTTTCATTTTTAATGAAAGTAAGCCAGAAATACAAAGTTTATTTAATTTATAATTTAAAGGTTTAATGCATTGGAAGCTACAATACAAAAAATCATACTTAAAAAGAACCGTCGACGACCACGGCCGTCGACCTGACACGACTATGGGATAACAAGGTGTATATTGAGTGGCCTAACTGCACGCCGTTAGCAATTTCATTGATGCGGAGTGTACAAAACAGAGTATCTTAAACTACTCATCACTTAAACCTACGAATCAACTTCAGAGAAAAGTGTATGTAAGCACTATACATATTACAAAAGAGAAGTGAAATATCGCACTTCCTTGAGTAAGAAAGTATACAGAAAATGATTTGTTTGACTTCAGATTTCTTTTCCATTTGTGAAAGATAAGAAGAAAATTTACTTGGATTGTGTTAACATACTCTGTAAATGGCACAACTTCTTCGTTTTCACCTCCTTCTGCATTTTCCAACGTACAGAAAAAAAATGGGATCTTCAATTTCCTGGGAATCGCTTTCCTTGGACAGCTTTGAGGATTTCTGTGCTGCTGTAAACTAAAAAGAGAAGGCCTGTGTTCATAACTATTCTTGGAAAAAACTCCGTAGCAACAAGAGTCAAAAGTGAGGAATATATATAAAAGAACATTTACACTCTATAGTTAGTTAGGGGAGCTCTCAAACTTTTAAGCTTACAAATGCAGAATGTTGCATTTGAGTTACTCACATATAGGCGCGCGTTTGGAAAATGGTGACACGAAGTCGTTAAAATAAGTTGAAGTTTTGTTTTGCGGTAGTGTAAAAAAAAAGGTTATGCAATGTATAAGCTGTTAAAACTATTATCATGAAAATCATGTTTACCAAATGAATTCTCACCTACAATAATATTTTCCTATGCTGAGAACATTTTATAGAGTACGTGTTCCTTTCTCAAATCATCTAATTATTTAACTATGTTAGATCTAATTATTCATAAAAATGGCGAAAAATATATATTTAAAAACCTGCTGATTATTTAAAAATCAAATTAGTTTATGGTTAAAATAGCCATAGCCATAGCTACTTGTCCATGTGCTTAAAAATCAAAATACTAAGTCTCAACAAACACGACAGACTAAATATATCAGCCCCTTGTAGTAACTTTAAAAAAAAATTCTAACCGAGTTCAAAACACACTAAGAAGCAGAAACTAATAACAAAAAGCTCTAAAAAGCAGGGAATAACATTATTACCTATAAAAATTGATATCTGTGCCAAGCCCAACAAATTAATGTTTATATAAAATTATAGTTTAAGTCATAATATTTTTTTTTGTTATGGATAGACTTCAAAATTTTTTATAGGTAATATTAATATTACTTCCTGTTTTTTAATGCTTTTTGTTATTTTCTGCTTCTTAGTGCTGTTTGTAATTATTTGCTGCCTTTTAGTGCATTTTGAAGTCGGTTAAGTTTTTTCTTTGTTAAAAAGTTATTATTTTCTGCTTTTTCAAATCGGTTAAGATTTTTTGTGAAAAGTTATTTTCTGCCTTGTAGTGCTTTCTAAAAGTCTGTGATATTTCCCTTAAGTAATTGAGAGGAGGGTCCTGGCGCTGACGTTGAAGACCGCAGTAAAAATACTCTTAGAACCTCTTCTGCCCCCTCAAAAAAATATAACATCATTACTGTGATTAAATCGGACAAATTTATGACATATAAGCATACTGGTTGTATATAGTACAAGGAGAGCACTCACCTTCCTTACGCCTTCTGTCCCGTGTTCCCAATCTGTCCGCCAACCCCTTCAACCATTTCTTCGCATCCTCGTGAATCTCACTTCTAGTTATAAGCTGGTTTGGTAGAGATGATCTTACGACATCTGAAAAAGGTTGAGACATGGCAATCGTTTGCGAGAGTTGCTGAAATGTAGTTTATTTCTTTTCAGTCCACTACGTTTCGGAAGTACCTTACTTCCTTGTTCACGTGCTGATTGCTCTCTAGGAACAAAAAGTCCAATTTCAACTATTCATATCCTGATAAAAATTCACGTAACACAAGAAAATCATGCAACAACATAAATCACTATTAAAATCTTCGCAATGGCTACGTTGTAGAAATAAAATGTGAAATACACGGGAACGCAATAGAAGTTGTTAAATAATGCGCTGTCATTGAATTTCCAGTGTTTTATGTTATTGCATGTCTATTTAGTATTTCTTTTCAGGTGGATTTTATTCAACATATTAACATCTGAAATTGAACATAGTCTCCTGAGAGAGAAATCATCACGGCAACAAGGAGGTGAGACACGACACGAAGTGTATTCAAAATAAATAAAATGCAGGTTACTAACACCCAGAGTGAATGCACGTTTCCAAGAGAAATGCATGTTTTTTAAATGGTATAAACTTAGTAAATGATATTTATTTTTATACCCACTGACCACCTTTAATTAAAAGGAAAACGTAGTTAATAGATAAAACATAAAGGAAAGAGAAGAACATTCTAAAAATGGAGAGAGAAAGAGAAAAACATGAAAAAATAAGAAGTAGTGGAGTCTGCCTTTTAAAAGAGATTACATCTGAAATTACTTTCTTGGAGGGCAGGCAGCTTGCCCGTCAAATGATTTTTCCTCACAGCGTTATAAAGAAAAAAGGAAAAATTATCCCACACATTGAAAACAAATAATGCATGTACATGATGAGAAGTACACCTACCGTATACTGCAGACAGCAGTTTTGTCTGTTTGAAGGCTACTTTTCCATTAGCACCGACAATGTTCACTTCTCCACTCAACTCGTTTGTCACAAGTTTGGAAAGAATATTCCTCGTACAAGACTTTACATCTCTTCCTCCCAATGTACTAAGAAAGGATACTTGAAAAATAAAGAGACAGCAAATATTCCATAAAGGAACAGGTTAATTTCGATCATTAACATTAAAAAACATATTTATTTGTTCTTGAATGTCGTTCCAGCAGACATATTTTCAAGATATTTTTGTGTCTTTGTCGAATGTCATGATTAAAGTAAAATAATCTTCTTACAGCTAAAATCTTGGCGAGCAATTTATTCATCTTCTGTTGAAATCACAGTATAAATTACAAACATGCTTCTTAAGTGTTGAAGAAGGAGGTCGTTATATCAAGTTAAAATCACTTTACGAAAACATCATTCTGTCTTCCAGTGTGTGTGTCTCGATGAGTTCAGTTTTAGTGAAGTAATTTCAACTACCAATAATGGCCACTATTTTTTAAATATTCAATTTAGAGAAGCATATTTATAATTTCACTGTAAATTTAATAAAGCGTGATGAAAGTACCCTTCAAGATTTTAACTGTAAGATGACTTCAGTTTTATCATGAAGGGAGCCCTCGACAAAGACGCAGGAATGCTTGAAAATATTTGGGCTCAAACAACATTCAGGAACCGGTAAATAAGTATTTTAATATTAATGATCAAGAGATATATAATTTTTTTTATTTTCATTTTTAATGAAAGTATGCCAGAAATACAAAGTTTATTTAATTTATAATTTAAAGGTTTAATGCATTGGAAGCTACAATACAAAAAATCATACTTAAAAAGAACCGTCGACGACCACGGCCATTTTTAAGCAAAAAATAAAGTGTCTATCTTTCGCAGGGAGACAAGCATTACACATTTTTGATTTTTGTGCGTTTTTCTAATTATCTTCTTAAACTAGTGTTTGTCAAAGTGTGGGTGGCGACACATTGATGGCTCGTGGGCCATTTTTTGGTGGGTCTCGAGAAGTTTTTTTTTTCCTTTTAATTATGAAAATTTTATTTTGATGCAGAAACATATATTGTAAACTAAGTACCATTCAGAAAATGAAAATTGGAAACGTTTGTTAATGAGATGAAGAGTAAGTGGTTACTCAGAGCCTTCCCCTGTTGTACAGTCAGTAGAGATGCCGGGTTAGGAAGAACGAGAAGGTATAAGTACAAATTTCTCACGGAGTAGAGCACTGCGTGTTAGCTCTGTTTTACCTTTCTATGAAAAAATTAACTAGAAATATGAATTACAGAATATAAACGGTTTGAAATAAACGACAATGTGTATTTGAATAAAAGTAGATGGGTCACAGAATACATTTTAATATTTAATATGGATCGCGGTAACAACAGGTTTGAGAACCACTGCCATAACAGTTCTTCCAAATAAGTGAAGACCGAATTTGGGATCTTTTCTTTCTCTTTACCAAAAGTTCTTAAATTATCTGCTTAATATCCTTAAAAGATAATTAAGGTGGTTTCTAATAAATTACCAATGACGTACATGGCTAATTACTCATCAATTCATTGTGTGCTGATTCCTCCTGAATAAGCTGATGTAGTTCCTTCAACTCCTTCAAAGTATGCAGAGGAAAGTCAGGGAAAGTAGCTGGAAGGCATGTTCCTTGTACATTTCTTTCCTGTATTAAGAGAACGTTGTAGCATTTGTCAATGATTCTGCGGTTAGTGATAAGCTGCCTTTTAATTTTTGTGATGTCCTCTTGTGTAATTTCATCTTGAGATTCAGCAACTGGTCGGCATTCACTCGCAGTGGTTGTTTGTATACTGGTTGAGGATGAACTTAGGCTTCTTGGACTACAATCAAATTCAGATAACCTCTCCCTGCAAGAAGTAAAAGGAGATTGTGAGAAGTGTTTTTCCCTTACAGCAATGTGCATGATTGCAGACAAGCCAATATATTAATATGCTATTCACTGCTATATGAGTATTGATGCATGACAAACGCATAAAATACAAGACACTCTTCACATGTTTTTGTTTTTATGCTGAAGCCATCTTCAGAAGCTCTATAATAGATACCACACCTTCAGCAAGATACTGAATAAAGAACAAGTAATATGATAATCAGCTCAAGGAGCCACCACCAACAAACTAAAATACACAAAAGAAACTGTAGACCATTTTTTCTATACGTGGAATCATCAATAACTAACAATTATCTACAAGTAGATAATTGTTAGTTACTGGTGATTCCACATATGCACGAAAACAACGCCAAATGATTTGCCTTGGTTTTTGACTGGCGATCTTATAGATATTTCTTAGTGTTGTGACTCCACACAGTGAAGATGTGGCCTCTAAAGTTTCTTCTGTGTATTTGAAAGTTTTACGTCCCACGATTATGCCGGTTCGGCTGAAGGAGACGGTGATGACTAGTGGAAGAATGGTGGAATGAAGGAAAAGAGATGAAACAGGAGAACCCCGAAGAAACCTACCCACACGGTGATTCTCCACCACAAAGTTCACTTGGCGGCTGCTGGAATCGAACCCAGGACCCCAAGCAACAGAGGTGAACACTCTACCACTGAGCTACCGCTGTGTATTTGAGTTTATGGTGGTAACTTGGCCTAATTATTACGTAAGATGCGCTTTATTAAGTGTTGTTTTGATGCTACAAGAGTGTTGTTTTCATGATTTGAAGACGGCTGTAATATAAAAGCCAAAACATGTAAAGTGTCTCTTGTATTTTATATATTTCTAATGCAAGAAATTATCTCACAATTCGATTAGCATTCTTAAATAATAAAAAAACTACCTACATACCGGTAACAAACTATGCCCATTTACCGAGAAGTAAACTACAATTCATTCCACAAAAAATGTAAATCGTACTAATCGGCAGTGTAAGTTATGTGTTTTAATCTCAGCATATCAGTTACTTGCCTACTTTGTTCCATTTATATGTCCCCTGCTATCAGTGACGACGCCAGAGGGGGGCAAGGGGGCGAGCGCCCCACCAATAGCTACTTCTGCCCCCCTGACTGCCACCTAAACTGCCCCACCCAGACTCCTACAACCTTTAAACATGCTACATGTAGTATTTTATATGAGTATCATAACCAATCTCATTGTCAAATTGTAGTCTACTTTCCATGCATTCACTATGTGGTAGATTAGTCTGAGGGTATGCATGAATATTTCTGTTTTCTAATTTAGCACCTTTTGAGGTAAATTTTAGTTATACATCTTTCTTATGATTTTTAATTATTGTCCCTAGCAAAGAATAGTATTTTGGTCGACTTGTTTTGTTTTCTTCTCATTGGATCAACTTGGATTGGAAACAAAAGAAAGATAACACCAGTTACGTAACTTCTTTCTATTTATCCAGGTTTGAAGTTTTCAGTTTTATATTTTGTTTTATTTAAAACTTCTTTTTTCTGAAATATTATTCTCGGCTTTCAATATTCAGAGGATGTGCTTATAACAACTTAGTTTGAACTACCAGGGCTCAATTTTTTGAAGGGGATAAAAAGAGTTGTGTTTTCCCTTCCTGGAAATGATAATAATAAATTTATGAAATTAAATTGATTCCCAATAAAACAAATTGTCAGAGTGCTGATCTATCGTTAGTAATTGGTATATACTAGTGTTCCCTTACTTATGTTGTTTCAAAGTACTGACGTGATGTCTACCATATTGACTAGGAACTGCTGAAAAATTCTTCGCCAAACCCGGAAGGAGTGCACGTGGAATGGTGAAGTTTTACTTCTTCTACACTTCCCCCGAGAGTCAATATACTACCTTGTACAGTGCTCCAGTTTTTGCAGAAAACTTAAAAAATCTGAAGATTTCCTTGCACAACTGTTCGTAGCACTACCCCTATCATATCTAAAATGGCGTCTTTTCAAGTGTTATTTAAATTTTGGAAATAAGTACACGTAATAGCTAGACGGAGCTAAGTTTGAAGAATAAGAATGATGATCTAGACATTGACATTCTAGATTATGCAATGTCAGTTGTGTTCGCAGGAGCTTGATGGACAGATGTATTCTCCTGAAGGAACAGAATTCCTTCTTTTTCATTTTCCGCGGCGTTGCGTCGAACTTTGAATTTTTCTTTTAATTTTGTAAGTAATGTAGAGATTCTGGATTAAATATCTGACCGTTGCGGAGGTAGTCTATGAGTACGACTCCATACTTTTCCCAGAAGAATGTTGCAAACAGTTTCTCAACCTACTTCTGTGTCTTGAAATTCTTGGGGCGAAGGAGAAATGAGTGCTGCTACTTCATTAACTGTTGTTTAGTTTCAGGATTATAGTGGTACAACCATATTTCGTCTATGGTTACTATTCGTGAGCGAAATTGATCAGCATTAGGTTCAAATTGGAAGAAGACTTCTCTTAATGCCCTCACTCTTTAATTCTTGTGACAGATATTTTGGGAACCCATTATGCCGAGAACTTGCGCATACCCAAGCCTTTCTGAATTATGCTACCGACCAGTTCCAAAGAAATGCCCAGAACTGAGAAAGCGGGGTGCAGCCAGACCTCAGACTATAATAAGTATATCGTGAGTTTACTATACACTTTAAAAACTATATAAATAATAGCTTAAATTATTTTTGTCTCTCGAAAACTGGGGTGGCCTAGGTCCTCCGGTCCCGGGCTATATCCACCAATGGCTGAAATGCTGCAATTTTCAAGAATGATGTCACAAATTGCATCCATGATTTCGGGAAGAGTCATTGCTCTTAATCATCCTGGATGTAAAGCATAATTGGTGAGAATTCACCACGTTTATACTAAGCCACTTACTTCTTCACCACTGTATATAACGGAGGAGAGTCCCGTGGTGTTTCACTGATTTCCTAATTAATTTACTTTGGTGACTTTCCTTGGTGGAACAAAAATGTTATAACAGTTAGGATCTGGATGTTAGTGAAATTCGCTGTTTGGACAGGATAGAATGAAATAGAAAATAGAAGACAGTTCTATTTTACTATTAAATTTCTATCAGAAATACCCTATATTAAAAGTTCAATCTGTATCGTAATGAAAATTTACAAATGGTGGAAAGGAAAAGTTTATATTTCTCATAGATGTAGCAAGTTTCAAATTTCAACGTGAAAAAAAAAACATTGAGTTATCGGATGGGAACAAATTTTGTGTCGAAGTAGTATAAATAAAATTTCGTTTTCAAATAACCAAAGAGTTACCATTTTCTAATTATTTCCGAAGATTTATCTGTTCCGAACATCCATCATTGACTTCATCTCTTCCGGATATAACGTAATTTCACAGGTAGATTGAACACGCTAAGAGCTCAAACGGATCATCGTGTCAGTCGGATGATCCACCAGTGGGTCGAGGATTCAAATCCCTAGTGACCCAGTAATTCGATTGAGACTCGGTAATCCAAAGGATAAAAAAGAGATTTTACTTATTCCCTTGCGTTTAAACAGTATTTTTGTCAGAGATGACCAGGACTGGAGATGTTATCCTCAGAGCACGAAAAACACTACGCCGAAGTTAACAGTTAATTAGATTCTCCAGACCAGATATTATCGAGCTCTTCTCCGTTTTAAATTTGGAACACGAAGTGCGTGTGTGTGAGAGAGGGAGAGAAGTGAAAGATGCAAAGACAGGATAGGGAAACGTCAAGGCAGAGAGAGAGGGACGAATATAAATATGAAACATACTTATCATTACAGTGTATGATATACATCGCACACACTGTTTATTTGAATTATGGCCAGTGATGCCTTGTAAGTTCTCCATCAGAAGATAAATCTCTGCAGCCATTATTTTATGCGAGAAAATCATACTGTTGAAAATTTGATCGAGATGGACCGTAATTTAATGACATATTCTTTGTTACTTATTAAAATATGCATTTATTTCTACGTTCTAAGTTTAAACTATCAGTATATTAGCATAGAAGTAGTATCATTTTTGGAATGCTGCAAATTCGAAACTTATATCGGAAAGGCTGCGATATGATAATTTTTTCATCACACGTGAATCAAGCCATATAATGTTCTGGGACAATTTAGATGGCTTATAAAGCAGTTATAATTCTTTGAAAGACAACATTTACGGATTATGCATACAAATTATGTATCCATAGTTGCATAGTTCAAGAGTTACTACTTTATATATATATATATATATATATATATATATATATTCCATCTCCCCTCATCCCAACCCAAGATCTACCATCAAAGTGAAATTATAGATAACTTTCCACTCCCAACCCTCATCTGTGTTGAAAATTTGATTGATTTCGGTCGAGTGGTTCAAGTGTTATTAAGTCACAAACCGAGTCATTTTTATTTTTATTTATATTGATTTTTGTATATCTTACTCTCCTGTTCCATCCCCTCTATTGCACCCTTAAAGTGAAATGATAAAATACACATTCCATGCTTGTACCTCATCTGTGTTAAAAATTTGATCAAGATTGGTCGTTGGTTTGAAAGTTATTGAGTTATATTTATTCTTTTATAACTTCCCCACCTTCCCTTCCCCCAAGTTTTACCGTCAAAGTGAAATGATAAAAATACTTCCGCGAGCCACTGTCATCTATGTGAGAAATTTGATAGAAATTGGTCGGGTTGTTCCAGAGATTAGTAGTCAAAAACATAGTCACCTTCAATTTTATATTATAGATTATTTATGCAGCAATTTGAGAAGCAAATTTAAACCTGTATTGCAATTTTTAATATTTGTATGGTGTTTTCGGTGGTAATGAAAATTAAATGAAGTCTTTAAATTTTAAGTCACTCGGTTATGAAGGATAGGCAAAAAGGAGACGGTGATTACGAGAAATGAATAAAATGGTGGAATGAAAAAGCTGGAGGGAACGGGAGAACACCAAGAAAACCCACGCACACGATGTTTGACCACCCCAAAGGTCACTTGGCACGAGCTGGGATAGAAGAAAGGACTCCATGCACCAGAAATGAACGCTCTACCACTAAACAACCATGGCCAGCTCCTTCGATGGAATTTGTTATTCTTATTTTATAGTTTTACGTGAACATGAAATAATGAAAGATAAAGAAATTTTATATAATAACAAAAATATGTGAAAAGTAAATGAGAGGAAAGTAATATAAATATAGTGTTAATGAAATTTACTGACGAACTGTAAGAGGCAATACCCTACATTAAAGGGAGCGAAAAATTCAATTAGACCTAAAGGGAAACGTGCGTAGTTTTAGAGCTACAATGGTCCAAAATGGCCGAACTGAGAAAAGTGGCTTGAGATTATTACGTTTCAATACAAAATAGTAAATGGAGAACATGTTTCCAATTCAGATTATGTTACACGCAATCATCGAGCTTTTTTCATGCCTTATCTTCTTCAAATAGTCTCACAGTGTTTGGTGTTTGATATTTAGATCACTTGGATGGATTTCACTGCTTACATGCTGGTCTTCATTCGACATTTGTCAGAATATAATCTACCTTTCATGTGGTTAGTCGTCCACTCTGAGGAGCACTTTGGACATCAAAGTTTCCAAAACGAACCTAACTGAATTATCTTTCGTATTTTGCTTTAGATAACGTGTCTTGCTTGTAAGGAACACAAATTTTTAAGATGCCCGAGCAGTATATGCATCATTCTTGAAGTAAACTTGTCAAATGTGACCCAATTTTCTAGAAAGTTTATTCATCAACTCGGCGCAAAACTTTGCGTCTGTTTATAAGAAATTAAACTCATCTGCACATCTCCCTACTACTTTCGACTGTCAGCTCTCGAATGTTTATCAACATAGTAATCTTATGTAAGATTTCAGTGCATGGTTATGTAAAGAAGTATTTTATAACAAATAAATTATTTTAATAATACAAAATAACTAAACTGCAACATTTATTAGCTATTTTACATCTCTGTACGATATGGAGGAAAAAGGAGAAAAAACAAAATGACATGAATATCATGCAAAATAATTTTTACTACTTTTCTTGTTATCTTCTTTTCTAACACAAGCAGAGGTAATTTAGGAGATTTCTTCTGCAATGAATTTAATATGTGGTTACATGACACAGTTTTATAGTGCGTGTTTTTTTTTAATACGAAAAATTAGAATAAGTATTTTACAACTATAAACTCTGAACTCAGAATAAAGAAATTACAGTATTATTACTCCTTAAAAAAATGACTTTACTATACATGAATTAATGACGTAAATTGAATTGAAGTACGCATGAATTGAAGTAAATGAACTAGAGAACTCGAAATAAAGGAACATACCTCAAGAAATTCTGATTTCCTCAATTTGGTATTTCAAAGACTATTGCTTAGGGAAGCTGTTTTACGGGAGAGCATTAGAAACTAAACATAAAGGCCGAACTTCTAGAGTTTCATCTGTTATAAAGGAATGAGGAGTGTGCTATAATTTTAATACATGGAGTTGACAACTGTGCAGAATTTCAGCCTCCTGCCATCTACGGTGCCAATTGTAGGTAAACAAATGTCGACTCGTTTGGAGAGGTGGTCTCGCGAAAAGATCCGCTCATTTGGAATCTATTGAGAGGCGTTCCTCCAGATTGAATCCGTTTCCATTACAACATTCCTTACATAGTGTTTCATTGTTAGACTTCTCTCAAAAGTCAGTATGTGAAAAACATAAATTATTCAAACAATTTACATATTTTCACCCAAAAAAGTTTCAGTAGGCTAGTTACTTCAAATATGTGTTATAACCTTACATTCTTTCCAAGATATGACATTCCACTGTGCGACAAATAGGAAACATACTTGCATATTTTGTTATCTCGAATTAGTCACAAAGCGTACTTCTCTTTTTCAATTATCTTCCTTTACTACAATATAATTAGAGTAATTTTGTAACGTAATCGACAACTTTTCTTTCAGATGAGATTATTTTTTAAAGTGATAATTCAATAGTGCGTTTTACATGCTCACATTCTTTATTCTGTACGACTCTGTGTCGGTGAAACCAGGCATAAAAGTAGATCTTGAAAAGGTAGGGAGACACATGTCGTCACTCCGTCCCCTTGCCTAATTTTGCCCAATGTAATTTTTAGGAAATGGTGAAACGCCATACCAGCTTTTAAAAGTGGGAAACGACGTACCCACGTGTCCGCCCTCACTTTATTCTTGGGTGAAACTAATTTAAGAAAATATAATTATCTCGAAGACGACTGCACATTGGTTTACCAACTGTGACTCATTTATTTTGCGTCGGCTGTTACCTTGTTGTAGCAATACCAGAGATCTTTCTCGTTCTAATTCGACTTTTTACAGACAAAATACGTAGTAGTAAAGCATTAAAATTCGAGAAAGCAAGGACATGCCAATACTATAATATAAGGAGTTTATTTCCAAAACTGCTAAATCCAAAAATATCCGATTTTGAATTGAATATGGAAGAGTGATCATGGTGATGGAGTTTGACATTCAGTATAAGCGTATGTAATAATATGTACTTATGCACCTACTTACGGTTCCCGAGTTGAATTTTGAAAAAAAGAAACACACAATCTCTCTCTCTGACACATACGCGCATACATACAGACATATATATATATATTGGAAATCACTATGTGACTTTAAATCTCCTGAACCACCCGACCGATCTCTATCAGATTTGTAACATGTATGAGGTTTGAGACTGGGCTGGTTTTTTGGTATTCACTTTATTGGTAGAACTGAGGAGCGGGATAGGGGGTATAAAATAAATAAAACAACTCCTGAATCTCTTGTTCGATCTTCACCAAATTTTCAACATAGATACGGTTCAGGCCTTTGATCGTTTTTTTCTGATTTAAATTTGACGGAGAAACGTACGGGAGGAGAAGTAGGGAGAGATATAGAAGGATCAATTTATATAAGACTGAAAGTATTTATGTAACTTAATAACTCTTGAACTTTCAGACGGATCTCAATCAAAATTTGAACATATATGAGTTTGGGAGCAGGGATTACTTTAGAATGTTCACTTTGACGATGCAGCTTAGGCGAGGGGGGGAAGGGAGAGAAATTTCGAAATGATCAAAAATGACCGATATTAGTGTTGAATCCATAGTTTTCGGGGTCGATGAGGGAAACAGTGATATTTCTGATGCTGTTTCAATGCAAGTTCAGCTCTGATAGTTGGGGATGGGGGGATTCAAGGGATAAACATTTAAATACGATCGAAAATGACTAACAATATTGTCGAATCCATAGTTTTAGAAGTAGCTGAGATTAACAGTGGCAATTCCGATGCCACGCGCCGAAGCACGGGATTGGGAGGGGGAGCTATACATAATAATAATGATCGAAAATAACAAATATTATTGTCAACCCACAGTTTTCGGTATTATTCAGATGAACAGTACCATTTCCGATCCGGTTTAAATCCAAAACCAGCCCCGCCACTCGGGAGCGGGGGGAGAAAGAGATATATAAAAATGACCGAAAATGGCCACTATCAGTGTCGAATTTATAGTTTTCTGGGTCGATTAGATAAAGAGTGATACTTTTGATCCCATTTAAATCCAAATTCAAACCATCCACATTCGATGAGGGGGAGGAAGAGATATTTAAAAATCATCAAAAATGACCAATATTACTGCCAAATCTACATATGCGTATTTGTGTAAGTCATTCATTTCGAATCAAGTTCGGCATAGTGCTAAACTTTATTTTCTTATGTAAGCATGTGAAATATTATTTTATGCAAGCTTATGATTTCCCGGGTTACGGGTGGTCAAATGTTTCTTCACATTTTTAATCAAAATCCTTTACACTGAACTCATTCGATCTCGAGCAAGTTTGGCATTGTGCTAGACCTTGATCTGTTTATTAATTGTGATTTGTTACCTTGTGTAGAATTTGGGTTTCGGAATTATAACATTCGAATTCCTGTAGCATTTGACGTATGAAAAACAGAATAAATACCGTTTAAATGGGCATTAAACGTCGGTCGAGGACAGAAAATATAACACATGGCACACGAATAGCTGTAAGATCACAGAACTTTAGTGGATTCAGGTATAAAAGTTGACACTTGATTTTCACAGACCTCTTTTGAAATTAACACTGTTTAGATGGATTTTCAGAGATACAGATAAATAATAGGTTTGGTTTGGAGTGTATGGTGAATAAATTAATACTTCAACCAAGTTCTCTGAGTTTCTGACAAGGATTTACATGTTGTCTAATGTCATCGGCGTGGTATACAAGACCCTTTCTGCTGAACACTTCATTAATTTCTTTTGACTTATTAGGTGTACTAGCACTAGGTGTGGACAGTATAGTTCCTAGTATACTATTCTGCTCCGCATTGGCAGCTCGTGATGCACAATGTCCTTCTAATATGAGCAAACGCACAGCATAGCCTTCCTGGGCGTTCGTGTGGTCTTCTTCACATGCTGTAAAGTTTCTCTTCATGTCGACTACGAATCTTTCCTAACATTGTTGTAGTTATCCACTTTGGATCTCTCGAGGTTGAGTACTTCAAAAATAGGTCGAGTTCATTATGTTCGGGAGAATTCGAAGAAAGGTTTTCAGCTTTTCAATCAAATAATGTGCCACCTAAATGTCGAACTTCTTTTTAGACAACATTTTCAATATTGTTTAACACTGTTTGGCAATACGGTGACTACTGTCGGACCATTACTGCGATGTCACTCCTTCTCGACTTTTATCAGCATATTCGCTTTTGGTACGATTGTCCGCCCAATGCAATGACCATTTGGACATTGAAATTTCCAGAACGAAAGCAATTGTATCATGTTATATTTATTGCTTTTAATAACGTCTTTTGCCCATACGCAGCACGGATTTTTTTCCTAGAGTCTACACAACATTTTCTTTATCGAAATAAAATTCTAAAATGTATCGCAGAGGTTCATTCATATTCACGGCGCAATAATTTGCGTCTGATTATAATAATTAAAACTCTTTTGTACATGTAGTAGTTTCAACTACATGTCCTTCTGTGATTCACATCTAGGTATATCATGAAATTTACGGATTAACTAATATTGTCCAGAAAGGCTCTTTACCTTTTAGACTATCCAAAGTTAAGAAATTGGAATTGTACAGGGCTACATATTCAAATTTTGTGGAAGTTGTTAGGTAGATTTTTCTTCTTTATATTTGGCATTCTGATTGCCAAGCCTATATACAACACTAATATCCTTATTGAGACTAAACATGTTTTTCCAGCCCTGGAATGATGAATTATTTATTTGGGCCACAGACTCTGTTCTACGTATCCTAGACGGTGTTACTTATCGTTTACCCATAGATCTAATAAGATTAGTTTTATCTTTGTAGAAATCCTACGAAATTTATCTTAAAATAAATAGTTTCTTGGCTAAAAGACACATCCTTTTAATAGGCTTCCAATTTTGAACTTTTTTTTACATCGCTGGTTTCACATGTTTATTTTAAATACTAATTACAGCGTTACTTGCAGCATGATTTCTCAAGAATTATTTGATATGGTTGCAAGGAAATACAACATAACAGAAAATATCTCTATATAAAAGAAATAAATTTAAAAGCAGTCAGCTGCTATATTGGAAGAATTAATATTATAATGGTCTATATTAAGAAAAAATATAAATAAGAAAAGAAAATAAACTCGAGTGTGAGAACAAAATGTATTATTGCATATTGATATATCAAGCTTTGGTTTAGTTTCTATTTATTACATTCAAATACAAGGTAACAATATTGTCTCAAGAAGATTGTAATATGAGTTCTCTATTCTGTGCGTAGCTATTTTTCGATCGTTCATTGCAGAGTTATACATACTGTAACATTATCAATTTATTGTGTGTGAAAGAATAATGCAGGAAAGTGAATTCTAAGAGAATTTGTAAGAATGTACAATCATGACTTATAGTTTGGAAGGTAGCCTAGGTTATTGTGAGCAGAAGTGTACATTTTTCAGGTTTTGAATTGCGTTTGTTTACAAATGACATTTATACAAGTATATTCAAGAAATACAACGTTAATCATTGATATTAGTTGCATCTGTCCTTGTATAATAAAATATATGTTAGTGTCACAGAAGCTCAGAAAAAAAATCATGTTATTCTTCAGTCGACGATATATTTCTTTATTGATTGCAATATTAGTCTGTAAAACACAAAGTAAGAGTACGACACGGGAAATAATGTGAAATACCGTCGCACTACTCACGAATTCATTTTATTACTTCTTTATTTTCTTACGTCCACTCAGTAAAAAAAAATCGTGATAAAGAATTAAGCATTTCCTATGTATGTCTGAAACATTTTTCTGCGCCTTTTCTTATTCAATTAATGTTCCGTTGAGATAAGAACAAATTGGAAGTGTGAAATTGCTTGAACTCAGACGTTACTTAAAATTCTACGTGCTTAGTTTAAAACGATGCATTTATTTTCTCTGCTGGTGCTTGTATGTTTTATAATTCACAGTTCTGGATTTAAACAGGTACGTCATACATTCTTTTTTTTCTTGTTGTATTAATTGTGAAACGGAATTAATTAAAAGAAGAAATCAAGAGATTGAGTGAAAACATATTCAAGAACTTTGTTTCATTATTTAAAATCCCTTGTCAATAAGAAATGAAACCGTCAAATAAGGATAGAGAAAAACCTCAAAAGTATTTTGGTTTTTGTATACATTTTATTAATTTTATTTAAAATAACCAATGGTATTAATGACTGACTGCTTTGTATAATCACGACAAAGTATATGGATGCAGATAATGGAAAAGAAGGCTTGCTTAATATATTTTCAATTTTTGTAGACATTTTAAATAAGTCTCGTATGCTTATACGGTCTATCTCCTTCAAATGCAAATTGAAAGTTCGTTAATATTATTGTTACAATTTCAAGAACAATCAATTTCGTTTGTTCGTTTCGTGTGTGTGTGTGTGTGTGTATGTATTGTAAAAAGAGAACTCCTTTTAGATTCAGCGAATATGTTTATTGAACTTTGGAAGAATTATTCTGGTTTATTGAGCGCATTCATACATAATAGTTTGGTTTCGTTTGCAGAGCATGGATCATGAAATACAAGATAAACGATACTCATTATACATAGAAGTGCGTAGTCTTTGTACCTGGATTAGAATTAACTCGAAAATAAGTATTGAAGCTTTAATTCATTGCACTTTCAAAGTGTACTTTTGCACTCAAAATTTCTGGAAATTGTTTACAAGTGATTGCTATGGTAACTACCTAGGTAAAATAATGATGTTTCTGTTAACTGAAACATAATTAGAATTGCAGTAGGTAAATGTATGTCTATACTCTGAAATTATATACATACAGGGTGATGTTTTTAAAACTCACGGATTTCATTTGGGTCTAGAATTTCTAACAGAACTCAGATTTTCATGCGGTTTGTGGCAAATGATGAACCAAGGATGGGAGATATATGGGACCATGTTTACTCGTCTAAATTAATCCTGCAAATATCGTCCTGAAGAAAAACCTCAAATATTCGCCAGTGTACCTTACAATTGGAATCATGTGCAGTGCGGTGTGGTACGAAGATTTGAGTTTTTTTTTTTTTGTACATGCGAACCTCCCCAAAGTCAGTAAGAATTAGAAATAGGAAACTGGGCCGTTGTATTGGGAATTCCGTTGTACAATTTTGTTCTACTGCGTGAGTATAATCAGGACACAGAATAGTGTACCCTTTGGAGCAACATAGGGGCCGCGGTGGCTCAGTGGTAGAGCGTTCACCTCTGGTGCTTGGGGTCCTGGTTTTGATCCCAGCCCCACCAATTGAACTTTGTGGTGGACAAACGCCGTCTGCGTGGGTTTCCTCTTGGTTTTCCCGTTTCCTCCCACTTTCTTCATTCCACCATTTTCATTCATTACTCATCATCATTGGATCCTTTAGCCCAACCGGCATAATCGTAGGACGTAAAACTCAAATATTCTATTTCATTTATTTTCTTTGGAGCAACATGGGTTCATCGTTAAAAGTTTTTGGTAACCGGAATCTGTTGTTGCTTCGGGAAGCTAATTTAGAAACAAATTTGCCTCACGTTCTGTCCCAGATATTAACATAATATACCTATGGACACAAGTGAAAAAATTGGAAGAAACAGGATCGCTTCTGAGTGAGACATGGAAGCATATGACCCCGTAGGCAGCCCATGTAGAAAATGTCACTTATCGACTCCTTAGGTTGCCCAAGAAATCTTTCCGTTGTTTGTCGCAAAAAATTGGCTATTCAACTTGGGAGTTGTGAGTGTTACCGCTAACACTTAATTTGCGTTCTCACTAACAATTTGTATTCCAAAATTTCACTTAAAAAATCCAAAACCTCATTCCAATTGCAAGGTACACTGGCGAGAGGCGTGGCCTATATTACCCCTGATTAATTTAAACAGTTAAGCATAGTTTCATAAATCTCCCATCCTTACTTGATCATTTGCCACAAACTGCATGAAAATCGGACCTCAGAAATTATACACCCAAATGAAATTCAAGAGTTTTAAAAGAATAACTCTGCATATATATATATATATAAATAGAGAGAAAGAAAGAGAGAGAGAGAGAGAGATAATACATACCTTACATGTTCTTATATACATGGTAAAGTAGCATAGAGCGTGATTTTGAATAATGCATCTTTTGCTCCAATACATCTTTCATTACACTTATTTACGAATAGTAGGCCGCGGTTGCCGTTTTAGAGCGTTCACCTCTGGTGCTTGGGTCCCTGGTTCAATCGCAGCTCTCGTCAGGTGAACTTTGTGGTGCACAAACACCGTGCGCGTAGGTTTCTTCTGGGCTCTCCCATTTCCTACCACCTCCATCATTGCACCATTTCATTCATTTCTCATCATCACGATTAACCTAGTCGCCATAATCGTGGGACGTAAAACTCAAAGATATCCAAGATTCATTCTTTTTCTTTAAGAGGTAGTAATAGGTTTGTCGATTTTACTTTTTAATTAACAGTACAAAACCAGTAACAAAAGGCACGTGTGCCAATGCAGATGGAAATGATTGCGTAACCATGTTGAGTATTGGCTTGTGATATAAGAAGTTCTGCAATTTATTCGCGCCTTTCTCGTCCTATCAATTTATTTAATATTTATTTATCCTAATTATCCATCTCCGTGCTTTAGCCTATAGTCAATATTTGTGAGACATAAACCTAAAGAATTCAAATGTAGTTTCTCACTTACAACTAAAGAAATGAATAATTTTATAGGATTGTTATATGTTTTGAAAGGATTTTTCGTATTATTTAGAATACTTTCAGTATCTCATTTAAACAATTATTTTAATCTTGTTTACTATCTTAGTTTTCAGCATACAGAATAAATTCGGTCTAAATGTAAATAGACCTTGCTCAACGCGGTTTTGCATAGGACGAATGTGTGTTGGGACAAATTAGCCATATAAGGAATGGTTTTCATTGTTCTGAATCAGAGTGAAATATCCAAGTGTCAAAATATTTTGAATATCTTAATGCCCTATCTACACACATAGATAGAACACTTAAAGTCGATTGGTGGTCAATTATATAAAACAAAAAAGAAAATAAAGAACAATGAAAAAGAAAGACAAGAAGAAAATAAATACCTCAGCCGGTTTAAGTGAAACCTTTATCAATGCTACGTTGATATGTCTAAATAATTCCTTATTCTTTCAGCAACCTGTGATTGCATTGAAGTGACCGATTACATAAAAAATGAATCAATTTCTACAATAAATATTTTTTTAAAAATAGATAAGCATTGAGTGCGCAATTTTATTGTCATATTTACTTTTCTAAACCTACCCATAAAAAGATTCAATTTGATAAATGCAAGTCTTTCGTTTCCGACAGAACAGATGTATTGTTTATTTTCTCATGTGTAATCAGACAAACGCAAAGGAGAGAGGATGTATGTACAATTGTATTGTGAAGTTTGAAGTCCATAAACGTGAGATTCGGTCATATACAGTAAACGAAGATCAAGTTCAGTTTCAGCAATTACAGAAATTTCACTGTAAAGAAATGAAGTCAAGAAGCCACAATCAAGATGGCTAAGCAGAGGAAGGCTAAGCAGAGGAACCGTGCTTATGCGAAATAGGCTATTTAAACGTTTAAATAATATAACGATCAAGATAGCCAAGGGTAATTGGTCATTATAAATAAAATACGTAGTATATTTTCATGCACGGATGTATTTCTTGGGTTCACTTTCTATTTTAGAAAAGATGTACAGGTCAAACATTTACCGCCAAATTGCGTTTTACGAATGACAAATCATTATTTTTATGCTGGGTGTACAGTACTCAACAAGACGTCACTGGAATGTATTAGAAGTTATGAAGTAGTTCTAACTAGACCCACACAAAGTGTTTCATATAGTGATTCTGAAAGCAGTGATTCTTCAAATAATGATGGTCTTACTCTTATATCTGTGCATAATAATGAGAATGGGTTTAGTAAACAGAGTAGTGAAAATGGTATGTAGGTTAATAGATTCCAAGCTATGTTCATACTACGCAAAACATGTGGTGTGTTCTACTCTACATTAAACAGAAGGTTTTGAGATCTATCCCATGATGGAAATACATTAGATATACATTAAATGTAAGTGTATCGTATCAGAATAATGCCTGCTAACTTTTAGACCGCAATATTTATTAGTTTATATTTTTTTTACTAATTTTTGAAAATGTTCGTGGAGAATACACTACTCCACTAATGTATTCTCTCCTAGAATATTTATATTCGATTTCTATGTTTACAACAAGGAATTCAAGTCTCATCCAGGTAGGTTTCGAGAGTTTTGCGATGGCAGAATATGTAACGTTCAAAAATATAACATTTCTCTTGGGGATTTTAATTTCACGATAAATCGTAAACAACCAGAGGAAAGTTATATTGCGTGATGTCTTTCCGCTTTTCGATAATGCAAGGTGTCCGATATACAATGCAACCCGAAGTTTGAGATGGTAGAACTTTTAAACCGGAAGCGGTACACAAATAGTGGTTATACCAAAATGAAGCTTCTTTTATGCATATATTTTTAAACTAAGAAGCACACTAGGAACCACACAAGTGCTGCCAGATGTATCCGAAGGTGTAAATCAATTGTTTTATAAATCAATTAAATTCACTCATAACTCATACATATGGATGTTCTGTCGTTAATTTGCAGTCTGTATAGTTGGCGTAGATTGTAAACTATGGAGCGGAAAGAAAAAGAATTTTTCATTTCCACCGATATCCAATCGGATGAGACTTCTGTAAGGGGTAACTAGGGAAATCGTAGTTTTCATAAATTGATATTCTGAAGTGGCAACACTGCTGATGTTTTATTGCATCAAAGGGTGGGTTAAGAATATGTCTACATTATAGAATTCCTGTAAACAATAATAAAGGAGCTTTGAAATTACAATGATAAAACATTTACTTAGATGCACCGAAACACTGCTATTTATTTCTATGGGGCTGCTTAAAGCAAGAGGTATACAAGAACAATCCTCAAATTCTAGAAGACATGGAAAGTAACATTCGTAGTGGCACTGAAAACATTAACACTTTTACTCGTCTTAAAGTTGCTGCCAATATTGTGAAACGTATGAACCTGCGTTTCAATCAAAAAAAGGGGGACTTCCAGCATCTGCTGTAGAACTGACAATTCACTTCGTGATGAATATCTGTGTTGCCGGGTGCATGTAAGTAAAAGTTTTATCATGAAAATTTAAAAATTTCTTTTGCAATGTTTTCAGGTATTGCACAATGTACACAGATCCTTAGCACACCTTTTGATGCACTAAAACATCACCAGTGTTTTCAGTTCAGAATATTAACTTGCGAAAACTACGATTTCCATAGTTATCCCTTACAGAGGCCTTATCCGATTGATTGTCGGTCTAAATGAAAAATTCTTTTCTACACTCCGTAGTTTCCAATCTACACCAACTAAACAAACTGAAAATTAACGACAGAATATCCATACGTATGAATTATGAGTCAATTTACATCTTTTGCAAAAGAATTGATTTACACCTTCGGTTACATCTGGCAACACTGTGTGGTCCCTAGTGTATTTCTATCGTTGATTTCTAGTTTAGAAATATATGCATAAACAAGGCTTCATTTTAGTATAACAATTATTTGTGTATCGCTTCCGACTCAAAAGTTCTATTATCCCAAACTCCGGGTTGCATTGTATAAACTCTGTAATACAGACGGTGTAGAAAGAAGTAATTAGTGAGAATTGTTTATTAAGAATTCATATTTATTTGCTTGTTTGCAGTTTTCAAATTATACACAAATGTTTAACATTATATATGAAGTGATTAATGTTTCTAGATGCACTGTTCAATAATGAATAGGAAATACTTGACGCGAGAGTTTCCTGGTTGACCCTAGCCCATGTGAATTTGTGATAGTGGCTAACATTTATATTCTAGGGTTCTTTTTTCCCTCTACAATTTTGTCTATCAATTATTTCCATAGTTCAATTCCATTAATCATCTGTATTCATTAGCTTACAAGATACAAGTTTGTGGCACTATTTTTTTAAAAGCAAACAATCAATTTCCTCCTGAAAGTTTGTATTTAATGACTTTAAAACATTTATACACAACATATAAATATATTTTAACATTGGAACTTATTTATACACAAATGTTTATGAGAAGCTGATAATTCTATATTTTTCACCTGAATGGAGGTTGAAAAAGAAGTCTAATCTACACATTTTGTCTGACTCCTTGAGGATGCAATTTGTACAATGCTTTGATAGGCATTTCTGTATAATAAGAAAATGAATGTGTGAAACTGAATCCCAGTATACATAAATATTGGGAATATCTAATTCAGAAAAAAAAATGCAGAATACACTTGTTGGGAATGATGAAAAGGAAATGTAAGTATTATTATATTTTATGTTTCTTTTAAATCCTTGCGTTTAAAGACATGAAATTTCGAATCAAAGGCTTTTTATACTAAATGAAACGAATATACCTGTCTCTCATTAACGTTCACAATCACAATATGCACATTAGGTTCATTAGAGACATCATAACTTGCACACTAGAGATTTATCTTGAAACACTCATCTTCCCTCAACAAATTCTTCGGATCCAAGTTTCAAATGTATTTGTCCTATAGGATACTGATGAAGTATTAGCACTTTAGCTACTGATAAATATTGTTTGGTTTTATAAATTCAGCTAATTGTTTAAAATTGATATCAACTTTTTACACACATATACAAATTTAGATATCTCACCTCCACGTATGTAAATTAAATCTGAACTCTTAATCCTTACCTCATTGAAGGTAAGATTTAGACTGTTCCAGAAACACTTAAAGTCAACATGTAAGTAAGTAATCGTATGCTTTCCTGCAAGCAGAACAATTCTAATTTGGCTATAATGACTTACTTCCATAGGCTGAAATCAGGAATAACTTTTCGACTACTTCCGACTGTTATTTGGTTAGCAGAATCTCAAGTACATAACTTAGTATGTTAGTAACGGATTCCTAGTTTTAATGGCATTAGATTTTTACAGGGGAAATAGGTTTCCATTTCTCGTTTGATTTCCGTTAAAATTAATTCACGTAGTTAGAAATCGAATATAATGCTAACTTTTAGTTACTTGGAGACAGGATCATCGCCGTTTTGTGGAAGAAACATGAATATTTAGATGCTAACGTTGATAATTATCTTCAAAATTTAACTTCTATTATTTGACACACTTCAAGAAAAAATATTTTTAAGGTTCTTCATTTGATTTTTAAGGTTTTCAACTTCTCTGTTTTAAGTCTTTCTTTGTCTTGTATTAAAGAGGAAATCATAAACAATACACTTCTTCCAGAACAACATTGTCATTTATTGTATTATAATCCCCGTCCGTTTAACGTTAACGCCACCCTGGTGTACATTATTCACTATACGGGTTACATATTTCTAATATTTCCCGATCTAATCCGTATGAGAGATATGTAGCGTAGGGCGGAACTGCTTGTGATCGCCAGCCAAGTGTACACAAGTATAATCTCCTACATACTCCATGACGTACATTGATCATTAGCAACAATATCTCAGACTAAAATTCAGTATGTGTATGTCCGAATACTGGCTCGAACAAGTACTATGTGGCTGTTCAGAGAGGTAATATTAGTGTGAATAGTATATGTTTTATACTCTGTGCAGTGCACTTTTGCTTGTCTTACTGACACTTTAGTGAGACCTTTCCTATTTTACCTAGGTACACCACTTTCTTCTTGTGTACCAAATTTCAGCCGGATTATTGAATTCATACTGAGTCTTGTTTCGTAACTGAAACGGAATTAGAATTGCAGTGATTAAATATATGTCTACATTCAGAAATTTTATGTATATATATAAATATCAAAAGATTTTAGCCTAATCTTTTATCGTATCGTAGAAACGAGAATCGAGCTACACTGTTTATTACATAAGAATACCTTGCATTACTTGGTTTTGAACAATATGTGTTTGCTCTAACGTTTCCCTCTGTTATACACATTTGTGAAGAATCAATAGGTCTTCCAATTCTATTTTTAAATAATAAGAAGAAACAATAGTTAAATGTCCAAATACTACGTATGCATGTTGAGACAGAAATACTGCCTTATTGTGCCGAACATTGGTTTGTGGTTAATGATATTAACCACAAATGAAGCTCCCTTGTTCTTTTGCACCTTCTCATTCTATCAATTCATTTCATAATGATTAACTTTCAGTGTGATCTCTGTAGCTCCTAACTCCATAATGTTTTTCATTCTACGTTATACCGTTATAGAACGCTAGTTGGCGTTTGTTTTTTTCTTGAAGTGTAGCATTCCTATTAAGTAACGATGTTATAAGAGACGAAGACAATATTACGTTTAATCCAAGTCACTGTAATTAGCTACCTCATGGATATATTTTAGTAGACACAACTTCTGAAACGTGGAAGCACAGGTTCCTATTCCCGGCGGAGCTCATGTTGTTTCTATTTCACGTTAAGTTGTAGGTCCGTGTTTTATACTTAGCCTCGTTGTTGAAAGAGGTACTAAATTCCAATCCAACCAACCAAGCAATTAACCGAACCAACATAATACGTTCAAAGTTTTCCCATCGGAAATCAAACTCGGAACAACACATCTTAAAGACACATGCAGTAGTCATTAGACCAATGGAGAGGTTTGCTAACAGTGTGTGCTCACACTAACAGTGCCTAAAACATAAGGAAGCCTCAGAGTGGAGAAACGTAAAGTGGAAATCATTAAAAAATACGACTATTTACCAGTTAGGGCATAAGCAATGTGTTCACACACTCATTGTAGCGAGAAGAACTTGTCTTTCTCTGTCACTGGAAGCCTAGGAAATGAAGGTTTGCTGATCCAGTTTACAGAAGACGACGTACGCAAAAATGTACTCTCTCAACATTATCATTCTCGAGCTTCGAGTTAACACTTTAGGCGAAAAACAGAGATGGTGTGTTTTTATCTTGCTCATAGACGACGTACACAAAAATGTACTCTCTCAACATTATCATTCTCGAGCTTCGAGTTAACACTTTAGGCGAAAAACAGAGATGGTGTGTTTTTATCTTGCTCATTAAGCTGATTGTAGCTTGGTCATTAAGATGTGAACTACTCGATCCGCGCTGCGTAAGATAATTTGTTATACTTTGCTCACTCGCTTGGCGACATTAGCACAACTTTTTGTACTGTATGACTGTTTTACTTTGCACCACATTTAAGTGTTTTTAAAGAATATCGCGTGTAACGTGCAAAAGTAATGATTTAGAACACTTTATTTTAAACGTATAATAGCTAGATATTTATAAGGAAACCATTCATGCAACTGCATTAGTAAACATTTATTATGACCATATTTAAATATAAACTTTGGTGCAAAGTTACTCCGTAGGTGAGGATACTTTGCACAACATACGTAAAGTATATTCAACTTACGAACATAATGCTTATACGTAACGTTTCCCCTTCAATATTTATACATTTCACTAAATACAGAAAACTGCATGAGGTCTACAATACTAATTTTAAAATCAGGGTACCAGTATCAACACATAGTATGAATTATCGATATTTGTAAAGAAAATGTTTCTTTTTTTTTTGGTATCGCCACACCATGAATAACAACTTTTTTACTGTATGGCTTCCATCTTTAGTGCACCGTTTCAATACCAATACCGTACCGACATTTTGTGAGTCCCTAAATGAAGAATCTCTGAAGCAGTCATATAACGTGTGTTTAACATGTTAAACCGATATGATCTTTATGTCTTTCTGAACCCCCTTCCAAGCTCCTATCATTATTCCGTTCGTAGGTCTGAAGTTTCTTTCCTCCCACATTCGAAGCTCTCTATCTCCGTCCCTGTCCACTTCCGGACTATATGTGATATAAACATTTTCTTCATGTTTTGGTGCCAGCAATCCATGGTTTCATTTTTTGCAATTACTTTTGGGACACCCTGTAGATTAACTCTTGCAACACACTTGTTCGTACACTCAAAGAAATAAACAAAGATTACAGGAAAATTTTACAAACCCAAACATACAGTATCATTTAATACTTTGTAGAATAGCGATTGGCTCTGATCACAACTGCACATCGTCACTTCATTGATTAAACCACTTGTCGATAAGAGGCGTAATAAGTTTCCACTCCTTCAGAATAACGTTCTTAAAACGGTATTTAGCAGTTACATTCACTTTGGGGACATGCGGTTTCAAATGTAACCACAAATGCTCAATAGGATTGACATCCGGAGATTATGGAAGTGTTTTCAGTTGCTGCATAACATTCCATTTCAACCACTCTTGGTTAATGTTTGCCATATATTTACTAGGGGAAGGTGTTGTGCCTTTGAAACAATGTACCTTTGAACACCTGTGCTTTTCTCGAATTCAGAGCTATTTAGGTGGAGTGATTAAAATACGTTTGAAAGAGTAAATGAAAAAAAGCACTACAAACGCGTTTGGTTGTTGTTTACTGAGTGTTGTGCCGAGTAATGTTTCTTTTAATTTTTCACCCTCAAAACGAAGATTTTTTGTACTTACCTTTTGACTTTTGTGCTCTGCGGTTTTCGCAACTTGTTATATTTATTTGTCCAAACTTGGGGTAGAATAATTGGTGAATTCAGTAATATTTTTAGTTTTAACTTCTGTGCAATATTTAAGCTAGTGAAGAACTTTTTTTCGTAATGGTAGCCCTCTTGTACCTATGAACATTAATGCATCGTGTACCTTTGAACAATAAATAATACTGTTTAAAGCTACACAATATAAGTAGTTAAAACAATTGATATATTTTATATAGGTTATTACAGGATATAAAGTTATTAATTATAATTTTAAGTAGTTTCTAAATATTCGCTTATTGCATAACATATAAGGTTATCTTAAAAGAGTTGTATATGCTCAACTTTATTGTTCACAAGTTTTTGTTAGAACTTCTGTTCAATTTTTAATTTAATTAATACAATTTCAATTCTGGGGAACCTTTTATAGCTAAACCTTTTATTGCAATTTATAACTGTTAATATTTGTGGATTCGTTTTCAATTATTGCCGCAGAAACGTTGTACGTTCAAAGGTACAAGAGGGTCTGTTCAATGGTACTGGACCATAATGTACCTGTGAACAAAACGGATATTTTCTTATTATATCTTATGAAGCTATTGTAATTACGTAACACGTTTAAAAATTATCCTATCTGATAGCGAAGAGATGGCACTTCAAACATACGACAAAAATTAGGGAAAAAGTGCTGAATATTAGCACCGAAATTTCGAAAACTGTAAAAGTGTTCACAGGTACAACGCCTTCCCCTACCGTTGTTTTGTTAAAACATAATTTGGTGACATTCTCATCTTCTCCACATACTAATTCACATTCTACATCAAAATTGTCTTGTAGCCCCACTTATCCATAATATCATCTATGAAGTGTATATTTCCAACTCCTCTGGTGGACATATACTCTCATATCATAAGAGAGCCCCCGCAATGTTTTACAGTTCGGAGAGTGTTTATGGGATCGGTGTCTGTATTCGCTTTTCTCCTCACTCTTATGATGCCATTAGGCAAAATAGGTTTATTTTTGTCTCCTCTGACCAGATGACACGATTCCAAAATTCCTGTTATTCAGATGGCTCTTTGTAAACTCACGTGTAAAAGCACTCATTTCCGTGCTAACATATTGCCTTTTACTTACATTTCTACCATGGTATCAGCTTTCCCACAAAACTCTTTGGATTTTATGATTGGACACTACTTTCACAAGCACACTTTCTAATGCAAGACGAAGTTGTGGTACACTAATTTTAAGATTTCTTTTGATTTCATTTAGAATCTTTCGTCCCTCTCTCTCTTTAGTTTCTTTTCTGGTGCCACGCTCGGTAGCATTATGGTTGAGTCGTTATATTTAAATTTGTTCACAATGTAGTGAGTAGTTGAATGGGATTTGTTTACAATTTTTCTTATGCCTCTAAGTGAGTTACCTTTTAAGGCAAGGTAACGCTTCACTTACAATCACTTTCTTCAAATCACTACTTAACATCCTTAGACGACCTACTTTATTGAAAGCAGATTCACAGCGTAAACTATCATGCGCTCTCGTCTTCCATAATACACCCCACGTCTCTAGAAAGCGCCTACATAGCAAGCTCAGTGAGACCAAGCAAAGGTGCCACTGTTCGGAAAGCATTGTTTGTGTATGAACAATTGTGTTGCACGAAAAAAGTAGCTGTTTGTTCTTTTCATTATTTTGAGTGTTTGCATGTTACATTCGGTTTGTAGTTTTCATACACTGGTGCTTATGACGTTTCCCTACAACAAACTAAAACAAAGCTAGTACATAAATTTCTCTTTTTGGCGGTTATAGAGCAATTTCACACTGTACTAACAAATGTGTTACATACTGTATGTCTAATTTGAAAGCATCAATTTTTCTGCTCTATCACTTCTTACCTCGTGAAGGAGAAAGCGGTCATAGTCAGCGGTGGAGCGTCACATTTTCTAAGGTGTTCGTCTGCTTCGCACTTAAGGTTATTTTTAACGTTCAAATAGTTTGTGTCTAGAACGGTAGAACGCGCCACCGTCACCAATGCTAACGTATACAACTAACAAAATAAAACACTCAAATATAAAATGAATAATTAAAAAAAAGCAAAAAGAGATATAATCTGGTTAAGGGATGTTACAAAATCTAGGAAATGGTACGTGTCGATTTCACATATTGTTGTTAGTTTAATTGTTAAAGGCCACCATTGGTAAGTAAACAACCAAATTTATCTCCCGTACTTTCCACCACAAACTGACCACACTTTGCATACCCATTTAAGATTAAAATATCTAGGAAATTTTACGTGTCGATTCCACATATTGTTGTTAGTTTCATTGTTGAGGACACCATTGTTAAATAAACAATCAACTTTCTCTGTCACAATTTCTACCACAAACTAACCAAACTTGGCACACTGATTTACGATTGAGACATCTATCGAACGGAACGTGTTCGATTTCACTTATTGTTGTCACACAAACTGACAAACTTGGCACAACCATCGTATTACCACAGAGATATGTAGGGAATGTTACCAGTCTATTTCACACATTGTTGTTACTTTCAATGTTCGAGACCACCATTATCAAACAAACAATCGTTGGATTTTTCCATTGTTAAATAAGCAATCAACTTTATCTGCCATACTTTCTACCACAAACTAACCAAACTTGGCACACTCATTTACGATTGAGACATCTATCGAACGGAACGTGTTCGATTTAACTTATTGTTGTTAGTTTCAATGTTACAGGCCACCATAGTTACATAAACAATCAACTTTGTCTCCCATAATTTCTACCACAAACTGACCAAACATTGCACATCCATTTAAGATGCAAATATCTAGGGAAAGATATGTGTCGATGTCTCATATTGTTGTAGTTTCATTGTTGAAGGCCAGTTAAACAAAAAATCGCTGGATTTCTACATTGTTAAATAAACGATCAACCTTATCTGCCATACATTCTACCACAAACTAACCAAACTTTGCACACTCATAAACGATTGAGATAACTATTGAATTGTATGTGTCGATTTCACATATTCTTGTTCTTTCATTGTTGAAGGACAACATTGTTAAGTAAACAATCGTTGGATTTCTAATTTGTTATATAAACAACCAACTTTATCTTACATACTTTCTACCACAAACTATCCAAATTTGGAACACTCATTTACGATTGAGACATCTATGGAACGGTACGTGTCGATTTCACATATTGTTGTTAATTTCATTGTTAGAGGCAATCGTTGTTATGTAAACAATCAACTTTATCTGCCGTACTTTCTACCACAAATTAAAGAAACTTCGCTCACCCATTTAAGATTGAAATATCTAGCAAATGGTATTTGTCGATTCCACATATTGTTGTTATATTCATTGTTGAGGCCAGCATTGTTAAATAAACAAAGAACTTTATCTGCCACAATTTCTAACACAAACTGACAAACTTGGCACAACCATCGTATTACCACAGAGATATCTAGGTAATGGTATCAGTCCATTTCACATATTGTTGTTAGTTTCAATTTTAGAGACCACCATTGTTAAACAAACAATCGTTGGATTTCTCCATTGTTAAATAATCAATAAACTTTATATTACATACTTTCTGCCACAAACTAACCAAAATTTGCAGACTCATTTACGATTGAAATATCTATGGAACGGTACGTGTCGATTTCATATATTATTGTTAGTGTCCTTGTTAGAGGCCCCCTGTGTAAGTAAACAATCAACTTTATCTGCCGTTTCTGCCAGAAATTGAAGAAACGTCGCACACCCATTTAAGATTGAAATATCTAGGGTATGGTACGTATCGATTACCCATATTGTTGTTAGTTTCGTGGTTGAAGGCCATTATTGTTAAATAAACAATCAACTCTATCTGCCTCACATTCTACCACAAACTGACAAAACATTGCCAGTCCCATCGGATTACCACAGAGATATCGAGGAAATGGTACCAGTCGATTTCACATACTGTTGCCAGTTTCATTGTTCGAGGCCACCATCGCTGGATTTATTTATTGTTAAATAAACAATCAAGTTTATCTGCCATACTTTCTACCACAAACTAACCAAATATGGCACACTCATTTACGATCGAGATATCTATGGAAAGGTATGTGTTGATTTCACATATTATTGTTCTTTCGTTGTTGAACGCCACCATTGTTAAATAAACAATGGTTGGATTTTTAAATAGTTACATAAACCATCAACTTTATCTTAAACACTTTCTACCACAAACTAATCAATTTGGCACACTCGTTCACGATTGAGACATATATGGAACTGTACGTGTTGATTTCACATATTGTTGTTAGTTTCATTGTTAGAGGCAACCGTTAAGTAAACAATCAACTTTATCTGCCGTACTTTCTACCAGAAAGTGAAGAATCTTCGCACACTCATTTAGGATTGACATATCTAGCAAATGGTACGTGTCGATTCCACATATTGTTGTTACTTTCATTGTTGAGGCGACCATTGTTAAATAAACAATCCACATTATCTGCCTCACATTCTACCACAAACTAACAAACTTGGCACTCCCTTCGTATTACCACAGAGATATCTAAGGAATGGTAACTGACGATTTAGCATATTGTTCTTAGTTTCATTTTTGGGGCCAGCATTCTCAAATAAAAATCAACATTATCTCCTACAATTACTACCACAAACTAACCAAACTTAGCACAATCATTTACAATCGAGCTATCTATCGAATTATATGTCTCGATTTCATATATATGTTGTTCTTTCATTGTTGAAGGTCACATTGTTGGATTTTTTATTGTTAAATAATTAATAAATTTTATCTTACATACCTTCTACCACAAACTCGCCAAACTTGACACACTCATTTACGATTGAGATATCTATGAAATGGTACATCTCGATCTCAGATATTGTTGTTAGTTTCATTCTTAGAGGCCAACCTTGTTAAATAATCAATCGTTTCGTTTTTCCATTGTTAAATATACAATATGACATTATCTGCCACATTTTCTACCACAAACTAACCAAAGTTGGCACACTCATTTACGATTAAGATATCTATGGAGCGGTAGGTCTCGATTTCACGTATTGTTGTTCTTTCATTATTGAAGGCCACATTGTTAAATAAACAATCTTTGGATTTCTAAATTGTTAAATAAACAATCAATTTTATCTTACCTACTATGTACCACAAACTAATCAAACTTTGCGCACACATTTACGATTAAGATTTCTATGAAACGGTACGTGTCGGTTTCAGATATTATTGTTAGTTGCATTGCTAGACGCCACCATTGTTAAATAAACAATCAACTTTACCTGCCATACGTTCTACTAGAAACTGACCAAATTTTGCACACCAATTTAACGTTTAAATATCTAGAGAATGCTACGTGTCGATTTCACATATTGTTGTTAGTTTCATCGTTTAAGACCACGATTTTTAAATAAACAGTTGCTAGATTTCTCCATTGTTAAATAAACAAACAACTTTTTCTGCCATACTTTCTACAAAAACCTAACCAAACTTGGCACACTCATTTATGATTAAGATATCTATGGTATGGTACGTGTCGATGTCATATATTGTTGTTAGTTTTGTTGCTAGAGGAAACCATTATTAAATAAACAATCAACTTTATCAGCCATACGTTTTACCAGAAACTGGCCAGACTTTGCACACCCATTTACGATTAAAATATCTAGGAAATGGTAAGTGCCGATTACACTTATTGTTGTTAGTTTCATTGTTGAAGGCCACCATTGTTAAATAAACAATTAACATTATCTGCCACACTTTCGACCACAAACTGACAAAACTTGCCACACCCATCGGATTACCACACAGATATCTAGGGAATGTTACCAGTCGATTTCACATGTTGTTAGTTTCTATCTTTGAAGCCACCGTTGTTAAATAAACAATCGTTGGATTTCTCCATTGTTAAATAAACAATCAACTTTGTCTGGCACACTTTCTACCACGAACTAACCAAGCTTGGCACACACATTTATGATTGATGTATGTATGGAACAGTACGTCTCGATTTCAGTTATTGTTGTTAGTTTCATTGTTATAGGCCACCATTGGTAAATAAAAAATCAACTTTATCTGCAACACTTTCTACCAAAAACTGACAAAACTTGCCACACGCATTTAAGATTGAAGTATTTTGGTAATGGCGCTTGTCGATTTCACATAATGTTGTTAGTTTCATTGTTGAAGGCTGCCATTGTTAAATAAACGATCAACTTTTTCTGCCATACTTTCTACCACAAACTAAGCAAGCTTTGCACACTCATGAAAGATTGAGGTATCCATGGAATGGCTTGTGTCCATTTCACATATTGTTCTTTCATTGCTGAAGGTTACCATTCTTAAATAAAAAATCGTTGGATTTTTAAATTGTTACATCAACAATCAAATTTATTTTACACACATTCTACCACAAACTATCCAAACCTTGCACACCCATTTAAGACTGAAATATCTAGCGAATGGTATGTGTCAGTTACACATATTGTTGTTAGTTTTATTGTTGAAGCCACCATTTTTAAATAAACAATCAACTTTATATGCCACACTTTCTACCATAAACTGACCCACCCATCTAATTACCACTGAGATGTATAGGGAATGGTACCTGATGATGTCACATATTGTTGTTAGTTTTATTGTTGGAGGCCACCATTGTTACATAAACAATCAACTTTTTCTCCTATACTTTCTACCACAAACTCTCCTAACTTGGCACACTCATTTATGATCCAGACACCTATGGAATGGTATGTGTCGATTTTACATATTGTTGTTCTTTCATTGTTGAAGGTCACATTGTTAAATAAACAATGTTTGGATTTCTAATTTGTTAAACAATCATTTTTATCTTATATACTTTCTACCTCAAACTAACCAAACTTGGCACACTCATTTACGATTTTGATGTCTATGAAATGGTACGTCTCATTTGCAGATATTGGTTTCAGTTTCATTGTTAGAGGCCACCATCGTTAAATAAACAATCAACTTTGTCTGTCATATGTTCAACCAGAAACTGACTAAATTTTACACACCCATTTACGGTTTAAATATTTAGGGAATGCTACTTGTCAATTTCACGAATTGTTGTTAGTTTCTTGAAGACCACTATTGTTAAATAAAGAATCGTTGGATTCCTCCATTGTTAAATAAACAATCAACTTCATCTGTCATACTTTCTGCTACAAACTCACCAACTTTGCACACCCATTTAAGATTTAAGTATTTAGTGAATGGTATGTGTCAATTTCACATATTTTTTGTACCATTGTTGAAGACCACCATTGTTAAACACACAATCGTTGGATTTCCTCATTATTAAAAATACAATCAACTTTATCTTACCTACTTTCTACAACAAACTAACCAAACTTTGCGCACCCATTTAATATTGAAATATCTAGGGAATGGTGTGTGTCGATTTCCCATATTATTGTTAATTTCATCGTTTAAGACCAATATTGTTAAATAAACAATTGTTAGTTTTGTCAATTGTTAAATAAACAATCAACTTTATCTGTAATACTTTCTACCGAAACTGACCAAACTTTGCATACCTATGTAAGATTGAAATATCTATCCTAAGGTTCATGTCGATTTTACATATTGTTGTTAGTTTCGTTGTTGGAGACTACCATTGCTATATAAACGAATCACTGTATTTTCCATACTTTTTACCAGAAGCTGACCAAACGTGACATATTTATTTACGATTCACATATCTACAGAATAGTGCATGTCGATTTTAGATATTGTTGTTAGTTTCATTGTTGGAATCCTCCATTTTTAAAAAGACAATAAACTTTATGTTCCGTACTTGCTATCAGAAACTGACCAAACGTAGCACACCTGTATGGAATTGAAATATCCATGAAATGGTGCATGTCGATTTCAAATATTGTTGATAGATTCACTGTTGGAGACCACCATTTTTAAATAAAAAATGACCTTTATGTTTCATACTTGGTTCCAGAAACTGACAACGCTTGGCGTAGCTATTTACGTTTGAAATATCTACTGGATGCTACATATCGATTTCACATATTATTGTTAGTTTCATTGTTTGAGGCTACCAATTTTAAATAAAGAATAAACTTGATTTTCCATACTTGCTACAAGAAACTAACCACACTTTGCTTACCTATTTACGATTGAAATATCTATGAAATGGTACATGTCGATTATCAAAGGCTAACAAACCCCTAGCCAATCATGTGTAATACGTCATTGTGCGTTGAGATCAAACGATAATTATTCGTGATCAAACGAACAGGCCAAATTCCGATTGAATTTGTTTTCATGGTGGCTGTGGTAGAGGGGCTAACAGGTCATCGATAAATGTTATTGTTCGGAAAATGGAATAGTGAAAAAAATAAACACCTTTCTTTCAGAACTTTGTTGCGCCACTTTGTGAATTAGTTGTGTACCGCCAGGTTTTCTTTTGTCTCAGGTGGAGCAGGATGGGCCCCTACAGCGTTCCTAGAATTGTACTCTAAAAGCCCCTTCCATATAACTGACCTGTGTTTCACAGCAGACATCTCACATTTAACTCTTTTGAGATTCTGTCTAAGTGTGTCGGCTGTACGTATAAATTAAGAGAATAGACATGTATTAGGGAATGAGATTAAATTGCAAGCTGAATAAATAAATTTGCAAGCTGAATATTTTTCGCGACAGTGAAGAGTAATTGTATACCCCTGAAGAGTACCCTGGAGAGTAAGAAAGTTCTAAGCAAAATAATCATTGAATAAATATCAATGTAATCACAGTAATGTATATATGGCATGTATTTCTATCAGATGGTCAGAGCATAAATTCTCTCATTTTTTGATGTGAAACATCACGCTGTCGAATCTCCAGAACAACATAAAAAAACGAAGTTGTGTTTAGGTATATTCCATTTTAAACAAACGAAGTACGTTGCGTAACGAACTTTCCATTTTAAAATATTTGATGGGTAAAGTAGTTTGTGTGGGATTTGATTGTTATTGCATGCTCTATTGCATGGTGAATCGGCAGCTGGGAAAGCAGACAGGATATTCATTCTGATGGTTGCAAGCCCGTGAAAAAAACAGAGCAACAGAGAAACATATCCAAGGGAGTAGATAACAGATATAAATTCTTAATACTACCGTGGGGGAGAGAGCCGAAAGAGGGTATAGTGTGAAATTTTGGGCCGCAACTACGGAAGTTGCGCCAAGAACGTAGGATCACCTGTATACGGCTCTCATTGTTGAGACACTAAAATTTTTCAATTACTCGTATACTGAAGATAAACATTACGAAACTATTTTTATTTATTTAATTATTTACTTATTCCTCGGGGGGTAGTCTAGCTCAGAAGATTACGATTAGCATAATTCTATGTTTCTTGGGTGCGCTTCCAACCCACCTCCCAGAGGCGGTTTTTTGGGCGGGGAACCGGACCTTGTCCGTAAGTGTGTGTGTGTGTGTGTGTATGTATGCTATATCTAAAATATTTCTGAACCAACGTTTCGAATCCAAATAATAGAGCCCCACGGTTGCAAGTCGCCAAAAGCTCCATAAAAAGAAATTTCTTCTGTTGTATCTTCTAGATATCAGTGGCTATGCCCATGCATAAGACTCTCTTAGTGTTGCAAGGAGACGAGGCAGGACTCTTTGAAGCGAGACACGATACAATACGAAACGTTTCGTGAAATGTCTCGTCTTGTGTCTTGAAAAATACAAACTTTTCTGATTTTGCTTAAAAATTTATTAACTCGGAATAAGTTATTTGCCTTCAAATTTTTACAATCGTTTCTTATTTCAAATGATCCAAATAATTCAATATTTCAAGTCCTACAAAGGCCTGCCCCCTAAACTTTTCTTGTCTCCTCCAGACAACCCATTTGGAGCCAGCTTCCTATTTTTGGGCACTCGATATTTTTTATGACAAAGAAGAATAAAGTTTTCGAGTTGTGCTAACTACAGGGAGCAATTGGAGATTGTCCTAATTCACTGTAATTTTTTTGAAACTTCTTTTTTCCTTCCCCTGTGTAAAAGACGGACGCTTAAATTTACCTGTGTAAATTACTTTATTTGGGTATGGTTCGGGAAACGTTATATTTTCTTGTTTTTAATGCAAACAATGCATTTGGTTTATATGTGTTAGGTAGCAATAGGTCTGCGTCAATCAGACTGTAGGAAAGTTATTTTAGTTTTGTTATAACTTTCAGTACTATAAATGTTGAAACATTAGTGTCATATAAATAGGACACTGGTCCAAAGCAATATGCTACCAAGTAATAATAGCGAACGTATAGAGAGACCAACACCCTTGATATTTTTCGCGTTCTTACGCTTATCACACATTGTTCAACACTTGAAAACAGTGACATTTTGCTTTTCTCAATTGAATGCAATTTATATCTAAGCTCAAGTATAGCTACAGTAAAGAAATAAGTTGTAGGAAAAGAAAATTCCTCTATAACAATGTTCAAATTTGGAGAAAAATGGACGCATCATACACAATACTTCCCCACGTTCGTGTACAAACTGACAGAAACTTGAGCGAACTGAAAGGAATGTTGTAAACAAACCACCTACATATATACAATGCAATATATCTATAGTGAGGGGCACAGTTTGTTATGGTGTGGAGATAAAGAACGAATATAATTTTCTGTTGTGCGGTTATAACACTTGTTATAAAAATCAGATCTCTGCTATGAAAATTAACGGAAGATAAAATGTGAGTGCTAGCGACAATATACATAATGATAGAGAAAATTTCTCTTTAGATTCCAGAGTTGTTTTCAATATTCCAAATGTCGTAGATGATCCGAAAAGTCATGTGCTATATTTTGAGAATTTTTTAAGAAGTAGAGATCTACTAATTCATCTTCGTGAATTGGGATTCAGAGCAACTGGTACTCTGCAAAGCAATCGTGTGTCTCAGAATCCACAGACTGATTCAAAAGAGTTGAGTAAATATGCACGGAGCTCACATGAATACATATCCGATTAGGAGGTGAACTCTTATTGACAAATGGCATGACAATCGACGTGTTGTAATTGCCACACATTTTTGAAAAAATACATAGTGTTTCGTGTACAAAGAGGCGGAGCCGACTACATCATGAACATATTAGAATTGAGCATCCTCAGGTTATAACATCTTACAATAACCACATAGGAGGTGTCGACCACCTCGATTTGCTAGATCAAAAAATTAGAATTGATATAAGAGGCAAGAAATGTATTGGGTGATATTTACACGAATTATTAACATGATGATCGTAAACTCATGATTATATTCAAGAAACCAACTCAGTCCAATATGGATCATCTGATATTTAGGAGCAATATTTCTGTCAAATATATCAAACTTGGTGGTCACTTGTTCAAATGTATTCAATGGTGCATGCTTCACTGGAAGATATTACTTCATTATGGGAAGGAAAGCGTAAAGATGCCATGATAACAAATGCACTTCAAAACCATTATCGTGCTTTGAAAATTGTAAAGCCACATTATGTTTCAAAGGTAATGTTTCGTGTATGAAATACCACGAAGGAAAAGAAATATAAACTTGAATCAAAGTCAAACACGTGTAACAAACTAGCACAGGTAGATCGAAATTACAAAATAGCAATTATCTCTGCTTCAAACGTAACTGTTGTGTGTTCTACTGATATTTGTATGTTCTTTTTATTTATGTGCCATATATCGTATTTTGTATAATTTTGGTAAATAAACGTTACTTGAAAACACACACACACACACACACACACACACATATATATATATATATATATATATATATATATATATATATATATATATATATATATATCAGGAATCTTCGTGCTTTGATAGACCGACCGTGATCACTCAATGCCTTGAGGTACTTAGCGGTAAAAATTTGAATTGCTCAATAAAACAATAGAATGCAATTACTTAAAAATATGACCTTTCTAGTATATCAGAAAGGATGAGTGTCCTATTTAAAAGACAGAGCGTAAGTCACATCTGATGCGCAGGAAAAATCAAAATGCTGTATTTTTGTGATACGCAATAATAAGCTAAATTAACTCATTAAAGTGACAGAAATCAGAAAAATAATAATTTGTTCTCAAATGGGTTCGCACAAAATGCTATTATTAATACAAAATCATAATTTAGCTATTTGTAAGAGAAGTTTTAATGACTTAACCTCCCTACCATACTCATGTCCCCCCAAACCTCTGTAGCTGGTTGCGGGTCTGATCTTCATCCACATGGGAGTAAGAACGGGTTATATATATATATATATATATATATATATATATATATATATATATATATATAAACATACCGAGATTAGTGCAGAATCTATCGTTTTTGGGGCAGCTAAGTTGATTAGTGACAGTTTTGATGTTATTTAAGAGCATGTTTCTCCAAGGAAGTGCATGTCCTCTGTGTCCGAAATTGACAGACGCAACACGGAGTGTGTTGCTCGTCACTATTTATTTTACTCAGTAATTTACTTTGACAGAAGCAAAGCCAAGTCTTACTCCTTTATAAAGATGGATGTATATATGTGTGTATATGCATGATCCATCTAGCTCTAGATGCTTGAAACAATTTGAACCGAACTTCGTACGTCCTTAACTTAAAACTTAAGAATATTATAATGTGGGGTTAAGTTTTCCTGTCTGCACTGGGGTAAGTGGAGGAAGATATGACGTGTAAAATAATAACAAACAACATACAGACTGACTCAAAATTCCCACATCATCCCTTATAAAATGACATCGAGGGGAGCATTTGTGGTGCATGTCTGGTGAACAGTCGCTGTCTTCCTGCCCTCCACTTTGAATGTTACCCAAGGGTCATGTAATGTATGAAATATTCAGAATTTAAAAAACTGAATAGTGTAATCAGACTTAATATAACTGTAATATCTATGAAGTTATAATCATATTGAACTCAGATTACCTCTTACAAAATGTGTTCAATTAACTGGCTTTGTTGTGCTATATGTGTTATCAGACGTCTCTCTCAAGTTGTATGAACAGGACGCAATTTCTCAGGTGTAATTTATGCTCATTCATAATGTATCTGTTGATCAAAACCCCTAGTCATTTCGCCATATATCATTGCCTTATATTACCTCACTGGTAAAAGTGCAATCGTGATATATATATATAAGGTGATCTGATAGCCCATTACACTAGTCCACGTCGAACAATCCATCGAGCAGGAAATTGTTATCCAGATATTGACAAATCTGCTGTCCATAATTAGGTGACGTCTCATTATCTTGGTAACATACGAGAAAGCTTCCTTCCGAAGGTGACCTTGAGGGAAGACTAATTTGTTATACATGCCCATGTAACGCTCTGTAGTAAAAATGTCAGGGATTTTTTGTAACTTTTGCCAGGCATTGGAACTTTTTGAGCGAGGTACAAAATGGCGAACAGCGAGATGGTGGCCATTCACCTGACACACACAATAAAGGTTCCTCCTCGGCCTAACGTTCCCCTTCAAGTACCTATTCCAGCTAACTATATTCGGTTTCATTTTATAAGGGGTGGTAAGCGAATTTTTACTAACCCTTATATTAATGTCGAATCTATAGTTTTTGATGTCATTGTTATAATTACTGATATTTAAGAATCTTTTTTCCATCATTTGGGCTAAAACACTAATAAGGTCGTGAGTGGAAGTAGTAACGTGTAAAAATAATTGTAATTGACTGATATTATTGTTGTAACCATAGCTTGTGTGTTTCTGTGCTAAACATTGGCATTCTTGTTGTTTAGTGTCCGTTGGCATAGTGGGGAGAAGGAGTGAAATGTAAAATATTCAGAGTTATAGAGAATTGTGTCAAATAACTAGTTTCCGGGACTGACCCATTTGAAATAATATTCGGGACATTACTATTAGTATCAACTTGTAATTGCTCTCTAAGATGTAACTTTGATTATAGTTAGTATTCTATGGTGGAAAACATAAAATATATGCTAAAGCTCGAATCCTATGAATTCTTACTTTAATAATTTCATTGAAATTTTTATCCTAAGGAGGGAGTGGATTAAAATATTTTATCCGTAAATAGAACAGGCTTTCAAATAGCATATGTACAATGTAGTACCGTGTCAGAAAAGCAGTAGCCATTCTATAGAATCGCACTATTAAAAGCGGTAGTTAACATCCAGTACGCTTTTATAAGTTATCTTTAAAACACTCTAGAATTTCATATAATCACACTGGTAACTATAAATGACGATAAATAAATAAATAAATTTAACGTTCCTATGTTTCTCGAATCTTGGTTTACAAACAATCAAATAACTTCAACTTCTAGTGATACTGGGTTTCAAGTGTTCCTATGCTAATCTGAAATCTAAATAAACTAAATCTATTTTCATATAAGGGAAATTAGGAAACACAGCCATTGTATTTGGTTCTATTGTTATCCTTTTTCCAAAGACAACACGGCAAGTAGATTTGTGATATGATTGCAGCACCATTCAGTCAAATAATACACGCCGTAACGAATTCATCGTCGATGACCAGAAACGCGCACTTGCGCATTGAAAAAAAATCGCGCCAAGCGCAAGCCCATGAAAACAACCTACCTCAGCAATAGATAGGAGAGCTTTGTAATTATGTCAAAAGGAACCAATAAAGCCTATACATATTTTCACTCGAGTATTTGTATAGTAGTTAAATGCGTGGATATGTTTTATTTGAACTTCTAAAAGTGTTAGCCGGGATAATATTGATAACATGAAGCCTCCGTGTATTGTTTTGGTAGACGTCTCATGAACACATTTGAGCTCATTGGAAAATAATATAAAGTATATACACTTTTATCTGTACAAAACTGTTAATTATAATATTCAGGACATTACTATTAGTATCAACTTGTAATTGTTTTCTAAGATGTAACCATATTGTATTGTAGTAAGTTGGTATATTGCCTGTGATACTTTATCACAATTTGCTGAAAAAAACAACACAAGATAATAGTGATATCTTACATTATTTTCACACATTGTCGAGATAGAGTATTATTTCCAGTTACTTCTTGCACAATATCTCCTTCGAAAGAAAGTAGACTGGCTTCTATGTTTGAGTTTATTAACATAAAGTAAACTAAGAAAAGAAAAATTAAGTAAACTGGAGTAGAATTCTGATTCTTAACTTCAATGTTAACCAGGCATTAGTGGAGTAGACTTTGTTAATATATTTTTATGGACAAATTCTTTAAGATTACGCAAATTGTGTTCCCTCCTTTATACTTTCTTATTACACAACGTAATTCTTTTCTTTTCCAAACTACTAAGAAGGAGATTTATGTTTTGTTTTAGAGTGGTGCCTTTTGCGAAGAGAAATTAAACCAGCAAGTAAATCAAATTATCTTTTCCGCTATTTCACTGCTGGCTACAATCTTTAAGTTCACTCATTGTCAGAGACACTTAACCGATAGTTTCAGTGCAAAAAGGTTGCCTAGTCCCGCATTATTCTAGAACTTGTGCTTTCCCGCAAGGAAGAAAATGGAAAGATAAAGTATTTTATGCAAAATGAGAACAATTCGTGTGCGGAGCGCATAAGGAACGTATAGATAACGTACTGTAAGAATTGTATTCAGAAATATTAAAAACACATAGATATAACATGTAAGTTCTGTGTCTAAAGTGAAAGAATATTCTCTTTTCTGAATAGCCAAAATAATAACTTACTTTTTCATCATTCTAATACGCCTCATAGTTAAGAAACTTAAAAATTTATGCTACTAGTATTTTTAACTAATACACGATAACACACTGAGCAAAATACATATAGTTAAAAATACTATAACTATTTTATCAGAACTTGTTTCCATTTTGTACTAATAGACAATAACACACTGAGCAAGGCTATGTGAGAATACTGTATGTAAATAACACTATCACGTAACAGCTTCAACATAATAACTGTGTCTTCATCAGACTTCCACTCCTTCTGGCTCCTTTGAAGTTGGCCATCACTTATATATACTTTCCGGAGATCAACTTGTAATTAGGTTCCGCCCCTTCATTACGAATAATGCCTGTGTGGTTTTTACTTTCACTTTTTAGCTGAAGACGTATCCAATTAAAAGTTTACTTGTGTTGAAACTCTTACATGATAATGTTTTTTACATATTATCACATAGCCTTGCTCAGTGTGTTATTGTGTATTAGTACAAAATGGAAACAAGACCTCATAAAATAGTTATAGGACATTATCCGGAACTGAGGAGGAAAATTGACAATTGGAAAGATAATAAGAGGAAGGAGATCAAAAAAGAAGGACTACTTAAATTTCTTAGGATGTGCTTGCAAGAAGAAGTAACGCCCAAAGGATTAAGAGTTAATAAGAAACGGGTAGATTGCTGGACCCGTAGATGGAGAAAGCTACTCAAGAAGATGGAGAACGAATTAATTTGGAACGAGATAAGAAGGAAGAATAGGGAAATAAACGAGATAAAGGAAAGAAATAAGAGCAAGAGAGAAGAAATAGAAGAAAGTCTGAGCATTTTTACAAGGGAATTCACAATGAAGAACGTGAAAGTGTGGGAGGAGAAGCTAGAAGAAAAGATGAAGAGAGATTAAGAGAGAAAGATAAAAAATAGGCTGGAAACAGGAAGAGACAATAAACAAGAAAAGATTGGGAATCATTGGAGATATTGAGAGTACTGAAGAAGAGAAACAGTTTTTAGGTCTAGGATATAAATTCAGAGTAGCAAAAGAGGAGGTAGAATAAGGAAGAAGCGGTTTATTGAATAGAGGAAGCACTTCAGGAAATAAAAGATGAAGAAGATAGGAAGAGAATTAGGAAGAAACTAGTAAATATAGTAAGTAACAAATCAAGAAGACAAAGAGGCAATCTGAATGAAAAAAAGAGAAAATGGGAATAAAAAGGATAGGAACGGGAAAGGACATAGAAGTGGTACAGGCGGACAAAGGGGGAGCTATAGTTGTGGTGGATAAAGTATGATATGAAGAAAAATTTGGAGATCTGAAAGATAAGACATATGAAGATGTGGCGGAAAAAGGGCAAGAAGAAGAGATAAAGCAAAAGACTGCAAAAAGAAAGGGTTCAAGAGGTTAGTGAGAGAAGAAGGAAAGTTACCTTGGATGAAAGAATTTTCAAAAATTAACAAAGAAGTAGTGAAGTTGAGGCCAGTGCTTAACTGCAGAAATAATATGTTGGAACCGTCGGAGAAAAAGTTTTAAGAGGATAGCCGAGGCAGTAAGAGAAGGACAAGAAAATACGAGAGTAGAGAATGTGCAAGAGGTTAAGAGAATGATAGGTAAATTAGGAAGAAGAAATGAGAGCACAGTGCTATTTAGTCTGGATATTAAGAGTATGTTCCCGAGCCTTAAGAGAGAAGGAATATTGAGAATAAAAGAAGAGTAAATGTGTGAAAAGAGAATAGAAAATTGTAACAATAAGAAGATAAGAATTGGATAAGAGACATTGCGGGAGAATACTGTATAATCAAAAACAGGATTGTTAAATTGAATGAAGGACTTAATATACGATCGTGTTTGAGTTCAGTACTATCAGATATAATAATGAATCGATGGGAGAGGGAGATGATTGAAAGAGGAAGAGAAAGACTTCTTTTTTGCCGTTATGTGGACGATTGTTTTGGAATATGGAAGGGAACGAAAAGGCACCTGCAGAAATTCATAAGGGACGTGGAAAATGAAAAGAAAGGAATTAGACTAGAAAATAAAATAGGAGTAGACAAGGAGATAAACTATTTAGATATGAAAGTAAATAAGTCGGAAGCAGGAGAGTTTATTACATCCTGGTAAAAAAAAAAGAGTGTGCACTGGGAGTGTATTGCCAGAAACGAAGTGATGTGGATGAGGGAACAAAGACGTATTTCATAAAAAACATGGAAGAAAGAATAGGAGACCAAAACAAATAAAAAACAGAGTAAAAGATTTAAAGAAGTTCTGGACACAGCTAATTAGAAATGGATACAACGAAAAGGATAGGGTCACAAGAAACATAGCAAGAGGGAGAAAGAAAGAAAACAAGAACAAAAAATGGTTTGGAATAGAAAGCCTAGGCAAAGAAACAGAGAAGATCAAGAGAATGCTTCGGAAAACATGAATTAGGACGTACACGAAAAGATGAAGCAGAATAATTGAACTAGTCAGAAAAAAGAAGAGAAAAGCAATAGCGGACAAAGATCAAAAGGGAGTAATATATAGAGAAGGATGCGCGGAGTGTAACAAAATGTACATATGAGAAACAAAAAAAGAAAATGCAAGAAAGGATAAAACAGCACCAGGATGACGTAAGATTGAAAAGGGACAACAATGCGATATACAAGCATCAGAAAGAGACAAACCACAGGATAGGGTGGGAAGGACCAGAGGGCATAGAAGTAGACAACATAATTTTGGTGAGAAAATGGAAGGAAGCCAGGGACATTATGAAGGCAGGAGACAAGGTGATGAATTGGAATGCAGGATTCTCAATAAATAAAGAATGGGAGAAGATTCTGCTTAAAGAAAATGAAATGAAAAGGAAGAAGAAAGAAAGAGAAAAATAATAAGGATAATTAGAGGAAAGAATGTATCCAACGAAAAAAGTAAACTTTTAGTTGGACATGTGTGCAGCTAAAAAGTGAAAGTGAAAGCCACACAAGCGTTACTTTTAATGAAGGGGCGGAGCCTAATTAAAAGTTGATCTCTGGAGAGTATACAAGTCATGACTAACTCCCAAGCAGCCAGAAGGCGTGGAAGTCTGATGAAGACACATTTATTGTGTTGAAACTGTTACGTGATAGTCTTTTTTAAACATATTATCACATAGTCTTGCTCAGTGTGTTATTGTGTATTAGTACAAAATGGAAACAAGTCCTGATAGTTATAGTATTTTTGTACTTTTCCTTATGTTCAGGAATGTCTAATCTGAAGTTATGTGACTTGTATTCGTTATATTTCAACGTGGTAATTTCTTTTTAAAACTGATACCTATGCCCCATATGGGAGATAAACGAGTTCTTTATTATTTGAGATATGTGTGATGTATTGTTTCATTCATATGTTTAAGGAATATGTTGTAAATAAGTACCGAGCATATCGAAAGTTTATAGTTCATAGGCCAAATCCGGTAGTTGAAAAGACAGGTTAAAAGCTAGGGGTGTTGTTGGAACAGGCGATTTTCAATCTAAACTGTTGAACATTTTTCAATCAAACCATGCGTTTGTTCTCCATATCGATAAGGCGTCTCATGTTGAATGAAAAAGCTACGATTCCAGTTCAGCAGGCTTTTCGAACGGAAAGTAGATGCACGCAAAAATAACACGCCCAACGTGAACTTTCCTATCCGATTGAGTCTAGAACATCTCGAATCTTTTCTCAGAAATGTTACATTGTCGGTGGTGTAAGGATAAAAAGGAAGAGGTTGCTTAGCGGGCAACTTTGGTTTTCCATTTGACATAAGGTGGCTTACCGGTGTGAATATCTTTGAATGCCGCACTTGGGAAACTTCTGTAATTGTAGATCGAAACCGCCAATCTTCAACAACTTTCCTTTTTTGTATCTTTAACCACAATGCAGTTAGCCTGTGACCTTGGTCTTTTAATGCATACACTCTTACGAATATTCCGGTATACACTCTTACGAATATTCCAATCTACTCTGAAATAAAAATAGGAAGAATACACCAGTTCTACTCCATCATTTTTCTGTGAAACGAAATTCCTTACACAACTAAATTCGTAACTTTTTGTGCGAGACTAATGCTAGATTAGTTACTCGCTGGAGCAGTAAAACGTTACTAGTTTATTTTTGTTTGTTCTTGTCCCGTGGAATTAACATGACAAATTGAAGTATTTTGTACTAAAAAGCATGCATGTGCATCCTGAAAGCACATAGTAGATTCCTACTGTGTTATTGAGATCGTTGAGAAACTCTGCAATCAATATTCCTTTTTAAAATGTTATGGGAATCTGAAGGCGAATTCCTGAGTTGCCCCATTTTGTACACCTTGCTTTAGATTTGTTCTCTGATCACCATCCTTGCACAAACTACTCTAGTTTCTTATTACGATAATACAAACTGATGATAGGCTGTAGTGAATTAGACACTTTTTGGTACTGTCTACGCCTCCTCGTCAGCAATAATAATTACTCCTGATTTGAAGAAGGCATTATTGATATAAATGGACTGGCTAACTCGCTAAACAAATACAAGGAATAGGTAAATCACGTATCTTATTATTTTACGTTATGTGCTTTTATTATACACTAATCCTCTCTCCTTAAATTCTCAAAAGGTTTCCCAAGTACTGAACAAATGAGACAGTGAAAGACAATCGCAATGTTCTTAAGAGATACATAATTGCTTTATGATGTTTTGGTGTATATGTTATGCGGTTTCATGCTGTGTTGCTTTCCATGAGTATTTCGGGTGAAAGAATTTCTTAAGAAATTTATACGTATAGAAAGAATACCATACATGAAGAGGAACTTTCTGGATTTAACCCTTTCTCCAACAAGTTATTATGAGAAAAGAAATCTATAGAAATTGGCGCTTTGAACCTTGATACAAGTTTATGTGTTTGAACCTCGCTCATAACATTCTACGTTCATACTGTCTATACGGTAGATGCCACCAATTAATAGCTGAACTAGTCGAAAAGGCCACTTTTAATGGAGAAATAGGTTTATGCAAAGACGTTGGACTCCTGCCTACTTTCGGGTATGTATTTTCATAAAATATTGTTGATAAAACCCCATAAAGTAATACATTTTAGGAACAAATATTGAACCTATTTTCTTAAGATGCGTATCTTAACCAATGTGACTCAGTAGAACCCAGATTGAGATATGTATTAACTAACTTTAAGGAATTCGGAGATACAATGCCAGATTGATAAAAGCTTTCCACTGATTTCTCTCAATTTCTCTCAACCAACTAGATCCAGTTTCTACTTTGTATTTCTGCCCAGATCCAGTCCAATAATATTTTGAAAATCAAACGAGATTTAGAGAATAACATTTGTGGATGCCTACCTAACACTGTCCTCACTTTCAAATTTGTATTTAAACCCCAAAGATATATTTACTATTGCTTAACGTTTTGAGGCAAATAACTTTGTTTCGAATTAAAACGAAAATAAATAATAGTTGGAGAAAACAATTTGATGTGTGTTTTCATTTTGTTTCTCTCCGGCAGAAAACAAATATCTGAAATAAAAATATTTTGTTTATATTTCGTTTGTCATTTTGATTATGAAGAAAAACCTGATTATTCCTAAGAACTTAATTAAATATTTAGAAACAACTAGGTAGCTAACATCTCATTAATCGTTAGTTTTACATTGGATAAAAACGTCTGTTAATTCCTTGTACTTTGGTTGTTATAGATTAATTTCGGGAAAAATCACTTTTGTTTGAAACGCATAAGAAAATATTTAGAAAATAGAAAGTTAAGAGCCAACATCTTACTGGCTACCCCACTTTCAAACTTCGATTAAAATCCAAAGAAATAGTTTGTTTTAATTTGTTACGGACAGCTTCGTAGAAGAGATTGTTCGACAATCATATAAAGATACTGTATTTAGAAAGAAGAGTTGAGTTCCACTACCGCATATTTCAAATGTAGACTCAAATCTCAAACGATATTTTTGTTTTCCACTTGTTATAATTGTGTTGAAGAAAATAGTTTGTTCCTCTTAGCATAAACAAATCTGTAGGAAACGAAAGTAAATAGTCGCTTTCTTAGCAACTCGAACGCCTTCAAATATCGATCCATAGCAGACGTTAATCCTTTATTTCTCGTTTGTTATTGATAAGTTTATGTAGAGAAACCCTTTGTCTTGAAATATACAAGAAACTGTTTTTAAAATTGAATGAATATGTTACTATTATTTTTGGTTGTGTTGAAATAAAATCCGTTTACTTCAAGAACAGTAAGTAAAGAACTCAAAGTCTAAAGTAAGCGGCCAACCAAAGATTCCCATCCTCACTTTGAGATTTGAATAAGAAAGATACATAAATAATTTGTTGCCAATTTGTTGAAGAAGAAAAACTTTTTTTTTTTCAAAAAATGTAATAACCAATTGGGAACATACGTCGCTGGTAAACTTTACACACAAATCCTCATTTAATATTTGAATTCAGAATACCAATAAAGCGTTTGCATTTCATAGTTACTGATTATTACCTCGTAAAAATTGTTGGTTTATGCAAACATAAAGAAGTATTTAGAAAACAAATTTCAATAACCAATAACCAACTTGTTTCAGACTTGCTTTGCAATTTAAGATGTGATTGTAAGACAAAAGGTGTAAAGACCACAATTGTATTATAAATATTCTGAGGTAAATGCGAAAAGACAAACATTATGGTGGCCAGCTTCATATTGCCTTCCTAACTTCATTCTGAATTAAAAACGTAAATGTTGTTTTATATTTATTGTTCCAAGGTAGAAAAAATAAAGGTTAATAGAGAATTATTTAGAAAACAAAGGTTTAGTGTGAACTTCACGCTGCACCTTCCAAGTCAATATAGAATTCCGAGACACAAATAAAGCCTTTAGTTTTTGTGAGTTATTGATTAGTATGATACAAGAATTATTTGCCTCTAGGGAGACAAGGAAGTTATTTTTAAATAAATGTTGCTCACTTTATAAGGAAGTTATTTCATAGTGATTACCCGAATCAAGTAGGTAAATTGAAAGCACAAATAATGCGTTAAATTTTCAATACTTAATGAATGTTTTTATTTCACAAGTTAGTTACTTCGCGACCATTCTTGAAAAATTACTTGGAAAACGATTGTATGTGGCCAACTTCAGACTGCCTTGTCCCATCATTTATCAAGTAATTTTCAACCTCAAATAAATATTTTTCTCGTTACTTTTTGTTTGCTACTACATAAAAGTATTTTGTTTCGAGAAGAATAAGAAACTATTCTCGAAACAAGTTTTGATGGGTAACTTCACACCCTGATATCCACGAATCTAACAACAGTGTTCGAGACACACGCATGCAAAAACAATTTTTAGTTAAGTATTGTTTCTTACGAGATTAGAATCAATTATTTCACAAACATAAATAACTATTGAGGAAAGATTGAAAATAACTACCTTCACTTTACACTGGCAATCCTTATACCAAATAGGAACTTAATATGCATACGATTGCCTTGTTTCTGCATAGTTAATGGTAGTTTTGGAGCAACAATAATTAATATATTCGATGGTCGGTTGATTTGGAATTTAATGTTCTATTGAGACTAAGACTATATGAAACGTGAAACTATATGAAATACTATATGAAACGTGGAGCTACAGCGACCCCAACCATATTAGCTCCTAACGCGAACCGAACCTGAATTCCGCACTCAATTCTGTTAACCATATCGAAATGGAATCATTATTCCAGTTAATTTCGAAAAACATGAAATATTTAGGCAACAAATGTGTATAAGTAACTGCATGCTTGCACAATAATTTAGAATGTAAATTACAACCATCTCTCATTTGCAAGTCATTATTTATCGATTTTTCATATATATATATATATATATATATATATATATATATATATATATATATATATATATATATATATATATATATATATATATAAAGACGGAAATATTTAAAAGAGGTATAGGCGCATAACTTGAAACGAAAACTACTAATTTGAAATGAGAGTCCAAGATACAAATAAACGTTTGCTTTTCGTTAATTATTGATATCTGAAGGTAAAAATAGTTTGCTTCAAGAAACATAAACACAGTAGGAAAAGAAACTCGAAGTTATCAACTTCAATTCTTATCCCAAATTTGAAATTTGGATTCAAAAGCAACAAAATAATATGCAATTTATTATTGATCGTTTCGCATTTCGAAAGAAAGGTTGTTTCGATAATAGGAATATTTTGCAGACGCACTAATTGTAGTCAACTTAACTATAACCCTATGAATTTATGTCATATACGCTGTTTGTATAATGACAGTCATTGATTATTTAAAGTTATAACACTTATTTCATGAATTAAAGAGCTACTTCGATAACATACTTAAAGAAATCGGCACGTTAACACACCTAATTTAAAACGAGGAATTTAGAAAATTAAACCCTTTATTTCAATTCGTTATTGAATATTTAAAAATAAAACTTTGTGCCTCTCTCTAACTACTCAGTATAAAAGGAAATGGACTTGCACTAATAAGTCCTCGATATCGATCAACTATTCTCTTATTTCCTGGTAAACTTTCCAGCGCGCAACGGATCTTTAATGTGGACCAGAAAGGCTCTCAGAAGATGCGACTACCAAAAGCATTACCAGATATAGGACTGACAAGTATTCACCTAACAGGGTACATATTGAAACATAGAAAAACATGTAATTATAGGTCACGTTTTAGTCATTGATTTGTTAGTACCAATTACATGAAAATTAACTAGATAAGTATTTGTTTCCAGTAAACATTAGTAGTAATATTAGTTACACAAATGCTATAAAGATTAGTATTACTTGTAGTTATAGACTGAATTATTAGTAACAGTAGTTCTATAAGTAGCATTACGTTTAGTAATTATAATTATGCACTGCTTTAGTTTAGTAACCTGTACCTTAGTAATGTTATCCACCAACTCATTAATAGCGCATGTAGGAATTACATTAGAGCAGGAATTCACAACAGGTGTATCGCGAAGTTCCGTGGGATGTGTCGCAAAGATAAGATAAGATTTCAGAGCTTAAAGATAAGATTTATGCTGTATGGGAAGATCGTAAGACTAAATTGTATACGTAAAAAGAAGTATTTCTACAACAAATACTTTAATAAGGTAATAACGATTTTCAGATTATGGAATATTCTGTTTAATCAAGTTTAACGTACTGTGAGTGTTAAGGGAAACAATTACTGTAATAATACATAAAACTATCAAATGAAGGAAGTGGGAAGAAACGGAAACTTCACGAAGCAATGGGAAGGGGGATACCTCGCACTATTAGATTGCACGACTCAATTAAAACTGTGATATATAACTTCCAGCAATGGCAATTTGCGCAAACTAGAAAGGAAACAAATTATGTGAGGAGCTGAAATCAAAGATATTAGAATGTTTTAAATTCAGGCAAGGCCTCAGGAGATAAGGTGAATAGTGTTGCTACGAAAGTGCATGAAAATTTGCAAGGTCACAAGTGTGCAATAACTCGGAGATGTTCCTGTTTACATGCGCTTCGAAGACTGGAAGGGAACTCTGCATGCCATAGTGAAAATAGCTACATTTACTAGAGATAGGTAATGCAAGTACCTTCTGGGATATGAAGTATTGTGCAAATGATACGAAATATTCAATACAAATGATGGCGAAAATGTTTTCCATTTTTGTGACTACACATGAGAAGTGACTTAGTACTTCAACGCTGTGCATGTACGGCCTCTGCATTGTTCTTTTCTTAAATATATGCAATGAGGTTTATCTGTGTCATTCAAACTCAGCAAACGTAGTGATGATTCTTTCATGTAATTAGTGTACTTGGTCTATGGAGATAGACGGAATAATGCAAATATAACTACTAGTCAAGTGATGAATGAAATGTGGGTAATAGGCTCAGTGGCCTCCGGGGGCAATAGCAAAATAATCTCTGCATTTGGCTTTGGACCATGAAGCGCAATGCATAGAGGATTAGAGTTCCTCTAAAAAGCATGGTTGAATTTTTAACTGTGCTCCATATTTCTGTTTCGTGTCAATCTGGAATCTAGTAGTCATGAATGTGGTAGAGAAGAAACAATATGTGTTACAGTGTTTTATGAAAAGATGGTAGAGTGCCCGACACTAGCTCCAAGAGTTTATGGTTCAGTACTAGTCGAGGCTATATTATTTCTTCTTCGTTCTTCCTAATTTTTCTGGACGTGTATAGTGACAAGCACTAAAAGCTACAAATAAAATGTAAATTGAAAACAAGAAAACAATCGAAGGAAGGAAAATCTTAGAAAAAATATAACTGTAAAATTTCCATATTTATTACCTTTTATATTTGATTTTTAGGTAGTGTGTTATGGGCAGTGTCTGAAGAGAATTGGTAAAGATATGTACGTTGTGACGACTAAATACAAAGTGTTTGAGTGGGTTAGTGACTAAAACTATCTTGAAATATTTCCTCAGGTATTGTGTTACACCGTATAGTTAAAAGGACGGCGGATTCTATAAAATGTGAATACCTAATTCAACGACTCATTTATGAGTATTTTCCTAAAGCAGGAAGGAAATTTGTAATATGGGACATTGCACTAACTACTAAATTTTACTATCAGCCACAAATTGACTGTTGTGCAGATATATATATAGAGTGGAACACTTGTAATGACAAGGTGCAATATTAGGGTAATTACTTAACGCACGACAAAAGTGATAAAAGCGAAAGTTGCAACGTGGTCTTTAGAAATGTGGTATACTGACCTCCTTGTAGTAAACTAGCAAATCACAAATCGGAATGCTACATTTATTCGTATAAGAAAGAGAGTAATCGTTTCTTCCGGATAAGGTTTGAAAAAGACGTCAAACTGAAACATTAATGTAAAGGAATTGTGTTAAAACAAGATAACTTTGTAGAATCGTAAATGCCGAAAATGCATCCTAGGAGTAGTAGTGGTCCCCGTTCGCCTAAATGACTCACCCTGCGGAGAAATTTTTCACTCTCTTTTACTTTTTCAGGATTTTTAAAATTTGTTCAGTTTTACGGGTAAGATGAGTGGTTTGGTACTTGAAGTCTGATTGGCTGATAGAGGTCACGTGACTTTAGGCCCCGCCCACGCGGGAAAGTCAAATTTTAGTCACGCCCCCAGGTCACGTGGTATGACGTCATGACACATCCGCGGGAAAATCAGTCACTCGGTACTTTTAAATTCGTTTCCTTTTACGGGTAAGATGAGTACTTTGATACCTGATTCTGATTGGCTGACAGATGTCACGTGATCTGATAACCCGGGGATTTATGAAATTCGGTTATCCTCTTTGATGTGTACTTTGGTACTACGATACTTATTGGCTGATAGAGGTTACATGATTTTAGACCAGGCACACGGTGAACAGGTTACATGGTATGCGTCATCTTTGTGCGGAAATTCCACACTCTTAATTTTTGAAATTCATGTCCTTTTTATGGGTAAGATGAGTGCTTTGGTACCTAGATTTTGAATGGAGGATAGAAGTCACATGATCTTAGCCCCAACCCATGCGAGAAATTCATTTTTTTAGGTTACGCGATATGAAGTCATGAGATAAGGCGATGCACCCTTGACCATGATTTTAGAATTACGTTCCCTTTTATTGTTTCTGTACTGGCTATGTACTGAAGTTCACCTTAAATATTATCATTTCCTTTTATGGGCAAGATGGTTCTTACCTTGATGGAGAAATTGCCCACCTTATATATTTACGTATGGAGATTGAGTACAGAATCTTGTCCTTGAATTAGTATGTATCTGAAAGGATACATATATTTTAACAATGGTGAAAGAGGGGCCATCCTCGTTGCATGTAGATTAACTAAAGATATGGTGCTTTGCTTAAATATGGTTGGTTTTTTGCACAGTTAGCGTTTCACTAATGAAAAAAATGTTGCCAGATTTTTCTTACCTAATCTGCTCCGATTCTTTTCGAAACGGTTCCCCAGAGTGCAAAAATATTCGAACTAAAAATTTTTCGAACTACAAAAATTTGAAAATAAAAAATTTCAAAACTAAAATTGTTTTCGAACTAAAAAAATTCTAACTAAAAAAAATAAACAAATAGTTTGAAATCAAAAACTCAAAGAAATTCGAACTCAACCAATTTTTAAAAACAAGTTTCGAACTAAAGATGTAAATCACATCTAAAAATTTTCAAGTTAAACTTTTTCTCGAACTAAGATTTTAAAATTTTCGAACTAAAAATTAAAAATCAAATTTCAAAAACTAAATTTTCAAATACATTTTTCGAACGAAATATTTTAATGCAAATCATTATACCAAATCTTGGATATATATCCAACCTTAAATCTCAAACAAAATTGTCAAGATTACCATTATTTGAAAACAAGTGTTCAGGGTTTCAAGAAATAAAAAAATGTATATTTTTCAACTTGTTGTATTTTAACGATAGTTATGTGATTTCCTCATACAATTTTATTAACACAATAAATATAGAATCTAGGTGAATGACTATTTTGGACGTGTCATCATCTTCGAATCTTGTAGACGTATCCTGTAAAGAAAAAGAAGAAACAATGGATTACTTTATGAAATTATTTTTTCCTGAAACAATAAGAACGAGTAAATATTGATAAGAGAGAAATAAAACCTACCCATAAAAGATGGATGTGTTCCACTATCTATTTAGTCCCATCTTCCTTCTCGGGTACGAGATGACTACATTTCTTCTACTGATGGTGTTGCTGCTTTATGATCATTACTGCGTACTGCATCTTTTCTTGGTGTTGCTGCTTTATGGACAAGGAGGAGAAAAGAAAAAGGAAAAACGACTATGTTACAATGGCGGCGATATTGGCTATTTACAGTTTTTTCTTTATCTTCTTTTTCGTGTTCCAGGTTCCGTTTTTTAAGGTACCTGTACGGAATGTTATCATAAAAATTGAGTTCTTTAAATCGAAATTTTGTGTACAGGATGCTGTACATTTTTCTTCTTTGCGAGTGACGATGGTGTGGTCTTTGTTCCTGCATATTTTATGGAGGATGGTAATGGTGACTTGTCCACGGCATTCATTTGTAATCATTTCTTTTAGGTTCTTGAAATTTAATTGCTGTCCTGCCTCGTAGTATAAGGTAAATCCTCTAATTTTGTATATGTGGCTAGTGATGTTGGTGTCTGGATTATATATGTGTAAACTGTAATTTTTCGGCCCACCACTAACGAATGTCTTGATGTAGGCTCGTTGTCCATAAGAATCCATCTCATCCGATAAGCATCCCAAGTACTTGGAAGGTTCAATGGTTGGCTCCCCCGGCTTTACTGTAAATATCACAGAATCAGTGTCGAAACACAAAACACGTTCCTGCAACATTTCCAGGTACTTTTACAGTTCCAGACGTGCCTGGCATGTTGTAAATGCTCCTAACACGACATTGGTGTTTCGATTTTGAACAGGCATTATGTTCTTTGTACTCCTAGAGCGCATACAACATTGTACAACTGATGGGTACAATTTGATGGAGTTCTATGTCGGAGAAAGTGAGTTTTTCATAAAATTCTTCCGGCCGACTAATAAACGTGGTCTGGCTAAAGTTTGTCCGTTGTGAGAGCATGCACCAAAAAGAGTTAAAACAAAGTTTAGATAAACTTCTTCATGCAGGATTATATTCAATTTTGGTCGGATCCAAAGCAATACCTTCACGCTCCAGAACGGTTTGTATAAATTTAGTATTGTCTTCTTCGGTGACGCATGTACTCGTCCATCCAGAAGGTTCCATTTTCGATTTCAAAACGTGTTGATGCATTCCGTGAACAAGCCACCTGTTTTGGTGATGGAGTCATATTGTTCAATGTTATAATCCCAAATTTCAAAGATTTTCACCGGTTGATATCCTAATTCTATTGTCTTTTGTATTTCGTATGATACACATGTTCCAGTGAGGCATCGCTCCTGATCGCTGTGCGTACACGTTGCTGTGGGGTCTGGGTTCATTTCTTCGGCACAAGCGGCACACAGTTAAAACAGTAGTTTCTTCTTGCATTTATATGGGAGGAGACCATTGTAAAGATGGCGACTTGGCAATATCGTCATTTTGATAAGACCATTGACTTTATTTATTGGTGGTATATTTTCATCACCCTGTAGGTAAATTGTAGGATGTCCTACAGGGTATTTAGCGCACTTAGTTATGAACGGATAAAGCGAAAGTATCGAAATATTTTATTTTTTTTTCCTGCTTTTTCGTCGACTTGATGGTACAATTTCACACAATTGGTCCTGCCGCAAAAAAGTTATATCTTGGATTTAAGGATCTGCGGTTGATTCTTCAGATACATCGCTATTGCTGGATTTTGTTTCAAGAACTCTTTAACTTTGCACTCCCACATTTCATGTACAATGCACAACAATTCACGCATTTATTCGTTGGGTTCGTTCATAACTGAATTCCATGGTTTATTCTGGATTGCCGTAAATGGGCTCATTATGGCCTATAGTAATACACACTTTACAACCATGATTAAAACAACTGGCGTGCTCCTCTAAAGTCTCAGGATCTAGGCAGTAGCCATCCACATGGAATCCCGCAATAAACACTTCTTTTTTCGAGCCGCATGTAAGATTTGTTTTCCTTCGGTTCCTCCAACGTAGGTAAATTGAACGCTTTCGACAATTTGCTTAATGACATAAACAGGAAGTTCAAAGAGTCAATGAACGTTAGATTATTCTAGGTTAAACTGAGTGTCTTTGCCCATTTAATATGACGTCAGGTCTCCATTGACATTGTTCTACCGTAGTCTTTAGAATAAAATGTCCATCGTAGCCCTTCGAGTTGTGAGCGAGACAGAAAATCCTATTTATGTTGGGACGACGTTCTCGCAAGTACTAAAGATAATCATAAACTGGATCCTTTCGTTGGAAAATATTTTGGCGCTGACCACACCTACTGCAAGACTGTTGGATATTATCGTTTCCAACACATGCATAACATACTTGTTGTGCAACCAATAAATTCGGAACGTGTACAAACATGTTATCGCTAATATTCTTGTCCTGCATGGATTCTATATCGTAGAAAATCCATAAGGCTTTTTTTTTGCGTGAATGAGTTATTTAACACCAAGTTTCAAGCATTGTCGATTAGGAAGCATGAAACATTGATGCGATCCTGGAACAAACGTCTTACAAACATTACAAAAGATCTCATTGCAGTCATGAATGCGTTCTCCAGTATGTATACACGACTCCAAAAGTGCATTACCACCTGCAATTCTCCGTTTCCTGCAATAGCAGGCAATCCAAAAAGCTCAGCGCTTGGGTTGGTTGCACATTCGAAAGGCGTTGGACCAAACCTCAATTTTGTTACAAATATATCAGTGTGGCAAACTGCAAATAAGATTATAAAATAAATTGTTAAGACTTACCATTTTATTATCGTGATGGCAATGGATGACATAAAAGTTACAAAATCATCTTACCTAAGCAGTTCAAACAAGGTGAATGGTAAGAAACACACATAAGAGGAAAGCAGTTTCTTTCCTTTTCCAAAAGAAAATCTCGTAAAAAAGAAAAAGATTATATAATGTAAAGGTTTAATATAAAAGCCTAACACCCCAAAACAAACACGACACAGAAAGAAACACAGAATAAGGAACACCAATGGCTTAGCTGACTAGCGGGCCTCTCATACAAGATAAAGAGATGGGACCTTAGTTGTAAACCTAATTGTTATAATAATAATAATAATAATAATAATAATAATAATAATAATAATAATAATAATAATAATTATTATTATTATTATTATTATTATTATTATTATTATTATTATTATTATTAAAAATCGTCTACTTTCCCAATCTCTTACCCTACCTAAGAGCATGTCTGCATATAGCGGTCATGTGAGTACCTTTTGTCAATGAGTGGCCCTAAAGATAAAAGGGATGCAAATATCTGAGAGAGAGGAACAATAAACTTTCTTATGATAAACTCTAGGGGAAAGTTCGAGGAATTGCTTTTGACGGATGCTTTCTTGTTTTTCGGGGACAGAAAATTGTATCGGCTAAGAAATTACAGTATATAATATTGCAAATTTGCAAGTGCATTTATTTACAATGCAATTTGAGGTAATAAAGAAATTGAGGACTTCGGGACAAACGAGTTGTCAAGTCCAAAAAGTGAAACTATAAAGGAGATAGCTTCACAAGGATTTCTATTCATCTGATTTTCTTCAAACTTGGCACATATATACTAGACCGAAAATAAATGCACACATGTTCTTTTTGTTTCTTTCGGAGAACAGGTTAAAGGAGGAAAAGGGTCCCTTTTAAAAAAGGGTACCTTTGATTTTAAAGGACCAAATTAAAGAAACGATACTCTGCCGATGCAAAGATGACTACAAAAGTACAAAATACGGGTTTTGAAGTTTTTCACAGAGAAGTTTTGCAGAGGCAATGCTCCTTCGAAATGAGAAAGGACCCCGAACAATCTTTATGGAAATTGGATTTCGGTGGAATTGCTTGGAACCGTGTTATGTTGTACATATTATGTTCCTGAGAAAATATCTCAATGGACACAACCAAAAATCAGACCACCATGAGGCCACTTTCTTACAAAAAAGCCGAAGAAAACGACATTCGAGATTTTGGACAAAAATACTAAAACCGTGATGTTGTAGATATTGTGATTCCGAAAAGTCCTAATGGCCATAACCACCAAACACTGATATTTGGCCACTACATAGCTACTTTTTTTAAAACAGCCAAACATAGTGGTATTCTGGATTTCAATGAAAATCAGTAAAACTGTGATGTGTTGTAGATTTTGTGATCCTGAGAAAAAGTCTCAATAAGCACAACCACGAATCACTGACCGTTTGGCCACTACGAGGCCACTGTTTTGAAAGTAACCGAAGATGGCGATGTTCTTGATTTCGGTAAAAATGACTAAAACTTTGATATGTTGTAGATATTGAGATTCTGAGAAAAGTTCTTAATGGGCACAAACACTAATCAATGACCGTTTGGCCACAACGAGACCACTTTCTTGAAAGTAACCGAAGATGGCCATATTCTGGATTTCGGTAAAATCACTGAAACTGTGATATTTTGTAGATATTGTGATTCTGAGAAAAGGTCTTAATGAGCACAACCACGAATCATTGATCGTTTGGCCACCACGAGGCCACAATTTTGAAAGTAACCGAAGATAGCCACTTTCTGGATTTCGGTAAAATGACTGAAACTGTGATATGTTGTAGATGTGGTAATTCTGAGAAAAGGTCTTAATGGGCACAAACACTAATCAATGACCGTTTGGCCACAACGAGGCAACTTTCTTGAAAGTAACCGATGATGGCCATGTTCTTGACTTCGGTAAAATCACTGAAACTGTAATATTTTGTAGATATTGTGATTCTGAGAAAAGGACTTAATAAGCACAACCACTAATCACTGATCGTTTGGCTACCACGAGGCCACTATTTTGAAAGTAACCGAAGATGGCGATGTTCTTGATTTCGGTAAAAATGACTAAAACTGTGATATGTTGTAGATATTGTGATTCGGAGAAAATGTCCTAATGGGCACAACCAATAATTACTGACCGTTAGGCCACTTTTTTGGAAGTAACGGAACATGGTGATGTTCTGGATTTCGGTAAAAATGACTGAAACTGTGATATGTTGTAGATGTTGTGATTAATAGGCACAACCATTAATCATTGACCTTTGGCCACTACAGGGCCACTTTTTTGAATGTAACGGAACATGCTGATGTTCTGGATTTCGGTAAAAATGACTGAAACTGTGTATTGTTGTAGATGTGGTGATTCTAAGAAAAGGTCTTAATAGGCACAACCATTAGTCACTGACCTTTGACCACAACCAGGCCACTTTCTTGAAAGTAACCGAAAATATTGATGGCCTGGATCTCGGTAAAATTGACTGAAATTGCGATATGTTGTAACCATTGTGATTGTAAGAAAAAGTCTTAATGGGCACAGCCAATAATCACTGGCCGTTTGGACACTACGAGGGCACTTTTTTGAAAGTAACGGAACATGGTAATGTTCTGGATTTCGGTAAAAATGACTGAAACTGTGATATGTAATAGATCTTCTGATTCCGAGAAAAGGTCTCATTGCCACACCCACTAATCACTGACCGTTTGGCAACAACCAGGCCACTTTCTTGAAAGTAACCGAAGATGGTGATGTTCTGGATTTCGGTAAAAATAATTGAAACTGTGATATGTTGTAGAGCTTGAGATTCTGAGAAAATGTCTTAATGGGCGCAACCAATAAATACTGAGCGTTTGGCCATTACCGGGGCACTTTCTTGAAAATAACGGAACATGGTGATGTTCTGGATTTAGGTAAAAATGACTGAAACTTTGATATGTTATAGATCTTGTGATTCAACGAAAAGGTCTCCATGGGCACACAAACTAATCACTGACCTTTGGCCACAACCAGGCCACTTTCTTGAAAGTAACCGAAATGGTGATGTTCTGGATTTCGGTAAAAATGACTGAAACTGTGATATGTTGTAGATCTTGTGATTCTGAGAAAAGGACACAACCACTAATCACTGACCGTTTGGCCACTACAGGGCCACTTTTGGAAAGTAATCCAAAATATTGATTTTCTGGATTTCATTAAAAATGACTGAAACTGTGATATGTTGTAGATCTTGTGATTCTGAGAAAAGGACACAACCACTAATCACTGACCGTTTGGCCACTACAGGGCCACTTTTTGGAAAGTAATCCAAAATATTGATTTTCTGGATTTCATTAAAAATGACTGAAACTGTGATATGTTGTAGATATTGTGATTCTGAGAAAAAGTCTTAATAGGTACAGCCAATAATCACTGGCCGTTTGGACACTACGAGACCACATTTTTGAAAGTAAGCTAAAATGGTGATGTTCTGGAATTAAGTAAAATGACTAAAACTGTGAGATGTTGTAGATATTGTGATTATGAAAAAATGTCCTAATGGGAACAACCAAAAAATTACTGACCGTTTAGCCACAACCAGGCCAATTGAAAGTAACCAAAGATGGTGACATTCTAGATTTCGGTAAAAATGACTGAAACTGTGATATGTTGTAGATATTGTGATTCTGAGAAAAGGATTTAATAGGCACAACCACTACTCACTGTCCGTTTGGCCACTACAGGGCCAATTTTGGAAAGTAATCGAAAATGTTGATTTTCAGGATTTCGGTAAAAATGACTGAAACTGTGACATGTTGTAGATCTTGTAATTCTGAGAAAATGGTACACCTAATCAGTAACCGTTTGGACACTACAGGGCCACTTTTTGGATAGTAATCGAAAATGTTGATGTTCTGGATTTCGGTAAAAATGACTGGAACTGTGATATGTAATAGATCTTCTGATTCCGAGAAAAGGTCTCATTGCCACACCCACTAATCACTGACCGTTTGACAACAACCAGGCCACTTTCTTGAAAGTAACGGAACATGGTGATGTTCTGGATTTCGACAGAAGTGACTGAAACTGTGATATGTTGTAAATCTTGTGATTCCGATAAAAGGACTTAATGGGCACACACACTAATCAATTTCCGTTTGGCCATTACAGGCCACTTTCTTGAAAGTAACCAAAAATGTTGATGTCCTGGATTTCAGTAAAAATGACTGAAACTGTGATATGTTGTAGATATTGTGATTCTCAGAGAAAGTCTTAATGGCCACAGCCAATAATCACTGGCCGTTTGGACACTACGACATGACTTTTTGGATAGTAACCAAAAATGTTGATGTTCTGGATTTCGGTAAAAATGACTGAAACTGTGATATGTTGTAGATATTGTGATTCTGAGAAAATGTTCTAATGGGTACAACCAATAATTACTGACCGTTTGGCCACAACCAGGCCACTTGAAAGTAACCAATGATGGTGATATTCTGGATTTCGGTAAAAATGACTGAAACTGTGATATGTTGTAGATATTGTGATTCTGAGAAAAGAATTTAATAGGCACAACCACTACTCACTGACCGTTTCGCCACTACAGGGCCAATTTTGGAAAGTAATCGAAAATGTTGATGTTCTGGATTTCGGTAAAAATGACTGAAATAATGGAGTGTCAGTGGGTCAATTGGATTAAGATTTTTAAGTGGGTTGTGGGTCAACAGGATATGACTCACTGCAACACACAACCCACCGTGACCCACTTTGACCAAACAATCCGTTCTGACCCACGCTGACCCACCGAACTACTATGACTCACCAACCCATTCTGCTCAGTGCATTGTAAACAGCTTCTTCTGAGCACTGGTGAATTTGTCTACGTCTTACTTTCATGGCCTTCTTTTTTCTTCTTTTTCATTTGTTTCTATTGAAGAAAGAACTTCAGGCACTCTTGCAAAACTTTAGGAAATTGATCATATTTGCAATTGTAATAATAGCAATAGGACTTACTTCTTGACTTTTCAGACACAGCCTAAGAGGTTTTAGAGGAGCTAACTACTTGTTTTATTTTGAATCACCTATAATGTATGAATTATTATATAAAAATGTAATATAACTATGTATGTGTGATCATCAACATCAAAGTCAACTGAAATGACATTTGGCATATACATAGTTAGGCCCTAATCTCAATATCATTTTTTAAAACTCCCTTTTGTTGGGGGGGGGGCATTTTCTATATATAGGATTGATTTCTAAAAATAATCGAAAACGATCGATATTAGTTGACTGCCTAATATTGATATTAGGCAGTCTTTGATATCAACCACCTTGACTGCCATGATATAAATTTAACATCAACTGCTTCTTCAATGTTCTTCTTCTTTTTAGTTTTTACTTTCTATGGCTAGAGTCGAGGGTGCTGTTCAGAAAATGCTGTTTACAATGCAGTGAGCAGAGTGGGTCATGGTGGGTGATAGGTCGCAGTGGGTCACGGTGGGTGGTGGGTCACATGCTGTTGACCCACGTCCCACTCAGAAAACTCGACCCACCGACCCACTGATCCACTCACGCACTCCAACTCTGGTTAACGTTTCGGCGTCTGGAGTAAACAAGTTCTGCCAGAGGAACTTTTTTCTTTCAAAATATATTTTTGTATGTTCATATTTATTATTATTATTAATTACTTTCTTGTATTTTTTCCTACATTATCTTAGAATAGTGACCGCGGTTTAGGATAGATTATGTAAAGTCAAATACGGTTATGTATGTTTACATTTTCGTTTCTTTCTTTCAAAATGCACTCCTATCTGTTCACGTAGTCCAAACGTAGGCATACACCTCTGTATTGATCAACTATAACATTCTAGTGTATGAGTTTATTTGCTTCGCCTCTTCTGAGCTTAAGATGTAAGTAAAAACATATTAAGAACAAATAATAAAGAAACTAAGTTTACCTGATGGATAAAAATAAGAAATTATATAAAATGCAATGAGCTGATCAGTACGGTACTGTTTACGTAGTTTTGGGCCACCCTGTATATTATTAATAATTTATTTCTTGCATTTAATAATAAGTAGCTGAAAATAACCACTTTTCGCATGGGTCAGATAAAATATCTATGTAAACAAACTGAACAACGAAACGAAAATATATCGGTAATTTTCTACTACTTTTACATATCGCGGGAAACGCCCCTTGAGACCCCCTGGTACAAAATTTAAAAAGAACGCCTCTGGCTCCCAAGCGATGGGAGCTGTATTTAGAATTCAACGCCTTTGGAAGAATCACCATTCATCTCAGCGACCGTGAAAACTAAGGATTTGATACTAATATAGGTCATTTTGGATTATTTTTACGTGTTTCTGTACATCTCCCCCCTCCCGGTGACCCCGGCCCGCACGCGATGGTAGCTGATTTTGAAATTCATCGCTAATTGAAGTGTCACCATTGATCTCAGTGACCGTGAAAACTATGAATTCGACACAAATATCGGCAATTTCCCAATATTATTACATGTCTCGGTAAACGTCCCCCTCCCCTGAGACCCCTGGTTCGATTTTTTAAAAATAAAAACCACTTGGTCCTGGTCTGGGGCCTGGACAAAAGTATCCGTTATTAAAATTTAGTAACTTTTTGTCAACTCGTCTGATCCCCAGGCCGCACACAGACAGACACACAAGCAAACTCGAACAGATAGAACAAACAGCGTTCTTTCGCATAGAATGTTGTTGCTTCCACCCAGCCTAAGTGCCGGAGGGCTTCTTTTATACGTAAACACGTCTATTGAATCTGCCTCTTCTATCGAAGTAATGGGTCGCGTGTAGTGCTAGTATTAGCTATTTTGTTGTTATTGACCTTGAAGAACTAACAAATGGTTTCACATCAAGTCACAAGTCGCTTTGGTCCGTGAAGTTGATATACAGTAGAAATGACCTATGCCTTACTCACCCGTTGCGAAATAGAAATATTATGTTGGTTTTATCTGAACACCCACAAATATGTTATAGCAAGAGGCCTTTTTACAACTACTTCCAATCTAGATTAAATTTCACGGCTAACTTTTTGAATCATACACAAGAGTATCATTGATATGCTAGTGTTAATAATATTTATGGAACCAAAGACAGGTTTTAAACTACCAAATTGTGCTGTGCATAAAGTCGGAAATCTTATAGAGTGATTTAATCCGTGTGTCTGTTGACAGATACCAAAGCAAAGACAGAAAGTGATATAGAGACAGGGGCGGATCCAAGGGGGAGATCGGGGCGATCTCCCCCCAGAAGAGGAAACTTTTTTATTTTTTATATATAAATAAAATCCATCCCAGAGTTTGGAACCCTTAAAAGTAGCATTATGACAACCCCCCCCCAGAAGTCGGTCCTGGATCCGCCTCTGTATAGAGAAATGGTTCTCTGCTATTGATTCTTCATCCAATGAATAGAATAGGTTCCATCTCATCCGTTAACTTTATATTGAACCCAGAAGTGGTTCAAATTAGCAATTTCCGGTTCTAACATTCAACCCATAGATGAAAACGGTAACATACATGAAAACTTTTTTTTTGTAAACGATTGCGCGTGTATAGGCAACATATCATGGTCATTCACAATCTCTACCAAAATTGAAAATGGTTTAAATTTATTATTACTTCCGGTTTCAACAACAGTTTCAACTTTCATCGTCATAGCATAAAACGGTAACATAGCGAGAACTGATTTTTGAAAACGAGTTACCATCTAGAGTCAACATCATGGGTACACAAAATATTCTACCGAAATTATAAATGGTTGAAATTTACTATTACTTCCGGTTTCAATTTCCAATTTCCGCCTAATAGAAATAGTAAATGCTTCAAGATGAGGTCTTTTGCAATTAATTCAGTATCCAAAGAATATATTTCATTTCCTCCTTTAACCTTCTACTCAAACCGGAATTGCTTCAAATTAGCCATTTTCGATTTCAACGTTTGTCGATATATAAAGATAATGATAACGGATAGTGAGAAGTGGTTTCTGCAAACGATTTAGAGTCTGAAGACAAATATCTACAATACTAAATTCGGCTGTAGTTAGAATTTATAATAACTTCTGGTTTCAATAACGGTTTCAACGTTTATCGCTATAGAATGAAAACGGCAGCAGATAGCTAGAAACAGTTTTAAGCAAACGATTCAGCCTCTCAACAAACATATCGTTACTATCCATATAACTCTACTAAAACTGGAAATTGTTCAAATTTACTAGTACTTCCTGTTCCAATACTGATTTCCGTAGAGCAAAAATGGTAAAAGATATTAAAAAGTGGCTTTTTGCAATCGATTCATCGTCTCAAGAATAGCCTCCTCCATCTCCGTGGCAGCTTTGATCAAAACAGAATTTGTTAAAATTAGCCATATTATGTTTGAACGTTCCTCGCCATAGAGCAAAAACAGTAACAGATAGAACATTTTTGTCCAAACGATTTACCGTCTCTAGGCAACATACCATAATTATTGTCAACACCCTACCGGAACAGGAAGTGGTTCAAATTGGCTATTACTTCCTATTTCAATTCTTTTTTCCATAGATCAAAACAATAGGAGATATCAGGATACGGCTTTTTTTTTACGATCAATAGGAAGTGGTTCCAATTAACTATCATTTCCTATTTCAATTCTTGTTTCCAGGAATCAAAACAATAGGAGATATCAAGATACGGCTTCTTTTAAATATATCAGAGTCGTAAGGAAATGTTCCTCCAAGAATTCAGCATCCCAAGAATACTTTCCACCAATCCCTATTCAAAAAAGAAGTAGCTGAAGTTAGCCAAGCTCGGTTTCAACGTGTATTGCTACATTTTTAATCTATGACTAAGAGTTTCAACTTGTTGCATATATTAGAGGAGTTACCAGTACCAATACCAAACTAAAAGAAGTGAGTATCGTTTCACAGTATGAAACAAAGATTTCCAAACAATATGAATTCAATAGTGAAACTTGAAGTAGTGTTATCATCTGTCAGAAAAGAAAATGTACGTTTTTCGCGGGAGAGTATGCTTCTATCACCTCTCGATCTAATTAAATGTTTTAAAGGACCAATCCCTAACCATAAATCGATAAATGTATTACCTCTCGTTTTGCAGCTCAGACAAGATACGATAGAAATATCGTAAACCTTAATAGAAAGACAAAACAGCTACGTTCTTTTACAAGCTTGAAACTTACGAATATTAGCAGTATATATTTACAGAGTAGGGAGTTTCTGCTACGTTATTCCGTAGTCATTGGATCCGTACAGAACTACCACCCAGATGCTATGTGAGCTTTGTGGTGGACAAATACCGTGTGCGTGGGAGTTTTCGGGGTGGTCCCGCTTCCTCCCACTCTTTTCATTCCACCAATTCATCCCATCATCATCCATACAGCCTGAGCCGTAGTTACCTGAAAAACGTATGACAAAGTCAAGTACTTGACCTAATAAGTAGAATTTGGTACGCTACCTTTAGACCACGGAGGCCAAAACCGTGAACTGGCGTGCTCATAAGATCAGTGCAATTTGTAGTTATGTTCAAGTAGCAAGCCAAATACCAAATAATGTTACATGTTCCTGTATTCTTTATATTATAGTATGATACTACAAATATAACAAAATATTATGATAAAATAAATCACCAAGACGCCAGGGCGGATTAGGTGTTCCTGGAACGGTGGCTCAGTGATTGAGCGTTCACCACTGGTGGATGGGGTCCCTGGTTCGATCCCAGGTCTCGCCAAATGAAATTTGTGGTGGACAAACACCGTGTGTGGGGTTTCTCGACGTTCTCCCGTTTCCTCCCACTTTATTAATTCCACCATTTCATTTAATTTATTCCACCATCATCACCGTCTCCTTTAGCCTAGCCGGCATAACTGTGGGACGTAAAACTCAAAGATTTCATTTCTGTTGTTTTGTTTTCGTATTACTAGTAATAGCAGTAGTGGTATTCGCTGTCGTATTAGTTTAGTAATAAGTAGTAGCAGTAGTTGTAATAGTAACAGTAGTAGCAGTGGCGGCAATAGTGGAATTAGCACTAGCATTCGTAATCGCAATAGTAATAATATTATTAGCAGTAGTAGTTGTAGTATTAGTATCACATACGGTGTAGAAGTTTTACATATCTCCTCTGTTACTTGTAATGCATTAATGAGTGTAGTATAAGACTTTTACGTCCATGAGCTGTATTATTGTATAATAAACATGGTCGGACAGAGCAAGCACAAATAACAAATAGACAGACAGTATAGGGATATAGAAAACAAACCTTGGGTAACTTTTCAGACGATTTTCCTATTTGAGAAGGACAAATATACAGTGCAATATTATGACGACATATTTCTCATTTTCCATTACATATTGAAGGATTGACTTGATTTATCAACTTGGTTGTTCTCAGGCCGGTTACGCCCGGCCCGTTTAGAGCCCGGCTCCTTTGTGCCCGGCCAGTTTAGAGTCCGGCCCATTCTCTGAACGGCTCGAGATTCGGGCCGGATCGGGTCGAGACGGACACAGAATACAGATCCATCCGGGTCGTCTTCGGGCCTGGCTTTGCAGGGCTCTGGTCTACAGACACACGGATAAAACCGTTTTATAAGACTTCCAGCATTTATGCACAGCATAGGTTTGAAGGTCATTTCTATATTAACTTCATGAATTAAAGGGAACTTGTATTCCTCGAAAGGCATTTGTTGGTCCTTCAAGGTCAATCGAACAATGAAAAAAAATGATACTAGGAGTATTTTAACACGCCACTCACTACAACGATATAACAGAATGCTGCCTCCGGCTGTTAATAAAAGGCTTAACTAGCTGGAACTCGCTAGTACAGGAGCAACGTTATATGCCAAACAACGTTGTACTGTGTAAGAAATGCTAGGGGTTGTTCTGTCTATGTGCGCCGCCTCCTTGGTGTTCCCTGGTTAAAGCACTCACACCAATAATCTTGTCAGGGCGCTGCAGGCAAGATTTTTAGTTTCGAAACATAATAAACATAATAAAATAAATATTTCTCGCTTGACACTATTAAAAAATAAACAATTAAAAAATAGAGATGGGAGTTAAAATTTTTAACGTCTAAAACATAATTGATTTTTTTTTGGCAAAGGCAACCAAGGAACACACTAAATTAGTCACTTTATATTTTATGTCCACAACAAAATCCTTGCAGGGGTCGCGGTGGCTCAGTGGTAGAATATTCACCTCTGGTGCTTGGGGTTCCGGGTTCGATCACAGTCCCCGCCAAGTTAATCTTGTGGTGGACAAACACCGTGCTCGTGGGTTTTCTCGGGCAATCCCGTTTCCTACCACTTTCTTCATTCCACCATTTCATTCATCTCTCATATCACCGTCTCCTTTAGCCTAACCGGCATAAACGTGGGACGCAAGACTCAAAGATTTCATTTTCAAAATCCTTGCAAGTTCTTTTTGCAATACCATTAAAATTATTTTCTTTTATGATGATATTTTAATTTTAATTTGTATGAATGTAGTATTTTCTTTTAGTAACGTTTGATAATATCACTGCCTCTTGCACTCATTGTGCATCATGTAAGTTGTTGAAAATATACACTAAATACCACGATTATATATGTTGGGAATATGCATTACAGGAATTAAACTTGAACCCGGGTTTCAACCTGTTTCTTTACGTTTAAGTCAGCCGTGTTACCGACTGAGCTAGGACAGTCCCAACTTATCCTTATATTACCGGTATATTTTACTTTATCACAGCACAGCCCTTTATGACAGTGTTCATAAAAGATTTTAACTAAAACGAAATCAATCAAAAAAAATCGAGACTCCCCTGAAAACATATAACTCGTCCCGCCATTTATATGCACCCACATACATTTTGGAAAGTCGGCGCCGTTGGTTCTATCAGTTGTGTTTGAAATCAGTGTTTCTTTCAGAAACTATGTTCCGGGGGGGCACACTTCGTATTCCGGGGGCACTATCGATAACTTTCTATTTTTTATTATATTATAGATGTATTATTTTGGTCTCTTCCGGGGGGCAACCTCAGAGCTCCGGGCGGGCAGTAACCCTAAAAACACTTCTGGAAGAAGCACTGTTTGAAAAACACCTAATCTAATATAAATAAAATAAAAAGTTTGTTTGTGTGTCTGTCTCTGTATGTATGTATCTGTATGCTGCCTGGAGACCAGACAAGAGGACCGAGAATTACCAAATTTTGATCTTGGGTACCTGGGCCCAGGTTCCGGATCAAGACGAAGCGTTTTTCTAAAATCAAACCAGGAAGTCTCAGGAGACGTTTACAGGGACATGCAAAAGTATTAGAAGATATCCGATATTAGTGTCGAATTCAAAGTTTTGGCGGTCGCTGAGATCAATGGTGAAACTCCGATTGCATTAACTTCCAAATTAACCCCACTTAGTTGAGGGTCGGGATACCGGAGATGATAACTGACATGTAAAAATAATCAAAAATGGCCGATATTAATGTCAAATCCAAAGTTTTCGCACTCGCTGAAATCAACGGTGATACTATAGAGGCGTTGACTTCCAAATACAGCCACCATGCGAATAATGGGTTTTTCTGATAGTTATTAATAAATGCAAGAAATAAATTATTAATAATAAATGGGAACAGATAGGAATGCATTTTGAAAGAAAGAAACGAAAGTGTAAACATACATAACCAAGCCTTCCCCACTTATTCTGAAATCCTTTTTTCAAAACCTCTGGCGCCACTTCAAAATATAAGAAGGCCCATGGGACTTTCTGATTTCAAAAATGACTTTGGTTCGAATAACATCATAAAGCAAAAAAACAAAAAACAAAACGAAACTAAATTTTATTGTCAAACCAACATCCTTTCAAACTCAGTACAGGAAAGGGCCTACACGTTTCTGTCTTTGTTCGGAACGAGAAAACTCATGAACAATGGTTAGTTGCTGATGAAACTGGCATTAAGAGAACTTGTATTTCTATAAAGGATTTTTATACATAGATATAACCACCAGCCCTCGGAATGAAATATTCTGAAACACTGATCTCAAAGAATGGTTTAACATTTTACTTGAATCTGGAACAGTATCACTAAATATTTAAACTTGAATCGGTTGGAAAATAGAAATGAAAGCTGTTTGTAAGAATCATTTAAAAAATAACTTTAGGTCTTCCTTGTTCTTTTAGGATAGTCCTCATTTGAAATAATATAAAAGAGAACGTACAAATCCTTTGTCCGCTCATCACGCTAATACGGCTGAACCAATTTCTTTTATTTTTGGGGGGTTATTAGGATTTGGACCCTAGATGGTTTTTATCATATCACTTTAATTTTCAATTACCAGTGTCTTGAGATAATTGACCATTCAGGTGTCCATTACGTACAAATCCTTTGTTATTCATCATAGGTATAAAAATAAACGCATTTATATGCAACCCGCATGACCGTGTCACTCGGCGGGTTAACATACATGACAGGCGTTATAATGGTTTTTATCATATCACTTGAAAGCGAAAAAGTAAAAATTATCTAAGTAACAAAGTTTATTGCGTTCGGGGGTGACCGCAGCGAAGCGGGGCGGGTTAACATAAATGACAGGCGATATAATGTTAACATTTACTGCAATCTTCTATGGTTTTTATCATATCACTTGAAAGCGAAAAAGTAAAAATTATCTAAGTAACAAAGTTTATTGCGTTCCGGGGTGACCGCAGCGAAGCGGGGTGAACGCTGCTAGTTTGAAATAATAAACGCTGATATACTTTCGAAGGCAATAATTTATTCCGAGTTAATAAATTTTTAAACAATTTCAAAAACTGTCTTTTCATTTTTGAGACATGAGACGATACGAGGTATTTCAAGAGACGTCTCGTCTCGTCTGGGAAACCAGACGGGACAAGTAGTCTGTCTCGTCTCGTGTCTCGTATCAAAGGTTTCTGTCTGGTCTTGTGGCAACACTAGTTGAAAGAAAGAAACTAATGAAATCTTTGTGTTTTACGTCCCACGATTATGCCGGTTAGGCTAAAGGAGACGGTGATGATGAGTAATGAATGAAGTGGTGGAATGAACAAAGCGGGAGAACCCCGAGAAAACCCACGCACACGGTGTTTGTCCACCACAAAGTTCACTTGTCGGTGACTGGGATCGAACCCGGACCAAAAACACCAAAGTTGAACGCTCTACCACTGAGCCGCCGCGGCCTCAAGAAAGAAACAAATATGTAAAGATACATATATGAGTACACACACACGGATAAAGTAGTCATACATGTATTTTAATCTTCTGACTACTTAACCCCGACTAATTTAAGATTGGAAGAAAGTAATTATTAAGAAGAAATATATACATATAGAAACGTATTTTGAAAGGGAAAAAAAGCAAACCGTACCAGCCGTGATATGAATCTGGGTTGCCCACTCAACAAGCAGACACCTTACCGAATTATCTGCGGCAGAACTTGCAATTTGTGGTTTTGAAGCTTTATTTATACTCTGTGTGTTACGTAACGACGCTACGGGATGTCATTACTAGTGCGACCACCTCATTCAAGACCCTTTTTGTAAATTGTTTGAGGAAAAAATAGTGATTTCGTAAATCAACAAAACGGATCTTGTATATAGAGGGTGTAACTAAAAGGTACGACAAAACTTCATGGGTGTATTCCTTATTGGTAGACAAGCAAAAACGTTCCGATGACCATATGTCGGGAAATGCATCGTTCCAGAATTACGGTCTTTGAGCTGACTACTAGTGTGAAATAGTCACATTCTGGTCGCTCCTTAATGTGTCTCAATTTAAACCTCAATATATCAAACTCTGATTAAGATAGGAAGGTAATTTTAATAGCAACGTGTTCTGCAAAAATTAAGCTTTCCGCTGATATGCATTTTATGATTGTATCCCCAAGGAATGCCATCTCCAAAATGCTGATGCAAAAATCAAACAAAAAACAAGTAATTACCCTCTCATGTCCACCGTGGTACTCCCACACATACATAAAATATACAGGGTGAGTCAAAAGTCCTTGGACACCTGCATAAGTGAAAATCGACGGGAAAAGTAAAAAGAAGTGATGGGAACAGAGGTTTGATGAGGGGTCGCAACTTTTGAAGTGTATGTCATCTTGAAATCCGCCATTTTGGATTCACGTCATTTTTTTAAATGGAAAGGGGGTGTATGACCCATCAAATAACAATAGCTTGAGCTCAGGAATTTAGTGGTGTAATTTGTTTTTCCTATCTAGTACAGTTTAGAAGTTATTAATGTTCAAAGGTGGGAAATTACCTTGATACTGAATGCTACAACACATGTTCTACGTGTTGTCCATTTCGTGCAATGCACAACTGTAGTCCCTGCAACCACTCTGACTGGAGTCTCACACGGAGGAGATGTCTCCTGAAGTTTGGTCACAGGCTTGTTGGATGCGTTCCTCCAGGTGTCTCAAATCACGGATTGTCTCAGCATACACTATCTGCTTAAGATGTCCTCATAGATAAAAATCAAGGGGCGTTAAGTCAGGGGATCTGGGCAGCCACTCCACGGGACCACGGCGACCAATTCACTTCCGTGGCAGTTGTTCATCCAACCATTGACGGACACCAAGTCTATAGTGTGGAGGGGTGCATCTTGCTGAAAATAAGATGGGAAAATGCCGTCAGCGTTCAGTGTGGCAGGGAACACAAAGTCCTGCAACAGCATCAGATACTGTGGTGCAGTTAAGGTGTTGTAACTGAAAAATGGCCCAATGATGCGGGTGTCCCATATGCCACACCAAACCATCACCTTCGCTGGACTATGTTCTCGACTCGGGTGAACCCAGATCGGATTTGTGTCACACCAGTGTCGACAATTATTTCGATTAACCTCCCCGTTCAAAGTGAGATACGCCTCGTCACTGAACAGTATGCCCTTGACAAACGCAGGATCCAGTTCGTGTTGTTCAGTAGCCCACATGCAGAGCTCCAACTGGCGATCAGGGTCATTCTCGTTCAGTTTATGTTGCATGTGCAGCTTTTAAGGATGCCACTGATTGGTGTGCAATATCCGGATAACGGAGGATTGGCTTATTGGACATGCTAGGGACACACGACGGGTACTTTGTGTAGAACTTTTCACAAACGACGCAACAACCGCCGTTGCAGTTTCCTCGTTGGTGGCAGTCTTTGGTCGCCCACTACGTGCCCTATCTTGAACAGAGCCCGTCTCTTGGAATTTGGTGATCACGTGAGCCACCGTGCTGTGCGATACAGGTTCTCTGTCTGAGTGCCGTCGGTTGTAGTCAGCTGCTATTGTTCGGTAGCTGCGTTCCACTGATATAAGGATGATTTCGATCTTCTGTTCACGTGTCAGACCTATTTTAGATCACCTGGAACAGAGAGAACTGGGTCAGTATCAAGATAATTTCCCACTTTTGAACATTAATAACTTCTAAACTGTACAAGATAGAAAAAAAACAAATTACACCACTAAATTTCTGAGCTCAAGCTACTGTCATTTGATGTGACATACACTTTCCCATTTAAAAAAAAAGACTTGAAATCAAAATGGCGGGTTTCGAGATGGCGGCCATGAATGACATACACTCCAAAAGTTGCAGCCCCTCATGAAACCTCTTTTCCCATCATCACTTTTTACTTTTCCCGTCGATTTTAAAACTTATGCAGGTGTCCAAGACTTTTGACCTACCCTATATATATACGCGGAAAGCATCGTAATTTAGAAATACATAGATATCAAAAATATCTTCCTAGGTTAATTAGGGTCTGCGTTATTGAGGTTTAAATTGAGTCACATTAAGGAGCGACCAGAGTATGACTATTTCCACCATTAGGCGGCTCAATGGCCGTAACTCTGTAATGATACATTTTCCGACATATGGTCATATGAACGATTTTGCTTGTCTACCCATTAGGAATCCATCTCTGAAATTTTGCCGTACCTTTTTGTTACACCCTGTATATATGTGTGTTGGTGCAACAATAAGTTCCCAAGAATATAGATTAATTCATTTTTGATTTTAATCTACACAACAAATGCTGTTTATGAAAGCAAGGAGCCTGCGAGTTAAAGATGGTTAAAGACCGTAAATAAAATTGAAGATCTGAATTGCAGAACATCCGAAGTCCACCGGAGTACTTTTTTGTTTTTTAGAAGAAAGACAAGAAGATTTTACTTGGAATGCTATTCTGTTTAGCTGAAATTATTTTGATTTTTTTTTAAAGTTTTGACTTGGACTTACGTATTATGCAAGTGAATAGCCCTGAAACATAGATGCTAACATAAAAAACAGAAAACGAAAAATACGAAGAAAAAGAGTGGTCTTGGGATGTTTTGTAATTCAGGCTTTCAATTCAAACTTCAAATGGAACTGGTGTAACTCGCAGACAATGGCTGACTTAACACTTTGATAATAGCGGGTGTAATGGCTGGTTTGAGAACACAATTGATATGGTCTCTGTAGCTAAGTAGACTCCCACCCTTCCCCCTCAACATTGGATACGGAAATGAAAACCTTATTTAGAATTTGATTGTTGATTCCGGTATATTTCAAGCATCACTTCTCGGAATCTGGGCCTGTGATATGTCGATATATCGCTATCATCGATATCTATATTATCATATATCAACATTCGATATCGCAAATATATGGACATGAATATAATCATTCTAAATTTTCGATATCCATATTCGGGGAGTGGGGATGCGAGGTATAAAGGTCCCCTAAGACTTGCGATGGATGAAGAAATTAAACTTACTTTTTGCAAGATTGTTTTCTAATCATAATATCTTTATTACCAAACATTGCAATGTAAATACATCCACTTGCAAATTTGCAATATTATATGATGTAATTTCTTAGGCGCTAGAACTTTTTTGTTCCCTGAAGAAAGAAACAAAAAATCACGTGGAAAAGCAAGTACTTTGAACTTTGAACTAGAATTTACCGTAAGAAAGTTTTTCGTTTCTCTTCCTTGGAGATTTCCATCCCTTTTGGCCTTTGGGACCGCTAATTGACAAAAGGTGCACACATGATAGCTATATGCATTTATTCTCTGAGGGAGAGTCAGAGATTTAGTAAAGGAAACGACTTTTTAATAATAATAATAATAATAATAATAATAATAATAATAATAATAATAATAATTATTATTATTATTATTATTATTATTATTATTATTATTATTATTATTATTATTATTATTATTATTATTATTATTATTATAACAATGGGGTTTACAACTAGGGTCTTGGCTCTTTATCTTGCATGGGAAGGCCGCAAGTCTGCTACGGCACTGGTGTCCCCTATTCTGTTTTTGTCTTTTTCGTTTCGTGTAGATATTTGTTTTTGTGCTGTTAGGCTTTTATATGAAACTCTTATATTATGTAACTTTTTCTTTTTATGAGTTTCTTTTTTAGGTGGGGCGGGGGGAAAGAGAGAAATGCTTTCTTCTGATATCTGTTTCTTACCATTCATTTTGTTTGAACTGCTTAAGTAAGTCATTTTGTAACTTTTGATGTCATCCTACTCCATCACAATAATAACATTGTCATTCTTAACAATTTTTTATTCCCTTATTTGCAGTTTGCCACACTGATATATTTGTGACAAAATTGAGGTTTTGTCCAACGCCTTTCGAATTCGCAACCAACCCAACCGCCGAGCTTTTGGGTTGCCTGCTATTGTAGGAAACGGAGAATTGCAGGTGGTAATGCACTTTTGGAGTCGTGTATACAAAAGAATATACTCTGTAACATCTAGTACAATTTTTCACCATTTTACATACAGGTTCCCCTCGATGATATACTGTTTTCCGATGATTATTAAACCATTTTTCGCCATAAAATTGAAGATTGCAGTCGTTACACAATTTCAGCGTTTAATTCCTGTCACATACTGGTCTCTGTAACCATTTGGAGCAAGTTACAGGACAATTTTCCACATCTATGTTACGTTCGCTGTATTTTTTTTTTTTGACACGCTTCACAATAGAACTTGGAGGCAAAAGAAGCAGTGAAAGATTTATTAATATCAAAGTTTCCAGCCAAATAAATAGAATTTATGGGAGTGCGATTTTCATCGTTCGGCCCGTCATACATGATGTCATGACCTGAGAAACTGGTGCACACTGTAATTTGATATTCTTTGAGGTGTGACTGGAATTGTCAAATTTCATTTACACTGGCACCATGATCCAAATTCACCCCTGCATTTGTACATAACGCATCCACTTCTTGGTCCAGGAAACCTTACGATTAGCGTTGACACTGCTTATAACGTTTAATATCTATATTGTTGTATTTCTTTAGACCAATAGCAATGACAAGGGCGTACACCAGGCGCCTTGAATCTTCATTTTTTTACGCGTACAATCCTTCGCTTGCTGCGTGATAATTCTTCATTTTGAAGTACATCTTGCCTCAAACAGCCACAGCCAGGTGGAATATCCACACAATGAAAATAAACGGTCATTGGTTCGTTAAGGATACATGAATTGTTTCTTTGTAAAACTCATTCCAACGAGGCCCACATCGTTTCCAGTGTCAGGTTCCCGGCTTGGCAAAAACTCACCCTAAATGGTTTATTGGTATTTCCTGGCGATATTACCGATAAACCAACCATCGCCTCATCGTCGACATTGGCTAATAAATGGTCCAGTATCGCTTGAAAATTATTAGGTACGTATTGAATGATATCGGTTCCTGCGGGTAGTGCGTTAAATTGTACTTCCATCATTCTGCCCTGATCTTTAAATCGTCTATAATGACGAGTGATTTCGTTACGAACGATAAAACCCGATTCGGCCATGGTTAAAAAGGAAAAACAAACAGGTACAATTATGATAAAATATGTAAGGGTTAAAAGGAATTGAGGAACGTTAATTTACTACAAATAAAGAAGAAAGAAAAATCTTAATCACCTGATAAACAGGAAATCATAACATTCATGATAAATTCTTAACTACCCAATTCATGTAAAGGTCCTGAGTTTGATTCCCGGCAGGGCGCTCAGAGTCCCAATACTAAAGCACGCGTACTAGAAATTAAAGTTTTCTTTTCGGATACCATGTCTTAAATAAGTATGTTACTCAAATGAGTGTTTTATTGCTGCTGCATGTAACTGACCTACGATTCTGCAGTCATAAAAGGAATGCATGGTATGAATGATTGTTTCAACAGTGCTTGGATGTGACAAAGTACGGGAAAGCATTTTTTTCCCTCGACTTTAAAATGATGCGTTTGCAAGTTGAAGAGATTCACCAAACATTAATGTTACGCATATGTAATTGCCAAAACAAAATCTGAATAGCGTAAAATTTTTAACCAAATATACGCGCATTCTTTTTTCATCATGGCTAAGCGGTTAGCGTACATGCTTGTAACGTGGAAGGCCCTGGTTCAAGTTTCTGTGGCTTTCCTTTCCACTTCGAGGCGTTGTCAAACCTTTTCTGAAATTTATTATTCTCATGCGTAGTTTTCTAAACTTTGTAACGCATTCTTTTCAAAACTAAGATAAGTGGTTTGCGTACACACCTTTGGCGCTGGTTCAACCCCGAGTGGTTGTTCGAATATCACGTTGAGCTGAAGTGACGCTAAACTAAAACAATGCTTTCAAAGAAAATCGAACAGTATTATTCTCAGGCGTAGTTTTCGAAATTTTGTAATGCATTCTTATCAAAAACTAAGCTAAATCGCAAGCGTACACATTTCTGGCCATGGTTCAATTCTTTGTGGGCGTCCAGATTCAACATTAAGCTGTATTCCTAACTCACACTACTGAAGGGACGCTAAACCAAAATAAACAAACTATATCATTTCTCGTGCTTAGTTTTAGAGAACACGAGACTTTCAATGTATAGGGTTCCTGATTCGATCTCGTGAGTTTATTCGGGGTACTCCCATATTCCCATTCCACTAATTCCTTCATAATCTTTCAAATGATGTCATAGCCTAAATATTTCGTAGTAAAAAAACAGTGAATTAGTGATGACAATATTATCCTCATGTGTAGTTTATAATTCCCACAAATATTAAATAAAAAAAATCGAATCTTGTGTAAAAATAAAATCTCACTGAACTTACCTAAAATTCAATGAACAAGTCGCCGCAGTAAACTTTAAAATAAAGACACTTATAAAAAGCACCACTTCTTCACTTGACAGTTGAAACGATGTAGGATTTGAGAAAATGAGATTTATATTTTTATTTAGGTCGCTATGAAAACGACGTCACTATCAGTTAATCAGAAATTCGGAAATTCATAAAATGACATCACAACGAACCAATCAAAACGCAGCTTTCGTCATGAATCACGAAATAAAACGATGTGTAACAATCGATCGTGACGTCATTCACGTTTCTCAATAATGATGAAACCATTATTACAACATCTAGTATCGCAATTCTGATCATGACATCATCCCGAATGCTTTCTACCTGGACCATCTTTCGTAACTGTGACATTTCATTTTCCTCGTATTCAATAAGACAATATAAGTGTTTGCTTTTTTCATGAATCATGCTGACACATTCGTAGTAAAACAAAAGTAATACGATATGCATCCGCTTACGTTTGCATTTCAATCATATGTGATTTTGTGTCAACACACAAAGAAAAGTGAAATGAAATATTTGAGTTTTACGTCCCACGGTTATGCCGGTTAGGCTAAAGGAGACGGTGATTATGAGAAATGAATGAAATGGTGGAGTGAAAAAAGTGGGAGGAAAGGGGAGAACCCGGATAAAACACACGCACACGGTGTTTGTCCACCACAAAGTTCACTTGGCGGGGGCTAGGATCGAACCCGGGACCCCAAGCACCAGAGGTGAACGTTCTACTACTGAGCCACCGCGGCCCTAACACACAAAGAAGTCTTTCAGCATTTAATTTTAATCCACGAACGAAAACGTGATTTTCTTTTACACATCATAAAGTATTTCAAGGACCGTCGTTCGAAACCCACCAAGCACGATTAAAACCGAATTCATTCATAGCTAAGCGCTTAGGATACACGTCTTTGGTTTGGAAGACCTGAGTTCGATTCCTGGAGAAATATTTCTTAGGATGTTTCTTTTTAGTTTTCCAAAGCTTGGTTTGAAATTTTTAGTTCGAAAATTTTAAAAGTTTAGTTCGAAATTTTTAGAGTTAATCTACAAGCGACAAGTACGGGCCCCTCTTTCATCATTGTTAAAAACACATGTATCCATTCAGAAAGACACTAATTGAAGCACAGGATCTCCACACGTAAACATATAAGGTAAGAACCATTTTACCAATAAAAGGAAACGATAATATTTAAGGTGAACTTCAGTACAGTAACAATAAAATGGAACGTAATTCTAAAATCCCGGTCAAGGGTGGATCACCTGTATCTCATGACGTCATATCACGTAACCTAAAAAAAAATTGAGTTTCTCGCATGGGGTGAAGCTAAGATCATGTGACTTCTAGCCTTCAATCAAATTCGAGGTACCAAAACACTCATCTTCACCTAAAATGAAATGAATTTCAAAGTTCAGAGTGTGGGCTTTCCCCACAAAGATGACTCATACCATGTAACCTGTTCACCATGTGGCTGGTCTAAAATCATGTAACCTCTATCAGCCAATCAGTATCGTAGTACCAAAGTATACATCAAAAAGGATACCCGAATTTCAAAAATCCCAGGGACTAAGATCACATGACCTCTATCAACCAATCAGAATCAGGTATCAAAGCACTCGTCTTAACCGTATAAGGGGACGAATTTTTAAAAAATCGCAGAGCAGCCTATGATCACGTGACATCTCTCAGCCAATCAGAATAATTTCGTCTTTCTTTGATACGTCTAGGCTTTGCCACCCATTTATGGGCTATGTGATTCACAATTCAGACGAACGACTTCCCTTCAAGAGCATAGGAACTATAGAAAATGATAGGAAATGCAATTGCTAGGACCCGTGAAATCTAGCAACCGTTTTGGAGCAGCATGTGATATTAGATGCTCTGAGGTCAATACCCTGAAGCCGAACAGGCTGTTTTAGTTGAAGCGTAGTAATTTTGCAAGCTGGAAGTCTTGGGATATTAAACAACACGAGAAAATGAAGTGCAAACTAGCATCATTTAACGGTTCTCTTCGAGAATGCACCTAAGCTTCTACATCAGTATGCAGCAGTGAGAGATACTACTGGAACATTAGTTCGTGAACAATATTAAAATATTATGCATTACTTACCAGTTCAGTTTACATTAGTTGCGGCAGAGATTTTACTTTAAGACATTTTACGGTTCAGTGTAGAAAATGTTAGAAATAGAAATTCACTTCTATCCACTTGGCATTACGAGTTATGTAAGTTAACTGAATGTCCGTCAGTATTCATGGAGAAATGTCAGTGCACAACGATGAATTTGCTGTTGCTTACTGGCTATTTGTCTGGGTCTTTGTCGGTAACATGTGTCTTTGACTTCTCCTAATAAACATATGAGTAAATGTGACAAATCTCTGTAACAAGCGAGTCAAACGTCACACCTATACACCAATAGAAGAAAACAGTGTTTAGAACAGCTCGTACATGAAGAAACCTATGACCAGGCAACCATCACATTGATACCACGAACGGTGACATCTATACAGTAGTACTGATTCTAATACTTTAGGATAAACTCCATAGAGAAACTCTCTGTACTTTTCTCCGTTCAAAGTACCATTAACTGGTCACAGATAATCCAACATCAAACATTGACACTTCGTAGGTGCTAATGTTCCACTTTCCGTATGCATCTTGGATTTTTTACAAGCCAGTAATGAATGTTTCACCCTTTCACTAACCCATGCTTTTGAACTCGTATTTTTTCATTAGAGCTTCAAAAACATTCTATATAAAGGTAACCAAGAATGTTATACGCTTTTGTGGAGGTCTGTATTCAATTGACCCTCAAATTGTGAGTTGAATGCGAATGGGGATAAGGCGATTGACAGTTGTTGGTGTGAGTATATCCCACATACTACATGATTGTGGTAGTTCAGTTACACCATGAACTTGCGTAAGGGTGAAGTGAACATGGACCTCTACGCAGCCTCATAAAGAAGTGTATGCTGTACGAGTTCAAACTGGGGTCAAACGTCGCTAAAGTTCGGCAGAAGATATACCAATGCTTAGGTGACGGTAATCGTGACTACGCGGAAAGTGCAGTGGTAGTTTAAAAAGTTAAAAGATGGTGACGAAACACTCGAAGACTCACAACGTATCGGAGACCAACACATGTACAAAAGAAAGATATTCAGGCAGCAATCGAGGTAATGAGTGGCCACACATAAGCGTCAGTGTGAGTGAAGAAACCATTCGGCAGATGCTCCATCAACTTGGGAAGCAGTACAAGTTGGGTCGATGTGTTCCACTTGATTTGACTCCTGGCCTTAAGGCAACGCGAGCAGACCCTTGTGATTGTTTGGTGTCTCGTTCGAGGAAGGAGCAATTTATGGACAGGGTGTGGACATGTGGTGAAAAGTGGATCTTGTACGAAGCTAACCGTTATCATTGGTTAGTATCCCGTGAGCCGGTTCCAAAAGAGACGAAACCTTCCCTGCACAAGAAGAAGATCCTCCTGTGTGTTTGCTGGATTTGCATCGGCATGGTGCATCGGGAACTGCGAGCAGCCGGTCAGAGCATCAGTAAAACTGTGTACTTTCAGCACTTGAGCATTGTTCAAGAAAAACTTAAAACACTAGAGCCAGCACTTCTGAATCGCAAAGCAATCCTCTTGTTACAGGACAATGCTAAGCCCTACGTGAACAGGCTGAACCGGGACAGCATTGTACGTCTTGAATTGGAAACGTTATTGAATCCTCCATCCTTCCCGCGAAATTGCATTTTCCTCTTATCATCTGTTCCATTCCTTGGACAATCACCTTAGAGGACACAAGTTCAAAACCCTAGTATAGGTGCAAAATGCACTTGCTACATTTTTCGCTTCAAGACCCATCAATTTCTATCGCGATAGAATCTGTTGTCTTCCAGAACGTTGACAGAAGGTCGACGATGCTGTTAGAGACTACTTTTGATCTTCCAGGTACGTCTTAGGTGACATATCTATATATGTTTGAATGTGGTGGGGGAAAAAGCGGCAGACCTTTCTTGGTCATCTCTATACATATTAATAATACTTTTGTAACAGCATTGACAGTGACCCATTGCATTCACCAGACACATTATGAGAACACACATGTATTATTATTGTATATTTGGTGTTTTGAGGTACACTAAAATACAAATGTTGAGCGATAGCAACGTTTTATTATAAAATAATAAAATAATAAATGTGACAGTTTTGGATATCTAACATATCCTTCTTCAGACACTATCGCAAATAAATGAAATTGCATATATATACGTATAAATTAAAGTCTGAACAGTTTACTCTTAAAATGCTTTCGATCTTTCCAAGTAATTCTTGTATACGCCCTTGCAAAGCAGTAACAATTTGAGGGTTTGATCAGGGGGCAATGATTCCCAGGGGTGTCCTCCCACCTCGCCCAATCCCACCTCGCTTAACGAATTATCAGTCACTGATATCTACAACATGAGAATGTTACCTATTTTAGGCGAGATGGGAATTCCCACCTTGCCTAATTCCGTATCGTCTAAAATGGTGCTAAGATGCACGGAGAAAATTTCTGCACTAAAGAGGGAATTCTTGTACTAGGATTTTAACCACCAACACTAAGAAATGGTGAAATCATAGCTACATTCCTGAAAAGAAATACTCTATGTATTAACCTTTCATACATAAGAAAATCAATAACCTAGTTTCAGTATATTTCAATCAATATAGAAAATTCCGTTTTCTATTCTGTTAACTTCGCACCGAGTACACTCTGTAAATAAGTCACTGCCATGTTTAGAACAATTTCAAAAAAGAGTATCTGCTACTTTCATATATCAGGAGCACAATTCATTAAAAGTATACAGGGTGTTTCAAAACAACATCGACAATGTTTCGGAGCCGATTCTGACGTCAAAATAAAACAAAAGGTATTGGCTAACCTCGGTGCACAAATGCTTCCTTTTGACGCTATAGCCAGAAGAAAAAAATGTCAGACAATTGCAGAAACAGTCATAACTGGAAAACAAAATATCGGATTGAAATCTAGCAAAAGGAAAAGTTCATATATTCCATTAATGCACATTTCGATGTGGTGCAGAGAAAGCGCCAGGGTGATCTCCAAGGAAACTGAAGAATTCGTGGATTTTTTAATGAAATGTAGACTGAGTAAAACGTGCTAGAATCAAGTGCATTACGACAACGAACAAGAACCGTGCTACAGTGTCCAAGTAAGAACACTGTTAGAATTCATAAAGTATTCACATAAGAATAAAGAAGAGATACACATGTTTGAATAATCTAGTTTGCCTTAGAGCAGAATAAATTTGTCACTGAACCGAAGCTAATTTTTTTTTTCGAATTTAAAAAGAAATTGGAAAAGATGTTAATTTCAAACTTTATGAACCGAGCCTCGTATATAGGGAACAATCTCCTAGACTTTCTTATCAGATTGGTATTTTGTGCACTTGTGTTGGTAAGCCTCACTTCGATTTTGCGGCCATATATGGTCGAGAAACAGGGACTCTGTTCACGTGATAGTAACATGCTTCGAGACTGTTTTCTTCTCCCTAATATTCGGGACCCTTGCATTTACACCTACGCACTGTGGTAGTTGAGTGCTGATTCGTTGATGACCCTGTTCCTGAAAAACTAATAATATGTAAGTTCTGTTTAGGCAAGGGAAACTCCAGTCGTGTCAGTATCTGCAAGGACGCACGACCCCAGCGAGTCCACCGACGTTGAACGTTAGCTGGGTGTGCAACTTAAGTCAATTCGCACATTTGTGTTATCGAAATTCGGCTTCCCTCTTTCTGTTTGGGGTTGACCATTAAAAGTGATTTCATATTTATACAAAACTGAACTATAGTTGAACGTCATATTACTAGTGTAGCGAAGCTCTTAGTCTAATGAAACAAGTGGGTTCCAGGTTGTCAAATTATAAACAAGAATTACACCAGCGTGAACAGTTGCTGAGTACCACCAGCAGAAGGTTCTTGGGATTAACCGGTATAGCGGATTCTTTGGATTAACCGACGCACACCTGAAACTATCCCAGCTCCAGTATAGGAAATCTTTTGCGGACCTCACTTATGGACAGAGTCTCAATCTATGGACAGAGTCAACATATGGACACCCACACCGCAAACGTATAGTACTTGGTTACTATTGGCAAAAAACACTTACCTGAGGATAAAATTGGTAAATTAAAAGATCCTCCTCACCGACTTGAAGCAGTTGATAATCCATTACCTCTGTTACAATCTGAGTGTGAAATCCATAACCATCAAGAACCAATGAATGAAGAAGGTAATGAGACAAAATTAAAAAAACGTTCTATGCCACTGAAGAACATGCATAAGTTGAATTATTTCCTGTACAAGACACGTGATTTGTACGTTACTGACTATTGTACGCGCTCACCAGAGTGAACTAGCGAATGTCTTAAGGTCATTATGCCCAACTATTCTAATAGACTCCAACTATGGCATTGAAAACAAAAAAAGAAGAGAGAGTGGAGAAGTTGAGATAAATAGTAAAATGAAGTCTCTGTTTTTTTCTTAGGCCAGTAGATAAAATAAAAAAAAGATCATTGCTCATTTATTTAATCATTCCCCTCGAATTTCGAAAGTAAGGAACTTCCTTTTCAGCTTCAAAGTATGTGCCCTCCGTCGCCGATGCACCAGCCCGAGCTACCATCTATTTCCGTTTGTAAATCAGGTGCGTTTATTTAAATGTCATGTTTTATGATTTCTTGACAGTTTTTGCAGACATTGGACTGGATTTTGAAAGCAGAGGAAGGACAACAGTGGAAATTTTGAGTAGGTAATTGATTTAGACCGAGAATAGACTGAAAATTCATACTTCATCACTTCACTATACGAGAAGCACAATCCAATGGCATGAAGAATGTGCGCAGCACTGATACCTTCGATGATACCAAGTGACTTGGCTGTACTAGTGATATAATTGTATGGGCTATACTCAAGGCTCTTTGTAATTAGCTGGAACGTTTCTTTCAGTTTGTTACTGTGTCAAGAGACAATTTTAAATTTCTGGAAGCATGTGAGGTCCTCTTTTTCGAACGACTTTAATTGTTGCATATGTATCAATTTTGTATCAAATAACCTATTTGATTACCTCTACTGCAATCTTTAGTATTACTTTCCTTTTTCGGAACATTCATTTATTTTTACTATTTTGTACTTTCATCTATCAACGTGCAGCTCTATGCACTTCGAAATGACACTAACATATCTGGTTTGCCTTGGATGTGTGATACAATTCCTCGTGGTCCTCAATGTTTCTCCAGTCTTCCTTTAAGACGCATTTAGTTTACAGTTTAGCACCCGGGGACAGTTTGCGCATTAGCTTATGGAGGTTGCTCGAACGATATTGGCAGTTGCCATATCTTCCCATGCATTTAGATAGTTTTCATGCTCCATCCTTTTGTAAATCAGGTACTCTGCTCTTATATCTTACACCAGTAAGGCTTCAAGCTTTTTGCCGTAAACATAGAGAAAACACTTTTGATGATATCTAGCTTCCGCTGCAAAAAGGTAAATAACAGTGTGGACTCGTAGAAGAACTTTGCTTCCCAAGTAGTGGTTTCTTCTTCCTGAATGCACAATGTTAGTGGTAAATGAGAATGGAATGCTATGACACAACTAACTATTGGAAAGCGATCAGAACTTTTCTTTTATTCGAGAAGAACAAACCTGAAACGGTTTTATTTTACAACCAGCAGAAAGTTTATATAGACATTGTAAACCAGATGGCTCATAAATATTCTATCAAGACTGCTAGCAGAAGATGGCCGATAACATTCTTTCATAATCTACTTCAATTGGCTGCTATAAACTCTCATGTCCTGTACAAGTCTATTACCAAGAGGAAGCTTGGTAGACAGAATTTCTTCCTAAATTTGGCGAACTAACTTTTTGAGAAAGCAAGACAAAAGCGTGTTTCTAAAGACGATTTGCGAGCACTATCAACGACATGTATCGAAAAAAAGGAAAGAGTACCAAAAGTACAGAAATGTAAGGAAAAACTACTCTCGATGAGTGTTTCCAATGCAAGAGATTTGTCTGCGGATTATGCACTAATGTCATGTCGAACATGCCCTGACCAAAGAACACTGCGTTTTGTGACTTTCGAATAAAGCATTCAAAGTTTTTAATGGTTTTGATCGAAAAAGTTTATTTTAGGAACAAAGCTAGACGAGTGTGTTAAAAGATTGTATTCTTCACATACGCATGGAAATTTTCACATGTATGCCTCAACACAATACTACTAATGTACTGGTTAATCTTAAACCATGTACTGGTTTATGTATTCATATTATATATTTTTAAATAAATGTATAATCTGTTCATCCTAAATATTACTGAGGTTATCTTTCAAAATATTTCAACTATTCATTTATACACATATTGTTCAACTTCCTTGGATGTGGGAGACTAGGATTTGATACCTTATTAAAGCTAGTGTAGTTTTTAGAGTATATTGATTTTGTATACCAAGTTACATCCAGTCTTGGTTGCCAAAAGAATGCTAAATTCCAACTTCAGAAATCCTCGTAAACGCAAGGGATTAACATGACCCATTTCGTAGTTTTTGTACAATTGGTTTTCTGGTAGTGTTAAGGGAATCACCAAATTCGGGAAGTTAAATTGAAATTTAAAAAATCTAAAATAACCATTTTTACTGTTGTTGGAATAACTCATTTTTGTCTAAAATGCTAAAAGGTACTTTTAAGAGAGTACCAGACAAAAGTTAGTTCTAATGGATAGAAAAATACAAACCATTGACGGATATAGATTATCAATACTCCTTCATTCATAAAATCGTTATCTGTATATAAAGTAAGAGAGATGTTCTGAGTAGATGAATGAGTGATTGGTTGTTCAATCCAAGGGATTAACCGCTTAAGGTAAAAACTTCAAGATGCACTGTGCATAAGATTTCTGACAGAAGATATTACGAAAGGAAAAATCTTGGGAAACTAGACGAGGAAGGGAAAAATATGGTTGGCAATTATCCTACAATGTTCATATTTCGGAATCTCTGAAGGTTAGAAACATCTCCGTTGTTAGATACACTCCTCTTTCAAAACAGTCATATGTTTCAGTACTTTTAGATATTTCACTTATATGGAAACAGACAAGAATAAGAAGGAAAAGGAGTTGGGAATAAATAACAATTATTTCAATGGTAGAGACATTATATTTGGTATTTTAACTTTTTGTTTAAAATAATTAAATGCGTTATAACATTATGTTTATATTTTTTATTAAGAAGAGAGGACAGAGAGAAAAATTTAAGCGTTTAGAAATATTAGAAAGGATGTACAAGTCAGAAACTCTGAAAGTTAGTTAAGTAATATTTAATATTTGGACTTATTACTTACAGTTATAAAACATGGTTTCCAGGCATTTTTCTTCATATTTGCCCTAGAAGGGAAGACCCTGGGTTGGAAAGAAGTAATTAGGTTTGTCCTCCTATTAGTATCTAATAATGTTGTCATATTTTGGAATATTCTGTCATTATAAACACTGAATTATCTATCTGGATTTTTACAAAATAATGAAGACGTGTTTAATCGTTTCTAGAAATTTGACCTAGTGGAAGGAAGCGTGGTGATTCTGAAAAATGCCCATGGAAAACACTCGAATGTGGTCTCAGACCTTCGAGTTAAGCTGAATTCTATATGAAAGGTACAGAAGGAAGAAATCAAAACATTATCGACAGTAACAAGCAAGGGGAACCTTTGTTACTTTTGAAATACTTATAGAAATATATCTCGCTGAAAATATTATAATTTTGTTTCGATTCAAATGCGAATCCAAAAATGTCAATATACTGTATAAAGAACAATGACATAAATCATGGATTAACTCCATGTTTTGAAGCTGTGAAGGCAATATTGCTTGATTTTCAATACATGTAATTCCTTGTATGATTTCAGATTATTCATACCTATTTTAATGAGTACATCGCTTCCAGTTTAGCGTTATGATAATGATATTAATTAAAATAGATAAATTTCGTCTCGGCACTGAAGTGCACATGATTTTCACGTAATAAATTTAAGAATCATATTTGTTAACTTTCTTCATCTTAAGTCAGTTAAACTCGTTTTGCCCTTTTTCCAGTACGATACAGCAGATTTCAATCACAATATTAGAAAAAGATCAGAACCAAGGATTTCCTCTGAACATTCTCTACACAATAGTCAGCTACGAATGTATCCTTATGGTAAGTACGTTTGTGTCTATTAGTGTTTCAAAATGTGTCATATATGCTTAAAGGGTAGTCGGTCGATATATTAAATATATGTCCTATACGCACTTGTCTGGAAGAAGTTTAAATAAAAATACGAAATGTATCTCAAAGTATACAAAATATATAAAATAATGATTCTAAAACTGGTTAGTTATATGTTTGTTCAGAAAATCATAAAATCAAAGTTTATTGAGTTAAGGTTCGATATACAACATATTTTCAAAGTTTGCAGAAGTTTCATCTTTTAGTATGATAAATTAGTTTCCTTTAATACCACACGTACACTCATTATGTCTTGCCACCACTTAGTATTCCCGAACAACCAAATCTACCACGGGATTAAGATATGGTTATGTCTGGCATTAATTGGACAGTTGGGAATGAGAAAATCTTGTATCGCTAACAGGCGATATCTGAACATGCGATTAATGCAATTATTTATTCTGAGCAATCAGAACATATATTATCAACCATTGAAACAACGACTGTAACTAATAAAGGTGTTTCCTGCATCAAGGTAACAGAAGACAACATACTGTTAATATCATATATAACATCATTATTCGATATGACTGGAAAATGCTGTATAACACATCCTCGATACCCTCCAGCCACAGAATCTTCGGACAGAAGTTTTGTACTTCTTACAAGGGAAGAGATGGCGATTATATATTGAATTGGAAGATGGTTTATACACCAAACGAAAACATTAACGACGTCTATTTCGAAACTGTAATAAACATTTTCTGAATGCATATAGTATGCGAGTTATATGAAACACAGTGTGTCCAGAAAGTCCGATGCCACCACTAAAATTTGCAAACGGTGAGACAGACGCCAAAAGAGGAAACCATGTGTTTGATCTCTTTAAAAGTACAACGTATCAAAGCAAAAAGTGTTGTCACAGGGCCACCCGCGGGTCCCAGGCGGGGCCTAAGTTAAAAATTGCAATTGACAAGGGGTTAAAGTAGCAGATCGTTTGAAACCTGTTCAGAAATGAAAGAGACGGAACAAATCTCCACTCTAAAAGTACCAGGTGAAATATGGCGGCCGGTTAAAATCTAAGCAAAATCGTCATTGTAAAGTTTATGACCACCCCAAGAAACCTGAAACGGTTAGACAGCTGTCAAAACACTAAAACACGTGTCATCATTACGAAAGTACAAGGATTGAGAGTACAAATGTGTATTCCAGGGTCCTCTGCAGGCTCCCACACACGGTCTTACTCAAAATCTTTAAATAGCAAAGGGGTCTAGTAGCATATTGTTCGGAATCTGTTGGAAAATCAACGAAGATGGAACATGTCTCGACTCCTTAAAATTACTCTGTGAAAAATGGTAGCTGGTCAAAATGCACATCCTCATTTCGATTATAAGAGAGCATTCGCATTCCATTTTGCAATCGGTACTTGTTGTCATTGTGAGACATTTGCACGTATTAGCTGTTCATTGTGCAGGGTTTTTTAAAGTAATTTTATACTTGATAATCCAGACAACTGGCATAAGTACCACTCTTATACATTACATGTTAACTAGTCAGTTCTGTGCTCTTAGATGTCGAATGTTTCATTTTTTCCTTTATTTCTTAATTTTCTCTTGTTTTATTATATTTCTTTATTTCTATATTTATTTAGACACTACTGGACCAATCGAGCAGAATCTCACAGCAAGAGCATTTCGTTTCTTTCAGTTGAATACCACAATTAAAGTGAAACAAACTAAATTCCGACTACATAAAGAAGAACTTGAACCCAATATGTTCGCACAGTGTCATCGTAGAGCGTCCAAACTTGTCTCATCTGCATTCAATTAACAACAGTTTTCAAACTATATGTTACTTTACCTCCTTTGAAATTTGAAAATTTTGAGTAGACCCCGTCTGGGACCCGGCCGAAGAACCTTGGACCAATACTTTTACTGTCAATCATTGTACCTTTGAAGTGATGAAACACGTGTGTTCCTGTCTTGACACCTGTGTCATCGTTTCATGTTTTTGTGATGGTCATAGACCTTTAATGACCTTTTTGCTGACATTTTGACCGGACGCCATTTTGGACAGAGTAATTTCAGTGTGTCGAGATTTGTTCCGTCTTCTTTCATTCAACAACAGCTTTCCAACTATCTGCTACTTAACGTCCTTATCATTTGCAATTTTTTAGTTGGACCCCACCTGGGACACTCCGGGTGACCATAGCACAACACTTTTTACTTTGAAACGTTGTAATTCGAAAATGATCAAACACATGTTTTCTTGTTTCAGCATCTGTCTCGCCGTTTGCGATTTCTAGTGGTGGCGATGGATTTTCTGGATACCCTGTGTATTCATACAAAAATACTAAATACTCATATACTAAATACTCAATTAGTATATTTAAGTTAATTAATTAATAAGTTGTAAATTAGTTAATAATTTTCGTTAAAATCGGATTATTATTCGATTAATTTGTAGAAATAATGTTCCAAAGAAATGTATCACATCAATATTTATTATATTTAAGTTTTCTTTCGATGTTCTTTCAAATTACAACCAGAGTACACAATACAACACAATACTCTATTTTATAAACGAATTTTCTATTGCATACGGAATTTACAATTCGAGATTTGTGTTCAGAATTTAAATATACATAATACATAATAATGCTATTTATTTAGTATTTGTGGTTTTCTATTTATATATTTAATGAGCTGTACAGTTACAGGATCTTACTTCCAATTTTCTCCGGATCTTGCAAAGAGGCAAGGGGACCAATTTGAGGGAGCTAGGAATTATCCATTTTTGGTGCTTGTACGGAAAAGTAAACAAAACTATCCTTCTTGTCTTGGAGCTTTTCTTAATGAGTCTCACATTATCACGTCAGCAAGTTGCTTGAAAGGGTAAGGTTACTTTTAAGTTTTCATGGCTCGTAGATCAGTATAATTAAGTGCGTAACAAATAACACTGCAAAATTACATTTAATTAATTATATTTTTACAAATTTTAAAATTTAGTTATATTTGGAAGAACATCATGTTCTCACAACACTCAAAATAAAAAATGAGAAATCTGACTAACTATCAACAGTTCAGCAATAGTTAATTAACTAATTACTTCATGATTCACTCACTGAATGATTCTCAAAATAGAATTTACTACTAACACTGGAAATTACATTTAATTAATTATATTTTTAGAAATTTTAAAATTGAGTTATATTTGGAAGAACATCATGTTCTCATAACACTCAAAATAAAAAAGAAAAATCTAACTAACTATCAACAGTTCAGCAATAGTTAATTAACTAATTACTTCATGCCTCACTCACTGGATGATTGTCAAAATAGAATTGACTTCTAATCTAACAATAGTCTATACATTACTTATGTTGAAAATATCTTTTATATGTATGAACTTACGTATGAAGGATTTATGCACAGTACAGAGGACACTATCCGTATGCATTATTGGAGAAGTATTTCAAGGTAGTTTAAGTGATAGCCTAAAGGTTTACAGAGAATAAACGTAACTGATGTTTAGTTATTTACTTCAAATTGTTTTTCTTAATAGGAATATTCGAATCTATTTCTAGATCTCCTGACTATATGGATAGCGAAGTCATCTTTACCGCGGAAGGTCCGAGTTTAGTTTTAGGCAAGAGATTAGGTGGTTCGGATAACAGTCAATCCCTAAATCTAGTCTAGGTGATGAAAGGGACACAAAACTCAAATCAAATCTCATTTTAATTCTGTTTAAATCACAGTTTACGGATTTGATTTGAGCTGCTCTTTCTAGCTTGTATGTTTCCTTCGCCTGCAAGCTTCAAGTTTCTTACATCAAAAACGTTTAATTTTTTTACATTATTTACACAATATGTACAGATGGTGATCAGAAAAATGGAAACACCTGAACGAAATTGCAACTTACCAGACTAATATGGTGTCGGGCCACCTTTCGCCTTCAGAACAGACTTGATGCGACGTGGGATGGAGGCATACAGGTCGTGAATAGTAGCAAGTGGAATTTTACACCATTCCTCGTGCAGGGCATCGGCCAGTTCTGTGAGAGAGGATGGAGGTGGAAATCGGCGCTGGAGTCGTGTTTCCCAGACGGACCACAGATGTTCAATTATGTTGAGATCTGGGGAGTGGGGGCCAGGGGAGGTGTTGAATTTCATCCCGGTGTTTTTCAAACCATGCTGCAAAAACGCCAGGTATGTGAATGGGTGCATTATACCTGGAAGATGGCGTCATTGTCCGGGAACAACATCCGGACCATAGGATGCAAGTTTTCTCCTAAAATTGCGGCATAGTCATTGGCAGTGATTCGTCCAATACGTGTGACCACAGGACCTAAATAAAACCATGATATGGCGGCCCACAGCATCACCGAGCCGCCGCCATGTTTCACAGTTGTGCGGAGACACTGCAGATCATAAGCTTCTTTGCGCGTTCTCTACACATAAACACGACCCATGGTTAAAAATAGGGTGAAGGATGACTCATCCGACCATATCACACGTTACCAGTTCTCAACGGTCCACGTTGCATGGTCGGGGCACCATTTGCGGCGTGCGAAAGCGTAATGGTCCCTGATGAGCGGTTTGGCCCGTGCAACACGACCCCGTAAGTTCATGTCATGTAATTCGCGGCGGACTGTGATTGTCGAAACAGGGTGGGGGAGGTGCTGATTGAGTTCCTCCGTCACTTGCTACGCAGTGGCACGACTGTTCTGCTTGACAATGCGCTTTAATACACGGCGTGACCTGTCACTCATGATTTTCTTCCGTCCACTGTTCCGCTTCCACGATGTGGTTTTCCCTTGTATTGTGTAGGCCGTCATCACCTTCGGCACTGTCCCACCCGACACACATAACAAGGTAGCCACTGCCGTCACACTCACTCCACATAACTGCGCACCAACAATTTGCCCTCTTTGAAAATCTGAGAGGTCTCCCATTTTACACTACCTCCGTCTGCTGCAGCCACTGTACACTGCTGTTCCACTGCGCCTGACGTATTATGGAGACCGACCTAACACACCACCACCAGCGGTTCGTCGCTGCGGGCGCCACGACACCACTGCCAACCCATACATCTGACGTGTTGCCAACTACAGGTGTTTCCATTTTTCTCATTACCATCTGTATGTTAGCACGCACTATATAGTTCAATATATTGTAATTATCTCCTGTTAGCAGTCTCTTTATGTATCAAACGTCTTCGTCGAAACTTGGATTTTAAGAATTTAGGACACTACATTTCTAGAACCAATCATTTCAACTTCGGATCGTAACAGATTATATTGGGCTTTTAATATTTAAAACTTTGCAAAATTAAACTATATATATCGAATATATATATTTGAAATATATATCGAATTGTTCGTTTTCCTAACCTCTTTCGCATCTCGAATTAATTCAATTCAAATACACGGGATGGGCATTTATCTTGAATATTGTTTGTAAATTTTAAACTAATTTAAAAGGAAAACTATTCCCCAGTATGCAAATATCAAACGTGGAAATTTGTTTATCATACCTTTCAATTCCACCAAATTCATTGCATTGCAAACCCATACTAAAGTTCTAATTTTCTTCGCCAGATTATTGAATATTTGATATCTAGATGTTAAATGAAAAGTCTTAATATATTATTAAATAGTCCATATTACGAACTAGTTGACTACAATATCGAAAACACTCAACTCTCGGAGGCTTCTGCTACAGTAATAACGCAAGTGAGATGAGCAGTATAATATACATCCAAACTCTTTTGTGCCAAATATTATGTTCATGATATGGGTCATATACAATAAACAGGAAGAAAGTTAGAATGTGTTGAATATTTGATTTTCTGAAAGTGCTTTATTTATAAAAGTACTAACACTAGTTAGATAAATACCACATCCAATAATATAAAATACATAAGTTCACTTTCCAATTGATACCAAATAAACCATCTAACTTTAAACACTTATAAATACCCTACAATGTCTTATAGAAGAAAAGTACAACTTTCAATTTTAATGTTTACATTTTACATTTTACATTTATTTCATTTTTCTACCAATTTCGGTTTCAAAACATAGATACAAATTGAAATGAAATTCATGCTTGGATCGCTGAATTCATGTCAAGAAAGCCAGTTTTGCTATCTTAAAGTAAGTTAATTTTGAAATACATTCGCGGAAATAACTTCAGTAAATATTTTCAATGTATAATGTCAGATATGCTTATAGACTGCCGGTTTCTTTGTTGCCATTGTGGAAAGAAATGAATGTTCAAAATTCATAATATACAACTTAAAGTAGAAATTAATCAACATTTTTTAAATTCTTATTTGTTATAATACGGCAAATCATGGATGGATACTTTCAAAGATCTAGGATCAGTATTAACAGACGAAAACCATATTCACGAAGAAATTAAATGTCAATTTAAAGCAGGGAATTGTTATTATTATTCAGTTCAAAATATTTTGTCCTTGCGAATTGTGTCGAGGAATTTGAAGCTTAAAATATATAAAACGATAATCATGCCTGTTGTTCTGTATGTTTGCAAAACATGGTCGCTTACTTGGAAGAAAGAACATAGATTGAAAGCATTTGAGACCAAGGTCCTGAGACGAATATTCGGACCGAAGAGAAACGGGAATGGGGAATGTCAGAAACGTAATAACGAGGAACTATATAATTTATATTTTTTACCCAGCATTGTTAGGGTCATCGAATTTAGGAGGCTCAGGTGGGCAGGTCATGTAGCCAGGATGGAAGAAATTAAGAACGCCTTCAAAATCTTAACTGGAAGACTAACCGAAAACGAGCATTAGAAAAACCTAGGCGATGATGGGATGACAATATTAAGATGGCTCTCGCAGAAATAGGAATACAAAATAGAAACTAGATCCAATTAGCAAAGGATGGAAGTCAGAGGAGAGCTTTTGTGTACGCCGCCTTGAGCTTTCGGATTCAGTAGGTCTTAGAGTTAGAGATACCTAGCTTGATATTTCTTAATCCAGAGAAAACAAGAATAGATGATTCAAAAACTAATATTTTATTGGGCAGTTAATACTGCGTTTGATATCATTAGGTTTAGATTACTGTACTTTGTAAGAAATGTCAGAAAATGAAAATTCAATAATTATCATCATTCAAAATATTTAAGAGCAGTAAATATTTTAAATTATTTTTCACTACCTTTTAGGTCATTCCAGACTATTTCAATAAGTAGATCACGTTTGTTTCTTTTAGCTAGTATGTTAAAAATGTATAAAATGCACGCAGTAAATAACTGCACACCAAATAAATATTTTTCAAATAAAATAATTCTTCGTTAAAAAGAAGTATTTGCTACCCTGCAGTAGCCAACTCTTAAATAGATTATTTTAAATGTATTTCGAAATATGCAGTACTATAATATACCGAATCAACCATAATTCAGTATATACGATCAATACATATACATTAAGAATGTAGTTATTTTATACCCATTTTACGTAATTTAAAAAGAAATGCTGAATGAGAAAGTAAGTGCAATAGAGATCGCGTAATAAGTTACTTATTTGCTTTAATCTACTATTCTTTCAGATAATGTATATAATGCAAATTTGCATTTTAAATTAACGGTATTCAACATTCTTCGGAAATGACCTTTTACTGTACAATTTGTAATACTGTTAGTTTATTTTCCAAATTTGTTGAACCTTTTACATATTCTAGTTTAAATTATGCAAACATAGATTCGAATTTGCTGTAATATTCGATGCTGTAATATTCTTTATTTCGAATATTTTGCAAATAATAATAACACATTAAACATTCTACAGATATTTCTGTGGTCGCTGTCTCTATAGTGAAAGACAGTAGAGCATTTTAGTTCTCGTTCTCGTTTATTGGAAAACTTTAATAAAAATGTACGGCAACTCAAAGAAACATGTTAAGAGCGTCATATACTATCAATTTTTACTACGTCTGAAAGTGTGTACACATGTCTTATTAATATCTGTAAATATGTTGGTAGCATTTGGAAGTATGTGTTATTTTGTATGATAAGAACATTTGGCTGATTTTAAATTCTTACGTCCGTAAGTACGCATAGATGAAAAACATTCCAAAGAAAAGGCGGTTTTGAACCTAGAAATGTATTTTACAAGCCGAGAAGGGTACAAGCTTTCAGAGAACAGTAATTTTCTCCAGGTGGCAGAACAACCATTCTGTTCCAATCTAATTCTTTAAACACATTGGAGAATAGATCTCGTGAACAGATACACCGTGTATTTTCCTCCACTGGGATGCGAAGTAATACATATACATGCCGCGAAGAAGAACAATAAATTAATTATTGTTTTATTTTCATATTTTCTATGCAGAATTATGATTCTTGATCTTTGGATTACAGATTGTAAATTAAGAATTTATGTTCTTAAAACTACTCTATTCTCTGATTTTGTGGTACAAAGAGAAAACTTAAAAAACTCTATGTTACATATTTTGTAAGGTATTCTAAGAGTGATCCAAACTGGGTTGTGATATCAAACAAGGAAGTACATGAAAGCTTTTTTCCTATGGGACTATTTGATGCAATTTGAAAAGTAAAAGTAAATGAAGTCACATTATTGTTATCTCAGAAACTTATGAAAGCAAAATCAGATCACGAATTGCTTCTCCATCGCATGATTTTATATTTTCACTTATTTGAAAATAGTTTAATCAGTTTGTATGTTGTTGCTGGTAATGTATCTACAATCACATTTATTTACTAAATGGAACAAAATGATTTTTGGCTATGTTACTGGAAGAAATGGAACTAACATAAAAGCATTTAGTTCGTTTTTATTTCCTATTATGGAAGTGTTTATACAATTTCTGCGAATATTAAATCAGCGCAGTCCTTTTAGAGTTAGTCTCCCTTCTTCAATTTACACACCAAATTTATTTTCTTTCTTTTACTCTAGTTTATTTTCTTTCGACATACAACTTATCGAACTCATAGGCATTCAACGGGTGTGTGCTTCGAACCTATTAGGATAGCTTTGTTTTAATTTATTAATTAATTGTTTATATTAAAGCAGTAAAATAGAGAAACGTTATGGGAGAACATTGTACAGGCACCAGGAATACATATCAATAAAAAAAATTCAATCTCTAGTTACTATGGAAATGTGTGAACAATAACTTTTAAGATTTGAAGTAACGTACATTTAGACATACATACAAAATTCAGTTTAACCAAAAGCATCGTAATAATAAATATCAATAATCATAAGTAATATCCTTGCACTCCCACGGAGGTGAAAACAAAATTTATTACATACTCTTGGATTTCGATATACCATATTCTTAAAGGATTGGTCATGATAAGGGTCAATTTCTAACTAGCAGTGGATTGTTATAAAAGTCGATAGATGTAATCTACACCATATTCCGCGTCAAAGTCGTTTAGATTATGCTGATATACATTTCGGTTGTCCCTGTATCGCGTCCGAAACCCCTGACTCCAACCTTCGAAAAGTCGAAGTAGGTGTGTGAGAAACGAATTTACGTGAAAAGTGCCATCATGACGGGAAAATTCGTAATTATGTTTTGTTACGCTGATAAAAGCACATCAAATAAATAAATAGCAAGACCAAAAGTTTGTTATGTGATGAGAGATTTTTTTAAGGAAAAAGTGTGTTCGGTGAACTTGTATTTTCCTATCAATATTCGTTTTCGGAGTTGTAGTGACAATAGAGCGGAAACTCAGAAGAACACCAGAAGTATACCAAACTCTAATCTGGTGTATCTACTTAAATATCTTACAAACTCAGACTGCTCTGGAAATCTGCTATATAAAAAAAACTTTGGAACTCGTATGATACTAATCTATAGTAAAGCAAAAAACAATTCTGCAAAAAATGATCTATCAAAGGAAAATCTGTGAACACACCGATGTTAAATATCATCCTGAAGAATGCTTGATCGTCTTCTGCATCGTCCGTCCAGTCATCATCCGCCTTACTCTGCGCATTTTGACGTAATCCTCATACGATGCAGGGCCATGGAATGCAGTTGGGTTGTACCTGTGAAACAGAAGGTACCACAAAACCGAAGTTATATGAGCACCGGACTATCACAATGGCATCGGCCTTGCACTTTCAATACCATCCCAGGATATTTGCAACATCGCACTTTATGCAGAGACTGTAGGTATGAGAACCCGCGTAACGAGACAGGATTTTAACACGAATGACATCGTCGTCTTGCTTATTAAGAAATAATTTATATAGTCTGAAGTTTTCACATGCTCCACAGTACATCTTTTTACTTGTTTGATCTGGTATGATGCTGCGTGTTGATGTTGAGCAGATATCTGCTTGATAAAAATAAAGCGATGTATTCGTCGTATACTGGGTTTTCAGAAATTCACTGTACTATCATGAGCAAAATAAATGACGCGTCTCTTTATTTTGAAGTTTTTTGAAAATATCTCCGTTTTCTTTACATGTTCGAAATTTCGGAAGGTTTCCCCAGCAGGACAGGTTAATAACAAACCCGTTTTTAATATTTGTGTTAGATATTAGCTTAAAATAAAGAAATTAGAAGCAAAAAACATTAAATCGACAGAAAACTCGAGAATTACCAACTCTGCTAAAGTGGGAAATTTTCAAGAACACGAGGGAATTCTGCATTTCAACACGAAGCAGCGACATCTATGTCATTGAGAGAAATGTGGATTAAATCTACAAACTAAACTTTTAACGAATATTTCTAGTATGTCTTATTATATGCATTATCTGCAAACTCCAAATATATGAATATATGCTAAGTATTAACATAAAGATAGAGCAAATAGTGGAAATTATCTATGGAAAAGGACGAATTGGTAGGACGACCGGAACAGGCTCAGTTCACGTAAAAAGCAAATAGCTCAGTTAGTTAAAGCAACGAGTCTGTATGTTAAAGGTAGCGGGTTCGATCCCATGGAAATGCCGTTGTCATTTTTATCACTACACTACGGTTATTTTATTTATTTTTTTATGTGGGAAAGAATCAAATTGTAACGTATGTGTAAAACTCATGACGATACCAAAAAAAGAAAAAATGCCGTTGTCGCACTTGCATTAGCGTCCCTAATTTTGTTTGCAAACAGTTTCGTAATTATTTCCCCTGTGCTCACTGCTTACCATATGCTCGCTGGCGCATAACGAATGTTAATTCTAATTTGGAGAATTTTATAAAGTTTCACAATATTTCTCACTAGATAGTCTTCTATCTACGTGTTTGGATATTTTGATAACAGATGTCCCTATTAAATGTTTAATTTTCCCTAGATCAGGGCTGTCCAAATGGCGGCCCGCCAAACCATTTCCTGCGGCCCACAAAGCTTTCATGATTTACGATTGTTATAACTGATAATATTTTAATTTATATTCATTCATTCATTTAATGTTTCCACTCTTCTTTCGGTATAAGGCATCCATTTAGCGCTTCTATACAACAAAAAGGACCAGGCATCCAAGACAACACTGGAGTCAGTAATGTAACCGTTGCTGAAAGGGACGATTACTTCAATGAACGAATTTATATTTGATCTAGCTTTTTAAATCAGACCCTTTCTTCCTCGAACTTTGCCTAGAAGCCATAGCGCGCAAGAAATACACCACTTCTTGTGATAAACACAATTTAGCATACTTTCCAAGCTGCAATCGTCTGACATTAGATTTTGAAAAGGAAGCGTTTAATTTTTCTGAGTTCTGTAGAAACATCGAGAGTATCATGAATGGATTTAATGCGAGATTCTCAGATTTTGACAAATTAGAAAAAACGGCATAGCATTATTTACTAATGCATTGACAATAAACATCGAAGAACAAGCTCCAAACTTACAGCTCGAACTTTGTGACTTTCAGTCTGACCCATTGTTTCAGACAAGAACAAAGAAAGGAGTAGATTTTTCAGACTACTTTCTAACAAACGTTTCCCTAGCTTTTGTGTGTTGTGTTGGAAAATAGTGTCACTGTTTGGTAGTACTTATCTGTGCGAAAGTGCATTTTCCACCATGAAAATTGCAAAGAATCGCTCAAGAAGCTGCCTTGGAGATTCTTCTCTCTTACATCTGCGCGTTACATCTTTTACAAGAGGAATGGATGTAGATACCCCAGCCCTTGTAAACGCTGCTAGTCACCCTCATTAGTCACATTGAATAGGAATGTTAAATTTCAAATATATTTTTTTATATTTTTCTTTTGTAGTGTAATAATAATAATAATAATAATAATAATAATAATAATAATAATAATAATCCTGAATATGCCATCCTTACATAATGTAAGGATATCTTAGTTTCCTAGTTTAAATCTTAAATATCTTAGTTTAAAATGCTTTCTTTAGTACTTATTTGAGCAACCATGTAGGATGGGGTACGACTTTTTATTTTGCCCCTCTCATTTCAGTACCGTTCCAACAGAAAGTAATTTTTGATAAGCAGGACAGACAAAATGAATAAGAAATATATTTACAGCATCCTCTCCCCTTTCATGATTGGAATATCACGTAATATTTTTTATTCTACGAAAGATGGCCCTTTGCGGTTAGGGGTTGGTAACTAAAAAAATACCTAATATATAGCGCCCCTTGATTGTAATATTACCGCTTCTTTATTTGTACGAGGGAGCCCCTACACAATCAAGGGTGACAAAAAGAATAGGAAGAGTGTCTATTGATTCCAGTGGTGGATCCAGCACGAACTCCTGGGGGAGGGGAGGGGAAGTGAAACATTCTTTTGATGATGTGAAGCTGTCACAAATTACCGCTTAACTAAACTAAACAATAGTGGGGGGAACCGGAACCCAGTCAGTTTAAATTGATGTAAAAGTTTAATTTTTGGCTTCATATTAAAGTTTTGGTTTCAAATGAGAATTTCAGTCCAAGTGGTCAATGATCAAATCTCGTGGGGCTCTTCAGTGTAGGCTAATACGGCCCCCTTATGAGAAAAGGCAAAATCGTATTGCCGGTCGACACGAAAATCGAAAAAAAAGTACTACATTTCGTTACATTAGATTAAATGACATTATATTAGGTTAAGTTAGGTTGAGTTACAAGTCAATTATCTTGAAAACAAAGGGATGTAAACTTTTACAATTTTGAATATAAAATCACTATATGCGAATAAATATGGATTTCGGATATATGATGTAAAAACTAAAGTGTAAAACATAAACCAACCTGTGCCTAGTGACCACTAAGAAGCACAAATGCTATCTAACCGAGTCAGGGCAGGATGAAGATAATGGACTATCTCGAAGGCGCGGATGTGCGTCCGAAGGGAGCAGGCGCGTCAGCGACGGCGTATAAGCGCGTAAGCAAAGGTAGTGAAATCAGTTGGTTTTTGGTTATGATACGAGTGTGAATAGCAATGTCCATAGTTTAATACTAATAACTGGCGACTTGTAAAAATCCAATATACTTTCTGCAGTGTTAGCAGAAATACACTGCCACAGTGGCCACCTATCAAGTTTTGTTGTTTAACTTATATTAGATTAGGTTAAAATTCAGCGCCATTTCCACGTTGCTTTCCAATCACTAAGTCATAACACGTATACCTCTCCGCCTAATAGACCCTTCCGATTCCCTATGTAATGCCGCTTACATAAAAACAACCAACAACAACAGAAAGTTTTTTTTTTAACTTCAACTATTCCCATCACATGACTTTGACTCATTCTTCACCAGATATCAAAATAAATTTACCAATTCGCCCATAATTTTTTTAAAACTTATTCGGTGATACAGCACTTAACCCTTAATTTGGAACACAAATATACAAGCAATGAACACATCAAGATATTACCTACAATGTCTTTAGTAATGTACAAATACATTATTCAACGCTTAAGTTAATTTGATTCCATATATGGTACTTTTGTCTACCCTTGTGTATATGTATACCCATTTTCGCTGACGCACACCTTCGCTATGAATCGCGCCACTCCTCTGCGCTCCTACCCTAACTTTGTTAGATATTCATGCTTTTTAATGACATCTAATGATTTTGTATATCGTGAACATACAAGCAACCTCCCCTAAAATGGATCTGTACAAAGGAATACAAGTGCACACCCCAAGAATGATTATTAAAGGTACAAAAGTCGATTTGCTGAAAAATAAATATAAATACGAGGAACTTGTTCTTGGATCCGTACATAAAGCTGCATCGTATCATCAATTGGTAACATAATTCAAACCAGACACTGAATTATTAATATAAAGATTGCATAATTAAGATGATCATACTTTCGTACATCAGTGGTAGTTTCTAGAATAAAGCATAACTGGCGACACGAATATAAACTAAAATCTTTGCTACTTTTCTAAGCGGATTTAGCGCGGCGATGTAATGTAAATCTTTGTCAAAATTTGAGTTTCAAAAATCTTGTCGAACAGAATCGTGCGGAGGGCTTCCTTGTTGACTTAACTGTTAAAAAACGTGTCATGATGACACATGGCAATAGGATGAGCTAACCTAACCTAACCTTTCCTACACTACCCTAAATTTCAAAATAATGGCTAAATATTGAATGTAAGGTGTAACGTTCCTATTTAGATAGGAGCTCGTTACTCGGTACGGGCCTCCCACTTGTGAAGATCTGCTTCATTCGAAAAACAATAGACATATATATTTTTAGTATATGTGTGGTTACCAGGAATCCTAAAGGCAACCATTTGTTTAATTTAAATATGGATACCCTACAACTTTCCAAGAAATTAGGTCTATACCAATAACCATAAATAGGTCAAGGTTTGAATATTAGCTTCGTTAAATAATAAGTTAACGATTTAGTAATCTCATCTTTATAACAAATAACAATCGATTTACAATTTCCTTACAAGTCATTATAACCGTTGCTACTAACACTAGTTAACAAAGGTTTTGTTACATAAAGAAAATACCTGTTCTTAAAGGAACTTTTTGCGCCGAATTCGAATATGTACTCGGTTTTTCTCCATCACGTACGATTTTCCCGTAACAGAGGGATTTTCGGGAAAATCCCTCAAAAATTTCTCATTTCGTTTATTTTACACCCCAAGATCTTGTCTCCTTGCATATACTAACATAGAAATTATACCTAAGTATACTTTGATTCATATTTAACAAACCCTCCAAGTTTCGTAATAATCGCTTAATTCTTTCTAGAGAAACAAATATGTTTGTATGTATACTGTGTGTACTGTTTATTGCACCTTATAGTAATGCTTTCAAATCTCTTAAGTTGAGGTAAAACGTTTTGCTTTATTACCACAAACATATATAAAATATAATACAATATAATTTACAACTGTGACAATTTACAATAAACAATAATACAAATGTACCAAAAGGTCATGAAAAGACAATCAAAACTATCACAATATATGAAACTTCCATTGGGTTACAAAAACGTACACTACTTCCTTCTTTTGTAAGAAATGTTGCATTCTCTAACAAGAACCCCAACAATAGTCCCCCATCTTTGAAGGATCCCATCGTCCCGGTACCTTTTCTCCATTGCCATTATATCTTGGTGGAATCTTTCCCCCTGTTCGTCGCTGAGAGCACCTAGGTTAGCAGGAAAGAAGCTGAGGTGGGAGTGCAAAAAGTGGATTTTTAAAGACATCCTACAACCCAACTCTTTGTATTTCTGTATCATGTCCTGTACGATTTCTGTGTAACTCTCAACTTTGTTATTGCCCAGAAAGTTGCGCACAAGACACTTAAATGCTGTCCAGGCAGCTAGCTCAGCACTGTTTAACTTGCTGTCAAAGCTATCATCAAGCATAAATTTCCTAATTTGGGGACCAATAAACACTCCCGCTGACATCTTAGCATCACTCAGGTTAGGGAACTTATCTCGCAAATACTTGAAACCTTCACCAGATATGTCCATGACTTTGACAAAGTTTTTCATAAGTCCTAACTTGATATGAAGTGGCGCTAGTAATATCTTTTTAGGATCTACCAAAGGAGCGTATTTGACGTTGCATTCTCCAGGTACGTAATTCACTCTAGGTTCCCATTCCTTCAGTTCATAATGTTTGTCATCAGCTCGGCTATCCCATAAACATAAAAAACATTGGTACTTCGTGTAACTGCACTGCAGTCCTAATAAAATACCAACTACCTTGAGATCACAACATATTTGCCAACAATGGTCCTTTTAATTTATAAGATTTAGCAAAGTTGACATGGTGTCATAGGATTCCTTAATCTTCACTGAGTGCGCAAGTGGTATAGAAGTTTTTTTATTTCCATTATGTAAAAGGACAGCTTTAAGGCTGACCTTTGACGCGTCGATAAATAACCTCCATTCTTCTGGAACGTAAGGAATTCCTAGCTCCGCCATCAACCCATTTATATCCGTACATACGCACACATTATCTTGCATTGAGAAATAGCTTGAAAGTTGAACATGCCTTTTCCTGTACACTGATATGTTCGTTTCTGCATCCAATAAGTTCCACTGCTGGAGCCTTGATCCCAGAAGTTCCGCCACTTGTTTTGTCAGGTGCATATCACGGACTAGGTCATTAAGTTCACATTGCCGGATGAAATGTGGCTCGCGAACACAGTTAGGGATGAACGTTGGATCCTTGGATGTACATGTTGATGTCGATGGTTCATCAAGGTCATGATCATCATCAGAGTCTTTTGGCCATATCTCTTTCCAGTTGGTAGGGGGCTCGGGAAGTGGAAGTTCATCCCCGTGCGGAATAGGTCTAATTGCGGATTTAACGTTGGGATAACTTATTGTGTATTTGCTTTTTTTAGAATGTCCCTTAACTACTGTGAGACAAAAATAACAATCATCCAGATGGTTGGTGGGTTCTCTCCACACCATTGGTACAGCAAATTTCATGAACCTCCGTTTCCCTTTGGCCCATGCAAGTAAAGTGACGTAGCACAACGCACAAATTATGTTGGGTGCCCAAGTTTTGTCCTGATCTCCCACACGACATCCGAAATATATATAATATGCTAGTTTCACCGATGGCGTAATGGATCTACACTGTCCTTTAACTACAAACTGGCCACACACATAACAAAAACTATTTGGTGAGTTAACACACGAACGCCGTCCTCTTGACGCCATTGTACTGATCACAAACTAAACTTGTGGTCTTAGTTGGGTATAATGCCGTTAAGATCAAACATGAAAGCACTCTTAGCAGCAAAGACAACTTTGAAAGTGAAGTAGTGTTAAACCATACGTCAATATAAAAATGTACAAAACTCCCTCACCAGGTGTCAAGAACACAAAAAGAAACAGATTGGTAACAAACAATTTGAATGGTAAGAAACAGATATCTGAAGAAATCATTTGTCTTTCCCCCACCCACCCAAAATTGAAACACATAAAAAGAAAAAGTTACATAATATAAAAGCTTCGTATAAAAGCGTTACAGCACAGAAACCAATATAAACACGAAACGAAAAAGAGACAGACACAGAATAGGGGACACAAGTGGCGAGCAGACTTGCGGTTCTCCCATGCAAAATAAAGAGATGGGACCCTAGTTGTAAACCCCATTGTTATAATAATAATAATAATAATAATAATAATAATAATAATAATAATAATAATAATAATTATTATTATTATTATTATTATTATTATTATTATTATTATTATTTTATCGACTTTGCCTCAGAGTATGAATGCATATAGCGATCATGTGTGCACCTATTGTGAATAAGCGGTCTCCAAGGCCAAAAGGGATGGAAATCTCCAAGAGAGAGAAACAAAATCTTTCTTATGGTAATTTCTAGTTCACAGTTCAAAGCACTTGCTTTTGCACGTGACTTTTTATATCCTTTTGCAGGGAACAGAAAAGATCTGACGCCTAAGAAATTACACCATATAATATTGCAAATTTGCAAGTGGATGTATTTACATTGCAATTTTGGGTAATAATGATATTATGACTAGGAAACCATATTGCAAACGTGAGTTTAATTTCTTCATCCATCGCAAGTGTTATGGGCCCTTTATACCTGGCCGACCCCCCCCCCCCCGAATATCGATATCGGAATTTAGAATGATATATTCATATCCATATATTTGAGATATCAAATGTTGATATATTATGATATAGATATTGACGATAGCGATATATCAACGTATCAAAGGCCCAGGTTCCGGGAAGTAATACTTGAAATATACTGGAATCAACAGCCAAATTCTAAATAATTCAATCAAATCAAGTTCTCCGTTCCCGTATCCCATGTTGAGGGGGAAGGGTTCGAAACCAAAGAGAAATTTTAAGAAACAAATGTTAAGATAAAAGTAGGTTTTCCGTTTTCACAGATGGAAGCGAATGAAAATATTGTTTATTTGTTGAGATGTGCAAACTGAATGTGAATAATAAGTGTTCATTCACCCATACTCTTGTCCAGAGGCAGATCTATGATGGACTTCTAGGGGCAGGGTAGTTTGTAAACCTGCTACTTAGGGCTACTTTTAAAAGTTCCAATCTCTGGAATTTGTTTTATTTTATATAAAATAAGAAAAAATACCTTTCTGGGGGGGGAAATCGCCCTGATCGCCCCCTGGATCCGCCCCTGCTCTTGTGTAGCAGACTTTGAAGACATTTAGTTCGTGTCTGCTCCTGTCGCTGCTAATCCTGCTTTCTAGGGATGGGCAGATGCAAAGTGGAGCAAGTTTTAATTGAAACTTGACTCAACTCGAAAAAGATTCTCCAATTGAAATACAGTAACTTATTCATAACTTACAATTTACCTCAATAACTTTGTTTTTGTTATGTATATTTTTGGAGTGTTCATGAGAGAAGGAACTTACAAGTAACACATCCGTACTGCAACACTTCGATTTTGCTGAAATTTTGCAGGTAGATACTACACACAAAATAATCGAATAGGTGTTTTTTTTATATCTGCGGAAAAACTGTGTTAGGGGCAGAAGCCCAACCCAAAATTTTGAAAGTTGACACCCGAATAGCAATAACAAGTGAGTCAAAGTGAATGAAAGTGTGAATAGATGTTTCAGACGGGTTTCGTATTTCCTGAAAAAAAAAAAACGGTTGGGTGGAGCACGGACCCTTCTAAACCTTTGATCACGAAATATGAAAAGTGCTAGTGACAGTGCGTAAAGGACATGAAGAATTGCAACCAAACTTTGTGTATGGACAATACGCAAAAATAAACGAATACGTTTTTAAATTTTCTGCAGAAAAACTTTTTTTTAGACAAAAGCACCCACAAAATTTGACGCCCAAAAGGCGAAAAGAGGTGAACCGAAGTTAATGAAATTGTGCACAGTGAAGGAATACAGATTTCGTATTTTCCTGGAAAAACGGTTGGGTGGGGCACGGACACACGAAACCTTTGATTACGAAATATGAAAAGTGCTAGTAACAGTATGTCAGATGTGTGTAAATGACATGAAAAAATGCAACGAAACTTTATGTATGGACAATATCCTAAAAATATACGAAAGCTATTTTAGGAGCAAAAGGCTAGCCCAAAATTTTGAAAGTTGACGGACGAAAGGCAAGAAAAAGTGAATCGAAGTGAGTGAAATTGTGCACAGATATTGCAGACGTGAAAAGAAAGAATACGGGTTTGGTATATTAGTAGAGAAATCGTGTGGTGCACGGACCCCTCTAAACCCTCGATCACGAAATATGAAAAGTGCTAGTAATACTATGTCAGATGTATAAGGAGAGTAACAATTGCAACCAAACTATGTGTATGGGCAATGCGCAAAAAAAAACAAAAGAATGTCTTTTATTTTCTGCGAAAAAACCTTTGTAGGAGACTAAAAACCCTTCACCCAAAATTTTGAAATTTGATGCCCGAAAGGCAAAACGTATTGAACCAAAGTGAATGAAATTGTGCACAGATATTGCAGACGTATAATGAGGGAACACAAGTTTGGTATTTTCCTCGAAGAAACTGTTGGGTGGAGCACGGATCCCTCCAAACATTTGATCACGAAATAAGAAAAGTGGTAGTAACAGTATGTCAGATGTGCGTAAAAGACATGAACAATTGCAACCAAACTTTGTGTATGGGAAATGAAATTTTTTTCGGAATCACAAAATCTACAACATACCACAGTTTCAGTCATTTCTACCGAAATCCAGAACATCACCATTTTCGATTACTTTCCAAAAAGTGACCCTGTAGTGGCCAAAAGGTAAGTGATTAGTGGCTGTACTTATAAAGACATTTTCTCAGAATCACAAGATCTAAAAGATATCACAGTATCAGGCACTTTTACCGAAATCCAGAACATCACCAGATTTCGTTACTTTCAAGCAAGTGGCCTCGTGGCTAAACGGTCACTGATCAGTGGTTGTGACTATTAAGTCCTTTTCTCAGAATCACAGTATCTACAACATATCACAGTTTCAGTCATTTTTTCCCTAAATCCATACCATTACCATTTTCTCTTACTTTGCAAAAGGTGGCCTCGTAGTGTCCAAACGACCAGTATTTATTCGCTGTGTCCATTAAGACTTTTTCTCAGAATCACAATGTCTAGAACATATAACACTTTTAGTCATTTTTACCGAAATCCAGAACATCGCCATCTTCGATTACTTTCAAAACAGTGGCCTCGTAGTGGCGATACAATAAGTGATTAGTATTTGTGCCCATTAATTCATTTTCTCAGAATTACAATATCTACAACATATCACGGTTTCAAGCAATTCCAATGAAATCTAAAATAACGTTAAGTTCTGCCGTTTGCAAAAATGTGGCTTTGTAGTTACCAAACGGTAAGTGATTAGTGGTTGTTCTTATTCAGACTTTTTCTCAGGATCACAACATCTACAACGCATCACAGTTTCAGCCATTTTCATTGAAATCCATTATATCACTCTCTTTGGATGTTTTCAAAAAAGTGGCCCTGCGTGATTGGTAGTAATTGCCATTAAGAATTTTTTTCGGAATGACAATTTCTACAACATCACGTTTTTAGTCATTTTGTCCAAAATCTCGAATGTTGGTCTCTTCAGCTTTTTTCGAAGAAAGTGACCTCGTGGTGGCGAAACAGCCAATGTGCCCATTGAGATTTTTCCTCAGGATCATCATATCTAGAACATAACACGCTCTCAAGCTATTCCATCGAAATCGAATTTCCATAAAGATTGTGCGGGTTCCTTTCTCATTTCGAAGGAGCATTGGCTATGCAAAACTTTTCTCTCAAAAACGACAAAGCCCTATTTTGTACTTTGAAGTCATCTTTGCATCGGCAGAGTCTCGTTTCTTTAATTTGGTCCTTTTAAATCAAGGGGACCCTTTTTTGAAAAGGGACCTTTTGCCTCCCTTAACCTGTTTTCCGAAAGGAAAAAAAAAACACGTGTGCATTTATTTTCGGTGTAGTATATATGTGCCAAGTTCGCAGAAAATCGGATGAAGGGAAACCCTTGCGAAGCTATATCCTTTATACTTTCACTTGACAGGTCATTTGCCCCAAAGTCTGCAATTTCTTTCTTCCCAAAAATTTCATTGTAAATAAATGAACTTGCAAATTTGCAATATTATATACTGAAATTTCTTAGATGTTACAATTTTCTGTCCCCGAAAAATAAGAAAGCACCTGTCAAAAGCAATTCTTCGAACTTTCTCCTAGAATTTATCATAAGAAAGTATTTTGCTCCTCTTTTAGAGTGATTTGCATTCCTTTTAGCCTTTGGGTCCACTCATTGACAGAAGGTGGACACATGACCGCTATATGCAGACATGCTCTTAGGTAGGGTAAGAGATTTGGAAAGTAAACGATTTTTAATAATAATAATAATAATAATAATAATAATAATAATAATAATAATTATTATTATTATTATTAATATTATTATTATTATTATTATTATTATTATTATTGTTAATATATTATTCTTATAACAATTAGTTTTACAGCTAGGGTCCAACTGTAGTGTGGATGTTTGTTTTTGTGCTGTTAGGCTTTTATATTATACCTTTACATAATGTAACCTTTTTCTTGTTTTTCGAGATTCTCTTTTGGAAAAAGGAAAGAACTCCTTTCCCTTTTTGTCTGTTTCTTACCATTCACCTTGTTTGAACTTCTTAAGTAAGATGATTTTCTATCTTTTATGTCGTCCATTGCACTCACGATAAAAAACGTGAGGTCTTAACAAATTAAATATTTCTCTTATTTGCAGTTTGCCACACTGTTAAATTTGTAATAAACTTGAGGTTTGGTCCAACGCCTTTCGTATTCGCAACCTCCAAAACCGCCGAGCTTTTTTGGTTACATGCTATTGCAGGAAAAGGAGAATTGAAGGTGGTAATGCACTTTTGGATTCGTTTATACCAAAATGACCTAAAATAAATTGTATAGTTGCACCGAATTCTCCACATACTTTATATATCAAATGTAGAAAGTTATAGTATGGTTAACACAAAATGTTTATATCCTACTTAATCAAACAATTAAGTCTCCATTAGAACATATATGAATCCAATTAAATTTAAGAAAATTATGAAACAACTCACCAGCATATTAAGTAAATAACAGTCCTCACTTTAGAATATCAAATTGAATTCACTTGTTATATACACAAAATTTTTAATAAAATAATTTATATATTTGCAATAGATAGAGCTTACTATTACAAGGTTTTACCGTGTACATTTCCCACACATCTGATGATGATAATTCAAGTGCTGGGTGAAGCAACAGCAGGCGTCACTAGAAGCGCTGTATTCAAAAAGTTGACAAACGAAAACTTTTTTATCGAAAACTCAAAAAAGAATGAATTTATATAATAATAATAATAATAACGGTTACAACCTTTTTTTGCGAAAGTAATTAAGAGAGTGATATGCTACAAACTCGTCCTTGCCAGGAAAAATAAAAAGAATGCTAACAATTTTTATTTTTGTATTATAAATTATTTTGAAAAGTTGTCCAGCCATAAGTCAATTAAACTCTCTACTAATAACCTTCCAGTCAAGATTCATACCAACTAAACAAAACTAAACTAAAATAAAAGAGAAATTCCCCCACATAAAACATTCTTCCTCACTCATTCTTCTCATTCACCCGACCTAACGCCATGATTAGTAGGTCTAAAGTCTGCAGTCCACATCCGAAATAATATATAAATTTACAATCTTTTATATTCGAAGTGTGGATACAAGGATAATTTAAATTTAAGTATATTTTCCAAATCAGATATATTTTTTCCTCTTAAATATATAAAATTTAACAGTTGTAGCACTTACAGTTTGACAAATCTTTTAGTGATACCTGTGCAGGAATAAATTCCGTCCAGCAGATCGATTATTATATACAGGAAGGTTTACATAGAGAAGTGTAGTCCAACCGTTCACAATATTAAACATACATATACAGACGAGCTACAATACCAGGCCTGGAAAAATCAAATATCAACATTCACATATAATAAATACAAACATAAAAATAAAACTTGCCCATTCTCTCTCTCTCTCTCTCTCTTTTCACACACACACACACCCACACACACACACACACACATATATATATATATATATATATATATATATATATATATATATATATATATATATATATATATATATATATATATATATATATATATTAATTTAAATTTCCGAATGACTAGAGTGACGATAGTTTAGTTTGAAAAAAAAATATAAATTTATCCTGTAGTGCACTTTAAACCATGGATTGAAATCAAGATTTTTGTACTTCTTAATTGCTAACTGAACAATTATTTACATGTGGTTCTCGTCTCTCCTGTAAGGTTTCGTTAGAGCAGCATGGGTCTTACGAATGTCATTCTCGTTGCATACAGATTTTACTTGAACACTATTTGCGTTCAAAAACCGCAAGATCAGAGAAATGCTCCCTCCGATCGATACATTAATGATTCGTTAAGCCTTTCAGGTAGAGAGAATTTATACTGGGATTTAGTAAGTATTTTGTCTCCAACTTCATAAGTGACAGGAGATCTACGCTGGTCAAATATTTGCTTACGCCGTTTCCAAGCCTTCGCCATGTTACTCATGGCATTGGACGAAATATTTGGATCACGCTTACGCAAGTTTAGTTCCCGTATTTGTCATTTAACGTTCAATGGATCACAAATATTACAAGCTAATGTTAATTACATCGACGAACATTTTAATTCCTCATATTTTGCACAATTTATAGAAAATTCTAATTCCGATAGTCCTTCATCCCAACGCTTTTGCTTATCATGGAAATATATTTTCGGGGCATCCATCACGAAACACAAGTATGTATCTTTCAGAATTATTTGAGGCACTGTTATAAGGACTAATTCTTGTCCCTAATACCCTGGCTATATAAGAAATCCTTAAAAGCTTTAGACACAAATACACTATGGTTGTCCCTCGATAAGCAATGTGGAAATCTATACATTAAGTTGTACAGTTTATCAATTATACTCTTGCTATTTAAAACCGTTATAGGTTCTCAAAATAATCGCTTGGAACACAAATCCACCACTATAATATTTACCAGAGGGTGTAGGACTAAGAGGACCAGCCAAATAAGTAAACCACACAGCATTAATTACCTTTTCATATTGAGAAACAAGTTGCCCCATCTGTTTAACATTGGAGCTCTTACTTAATTGACAGTCATTACAAGGAGAAACGAAATTCCGAATATCTTTCCACATACAGTACCATTCCAATGATACCTCTCACAAATTTTACTGGTAGTCTTGGTCACGCCTAAATGGCTTCTCGGAAGTAAATAAGAACGATAATATTCAATAATTGATTTTGCTAAAGATTTAGGCAAGCATACCTTACAGGGATTTCCAATAGCTCTAGTATGTTTACATAATATACCCTTTACTAATTTATATCCTTGTAAATTTACCCTGATTCATGTTGCTGTATCAATTTACTTATAGGGATTTCTAATATAACTCAAATTTCGAGTACTAAAATGACTTAAATCTTTCCATCGATTCCACAGCCGCCTGAAGTTCTAGAACGTATATTGGTTTATTAAAATCATGATTTCTAAGCTTTCTCGAAAAATAGATAATAGGTCTGAGAACCCCTGTATCATCATATTGTTCTAACGTCCCACCTAAACTTCGGGTACAATCATCAGACTACAAAATGAACTTTTTATTTAAATCTGGCAATCAAGAACTATATGAGTCTCGAATATTTTTTAATTTCCTCTTGTTCTAAATTCTATTCAAAATTTACCTTAATGGACTAGTAGGCTCAACAACTTCTTGAAAATTTGGAACAAATCGAGAATAATAATTTTAAAATGTTATAGAGATAACACTCCCTTTCTAGACTTCGGTGGAGGTAACCGGCGGATTATTTCCAAACGATCAGGATCCATATACATATCATTCACTTCAATGATATAGCCCAGGTAAGATAATTTAGATTGAAATAATGTAGACTTATTAATAGATAAAGTTATACCAGCATCTCGAAATTTACTCATCACCTTTTCTAAAAGAATTTTATGTTGTTCAATTGTCGGCGTACACAAGGCGAGATAATCCAAAAAATATTGTACCCCTTCTGATTTTAACGGATAAAAAATATCATTCATTACCTTAGATAATACATTACTACTACTAGCTAAACCAAATGGTAAAACAGAAAATTCAAACAATCCATGGTGGGTAAGGAAAGCAGTGAATTTAGATGACCTATCAGTCAATTTTACTTGTTGATAAGCTTCCCTAATATCTAAGGACGATCTAATAGCACCATAAGACTATTCAGATAATACTTCTTCTATCCGAGGAGTATACTGTGGGTTAACATGTGATCTCTCATTTATTTTTTGGAATTAATACCCAAGCGCTTATCTCCCGATTTTTATTTACCAAAAAAAGTGGTGCCCAAGCAGACGTACTAGGACGAATAATACTCTTCTCAAGCCAATTATCTAAAATAGCTTCCATTTTAATTTGATCACTCCTAGAGAAAGGATATGCTTTTTGCTCAATCGGATTTTCATCACTTAACTGTATATCATACGTTACGTTTTTAATACAACCTATTTTATTTGTAAATACATCGGAATAATCAGCCACTTAATTGTCTGCACACCTTTGTAAGCAAGCATCTTGCTCCAAAAACTTGCGTTACGTTAGAGACTGGTACGCTGAAGAACGCTACTCCGCCCCTCCGCCTCATTCTCTTCCTTTTGACCACTATGAAAAACAAACTGGAAGCAGGATTTCATTCTTCATTTTGCGGGGAATGGGGAGGAGTATAAGTTAGTGGGACAAATTGTCTTCTTTCTAAAGTCAAAAATAATTTATGAGCAACTATATCCAAATTGGCTTTTATCTGACGAAGCTCACGTATTCCTATTATAAAGACTGATTTTAAGTTCTCGAACAAAAAGAACTTTAAATGATAAACTTTAAAACGAAACTTAATGGGAACTTTTACACCGCTCACAGAAATTTAAACAAACTTAAATGATTGTTTTCATCAGAAAATGGTATCCGTTTCAAGGATTCATTAAAACCAGCACTAGCCGCATTCACAGTTATTTTGCTCAGATCGCAAAAGAATGGCTTATGAAAATCAGCTGTTCGCTGGCTGTGTTCTCCCACTCTTTTTTCTTTTTCTTCAAAGCTAATGACCTCGTCAGGTGTACTCGTTTGTACAAATACAGATCAAGATGATTTTACATGCATTTCCTTATCGCCTTCGCTGCCACCTGCTCCCACGACCTTGGTAGATAAAGATCGTAAATGAGCTATAGCGTGATATTTTGTAGTGTCCACAACCCGATCGTTTATGTTAAACATTCAGGATTCAACATTTACGTCATAACAGGACTACTCTCAAAAAATTGCAAATCCAACATAGAATAATCTACAGGATGTTTTATAATTCCGGTATCTCCATTTGGAAACGACTTCAAAACTAACTGAGTATCTCCCACACACTGCATTTTGCTATTATACCCAAAAATTAACTCACAATTTAATGACCGGATAATACCAAATATGTAACTATTAACACCTCACAACCTGCCATTAAAGAGCAGTCTAATATACACTCCGACCAATATAATTTATTTCACTGCCAGTAGTATAACGTATCGTCACTAAGTCCGAAACTTGAAACGGTATTTTTTTTCTAATCTAAAAAGCGGAGTCAGATGTGTGCTGGAAATTTGTGTAACGTTCCTATTTAGATAGGAGGTCGTTACTTGGTACGGGGTTCCCACCTGTGAAGACCCGCCACATTTGAGAAACAATATATATATATATATATATATATATATATATATATATATATATATATATATATATATATATATAATGTAGGTGTGGTCGCCAGTAATCCTAAGGGCCACCATATGTTTAACTTAAATATGGGCACCATACAACTTTCCTAGAAATTAGGTGTATAGCAAAAACCATGAATAGGTCAAGGTTTTAATATTAGCTTCGTTAAATAATAAGTTAATGATTTAATAATCTCATCTTTATAACAAAAATCAATCGAATTTACAATTTCCGTACAAGTTACTAAACTCGCTGCTACTAATTGAACACATTAAATCAAATGCATAAGAATTTAATGTTAGTCTCAATATATCTCAAGTTAATCATGTATCACAACGACCTAAAATAAATTGTATAATTGCACCGAATTCTCAACATACTGTATATATCGAATATAGGAAGTTATAAGTATGGTTAATACAAAATGTCTATATCCCATTTAATCGCACAGTTAAGTCTCCATTACAACATATATGAATCAAATGAAATTTAAGAAAATTATTAAACAACTCACCAGAAAATTAAGTAAATAACAGTCCACACATTAGAATATAAAATTGAATTCACTAGTTATATACACACAACTTTTTAATAAAATAATTTATAAATTTTCAATAGATAGAGCTTATTGTTACAAGGTTTTACCGAGTACATTTCCAGCACAGGTCTGATAATGATAATTCAAGTACTTGGTTAAGTAACAGCACTCGTCACTAGAAGCGCTGTATTCAAAAAGTTGATAAACGAAACTATTTTATCGAAGACCCAAAATGGAATGAATTTTAATAATAATAATATAATACTGTTACAACCTCTTCTTTTTTCGAAAGTAACTAACACGCTGACATTTTACAAAGGAAACCTAAAATAACGTCACATAACTTACTCTATCCTACATTTGGAGCACTTACCCCTGGTGCGTGGGATCCCTAATTCGGTTGCCGGCCAGGAAAATTTGTGTTGAGCAACATTGTTTTCATGGGTTTTATCAGGGTACTCCTGTTTCCTCCCATATTCTTCTTCCACAAATTCTTCCATCGTCGTTCACTTGTTTCAATCATCGTCTCCCTTAGCTTATAGGGCGTGATCGTCATTCTTAAAATAAGTGATTTCATTTCATTTCTCTGCCATACATTTGAAAATATTGGTTAAACATTGAGCTAATGCAAGGTAACCTATTCTACTCTACCCTATATTTGAAAATAATGGCAAAACATTGAGCTAACGTAATCTAAGTTAATCTACAATACTCTACGCTACGCTACCGTACGCTACCATAATAGTTTCTACTCTTCCCTATCCTACCCTACACTTGAGTGCAACAAATGAACGTTGGATTTAAGACAAGATGGTATTAGTGTGAAGCTTACCGTAGTTTGTAGCCAAATTTTATTTACACATCCTTAACAGAAAATGACTCTTAATTGGCGTATAAAGAAGCCTGCTCTCTTAGAACAGTGATATTCCCTTTTATTATTATTATTATTATTATTATTATTATTATTATTATTATTATTATTATTATTATTATTATTATTTGGAGTTTAGCATCCCTTTTAGCAACAAGGCTATATGAGCTATATGAGGCTATATGGTCCTACAGTTTAACGTAAGATCCGAACGGCGGATCTCCAGCGCCATTTCGCTTATCAAAGAAAAAAAGAAAGAAGACTATGCCTCCTATATACATTTGAAATATCAGAAAGAGCTTCCTTTTCAGTATGTAATTTCTTTTCTTCGTTAAATAATGTGTTTGTCCACCAGCAATAAAACATATTTGCCTTTCAACCTTGCTGGCACGCCGGAGATAACTTCGCCCGCTTTCTTCCCATTTTTAGTACGAAACATTACCACATACTACGCGAATCAATTTCAGTTGTTACTTCATTCTTTCAGCCAATCAAACATACGATATTGTATGACGTCAGCTTTCGATTATTCGCGGAGAAGTTAATCTTTTCTTACAAACTGTTGGTGCAACGATGTAAGATTCTTATTCAAAGATAAAAATAATCAACAGATTATCTTATCCGATCTTAATCTACGGCTGGTGCAATCGAGCATAATACATGTCCCGAATAGAAAAAAGATCTTATATCTTGAGTCAAAGTAATCGAACAAGAAAAAAATTAGTAAACAAAATATAATAGCATTAAGGAATAAGAAAAGGAAAGAAGTATGCGCAGGATAGGAGTTGAAAGATTTACACAACAAGGAGAGAGGATAAAGATTTCAATGAACTTGAATGTAGTTAAAATGTTCTTTTGTGATGAGCAATTGAAATATATACGTAGGTAATATAGGTCTCGATAGGAGCTCGCAGAAATACAGAATAAAAAAAGAGGAACAAAGAAGAAAGTGTTAAAATAGGAAAAAATTACGTAGGAGAATGTAATGGAGTTCAGCAAGGATTAATCTGCTTATGTTGTTATATAATACCTCGAAGATTCGTCTCTAGTGAAGATGGACATACATAAAGTGTACAGCGTTTTTATTGCAGTATTTCGTAAGAATTAGGTGTATAACCCTTGTAGATGTTATGAAGCGTGTTAAGTAATCTAATATATATATATATATATATATATATATGTTTGTGTGTGTGTGTGTGTGTGTGTGTGGTAAGATGGTATCAGAAAATCTTAGGAACAGCTTTGAGTAGAATTGAACAAAAATAAATGTTATAATTAAATTACAAGTGAAACAGTTAAAAGAAGGAGAACAGTATCAAATACAGAAGTGAGAAAGGAAAATCAGAATGCTCGACTGTCTTTCGCTTTTTACTGATCGGTACATTATTGTTCAAAATTCACCAATGTACTCCCATGCGCAAAAAATATTGCGCGTATACTGTAACTCACGATTTTTCGCAATTATTCCATTTTCCTTATGTTTATGGGTAAAATTCAGTTATTAGTATGTGGAGATAATAGAAAGCAATCCATCTAAGGAGATATTTCCAAAAAATATAACAAAATAATAAAAATATAAGCAAAAACAAAATTATGTTCGGTTTTGTGTATACTGGCAATAATGTTTTCGAGGGATTTTTTGCAGTAGCACAGCACGATTGCAGAGGGAATAACTGTAGTTGAATCAAGGAACTGGAAAGTGGACTAATATATTGCATTTATTGGCTTAAATCTAGGGTGTAAATTGTCTACCAAATATAAATTAGCTTCTGTAACCAAGATGTTATACGGAAGTATAGAAACAAAGAGAAAAACTGTTGTCTTAAGTTTGGAAGTGACATGCTCTATAGCCATGAGCATTTATTTGTTAAGAAAAAGACAGGTAACAAAAGGTAGTCTGTGTGGTCAAGTGGGTAGAGTGGCGGACTAGTAATTCTTATATTGTTTTGACACCAGATCGAATCCCATGCGATCCCATCCAATTTTTTCTTTAAAAGACATTGTAGAAAGTGTATAATTTTTATGTTAATAAGAACCGACACAATATAATAATGAAATAACTTTTTGTTTTTTCTGATGACGTATTTATTTAGAATTAGTGTATTATTACTAATAGCGATTGTTTTCAGTTTATGCTGTTGTATAGCTTCTTTTATCATCCTCTTTTCTTGAAACAAATTGTCTCCAATAAAGTATGAAAAATATATATAGACAGAAACAGACATCTTAGTATCAAACGTGATTAATCGTGATGAATTAAACAAGTTTCCCGTTGTTAAAAAAGAAAACTATAGGAAATTATTGAATTTGGTCTTTAGGTTTTTAGCATGCTATATATATTCCTTATAAGACTATACTTTATAAGGGAAGATGTGCGATCATACCCACAAATTTACCTAGTGAGTGAAAGATGTTTTCGGCACAAATATTTTACAGGTTTAGGTGCATGAAACACCAATACGCCATGGTCTCGACCTTCGTTTATTCCACATTATTATCCGACATATCATAGCAGGTAAAAAGCAGCATCAATTGGCAAGAAGAACTGCAAGTTGTGGTCTGTTTTCGATGCTCCGGACTCGATCGCCTAGCACGCCCGTCTATACTATGCACGTCTATCATTCAGTGCAGGCACGTATCCAGCTTTTCTTTTCGGAGGGGGCCAACTCGAATTCTCGTAAGCATGTAATTCTAATGTTTCAAAAATATCAATATCAATAATAATAATAATAATAATAATAATAATAATAATAATAATAATAATAATAATAATAATAATAATAATAATAATAATAACAATGCAACAGTTCTGTATTTCTCTTAAACGTTTCTTACTTTTCATTTATGAACCGGTCAAACTGCATTGTAACACAAACGAAATCAAAAAATATTTTCTAGAGACATGTAAGGAAAACTGTCTGCTACGTATATCACATAAAAAATAGCAAATGGCTATGAGTGTATCGTTCTAATATAGTAACGTTATAAACAAAACGGAAACGAAATTATAATCCCATTTAAAAGTGTGCTTTAATTCCACCTGGTTTCAATGGCATTACGGTATATTCTTACAAGTAACACTCCGATTTTGATAAAATTTGGCAGGTAGATACTACACATAAAATAAACGGATACATGTTTCTTTTTTTCTGCGGAAAAACGATTTTAGGGGGCAAAAGCCCCCACCCAAAATTTTGAAAATTGACGCCCGAAAGGCAAAAACAAGTGGACCAAAGTCAACGAAATTGTGCACAGATATGGCAGACGTAAAATGAAGGAATACGTGTTTTGTATTTTCCTGGAAAAAACGGTTAGGTGGGGCACAGACTCCTCCAAACCTTTGATCATGAAATATCAAAAGTGCTAGTAACAATATGTCAGATGTGTGTAAAGGACGAAGAATTCCAACGACACTTTGTGTATATACGATACGCAAAAACTAAACGAATACCTGTTTTTTTTATTTTCTGGCGAAAAAATGGCTTTTGGGGGCAAAAGCCCCCATCCAAAATTTTGAATGTTGATGCCCGAAAGGCAAGAAGAAGTGAATCTAAATGAAAGAAATTGTGCCCAAATTATGTAGACGTAAAATGAGGGAATACGGGTTTTGTATTTTCCTGGAAAAAAGAAAAGAAAAACGTTTGGGTGGGACACAGACCCCTCCAAAACTTTGATCGTGAAATATCAAAAGTCCTAATAACAGTATGTCAGAAGTGCTTAAAGGACATGAAGAATTGGAACGACACATTGTGTAGGGACAATACACAAAAAACAAACGAATACGTTTTTTTTTCTGCGAAAAATAGTTTTAAGGGGAAGAATTCCCCACCCAAAATTTTGAAATTTGAGGCCAAAAAGGCAACAAGAAGTGCACCAAATTGGATGAAATCGTGCACACATATTCTAGACGTAAATTGAGGTAATTGTGTTTCATATTTTCCTGAAAAAAAAAAAAAGGGTGAGTGGGGCACGGATCTTCTAAGCTGGTTATTACAAAATATCAAAAGTGCAAATAAGTATACGTCAGAAGTTCCTAAAGAGTATGGAGAATTGCAACGAAACTTCGTATAGGGACAATTTGCAAAACAATAAATGAAATGTGTTTTAATTTGTACGGGAAAACAGTGTTGGAGCCTAGAGCCACTCAGAAAAAAAAAATATTACCGTAAAAGTACAGGAAGGAGTGGACCGAAGCAAATGAAATTGTGTGTAGATATTGTATAGACTGAATGTAAAATAAGGACTTTTTAAGATGTCCCTATCAATTTTGGCACATCAACAGCAAACAGGAAATTAATCGGCACGTGTTTTTCTTTATGCGGAAAATCATTATAAGGGTTAAAGTTGCATCGTAAAATACTATAAAATACGCTATACTGTTTGTGATTGTTGTTGATCTGCCAAATTTGAATAAATCTGATGGAGACACTTGTGAAACAGGAGAGGCTTTATTTATCATATCCAATATCTATAGACAATTTCATTGGCTTCGGTCCACTCCTTCCGACACTCAACACCACGGTCCACTCAACAGTATTTTTCTTTTCAGGAAAATACGAAACACGTATTCACTCATCTTACCTCTACAACATTTGTGAACAATTTCATTCAGTTCGGTCGATTTCTTCTTCCCTTTCGGGCGTCAAATTTCAAAATTCTGGGTAGGACCTTTTGCCCCCTAAGACCGCTTTTTTCACAGGAAATAAAAAAAGCCGTATTTGTTTATTTTTTGCTTATTGTCCTAACACAAAGTTTTGTTCCAATTCTTCATGTAAATTTATGCACTTCTGACATACTGTTATTAGCACTTTTGTTATTTCATGATCAAAGGTTTGGAGGAGTCTGTGCCCCACCTAACCGTTTTTTCCAGGAAAATACGAAGCCCATATTCCCTCATTTTTCGTCTAAAATATCTATGCACAATTTCATTCACTTCGGTTCACTTTTTCTTACCTTTCAGGTGTCAACTTTCAAAATTTTGGGTGGGGGCTTTTCCCCCTAGAACCGTTTTTCCGCAGAAAATAAACAAAAACCGTATTCGTTTATTTTTTGCGTATTGTTCATACACAAAGTGTCGTTGCAATTCTTCATGTCCTTTACACACATCTTACATGTTACTAGCACTTTTGATATTTCATGATCAAAGGTTTGGAGGTGTCTGTGCCCCACCTAACCGTTTTTTCCAGGAAAATACAAAATACGTATTCCCTAATTTTACGTCTGCAATATCTGTGCACAATTTCGTTCACTTTGGTCCACTTGTTTTTGCCTTTCGGGCGTCAACTTTCAAAATTTTGGGTGAGGGCTTTTGCCCCCTAAAACCGTTTTTCCGCAAAAAAAAGAACACTTATTTGTTTACTTTATGTGTAGTATCTACCTGCCAAATTTTATCAAAATCGGAGTGTTACACTGGGGAAGTGTTACTTGTTAGAATTATAACAACAACGCATTGCCCACAGTTTGAACACTGACTCAAAGTAATGTGATATAAAAGAACCTCAAAAGGAAAAAAGTAGGTTTATTAAAAGGTGTTTGAGGTTTGGAAAGGGACAGCTTCCAGGACCTCACGCTGGATACGTCCCTGAGTCAATGCATTATATTTGTTTCTTGCAAAACATGGTTATTAGATGAGTAATATGTAAAATTATATCATAGTTTGACTTTTAATAGGTCTTTCCTTAACACACCCATATTATCCGGCATTCTGCCTGTCTGTTTTATGTCGGATAAAGGAAACTCTACTGTATTTCCAAAGATAGCATATACACAGGGGCTAGCGGTCTGCACGGGCCGGAATTTTTAGAACGGACCATCCCGTCCCCTTTAATTTATAATCTATAGGCATTAGCGGATTAAGGGCGGAGCCAATGGAGCCCAGGCTTCGGGACCCCAAGCTCAGGGGGCACTTTAAAATCCCTCTGTTTAACAGTAAAATATAGTAATCAACTTATATTATAGGCTCCAGACCGATGCTATTTTTTTTCCGCTCGTTACGCTCGCGGTATCGCTAGATTTAAGTCTTTCCATCAGCAGCATTTAACTGTTAATAATGAATGCAATTATTTAATTGTTAATAATGGATTTAACTAAACTAATTATTGTAAACTTGGAGCACATTCAAATATTACAGCATAGTTCTCGGTAGTTCCATAAACCTATGAGGCTGTGGAAGGCAGCAAAGAAAATTTATGCACTGGAACTATTCTTAACATAGGGCCCCCTTAAAATAGTCGGCTCTAGGTCCCCAAAAGCCTTGTCTATAAGCAATATTTCACGAAAAGCATGTATTTTTTAACAAATGTGTTTGTCATCAAGTTTTCATAAAGTAGTCCCTTTCTCCTTTAAGCAATTTCAGAGGCCACGGTGTTTCAGTGGTAGACCGTTCTTCTCTTGTGCATGGAGTCCTTGGTTCGATCTGTGCTCGCGCCAAGTGAACCTTGTGCTGGACACTGTGTGCGTGAGTTTTCTCGGGGTTCTCCCGTTTTATCCCACTTTCTTCATTCGACCATTTCATTCATTTCTTATCATCACTGTCTCCTTTAGCCTAGCCGGCATAACTTGGGACGTAAAACTTAAAGGTTTCATTTCAAATCATTTCAATCAAAAAACAGTTGTAGGAAGTATGTAATTTCGAATAAAACAAACTACTATATACAATTCTGAGTATATTATTCTTTTATGAAATTCTCGCGAACCTTATTTCTAAATCGAAGGGTAAGAAGACTAAATTCACTCTCTTATTGTTATAGATCCATTTCAATTGAAGCAGTTGGAATAGTTGGAAAAAAATAAGCCATACCCTATATTCCAGTGTGGCACAATTGGTATAACGCGGCACACTGGTGTGTCTAGCAAAGTGAACAGTGTGACGCAAACTGTTTCCTATTATTTGCAAGAATATTTGTCGAGTTTCTGTTATTTATTATTATTATTATTATTATTATTATTATTATTATTATTATTATTATTATTATTATTATTATTATCAACGATTCTTCCATGGACAGCTGTCTGTATACGGTTAAGCAACCACAAGTATCACATTGAGGGATAATGCAAAAGTCTATTTGCTTGTATATTCTATCGGGAATAACTGCATCCGTCTAGAAAGCTAGGACTAACAACAAAGGGATCCGATGTTCTGACCGCACACCGCCCCAAATCGTGAGTGCTACAAGTTCTCTTCTACGCCTTAGCACAATAAGGGCTGTTGCGTTAAGGGAGAGAGAGAAACAACTTAATTCCATTGCAGTTATATGCTTATTAAATGTTAACTTATGTTTATAAATTATGTAAATGATCGTATCGTTTTCTGTTTATTATTATTATTATTATTAAAATTATTATTATTATTATTATTATTATTATTATTATTATTATTATTATTATTATTATTATTATTATACATTTCTTAATAGGTTGATTGCCACGTGTATGGAATTCCATACACACGGCTCTCCTGTGCAGCAGAACGTGATGATTTTTCCATACGCAAACAATGTAGATATTCCAAGTTTGTTGTATTCGTTTTATAGGTGTGTATGTAATTAGATACATATGGCGTAGAAATCAAAATTTAATATCCATGCCACGTATATGCAAAACCATACACAAAGAAATTTAGGAACAAAGACATTGAGTTTCAGTTTAACGTCTCGTTCAGCAACGAAGCTATATGAGACTTCGGCCTACTGATTAACGTGGACTCTAAACCACGTGAACTCTCGCCGGGAATCGAAGCCGTGTCTTCCACGCCAAAGGCGCATACGCTAACCACATATCCACTAAGGAGCTCATGAACAGAGACATTTATGGGCTAAAACAAAGGCGAAAACAAAGATGTGTGATGTGATTTTGAGTTTATCGTCCCTTTCAGCAGCGAGGCTATATGAGACGTGGACCTACCGATTAAAGTGGAATCTGAACCACCTGAGCTCCCGCCGGCCGAAAACAAAGAATGTTCATTTCAATGCAAACCTATGTAGGCCTACGGACTTCAATATTCGCCCTCAAACGAAAGTGAAGACTACCCATGATTCGCAGTATTAAACTCTCTCTCACCTCTGTATTCTCCTAACATGTCTCCCAGCGATTACAACATTTTTTGTCATCTCAATCACTTCTTATGTTAGTAGGATAGCTTTACCTAGAGGCCACTGATTAACCTGGCATTGTATTTTTCACTTTTTTACCTTTGGAATTGACAATCATCGTTTGGACATTTCAGTCGCACCTACCTAATATTAACAATGTTTCTACGATAATTTCGTAACATTGTATTATTTCTTTGTTGATTAGCTTGGTTAGGCTTATTTAAACACTTTTTTTCTTTGCACCGACGTGTAACATCTCTTGGACGAAAATACACTAGCTCTCACTGGAAATCAAATCCAGAACCAATGCACTTGAACCATTTGACCACAACAAGGCACATTTAAAAAGAGGTTTCGATTTTGTTCGGAAAATTGTGATTAGGTGTAACATTAAAAATACATTTAAGAAAGGGTACGGAATAAACGCACTGTACTTTCTCGCTTGAATTTCTTACACTGGCTCGTGTTAGGCTGCAACTATTATTGAAACATTTATTTGGGAAATTGCGAATAAAATAATATTTTGGAAAACTTTGCTAGAAGAAACTTCAGGCCCAAAAGTAAAGTACCCATTGGTCATATTTTGGTTAGAAATAACTTGATCCATATATTAGAATTATTAAGGATATAATTGTATGCGAACTATAAGCAAAAGCGTCTGAGTAATTTCTGAGAAAAAAATGAAAAAAGTCACCCCAAGAATAAATTATCCTTTGTGGATCTTTTCAGGACAAACAAGCTATGCTATATTGTTAGTGTTTTCATAAAACATTTATTTATGAAATACGAACACAATCGCCTGAGTCGTTCTTGAGAAAACCGCAGGGTAAAACTTACTGTCAAAAGTAATATACCACTTCTAGATTTTCCGGATGAGGGAATTATACCATATAGCTAGGTTATTTATGTAAGATGTATTTATAAAATATGAACAACAAACATCTCCTGAGTTGTTTTTAGGAAGGTCATCGGGAAAAGCTTACCCCCAAAGGTAAACACTTCTATCTGTAATTTTGACAGTATATCGAATAATTTTTAAGCAAATCGTCGGGAAAAATTTCACTGTCAAAGTAAACTCTCTCTTTTGGATTTTTCTTTTCGGAACAAGCGAGTTATGCATATTGTAAGAGTGTTACAGACAATATTTTTACTGAAATTAGAACAAATTTGTCTCAGTTATTACTGAGAAAATTGTCAAAAAAAATTCAACCCTTGAGAAAACCACTTCTTCTGTATGTTAACGGAATAAACGATTTATGCTGTATCTTAGTTTATTAATGAAACATTTCTTTACGAAATATGAACAAAATTGCCTGAGGCATTAATGGGAAAACCATCCGGGGAAAGCTCACCCTAAGAGTAAACTACTCCTTCGAACGAGTTGTCATATTGTTAGGTTATTAATAATACGTTTATTTATGAAATGTGGTTGAGAAAATTGTGGAAAAAGAACGCACACCATACAGTAAATTACACCATATATATTTTCTCAGAAAAAATATTCATATACGGTGGATATTTGTTAATAACATATATATTTATAAAAAGTAAATAAAATCGTCACAGCTTTTTTTTCTTGAGAAAATTGAATTATTTTAAATTTTAATCCTTCAGTAAATTACCCTTACTTTTAGGTGTCGAAGGATATAAAATTCGAAAGATAGTATGTTATTAAAACGTTATGTCTAGAATTCGGTTCAGATACGTTGAACAGTATGGCCTCTATTTGAGTGCATGTAAAAGCGTGACGAACCGAGAGACGAATAGATGGACAAACATCGAAAAATAATTTTTTCGATATGTAGGAGCATTGTAGCTTGAATTCATTGAAATCTGGAATTCGGTTTTTATAACTATCACCACACATTCTTCTTTCGTCGCTCGACTGTGAAAACAAATAGGCCTATACCGACACGTAAGGTGATAATTTGTAATCCCAAAAATTTAATTTGTTATGTTTAATGTGTTGTCACGCTAGAAAAAAAAGCTTATGCATGTTACATCATTTTATTATTAGTTTTTCACGCTACTGTATAATTCGGTATGATTATAATTAATATCCATGGCATCTTTTGGAAGCATTCGTGTTCCTCACAAATAGAGCTGTTAATTTAGTTTTGTTTAAAGAAAGCATCCTTTATTTCCTTACACAGACTTATGATTGCATTTGTTGCACTTGTGGATATGAAACAAAAGGAGAGAGAGAGAGAGAGAGTCAATACTCTAAAAAGAAACACACACACTGAAACACTAGAACAGTAATTTAACATCAGCTTTTTTTTCATGACAACGAGCTATCGCTGTGACTGTGTTCGCCACGCTGTGTGTAAGGCAGCAGGTCGCGCATGTTTTGTTTTCTTTGCTGTTCCTGACTCACAGACACTCGCAGTGAGTTGAAGTTACTTCTGCTGACGGAGAGGGAATGATTAAGCATATCATACCATAAACTGAAAACAATCGCTATTAGTAATAATACACTAATTCTAAATAAATACGTCATCAGAAAAAACAAAAAGTTATTTCATTATTATATTGTTTCGGTTCTTATTAACATAAAAATTATACACTTTCTACACTGTTTTTTAAAGAAAAAATTGGATGGGATCGCATGGGATTCGATCTGGTGTCAAAACAATATAAGAATTACTAGTCCGCCACTCTACCCACTTGACCACACAGACTACCTTTTGTTGCCTGTCTTTTTCTTAACAAATAAATGCTCATGGCTATAGAGCATGTCACTTCCAAACTTAAGACAACAGTTTTTCTCTTTGTTTCTATACTTCCGTATAACATCTTGGTTACAGAAGCTAATTTATATTTGGTATACAATTTACACCCTAGATTTAAGCCAATAAATGCAATATATTAGTCCACTTTCCAGTTCCTTGATCCAACTACAGTTATTCCCTCTGCAATCGTGCTGTGCTACTACAAAAAATCCCTCGAAAACATTATTGCCAGTATACACAAAACCGAACATAATTTTGTTTTTTGCTTGTATTTTTATTATTTTATTATATTTTTTGGAAATATCTCCTTAGATGGATTGCTTTCTATTATCTCCACATACTAATAACTGAATTTTACCCATAAACATAAGGAAAATGGAATAATTGCGAAAAATCGTGAGTTACAGTATACGCGCAATATTTTTTGCGCATGGGAGTACATGTTTTATTTGCATTATTATTTGGTACTAATAGAATAGAAAATAGTTTAATCTATGACGTGCAATAAACTGGCCTGTTTGTATATTCGTATTTAGGGTCTGTTGCAAGGTTGCCTATAAAGTTTCGGGACACGCATTATACTTTTGTCAATATATTTATGGTTGCTAAATTGTAGCTGGTAGAAGGTATCAAAAAATATTACAATCAGTTAAAATGAATTGTGGATTGTTTGATTCAATCCCAAAATTCAGTACCGAACTTTTACTCAGTGCTTAAAGTTCATTTTACGTTAACCTTACATATTTGGTAGAAGGAGTAAACTATATCGCTGTGCGCCTATGCTACTGAGGGTTACGTGGGCTCAGAGGCACAGCACACACTAAACGCTCTTTTCCAGATGTGGTTTCCATACCTACATATCTAGAACGTATCCTCATGTTTATTTTACGAGGGAGATTATTAGAGTAAATAAAGGGTACACAAATTTCGTGGAGGAAATTGTGAGCAAAAGGAAACATTCATTAATAGTAAAGGTAGTGTGTGAGGCTCAATGCGAGTACCTTTGTTTTCTAAAATCAATTATTTTTGGAATTTAGTTTCTAGGAAAATTTGATTAGTGTCGAACTGAAAACAACACTTAGCCTAAAACAGACATTCAGACGGGAGAGCAGCGTTATACACATTTGTAAAGAAACTGCAACATATTCAGATTTATGTCAATGAATGCTTACTACTTACGGACTTTATGTTTTCCATTCCAGTTCGCCGTAATTGACACCAACACTCGCACAAACACTTCACTACTACACAGTTTGTAGAAGTTGTTCCGTGGCACTTGTTTAGTCCATAAAGATGAATGAAAAGTCCTCTAATTCATTGGACATCAAAATTGCTAGAAGATCAATCCTGTGCGGCGACCAATAAGGAGTCGTGGTCCCAGCATCATAGGTGGCTATCAATCGTCTTTTCCCTTCTCTTCTGTGAGGGCGATGTTTTCCGGCGACTTCCCTCTTTTTGGGAGGATGTCGAGGGTATCTTCTATATACTTTGAAGGATCCAAAGAATCGTAAAACAGTCTTTTTACGTATTGGTTACCTTCTTCCTCATATTAAATTTGTCTTTCGATGATTAAGTTAAACAAATAGGATGAGCTCGCACACGCAGACCTTGCGCGACTGAGTTTTAGAAACAGAAAGATTAATGTTACAAATCGTTGGTCCTATTTGTAGTTTCGTATGGCGTTCTTCGAGCGATGAAGCGTCCATATCTCAGCAAATCGATTTCCTGGCGATGGGAACGGTCTCTTCAATGCATTTCTATCTTAGGTTTGCAGTTTCGTTGATTTTTTTTCAATCTTCTGCTCTGTCTGCATGTCTGTTTCTCGGCTAATCTTGAAGGCCGATTTAACGAAGTAAGAAAAGTAATCTTTTCTATGCTATGAAAATTAATTTGGAATAGTCCCGTTTTTCTCCGATTATTTCCTTTTTACTCGTTCTTATTTATTTTTGCTTTCTCTCTATAAATTACAAATTAGATGAGTTGAATGCTCCCTCCGCGAAGTTGCAATTTTCTTAAATGCAAAATTAAAAACTTGAAAATATACAAAAGTGTTCAAAATTTAATAAACGAGTGCATTAAACATAATAAAATTGAATGAAAGTTGAATGAAAAAAATCATTGAAACGTATACATATGAAAAAAACTAACTCAGTATAAGGGCGGTTTTAAATGGAAAGCCTTGTATATCATTCATTTCGTAAGTACGTTACTTGAATTCAGGAAGATTTATAACGTTAACAAATGGAAGGAACATCAAAAGTATAATTGGACAATTGTATATTAAATCATAAGTCAAACTAATCATACATTATTGAAATGCATTACAAGATTAATGTATGAATTCGTACGTAATTACTCAAAATTGCAAAGTCTTTGTGTCATACAATAATCAAACATATGAAAGCGAAAATTAAGCATGAAATGAACATAAAACATATTTCAAAAATAGGATAATAAAAGTGAAGCAATAAACCTGAAATAAAAATATATGAGTACATCCGTTGAGAATGTTTAGCAACTACTAAGATGTATAGTAAATATTACCAACTAAAATAAAAATGCAAAATGATATGAGTAAAACCAAAGTTAAGTTAAATAACATGTAACGAAATAGATATCGCATTCGCGTCTAGAGTCTTGTGTTTTACCAACACACGCAACACACGTTTGCCGATTGCTAAATGTCATTATCTATGTGTGTATCAATGAAACGCATATATTTATTAAAGAGGTTCAATGTTTGTTGCGTGAACAAATACCTATCTTAATAGTAAAAATTTAAAGACACCAATCCTCAAAATCATATTACAGTTTCTTATGAACAAAAGGAGAAAATGAAGAGGGCATAAGCATAATCACAGCTGAACAGGAGAGAAAAGGGTAGTAGAAGCTAACATGTGTTTTCACTCCGTCCGAAGGTCAACACATGACAAGATAATAACAGGTGAGCGCATGCGCTGTGAGCAGACCTCGTGGCAGAGAAGCACGGAGTCCTGCGATGAGAACGCAACAGAAACAAGCAGAATTCAGATCTGTGCATTGAAAAATTACGTTGATATTCATATGATCTTTTATTCGCATGTATAAAGGAATATGTAGAGTTAATTTCAGTTCATTTTCATACATTAATAGAAGTGATGAAAGAAAAAAAGAACGACGAATATCCATTAATTCTCCTGGTATAGTCTCTATACAAAATTGTCAACGGAATTCATATGGTCTCGTTGTTGCACGTTTGCAAGCAGGGGGGTCATACATACCCCATTCGCATGTCTAATGCGATGTGCCTTATACTACCTTTTTGTTTCTGTTTTCTTCGCCTCGAAAGTTCTACGTAATAACGTCGAGTTATTTTGTGACTTTCAAGGGGTGAATGTCTCCCTTTTTCCAACGGGGAAGGAAAAGTGAGTAGGAAAAGAAAATGAGAATGTGGGAGGAAAGGGGCTTGGGGAGGTGTGGTTGATCAGACCACTCGATCAGAGTAGGGGAAGGGGTATATTCCCAATTTCCTTTTCCAGTACTTGTTTCCAAACCAGTGTTCGCTAAGTATTGCTGAATATCTTTTTTGAACTTGAGGGAGAAGAGGCGGGATGCATAGCTACAAGGGGAAGGCTACACAACAGGAATGAGGCGAGGGTAAAACACAGGGAGAGGGGTTGATAGCAAGTTTGAGGTTCCCATGGGGTACACAGTCTGTCATTGACCCTGGACTCGCTTTAGTTTCAGAGGCGGAGCTCTGTTCACGGAGTCTGTGGACATCCCTTGTGTATTACTCGCAGGCTGAGCGTCTTGTGGTTTGCCAAGTGAGGTGGGAGGGAGGTTGCAGGTAGTTTTTTCAATCGTTCTACTGCAATCTCCTCCTCAATTTGGATACCTCTACCATTGACATAACGAACAAGATATTTGTTGTGGCCATGACAACTGCCAATAATGTGCCCATGAAATTTATAGGTATAATCTAAAAATTGTAGCACATTAATTTTAGGCGTCACATCTAGTACGGCTACAGAATCACCAATGTCAAAGTCATGTGATCGGGGACTAGGGTGAAAAGTATCTAGTCTTTTCTGGAACACGTTCTTAAGTTTCTCTTGCGCCTCGTCTCGAATTTGTTGTAATAGCTTGAGACGTATGGTATCGACTTCGGGGTCGGTGCAAGTGTCGAATTTGACATCAAATGCCGTTCGTGGAAAATGACCGAAAAGAAGTCTATACGCGCTATCTCCAGTATTGGAATTAATAGGCGTCTTAATAGCAAATGTGATAGCGGGTAATATCTGATCCCAATCATCGCGATCTTTATTTATGTAATGTCTAATTGATGATTGTAAAATGTCACAATATTTCTCACATAAGCCAATACTGTTATGGTTTTGTGTTGTAACTTACTCTGTTTGGATAGACTATTTTTCAGCAAATTCCTTGACAATTTTGCTGGAGTGACTAGGCAACTTGTCAAGTTTTAAAACGCGAGGATACCCGTATACTAGAAATGCATGTGTTCTAAGCGCTTCTATGATTGTGTTTGCTTTCACATCAGGGATGGGATAGCAATCAAATATCTGGTGGTAAAATCAGAAGCAATTAAGACGTAAGTATTCCTGTGTTTTGTGATTGGTAATTTACCTGTCTCATCCAAAATAAGCGTGGAGAAGGACTGTTCGTTTGTTGCATAAGTTTGAATATATAATTTTCTCTGATTGGAGTTTCGTTTGTGTAACAAACAAGAGGCACAAAGCCGAACTTTTTCCCTTAGATATTCACGCATGTTTGGAAAAAGGATACGAGAGTGGGTTAACGCGTATATTGTCTGTTGTCCACCATGGTTGCCAAGTTCAGAAAGCGTGTGTATGAGATTAAACGCTTCTTCTCGGAGGCTCTCGGGAATACACAACAGGTATCTTTCACTATTAGTGTAGCGAGCAATCTTGTAAAGCTTGTCATCAAGAATTTTGAAGCTTCGAAACGCTCTTGTTTCGGTTGGATTACGAAGTGGTTGACCGTCTTTCACTAATTTGTACAGCGGACAAAAAAATGAATCGTCTTTCTGCGCTGTTACGACATCTACAGGGTCCAAAAACTTAAAATCTGGGATGCCGTTTGTTTTCTTTGTTTTCGACACAAAGCAATTTTCTGTTGCAAGACGTTCAAATGTGACATGTTCGGTATCGCATAGGCGGATAGTGTAACGTGAGAGGGGGTCTGCGAAATTGTCCTTACTTTTAATAAATTTAACATCAAATTGAAATTCACTGATAGTCATGTAACATCGTAAAAGTTTCGAATTCAGTTCCTTCGCCGTTTGTAAGTAAGTCAAACTCTTATTGTCACAACAAAGAGTAAAGTTCCCACCTAGCAAATAGAACTTAAATGCCTTGAAGGTTGCAATGATGGATAAAAGCTCCTTATGGAGAATAGGAAACTTCAGTTCATTAGGTGTTAACAAACGTGAGAAGTAGGCTATTGGGTAAAATTCAGTGTCAGTCTCGCTTTCTTTCTGCAAGAGAATCGAGCCGAGTTGTACGATATCGTAAAGAAACGCTATGAACTAATGTCATTAGGTTTACCTGTAATTTTAATAATACACAATCTCGTGCGCTGTATATAGAAATATAGTTAACAGGTACATATGTTCCATTCCGTGGTGAAAAATTCATTTTATATCAAAGTAATGAAGTACTTTCGGTTTCAAGAAGAACAGAGAACTGGGCCTCATCTAATACGACAATTCATTCTGACGTAAGTAACATTTATTTTATCCCACAGGTACTATTTAGAGTATCAGTATTTTGTCTAGAGAAACTTTTATCAAGTTATTGATAGAGTAAAAATTTACAGGTTTCCAGAGAGAAACAATGAAGTATTCCCAGCCTTTTGGCAAGGAATTGGAAAAAGAGGTATTAAAGTTAAGAAAGTTACCAGGTATGACGGTTTCTTAACTGGATCTCCAGAAAATGACATAGCTCTTCTCAAAATAAATGATAACAGCTCTTCAGTTATACCTATTGCCTTAGCAACAACAGGTAAGACGTAATTGCAAATTATACGTAGTGAATTTTTATGCCATTTATACAGGTTTTTACGCTATTCTCTTACATATGTGATATGAATCGGTAGATACATTTATATTAATTTTAGTTAATGTGGTCTTCTTTTAATTGCATTATATTACTTAAGCAAAACATGAGCTGTACTTTTCCTGCCATTCCGTTCGTTCATAAATATAGAAAATGTATGTTACTGGGCAAGAACTATGTATATAAACTTGCCATTAGAAATGCAAGAAGTAAAATTGGGATTTGCTTATTAGGGCTTACTTTGTGTCCCTACACCTATGATTCTCGGCGCAAGAACCATGGTCTAAATATGCCTCGTTGCACTTGTTTGAGAGTAGGTAATAGATACCTTGGTGTGTCACTTCAAACTTGAGTATAAGCCAACACATCTCTCCTTAAAATTTGATAATTTATAAAATTAAAATTTGACATAATATAGTAGTATATTTATCTCATTCCTTTTATGGGTAAAACTTAACAAAAATACAAGTATTTATTTGGAAGGTTTCTGATCTATTACATTTTGTTAAATGAGTATATAGTACGTTATGGAAGAACAGAGATATTAATTCTTTTTAATAAGCCATGGATATATAAATGATATTGTTTAAAATTTTGCGAGGTACGTTCTAACTCGTTCACTAAATTTTGCGAATTGGCAAAATTAAAAATTTTGTTAAGGCAGTATTTCACCATAGTATGTATCTATAAGATTGTTTGGTTTAGTGTTTCCCCTTTTATACGTAAAAAATTTGTAAGTATAAATCCGTTAGTTTTTATTAATTTATCTTCTTTTTTGAGATCAAGATTACTATAAAATAATTTGGCAATAGTTACTTGTAGGACCCCTAGGTTGATACTAAATAATATTGATCAGCGTACACATGATTCGCGTATACATTACTATAATCTAAGGGCTGTAGTGTTATTACAATGAGTAGTCTCTCGGATTGATTCCAAGCGAACGATTATGTGATTTTGGTCTCAAATTGTTGCAGTATTTTTTTATGTAATATTCTATATAGTCCTTGTATTGATTTTTCCAGGATAGAATACGGTGTAACTTAATTCAAGTATATATTTTAAATTGTATTGTACCATCTCTAACTGATATTAATATGACTTGTTCAGAAACAAAAAAATATTACACTTTATTTGCATTTTAAAAGAGATATTTTTTTTAAAACTTCTGAATCATTACCTTTGCTGTTGGTCGTAAACGTCTTAGTTCATAACTGCTGATATGAATAAGATATAGTTACTCCTCACTGAATTCACAAAGAGTAATAGTCAGCGAATGCTATAAAGTTCCCTTTAAATCTACTGGACAAACACTAAAAAGTAATGTTTCTTGGCTAGAAAGATGAAATTGCTACAATAATTTGCCCAAAGTAAGTATATACAGAGTGTCCCAAAGTAGGTATACAGTTCCGTATTGATCAAGTGTGACAGTTTGATTTACTAAGATGAGCTATTTACTTCAGTCTATTCCGAGTTCAATTTATGAGTGAAAAGAAGTAAGAGACAAATAATAAACTAAAGTAATTCAATTTGAATGGGTAACAATAAGTAAATTATATAAAATGCCATGGCATGATTAAAATTGTACTCTATACCCATTTTTGGACAACCCTGTCTAAAAACACACTGAATTTGATTGCTATAATAGAGTATCAATAAGATTATATATATATGTCTGTTTGTGTGTTTGATACATATCTACTGATATACTTATTTTATACTTGCATCAGTTATCCGCTTCGCTGATATACATTAACCCTTCGATGCATACCTTCTTTTCTCTACACATTTACATAGCATGGGTCCAAAAGACCCGTATATTTTTTATGGAATGTTTATATTAGATCTAGTTGATATTTCGTAAACTTACTTAGATATTTTTTGTGAACATCGAATATAAATATTTTGACAATACTTTCAATAAACTACGACTAGTAAAATAACCTTAATATTTGCAAAACAAAGAATGAAGCGATACTAAATCACAGGGTGAACATATACTATTCGGATCACTTTCACAACTGTCACCCTCTCACTGGTCACACATGCTGTTGGTCACAACGGGCACAGAGAACTTTGCTGTGTTCCTGGCATACGTTCTTCAGGCACTTGCAGCACACTGTTCTGGACTTCCTATCCCTGATGTAGGACACAATGCACATCTTCTTTTCTGTGCTTTACCACCACTGTAACTTTGCTCATTAGCTTTATTACTGGTATACGAAGTTGTGATGAACTTTTCCTAGTCCAGGTAGATATTCTCACTCAGATGGGGATTGGCAGATCTTATGAGCATATGTGGAAGAATCATTTCCATAGATAATTCTTTGATGAAAAGTCTTCTTTTGTCTGAAACTTTTTGGTGATATGTGGGATGTTGGTCACAATAAACAATAAATGCATTCAGCGTAGCAACATTCATCATATTACACCACAGTACCACGGGCCAGCGTTTAGTTTGCCTCTTACATGTGTAATTACGAACTTTCTGGTCCATGGTGTCAACGCCACTTTTAGTCTCGTTGTAAAATTCTACAATAATTGGCTTCCTTTTAGGGTGATCAATGTTAACTGCATTATCATGGTGCACTGTGCTTAGAAGAATCACTGTTTTGTTTCTCTTTTGACGGTAACTAACCATTGTCATTTCCTTTTGAAACGCACATTTACTGGAATTCACTGCCTGAGTTGCGCCTAGTTTCATTTCCTTTGGTATTTCTCTCTTATTATGTCGCAATATCCCAACCACAGTTAAAGTTTTCTCCAGTAGATATTTAGCCAAAGGTATACTGGTGAAATAATTGTCCATGGTGATATTTCGGGCTGTACCAACAACAGTATGAACTAAATGTTTCACTGTATTTAGGGCCAATATCTTCTGTTGTGGTTCTCCTGGTTTCTTTCCTGTGTACACTAATCCGTCAATGGCGTAACCTGTTGCTGCTTCACACATCCAAAAAATGTTTATGCCATATTTCCCCGGTTTTTTGTCATATACTGAATGGAACCACAACGGCCTCTAAATGTAACTAACTGTTCATATATTGTTAGATTTTTTTTTGCGACCATTACTTTTCTGCACTGTTCAATAAATAATTGCCATACGTAAGAAATAGGCACAAGTTTGTGTGTTTCTAGCCTAGCTTGTATTGTTCTTTTGTCGTCGAACCTTAGGAATCTTCTTGTGGCTTCAAAACGATTCACTGACATTGTAGCTCTATATAATGGATTGGAACATTTGTCAAGAAAGAGTTCCCGCACAGGAACATCCCAAGCCTTGTTTGCCCCCATATGTAACAAAATTCCAAAAAAGCCAGAATTTTTTCAAATGATATGTCCTTCCAATGTTTCTTTTGCAATTGGCATACTCTCTTTGCTTCCATGTTGGTGCATCTAACAACTTTATCCAGGATAGTGCACAGAATGAACATACTCCAAACAACGTAGGGAGAATCAATTCTCATACTTTCTGAAGGTCCTGATTTAAATCTTGTAACATTGTGAGCGGGAGTTTTGACTGGAGGAGGTGGATTGTTATTCCATATCGTACCACAGGGTGCAATATAATAACTGTCTTTTGGTAGGGTATTTGCGTCTTGTTTTGAAGCAGATTGAATATTTCCACACATACCGTCGTCTTCCTCATTATCACTTTGATCAAAAGTTTCAGAAGATTCGTCCTCATCTTGATTGACAGAAGGAATATATTCTTAACTTGCATCTGATACTTCACTTTCCTCTGAACTCATGCCTTCATTTTCGTACACCCACTGAGAAATAACATAAGAAAAATTCGGACTGGAAGCACAAATTCTGTATTCTGATCTAGGTCGTTTATCTTTACTTGCACTAGCGCATTCCATTTTAGATTAGAAAATGGTTACATCTTTGTATAGAAGAAAAACAAAATTCACGCAAGATTCGCCAGTGATTACTTCAAGTAGTATTTGCATACACTACAACAGATGTCAAAAATCTGCTCTTTATTTCTGTATTTTGAACTACGTATTTCAAGACATAAAAAAAAACAGAAAAAAAGACTGTTATTGGTGGAAAGCAACAATAGGCAACAATATAGTGTATCAGAGAAGCTGACGAGATTGTTGCTGCGTAGAGAAATAGAAAAAAAGAAAATATGACTATAGTTCACAATAAAGTGAATAGATGTCCAAATAAACTCCTTTTGGTACTCCTTCGGGTATTTTGACGGTATTTGCAGATGGGTATCTCCAATGTTAGAGATTTGTAGATCATTTTCACTGCCATCTGGTTGTTGTTTCCTCAAACAGTTTGGAAACCAGATACGGGGTTTTTGGCGTAAAGCTACGATAGACTATTCGTCTTCCGTTCGAAATAAGGTAGAATGAATATTGGTCCGATCATAACGTAAAAGGTGGTTCATGCAGCTTTTTCGCACAGTTTGAAGAAATAACCACCAGATGGAAGTGGAAATGCAGTACAAATCCTTCACATTGAGTCATCAATCTTTATTATTTTTGTTATCTTTGATTGAGGGTGGAGTGTATAAGCTACAGAGACTCTACTTAAAGCAGTAGATACATTTTATATTCCACGGGTCCAATGGACCCATGTTATGTAAATGTCTGATACAAATATAAAGCATAAAATAATAGAAAATAAATAGTGAAAGAAAAAATAATTTCAATAGCCGGGAAATCCTAAACCTTCAACACGAGCATACCTAGCAGCACGGTTGAATATATAAAATATGTAACTATATATTGATAACCACGTTTTGTTATGATTCCATTGGACCCATGGTAGGCATCCTAGGGTTAAGAAAAAAATACTAATAGGTTGTGTTAGTCGGTCAGTTTCTACTATTACTGAAGCGCTCTATGATATTAGTAATTTTCGATACTTTTCATGTTTGTTTTTCTTCCTCCTCCCCATGTTGGGTGGCTGAATTTAGATTTAAACAGCATCGGAAATATCATTATTCATTACAGTTATCCTGGTAACTAATATCGACCATTTTGAATGATTGTTTGTACATCTCCCCCTCCCCCAAGTTACGGGGCTGAATTTGGACATAAATGGGGTCTGAAGTGTCACTGGCCAACTCAGTGATTTTATAGAAACCACTTCAGATCTAAACCTCATCTATGTCGAAAATTTGATTGTTATGAATTGTCACAGGCTCGAACGTCATATTTATTGAAAATTTGTTCGTGATTCATAAATTATTTAGTGTGTGTGTGTGTGTGTGTGTGTTTGTGTGTGTGTGTGTGTACGGATGATGAGTCGAAATAAGTGCTACAAGCCAACAAACAGCCTCTCAAACTCTACATTAAATAAGAAAAATATTAAAAGCCAATGCACAATACCAAGGGACTTAAAAAATGAGTCAAACACGAGGTTCACACGTAAATTGACTCTTAACATATTTCTTATTTGATGGATTGTTCGCTGGATATTGGTTTGTAACATTCAGTTTGAACACTGTGGGGGCGGATGAACCTTTTGTTTGACTCATTTTTAGGTCCTTTGTATTGTGCATTGGCTATTAATAGTTTTCTTATTTAATGTATAGTTCGCGAGAGATTAGCTTGTAACACTTATTTTGACTCACCATATATATATTGCCCCTCCATTCCATTTTCGCCAAAGTGAAACAATAAAAATATTTCCTGTCCCGATCCTCATGTATGTTAAAAATTTGATTGAGATCGATCAGGTGGTTCAAGAATTATTAAGTCGCACACCTAGTCATTTATTTTTATTTACATTGATTTTTGTATATCTCTTCGTCCTTCTCCTCTTCTTGCGTAGTTTCATCAATGTTAAATTATATAAAATATCCCCGGATTGAACTTTATCTGTGTTAAAAGATTAATCGAGATTGGTCGTTTGATTCAAGAGCTGTTCAGTTTTCTTTATTTTTTATGACACTGCTTTCCCTTCCTCAACGTTTTACCGTCCAAGTAAAAAATATAAACACTTCCAGGTCCGTACCTCATCTGTATGGCAAATTTAATTGAGGTCGGTTGGCTGGTTTAAGAGATTAAGAGTCAGAAACATAGGTACTTTCATTATTATAATATAGAAAATGTTTATTCAAATTTTATAGTTATTGATAAAGACTTGTGTTCGGTTAAGGATAGTTTTATTACCTATTAGTTTGTAAATATATGCTTTTTTATTAAAAAGATGATTAAATGATGTTTAAAAGATGATTAAAAAGACGATTAAGTAAAATAGGCGGTTAGGTGAGACAAATATGTATTTAGTTGATGGAAAACTTAATTGTGAAGTTCACAATTTTGCAAGGTCTTAATTTTAAAGCTTTCCGATTATTCAGAAACATTTTGCCTTACTTACACAAAATGCTGTTCAAATTTGTGAGTGAAAAACATCTTTTGCTTTTAAAATTAAATCTGGAACAGAAGTTTATGAACGAAATTTTAGTTTCCAGAAAATTGTGTTATGGGAATTTTAGTGCTGTTCGGAACAGTTAGACGTATCACAATGAAAAATCGTCTTCGAAATACCTATTACTAGAGTATTGAAAAATATTTTCTGGATTTTCAAATTTCAAGATTTCATAAATTTGAAAACTATTTCCTTACGAATGTTGGTATTTTTCGATTAAATGATTTACAAAGTGAAAAATATCTAACAGAACTTTTTTTTAGCGAAGTTTAAGTTTTGAAAAGCTATTGTTACTTAAATTTTTGTAAACACGTAAACTTTACGTTTAGAAACGTTTTTGTAATTAAAGTAAATACGAATTTTGAGTTATTAAATAAAATACAAGATGTTTTTTGAAATAACATATATTTTACCAAAATATCTTTTCTTGATGTTAATTTATATGAAAGTTTGAAACATTGCCGTTGACATGAAAATGCGTAATTTTTCTTTGTGCGTGGGGGTTAGGAACGTGTATTTCGATTCTTCTTCGTTACTTATCACCGTGATTCCTTTCCATAAATTTTAAGCAATGCTGAAAGAGTGAAGGAAAGAAATATAGAATGAATACTAAGAAATATTAATAAGCATGGTAAATTCCCATTTCTTTTTCCATAAAAACAAACGCAAACTGTCAGAGATTAATGAAAGTACATAGACACCTACAAGTAACCAATTTAAGAGATTTTGTAATAACCAACATTAAATATTTATAGCAAATTCATTAAAATCATCTATAGAAAGCACCTTATACGTTTCCTGTAAATAAAACTGTATTTCTTCAGTTTTCTTAAGATGATTTCAGAGGATTATAATCAACTTCAGAGGATTATATTTTGCGTTTCAACTGAAATTTTCAATATCCTATAATTTAAATAATTTAGTCGCATGCAATAAATTTAGCTTTTGTCTTACATCGTCATTCAATGTAAATCCTCGATATTTGCATATGTTGATTCCTGTATCTGTATCGTCAGGGCACGTTCTTTGGCCATACTGTTGTTGCTGATCATTATTAACCCTTTTCTTGGCAAAAAGACTTGCGTTTCTCAGACAAAATACTGCATGCGATTTTCGTGTCAAATTGTTGTAAAATGAGACATAATTGCACATTTTAGTTACATATTTTATTTAGATAATTCTGTGATGAAATGTATCCCATAGGATACAGTGCCAAGAATACGTCATGACAAAGTAACCAAAAGCTATTCAAAATTATTATGTATTCCGAAGTATGCATTGCCAAGAAAAGGGTTAACTTCTCCTAAGGTAACCAAACAGACAGTTGATGTTGAGATGTAGTTCAAACGTTTCAAGTTAAATAGAAATTTTTGTTCTCTATCAGGCTCATCATACAAAATATTTTTAGCTGTAAAACTGGTATACAGGACTACTTAGTACTCCGTTAAATGTGCCTGGTAGTACCATAGCTCTTCCACTGTGTATCGTGATTCAAATTCACTAAGAATTTACGCAGATGTGTTCAGTCAAGCGACACTTACGATTTCTTTTTATGCTCTTTATAGATATTCACGTGAGCATCCTTATGCTTCTTCATTTCAATAGCAATCAGTTTCACATGAAGAAAACATTTCGTTTCGATACTTTTAATATATAAAATGTCTCTTTTCTAAGAATACTACATTCGACAGAACTCATTGCCGTGCTTTTCCAAATCCATAGGTATATCACATGATGATAATATACGTGAGATGATTCAGTCGGAAGACATGTGCCATTACTTTGAGAAATACGTTAACTAGATGCCAACTGCGTCTCTAGATTCTGAATATTTGCCCTCCTAAATAATAAATGAAACGGCGTATCTGTTATATTATTTTCTAGTATTGAAAATCCTACCATCAATGATCTGGCGTCATTTTTCAGCAAATAGTCCACTACACTAAATCATGTCAGAGTTCATTAAACAATATATGTGCCACTAGCGGAACTCCTGATTTAAATTTCTAACATTTTACTCTCGAAATCAAAATGTCTGTAATGTTTATTAATTTCTTCTAAGGTAGTAAATCTTGAGTTTGAGCCATATTATCGTTAAAGGGTAGAAACAATTAAAGAAATGGAATGTAGAGAAAAACAAATACCTATAAGGAGAAAGCATTATACGAACTAGTCTTCTGCTTCCCAGATAATTGTCCTCTTCCTCCAAATTTAGTTCGTTTATCAGAAAAGAAAAGAAAGATAACTGAGAAAATTTAAGGAGTAAACCTATCCGAAGATAGTTAAATGATAGCTGAACAACATAATATCGATAAAGTCTCATAACAATTATCAAATTGTTTTCTAGAGAAAAAATGAAACTAAAAAGTAGTGCTATACAAGATCACACAACTAATTAGTATGAAACTGATATTGAATGAAATGTTTATAAAATAACAGTAACTTGAGGCAAAGAATCAAGTGTACATTTCGAAAAACCGAAATTTAGTAATCTCGAAACTAGAACTAAACTACACTAAAATAAATTGAAGAAAATAATGAAATGTCTAACGATAAACTCAGATGTGTAGTGCTCGAATTTGTGGTATGACGTGCAAATTTTTTAACACTTTTAAAAATACTATACTTATTTCTAGCCATAACATACATACTAAATTTATATTAAATGTCACGAAAACAAAATTCAATTTGCTTCGAAATTATATCTCAAACCATTAAGTTAAATACTTATAACACAAAATGTAATGTAAAACAATGTTGTGAAGCTCACATAGAATTTTAAAGGATAGATAGAATTTTAAAATATATATTTGAGTATTTATAGTAGACTTTATCGAAACAGAAATCAAATAAGCTAGGGAATGATGTCATTATCAGCCAATGAGAACAAAGTTTACAGGTCTTGCACAATATTGCAACATTTTAAAAAGCGAACGAAAGTCAAAAGTATAGGAGGACGATATCTGTGTCCTAATTAACAATTAATCTAAATTGTATATAAGAAATTTAGTTGATAGCAGTCGTAATATTACATAACATTGCATAACATTGAAATATCACATGTTCATTATCTGCTTCCCTCAGATTATAATAAATACATTTCTGAAAGTTACTGACGCGTTAATATTTTTGTAATAGCGAATTTCGTTCAATATAACGTGTGAAAAGTATGATAAATTATTTATTGCTACATTGTTGTCAGCATAAACATAAATTTTTTTAATATGGTGTGATACTCTCTCCTCGGCATTTTCAAAATATGATTAATTCATTTATTGCAATTCAAAATAAGTAAATAGAACGTGGTTTATACCAAAGCAATGTATTTTATAGAAGGATAAAGAAGCTTTGCCACAACAGTTCAATAATCATGCCCTTTCTGAGATTGTTGCTTCGTAGGTGTGTACTTCTTTCTTGTGACTGAGATTCTCTGAGAAATGAAAGTATAGTTTGATATGAGATCTGATCATCATATACCATCACAAAGACATATATCCGGATCTTCTTCAAATGTAGCATCTGTATTAAATATCGAATAAAATATTGGGATTCAGCAAAATCAAAATGGTTTAGCATGTACGCAAATTATCTGAAGAAATATTAGCATCAAACGAAAGGTCGTGTTTAATTACAGAATTATTTTTGGGATGACCTTAACTTGATCTAATTATATAAATTATGGAAAACTACAAACAAAATATGTTTTTGTAACCTGCAAAACATAAGCAAAAGAGAACAATCCTATATTACCTTACTAAAATTTTATTTTTTGCAATTTCCAAACTTAAATGGTAACTTAACATACACCTCTCGAAACTTCAATTGGGATCATATATATAACTATGTCTTCTGAAAAAGACTAAACTACTGCGATTATTTATAACATAAAGTTGTTAAAAAGAATATGTCATGTCAACAATATTCTAAATTTATACCTTTGGCAATTTTTTACTCATGAAATGGAACAACATAGGCCACCCGAAGTTAAATACGTGCCTCCCGTGGTCCAGTCCTATCGGCTGCATACCAAAATTTTTAATTTTGGAAATCTTCATATTAAAGGATAGGCATTGATATCTCTCCTGAAATTTGAGGCGATAAACTAAAGTGTGTATTGTCAAATTTGAGGGATTGTCGTAGGTATCACTAGACATAACCTCTGAACCGGATATAGTGAATCCACAGCTAGAAACAAAGGCGCACAAAAGTAAACCCTGGTATCGCTGATAGTACTGAGGCAATGTAACAAATCCAATTTCTAGAATATGTATAGCACATAGACATAAACGTTTTAGTAGCACAACATCGCTGTGAAGCAACAGAAGCAATGGGTAAGATACCTACTTGCAGCAAGTGAAAGATGGATAAAAAACAAATATTTAAGAGATGTACGTTAGAGTAGCTAAGTGTGTGGATAAATGAAAAGGATGCGTCATCGTCCAAGCCGGTAATCTTACCACCATGTTTCGGCCTTTCATCGAGTCAACTGGTTTCATATCACGAGAATGTTTCATGCTTCTGTGACTTCGATGGCGATATTGGCCGGAACGCTTACACACTGCAACGCATATATATTTTATGACTCCATGATGCTACTACGTTGCTACACATCCGATCCAAACAACCGAGCGAAAACATACGACTTTTGTGTACGACTGTGTGAGAACGAATAATCGTATCACGTACACAAAGAAAGCCACTAGATAGTATCGTACAGCCCCCAATATCCCCACCGAAAGTTCTTCGTGCCTGTCAAAGTGATACACATATGTAAACATCCATTGTGGGATTCGTTGCTGTAGGTTCTGCTGGCTGCACAACATAGGAAATTACAATTATATCTCACATAGGGAGAAAAATGGCAAAACATCGAGCTTCTGTCTGTAACGTTGTATAGCTGCATTCGTATGTGTCGCTACGGTATCATCACGCTAGGCGAAGCCTGTGTATTGCACCAGGTGTTATGGCGAGGGACCATGGATTTCGTGCCCGTTAATGCCTTCTTCACATTCACTGATATTGGATAACACAATAGCATATTGACTACGTGTTACACGATTTGGACTCTTTAGGCAGGCTCCGCTGGGGACTATAGTCTAGCAATTCAACACGCTCCGTCGTGTTGCACGTATTTCTATACACTTTCTGGCTGAACACAGTGTTTGTATGCACCCTTGGGCCGTGCGTTTCACCGGTTTTCTGTCTATCAGGTTTTGTACAATGTCTTCACATCTGAAAAACCCACAAGATATTGTTCATGAGTTGTTGTATTATGTAGAAGACATACGTCTTGCAATCAATCAGTAACACACGCAAGGGTTCATCCTCTTGATACTTCACCGTGTTGGGGCTGTTCTTACTGCCCATATGGACTCAGAAGCTACTAGAAATAGCCAATTCTGTTTAGATTTCGCTACAATGTTACAGGTATTCAGAGCGATAAATTTAATCGTGTGCTACTTAAACCATTTAACCAATGTGTTTCAAGTCTGGCGCTATTCTCTTGTCTTCTTCTTGGTGCAGTGTTTTCTTGACGGGAAATCCATTGTCCATCCCAGAACGTTTTGAAGCTAGAATGATAAATTTATGTTTTACTGCGTACTTCTAATACTGTAATATGTACTTTTTTTACGATACAAATCTATTACTAGTATTGTGAAATATAAAAGTGTTTGACAACTTACACAAGGAAACACAAGAAATGTTGTTTCATGAACTGTAGTTGTAATCTAACCAAGTTTAGTTACTAACTTTTCCAGATCGAGACACTGAAGTTAAAAACCGACGATACTAGTAAAATCATTCTATATAGATATCAAGTTCTAACGTAAACATATTTCCGTACAATGTTTCTGGAGTAAGAACGAAGAAATTAGTCTGAAATATTTACATAATGATTTTATTTCCAGGCCAAGACAGGGAGATTCACACTGACGGTAGTAGTAATATTATTCTATATAAATAACTACTGCTTCTGACCCATGGTGAAACACTTCTTAGAGCAAAACGCCTGTTGTATATGACTAAAAGTTTCATATATATGCTCCACCAGTTCAATTAATGGTGTCCCGGGAAATCCTACGCACATGGAGCTAAGCGTTGTCCTAAATAAGAGGATCCCTTTGGGATTCAGAATGCTGGTTCCAGAGTTTTGCGTTTTTCTTAAAGACGACCCAATGGTTCACGATACACATTTGCATTGATGCTCTAACCAGCTGGTAGCAGTTTCCGATGCACAGTGCTCTGTGCAGCACACCAAACATAGAGGAAGACCTTCTTGTGCAGTGCTGATTTCGCTGTTTTGGAACCTGTTCATGTCATGATAACCAATGATGACGGCGCTGTAATGTTTCGTACAGGATCCACTTCTCATCACATGTTAACATTTTCTGCAGATATGGCTTCTTCCTAAGACAGCAAAGAAACACAGCTGTCTGCTCGTGTTGCCCTCTAGCCCGGCGTCAAATCATATGGGATCAACCTACCCAAGTTGTTGTGCTTCCCAGGTTAATGGAAGCCGAATGGTTTGTCCACTCACACTTAATTGTAGTCTCAGTTCCTCAAATGTCTCGACACGGCTCGCCTCAATTGCTGTCTGAAGATCTTTATTTTGTACATGTGTTGGTCTTCCAGCAAGTCGTGCGTATTCGAGTGTTTCTTAATCGTCCTTAAACTTGTTAAACCACAGCACTTCCCGCGTAGTCACGACACCCTTAAAAATGGCCAAGTATATATTCTGTCTTGCTGCAGCGACTTTTGACGCTCTGTGGAGGTCCCATGTTTACCGAGTCCTTACATAAGTTCAAGGTGTAACTGATCCAAGCTATATGTTGGATGTACCGAAACCAACAACTGACCACCATATCTCCATTCACATTCAACCCACGGTATGAGAGCCAATTGAAAAAAGACCTGCACAAAAGCGACATACTTTCTTGGTTACTTTTATATGTCCGTTCGAGAGATACTTTCTGAAGTAGTCATTCGTTCTTACCATTCTGTAGAAGAGTAAGTTAAATCGACCTTGTCACATTGAACTGAAATTTATGACGACTGCTAAAAACTGGTTCCAAAGGAAATCACAAGCTAATTATATGTCCAGCACAGACGTCTTGAATGTTTGAACGCTTTTACCTTTGCTTGGTACGTTTGGATATCTGTATATCTGTCTGTGTTTTGTTTGAATCTAATGCTGAAAACTCAGAAAAGTACAGATATGTTAATAGTTGTTTTACATAGAAGAAATTTCGTCAAAAGATCCAGTACAACAGAATACAATATTGTCATATTTGTTCTTTAGGACACCAATTCGGTTTTTAACGACGAAATGCTTGCGATATGCAGACGACATGGCATTCTTTGCAAAATTTGAAATGAAAAGTACCTGAATCCTGGAAAATTTAAGTCACACCTGTTTAGAATATTGAATAATAATCAAAATCAAAAATACTAAATCAAGGTTAACTCTGACGAAGGGAACTTGCGTAGAAGTAAATGTAGAAGACGGGGCAACTAATATTCTGTAAGTAGGTTGTATAGTAAATGGAAATATTAAACTCAATGCGGAATGAATTTAAGAGTGAGGACTATTAAAAAGGCTTTAGAAAGAATAAAATCAGAGTTTGTAGAATAGTAAACTGAGAATTAGTAAAAAAAAGTGATACAATTTCGAATAGAGTATTGTGTACTGTACAGGAAGGAATTCTTAATATTATGAAATAGTAATCAAACGTAACTACAACCCTTCGAAACGAGAATCCGAGGAGACCTAGGAAAGTTATATCAGTGAAGTACAAACGCAGTGAAGAAGTACTACCAATAGTTGGGAGAAACAAAACAGTATTAGACATAATTAAAAAGGGGGAAATACTAAATTAAGAGATTAGGTGCGTAGAAGTGTATTCTAAGAAACATTACATAGTGCACAGTAGAAAAGAAAGAGGATGAAGAACAGGAACACTGCGCTGATTGAAGATACGGAAAAGACTTATTCTTGCTGAAAAACTAAGGTGTTAGCTGAGGGCTGTTGTACATGGGGCCTACTAATTTACTGCAATGACTGTCAGTGTTGAAGAAAGCTTATAGCGATGATGACACCGAAAATCCAAAAATCAGCATAACTGGAAAAAAAACTCAAATTCTATGTTATGATTTATCATATATTAGAGTTTGGGACACGCAAAACGGCTTAGTTGCAAACACTCTTAAAGAAATGCACACATTTCTGAAACATTAGCTATATAACTATAAATCAAAAAGGACTGTTGGTTGAGACATTTTGAATTCCGACAAAACGGAATAGTAAAAACTCATTAATATCGTCCTGAAAATTCCCAACGAGAAATCATTTTCTTGAAAATGTAGGGCATACTTCAGAAATATAAAACGGAAATAGGGTGAGAAATTTTGTTATCAGATTCTTACAGAATATGGCCCAAAAAGATGTAATGTGTCATATACTTTTACAGGTAGGTCTAAACAGAACCATGTCTTTTTAAAATATAGCCTCGAAATAGAGAACGATAACTCCTGCTTTTAGTAACAAATATTTGATATCATATTACGAGAGTCCGCAGTTAAAAATAATCAAGTATTAATAATTTTCTGTAACAAGAGGCGCTAAATTGTTTTCCAGAATATTGAAAATAGAATTATGGATACAAAAAAGGCAGAAATGGCTGCGTATAGATGATTCCGTATCTTGTTTTTGTCCCCTCTTTGTCTCTGCATCTTTAGATCCCTTCATATTGTTTCTCAAAATATACATACAAATCATTAAATAATATACGGCATCATTTCAAACTTTCATCATATATATTTCTGAAAATAATGGAAACTATATTGACATATAACATAACTTCAAACAAGACGTAGAAATTGGTAAACGTTAGTAATACTCTAAATCAGATGCTTATAATGTGCTTTTAAGTAGATTAAGCGAAATTTAGAAAGTAATTTTGAGCCAACAATTTTTATTAAATAGAGTATTAAAAAACTAGAACATGCAGGTATATTTATGTGTGGTAAACATCAGAAACATGTTTTTAACATATAGTATTTACATCTGAACAACATCCCAGGTCCCCATGAGGGAAGGAGGTACCAGGTGATAGAAAAACACTATTTCATGTAACTAGCTATAAAAGGAAAATATAAAACTCCGTTCTTTAGGCTGATTCGGGAAGTAATTTCGTAAATCATTATCACAAGTGTTTTCAACATAATTGTTTAGCTTTCGAGTGGCTTGTGAAGCGAATTGTGTATTTAAAACCTTAAAGACCTCCACATAAGCATTTTATTTGTGATAAAATTATTTATTTGTATAAAAATACAAATATTTTCTAGTATATGTTTTAATCTGTAGATTTGTCTAAAAATTTCAACAGAGTTGAAATTATTGCAGGTGAAGCTGAACACACTGTGTTCTACCTAGTTACAAGCATACTATGTTGCGTTAACAATGAACTAAACGATTGCGTTTCTAAAATATGTTACATTGTGTTCATGAAAGTCTTTTCACTACTCATAGTACGTACTACGGTCATGCGAATGAAATACGCTCTACCATGGAAAACGTCCAATGATGAAGATCTGTAAGGTACATATATGTTGCCCCGAAAACAAACTTTTGAATCTCATATTGCTTTGCTTGTAAGCGCATTGCTTCAACAAATAAGTGAACAATTAAACTTCTAGACGGTGTTCAAAGACTAATATATTTAGGTACAGATACGTATCAGTTTAATATGAAGCTAGATCACCATAACTAACAAAATTACCTGATTATGAATCAGTTGTCGCCCTCTGAACAACTTTGATTCAACTTGAGGTAATGGAGGTCATAAATATCAGCCACTGGAAATTTCAATTACATTCTTTAGCGTGAATTCCGTGCATGCCTTAAACGAGGAAGTCTAGCCTGATTCCCATCAGCAAAATGTACTTTTGTTCGATGAAAGTCACGGGGCCGGGTAGGATGGGCCAGGATAGGTGTTGAATTTCATCTTGATATTTTTCTAATCTCGTCCGAAGAGCTTCAGCTCCATACTATAATCCTAGAATATGACATCAATTCTCAAAAACAACATTGTTCAAATAAAAAAAACGACATAATCATGGGCAGTGACGCGACCGGTAAGCATCATCTCAGGACATACAGATTACTAGCATATTGCGGCCAACAGCATCACAGAACCTTAATCATATTTCATGGTTAAGAGAAGTCCTCAAACCATAAGTTTCCTTCATAATTGGTCACATGTTGATCACATAACTTCCATGTTGATTCAATCAAAATATCACACGTGTCCAGGCATCAACAATATATATTGTATGTTAGTATCACAATTGATTGATTGATTCATTGAATGATTGCTTGATTAATTGAGATTTATTGACGACGCCAGCATCTAAGCTATTATTTCTACGGCGATCAACACGACTTCTTTAAACTAAATCTAAAAAGAAACACATCAAAGTATAACAAAAATACTACTGCAAAAGAGAAGTAAAAGTATCAAACAAGAAATGAAATAAATATATAAGAATACGAAATATATATATCCCTACAACCATACCGTGCTTTTATTAGGACATGTATCACACCGTGGGGTCATATACGACCCCAGTCTGGAGAGTCGTTTTATTAGACTAGATACGGTTATATTATGTTAGATTAGATAATATTAGGTTAGGTTAACTTAGGGTAGATAATGTGTGGTTTGTTAGATTATATATGTTTATATATATATATATATATATATATATATATATATATATATATATATATATATGTATGTATGTATGTATGTATATGTTTTAGATTAGGTTAAATAAGGTTAAATGAGGTGAGGTTAGGTTAGGTTTATTAGGTTATATAATCTTATAAATTTCACGTATCACATTTTATATATGTTGACATAATTCGTTTCTTTACCGATTATCCAATTAGTCTAAAATACACGAGTTCTACATTATAACAATATTAAATGTTTCATTGGGTTTCAATTACTTGATATTTTCATTGTTTTACATGGACATAAATGAAGCAGTTTTCATTATTTACCATTGTTTACATTTTGCAATTGCAATGTTGTGTCGGTGTTCAGCACACACACTTCTCTTGTAGAAGTAACACACTGCTACTTCTTTTCTGTCTTTCTTCCGGCTACAGAAAGCACATCTACCTGGTCGTCCAAATGGTGACACACTTTGTACCGGTTCCTCTTCGATGCCAAGAACATGACAAATATTGTTCCTTAGCTGTTTTGGCAACCTCTCGTTATTTGTTCTTCTTTTCATGTGTTCTTCACAGAGTGCCAATGCAAGAGCCTTCAAGAAATCAGAACGCTTCTTCAGTGTTGAACTAGATCCCGAATTGCAGCTGAAGATAAGGAAGCTATTTAGTGCCGCTGCATCTAACATACCATAAAAAACTCTGAGTGGTCACCTATGTGTCTTCCTGGCAACTGTTCGAATGACAGTATTGACGAAATTATCCACGCCTTCTTTAGTTTGGTTGTAGAATAAGTTTATTTCTGGTTTCTGCGTCTCATTATCCATGTCAGCTTGATTCTGCATAGACGATATCAGAACTACGCACCTGTTTTTTCTTGGTACAAAGGAGACAGCGGTTTTGTTTTCCTGAAAAAGAAACAATGAGGAAAAAACTGGTTTCCCTTTTGTTTCAGTTACACATGGTGAAAGTTCTGGTTTGTTCTTTCTCATAGTGCCAACCGTGGTGAGTCCTTTTTCAAAGACCTTGTCAGCTACCTCACAGGAACTAAACCAGTTGTCCATAGTTACTTTACTGTTTTTTGATGGATGGATTGTGTGAGATTCAACACATATACAGTTGGAATTGCAAGCTGTGAATCTCTTCTCTCTTTTCCAACATATGGTTTTGTTGCACACATATACGATGTTTTGGCGTCACACATCATAATAACTTTTATCTCATATTTATCCGGCTTGCTGGGAATGTCCTTTTTGACAGGGCATTTATCCCTGAACCCCAATAATTGTTCATCTATCGTGACATATTCTGAAGGAGTATAATATTCAGAGCAGTGACGCACAAAGATACCCCACACTTCACGGTTGGCAGCGAATTTGTCTACAGATTTCCTTTGGTTCCTTGTAGCTTTATCGTCAAGCGCAAGAAGTTTATGAGAAATTCAAATCTATTTCTTGACATACTGCTCCTAAATGGAGGTGGACCAAACGCTTAAGACCACATATCACTTACTGTCAGGTGAGAATTTTTTAGAACACCGGCTAAAAAAGCAAACCAAATAAGGCACACAATTCAATTTTGTCAGCGGAGGATAGATAACTTTGATCTGATTTGAAGACACACTTTTGTCTTTCTATTTCTTCATTGGTAAAAATCACAATTGTGTTCAAAATGTCATCTAAAAAAACAGTAGCCAAATGTCTTCTTTGTTTCGCTTTCTTCTTGTGCCCTGGGAGATGAATGACAATGTTTTTCAACGTTCTAGTGGATTTTTGGTGGAAGGGTTTAGTGTACCACTTACTGCCATTCTTTCCATAAACGACTTTACGTTGTAACAAGTCGGCAACAGCATCGTTAACAACATCAGCTTCAAATTCATCCTCCGTTTGATCATCCTGCTCCTCATTTTCACTTAACAGTTCATCTGCATCGGACTGATCATCATCTGATTCTTCTAAAATGCGTACAATATCTTCCTGGTCAAAAAACTTCCTTGATGCCGCCATTCGTAAAAAAAATCGTCCACTAGAAAATGATTTGTTATATGGCTATTCAAAACAAACTATGTTTCATTAATCACACCGTGGGGTCATATATGACCCGTGCACTCAAAATAACACAGAACTTTACGCACCAACACAACAATGCAACTTACAGTGTCAACAGACGAAGTGTTGTGTTTCCCTCTCACAACGGCGCTGGCGCAGGACGCATTTTATATGCACTGGGGTCGCCGGTATATATATAGTAATAATAGTGACAGAGGTTATTTGTCCGCGTCAAGATAAACACCACTGCCTAAAAAATTAAATCCTGCATATCAAAATATAGTAAAATAATCCAAAAGTGAAGTAAAGTTCTAAAAGAAGAGATTAAATAACTTAATAAATATATGAAGACAACAAATATATAACTATACTAATACTATTACTAATACTACAAGAGACAATAATGCAATACTACTACTACTGATAATAATAATAAATATGATATGTAGGAATAGTAATAGCAGAAGCAATAAAATTTAGAAATCAACGATTTAGGCGTATATTTGACGTGAGGCAATACTGGCAACTCCATTTGTCTTCCATCATTTTAGATTTCAAAGAAACTGCAGGTGGCTTACAATCAGGTGTAGATTTGCTCTTTTCGGGGAAAGGACCACATCAAAAATCCGGTCTATTTACTGGCTTAGTTTTAAGCCAACGACTAAAGCTGGGCGACGATTAACAGGTGTTTCTCAACGACTACCACTAATACAAATGCACGTGGTTTTGTGGGATTCGTTTGTCGATGCAACTTGGGTCGAATTTCTGAACTATGATCTTAAACAAGATCAGTTTTGTTGGAAATGCCAGACGTCTGGGATGCCAAGGGCACAGAAAGCAGACAAGAAATGCTTTCTTTTAAGCGACACTTAGCATCAAATGTAGAGATCTCTACAACAATTAACTTTGGGATGCGTTTCTCACGTTGAAAGGGTGGACAGTTTGGACCTCTAGCAGCATACTTGCTTTTGCAGCACCCGCAAAAGGGCTTAATCGCTGTACAGAATTCGACACCATGACCGCTGGCCACAATTTGCACAAAGTGCAGGGTTCTTATTACACGACGTGCTAGTATGTCCAAAGTGTTGACAATTGAAACAGAGCGAAAAATAGTGTATATAGGGACGGATGGAGTAAATTGATAATGACCAGCCTTCACGTTTACCGGCAGTGTAGGCAAACTGGAAGTAAGAATTCTCGACTGAGTAGAAACGAGCTCACTTGTCTTCTCATTTTTGAAGCAAGCTACCTCTACAACATATTATTCAGCCAGTTCATATTTAATCCTTTTCTTGATGGAAGTTAAAAGGTCCCAACATGATATCACAACGGGAGAGACGCTCAATAGACAATAGGATTCTAGCCACACATTAACTTGTCCAATGGTAGTTAATCTAAGGAAATTCACTCTTTACTTCTCTTCGACCGTTTTCACCAATAAAGTATTTGTTATTCACTGATTTCTTGATATGTTTGACCTGCCTGGCATTATATGTAATAATATTATTACAGAGCCAGCCTTAAGCCGATTGAAACGATTTCTCCCAATCGGGTCCCACGCCTAAGGGGGCCCCGTGTTAGTGCCGCCTGTCTGCTGTCCACTTTAATCTATTTTCCAGTGCCGTTTAACAGCATATTATGTTCCAGAGCAAACAAGTTTGTTGTGGTCTCTATGCCTAAATTTTGCTCCTAATACATGTTTTAATACATGCTATTCTGCTCGCGGGGCATCCGGCCTAGTGGCTATGGTACCGTTACGACGGCTCTGCTACTCTCGGTTAAGTACATACAACAGCATATTACAATACAAGTACCTCCATAGACTCCATAAGGAAGGGTATGCCTTCTCCCTAACAAGGAAATGAATAGTTTGTATTAAATTTCCAAGCATAAGCAAAATTTTCAGAATGTATTTCTGCAATTGTTTCTTTTTAACAACTTCTGTTGTAAAAATAGATATTACGTCCAGCGAGTATTCTGCAAACCCCCAACACCCCCAAATGCTCTTACGTATTCCCCTGGGCGTAAAATATTGTTTTCTTTGAGTTTGTGTAAAAATGTATATCATTATACTGGGTGCACACCCTCTTGCATTTTGAATACCCCACTAAGTAAAAGTTCCTGGCGTTCTTACTGATTATGTAATCTGATACTACCGCGAATGCCGAGATGGTATCAAATAAACAGCGTCAGTGCGACTTTTTTGAATAACCTTTCTCTTAGTCCAGCGGCGAAAATTCGTCTTCAACATTCAGGGAGACGGGTAAGACCACTCCGCTCATAATCGTGTTTTATTTCTGAGCGATGTTCAAAATATTTATAAAGTTGAAAAACAATGCTGTGGGGGAGTATAGCTTTCTTGATCATTGGGAGGCGAGCAGAGGCTTATTCTGGGGGAACATCAATTTCCTCTCACTTTCCTTTATGGCAGTCGGACACAAATTATCACACTTCTCTTCAAAAACACCTTTCAAATCGGATTATTGGGCGGGATAGCCCCCCCCCCCCAGTTACAAGATTAGGGATACACGTCCTTCTCAACCACGGAATTTGCGCCAGTGCTTATTATAGCTATATTAAAAATACAAAACCAGAGGACAAACTTTGTCCTCTCCTGCGAAAAATCCAGTGATTTTATTTTTAAAAAATCAAGTCAGGGAAACCGAATGTATACTTCTACTATTTTTCTTTTTCTTTAGTAGTGCATAATGAATAAGTGACTGGTTATGAAGTTTTGTCTTCTAACTCAATAATCCAATCGAAAATATGTCATCCATCTTCCATCAGTTCCTTAAGGTTTGTGATCGTCTCATCACAATTTCATTTTGTCTGCAGTCGATAATGGTTTCAAGCTGGTTATACCTTTCGTAAGTACCTACCTACGATATTCTCACTAGCGTGCATTAGGTTTCCCTGACTTTAATTCTTTTGAAAAAATATCTTCAAAAATTTGATACATTACGTGACTTTCTTCCTATTTAAAAAGTCGAGATACAAGATGACTGACTTCAAGATGGCGGCCATGATAACCATACTCACAAAAGAAGTCTACTTCTTCCCGATGTCGGTTAACGCGTTTTTGGTTTTTCGTACCTTTACCGTTTTAAAAATAAAATGAAATTTTCAAGTTTTGAAACGTTTTCTGACTCAAGGACAAAAATGTACTCGGTATATCCTATCCGTGGACAATTTGAAACTGATGTGGATGATTTTCCTTCCGACTCATCACTATGGACGAGTGTTGGATACACCATTACCAGCCAGAAACAAAACAACAATCCAAACAATGGAAGAACCCTTCCTTCCCTACCACAAAGAAGGCACAGGTGATTTCGTTTGCTGGTAAAGGTTGGCTTCTGTTTTTTTCGGATTCCCAAGGTGTGATAATCATTGATTACCTGCAAAGGGGTCATACCATCAGATGCCAATTCTACACTGACCTTTCGAAAAAACGAGTCCAAATTCAAGTAAAAGGGCTACAAATGATCTCCAGAGGCGTTCTCTACCATCAAGACAATGCTCCCGGGCACACATCAGCATTTCCCATGGCTACTATTTATGAATTGGGCTTTGAACTCGTTCCTTATCCACTCTATTCTGTCAGACCTCCACTTGTTCCCTAATCTAGAAAAGCGCTCTAGCAGCACGTCTTTTGCAAGTGATAATGACAGGGGTGGAGGAGTTTTTGCGGTCACAACCTAAGGAACGTTTTTCTGCTTGGATAAGAGCACTACAGCACGTTTGAAGCAACTGTTTTGCTGTCCAAGGCAATTCTGTTGAAAAAATAAAAGTATTACCAAATCTGTACTTCTTATAGTTTCCTCAACGCTCAAAACTTTTAAACCACCCCTCGTATATATATATATTGTAAACATGAGGCCCCCGCAAAATGTTCCCAATCGGGCCCCGCACTACCTAGGCCCTGTATTTTTACTTAGGAAAGAGACAATCTCTTAATAAGACACGAACAAATTGATTTATCATTGACAATATCAGCATCTTTAACTTTAATTACAAAATACGGGATTAAAATCCATTGGTTATCGCACAAGCACGCAGTCAAAAAAGATCAGCGTGGTGACGGATTAGCGTAAAAATTTTCCATCGACAGCAACCTACTAAAGAAAAATTGAAACTGAAAGAAACAACCTGTCGAACACAGAGATAGAACCCACCAGTCCACAAAGACGAAAATGTGCATTTTTCCTTTTGCGCTTCAATTATTATTATTTTTACTTTTTATGTTTTTAGTTTTAATATTTATATATTTTCAAAGAATTGAACTTCGGACAACACAAATACTAGAAGCACACTTCAGCTCACCAGGTAGGCACACGTCAAGCTCAGATGGATTAAGATGTCCACAGACCATTCACTTCCAAAGAGACTAAACAACCACCTATGAGTCTGGTAGCAATATTGATGGCTGTGAGGGTATGTGGAAACATGGATATGAGCGATGATACATATTTGAGAAGAGAAACCGCACTCTCAGCTCCACTGTCTTTCCGAGACAACCTTGTGCTACATGGAGGTGGACAATTGGTGTCGAGAACGTTATGATTCTTTATCAGCAGTTTGCCCTAGCAATTTGAACTATACATTCATACCTAGTAACTCGGATTGTAAATGTCGTCACATACTTTAGGAGGTACTAATTTACTTCCTTTGCCATTTGTACCGCTGTCACATGAAGCTTTTATATTACAACAAACTTTAATGCTCAGTGAGATATATCACTAAGATCTTTCTTCAAATCGCTATTTCCCCGAATAACGTGATTATACCGTTAATTGAGTAGGCTGTCATCATACTGATAACCTTGCCACGTAACAAACTTGCCACTTTGAGCATGTTTGCACATACATTAATGGGTACCAATACTTTACTCTATTTATGAATAGAAAATTCGACCAAGTTATACAACTACCGGCTGCTCACTTCACTGCAAACTAAAGTTCTGTTGCATCTCACGTAGCAGAGATTCTCTCAACATACAACCAATTACATTAGGAAACAGTGTCGCTATCTCACTCTTGCTAATCGATACATCTTACGTCTTTTCCACTTCAGATATATGTATTATATAATTATAACTGTAAATTCTTTAAGGAATATTCATACACGCATCAACTCTATGAAGGTACAAAAGACGTTAAACAACATTACTAAACCTTGTGAATATTATTTTGCCATCTCGTCATAGTGCGCATTAGGAGAAAAAAGCCAATTAATTTCGTGAGCGTACAAGCCTTGTTTCAAACTGAATTAGTGTTCATATTCTTATTATATGTAGAAAGTAATGAAAATTATATTTAGAGGATATCAAAAAGTTTTCAACCAGAGTGGTGGATCATTATGATATTGTTCTATATTGATTTGATGGTAAAATAGTTGATTGTACATACAAGGGCTGACATTGATCTTGGTTTAATACTGTGCTGAATTTGTTAACTACAAAGATCTATACGATACTCAATATTTTCTGATATTTCTCCGAGGTTCATTTCGTTCGCACTAATATTGAGTTAGTTAATGAATAATCAGTTAAAGCCATTAAAATATCATATTTTCTTCGATGAAAGTATCCTGCTCCTAAATTATTTCACTAATAACATTTTGCTGCATGGATTTCGAAATACAGTTTCACAGTATAATAGTACCTGTGCTATATGACATATTGATTTTTGACGATAAATCATAATATTACGCAGCAAGTCATACCATAGAATAATTTATTTACAACCAACTTATAGGCGCTTTTGAACACAATATTTGTTACATTTTCTTCTTAAATATTTCTCAGTGTATCTTCCTTTTCCTCCCTTCCCTCAATGGAAACAAGAAAAGCTTCTTTTGGCAGTATTATGCTCATTCTAAATCTCCAAAGTTTACACTCCGCACTTACCCAAAATACTTGCTTGTATTTCTTGAATTTTATTTGAGCACCTATTCTTTCTTCTTTCCGCAGAGAAGAGAAAAGGAAACTTTTTTCCCAATTCTATCAAAAAATTAAATTGTCTTCCGTTTGGACTGTATTGTTCCCAATCAACATTGAAATTTTTGCACACAACGTATGCGACTAAAGCAGGAAATACAATGAGGTTAATGAAAAATGCACGAGGCCACGTTTGTTTTTCTCTTGCAGTAATATTAATGTAACTTTAGATGCAAGTTGTTGACGCATGCTTTCGTTTTTTGTAGTACAGGGTTATTTCTTTTTTGTTTTCCTTCTCTACTATCACACTGTGTTCATGATGCATGAAATATATTAATGAAACACAGTTTCCTTCTTTGGAACATATGAACCAAGCGCAAAAATCTTCATACCAACCAAACAGTGAAGACTTTCCGTCTTACTTCGTGTTTGTTAGCAATTCTTTCGGCGCAAAGTATTCTGATCGTTCCCACAAATGTTACTCCATTTCTAGGAAGTATTTGCCACATTAGGATAGTGAAATAATTGTCACAATTCAGATCTCTATGATTTTTATAATAATATTCAATCCACTGAGTAACTGCCTGATCTTGCTACAAGTGCTCCAAGTCCTAGTTCAGTCTCTCCGCTTCGTTCTTTTTCCTCTGCGAAAGCGTAAGCTTGACGGTTCACAGGCTCACCAAATTTTCATGCCATATTTGTCTGATGTGGAATGGAAAATACATTCTTAACGGATATCATCTGCGAAATGGAACCAATTCTTCGTCAACCGTAACATAGATACTGGCAAATGAATCTTTTCGAGAGATTTCAAAGATTTTCAAAAATAATACTGTAGAAGGAAACTGGAATATAGTAACGGAAGCCAATTCACCTATTTTCATTCTCCCACATTTACTATTTTTGTCATCATATCTCAGGAATTTGGACAGTAACTGAAATCTATCTGAAATCTGTTTTTACTCATTCTAGGTCTAAAGAGTGGGGAATTTCAAATACTGTATCCCAAAGTCTAGTTATATCTAATACATTGCACTCAGTAATCCTCGTGTTAGCAACATACCTTTAAAAGCAACGCATTGTGAAAATAAATCTTGTCTTCTACCATAAATTCTTTTAAGTCGATGTCCTTTCATTAACTTGATCTAATAATTCAGGAATTATTTCTGAACGAATGCAATTTCTCCCCATTCTGCAAAAAGAAACTAAATTTTGGCAACAGTTCCACTGTCAGGGGAGCGAAGTGTAAGACACAAAGGACAAAAGACCGCGTAACGATCTACATTTGATGACCTTAATGTTGTCAACCCACCTCGCACCCACAGTTACCAACTCTGCGTAACTAGAACGTTGGGAACTCCTTGGTGATGTTATTCACAATGATAATGCTCGGTAAGTGTATAAGGGTCTAATGAAACGACAGTTGGTGTCAATGTTACTATTTTGCAATTACAGCTTTGTAAGAAAATCAAAAACAGATCTAACAATCAAAATCACATAAAAGAAGAGCAAAGGTGAAAATGTAGTTGGCAAAGAAAACCAAGAAGGTAGGAACATATTAAAAAATAAACACACAAATGTAACCGATGGTGTCCATTAAACTAACCTTGATTTTTTAAGCAATAAATATGAAATTAACGTAGAAATAAAGTGTGTTTCTACCCAGTCTATTAAAATAGTTGTCGTGTCTTATTCATATTTTTTTCAGCTTAAGCATTCACATTTAAATATGTATGAAGAATATATAATGCAAAATAGTTAAATTGATAATAATTGGATTTTATGAAACCTTTAGTAATACTTTTCTCAGTACCATTCTAATGTAGCATATTATTATCTTTCCTCTTGTCTATCCTTCATAAGTAATAGAACCAAGGAGTAGTATGATAATATTTCAAAATTTTCAACACTAACGTTACGTTTAATTATTTATTCAGTGCCATAACCTCTAATTTATTCAAACATAAACTTTTTTGGTAAAAATTATATCTCTTTATGGATCATTATTTTCAAGAAAAGAATGATAAATATTTATGGACTTATTGATCTCAAAACTATCTACATGTGATATATCATTACCTTGGCCCAAGCCATTCAATTATGCTTCCTTTTCTCAATATATTTCTTGTGTATTAATCTTTAATTTTAAACCTGGAGAAAGATCTCATTTTACATTCAGTATACTATGTTGTGTTGTAAGGTAAACATTAATAGTACTGTAAATTCTCTTGGTAAAAAGGTAGTTTCTAGTGCTTTAGTTTTATTAGTTTTTGTTATATACATACTTCTTTTAAAGAACGTTATATTCCTACGAAATATTTAATTATCATCATCTATCATTAAAAGTATTGAGCATTTTGCGTTCAAAAAGACGCTAGAGTCCCAAATTACGTTTTATAGGACTCAACATGTGCCCAACGTAATTTCAGTACTTAAACTCCAAACTAGTAGAAATTGAGAATGTGGTATAATTCTTATAACTATCCATAAGATATTGTGTAGTAAAGTAAACTGAATGTTTCAAAAAACTGCTCCACATAACGGCTTTATTTCGATAAAAGCGGAATGCTGCAAACTACCATGAAGAAACATGAGTGATTTATGGGGAACATAAGTTATCATAAGTAAGAACCGAAAGACAAACAGTCGCTTTTGTTCTGGAACTTCCGATGTCCAAGATGATTGTCGCAATAGGCAATCAATTACAGGAAATTTGTATGCTATTTATGCAAAAGTAGAGGAACATGGGTACGAAACATCAGCTATAACATAAACGTCTTATATTAAAAGCAGTAAATCATTAGGAGAACGCAGGGTACAAAGGAAGTTCGACGTTTTGTTGCTACGTGATCTAACTAAGAAAATACGCACTCTGTCAAGTTTCCTTCTTCGAATCTCTAGAGGAACATATTGATCTGGAGCCATTTCTGAAATGATTCATAACGAGTTATATAAAGTGGATAGCCTATGACAACAATGTGAAAGAAGATTGTAGTCAAAGCAAGAATAATCTCAATTGTTTCTGGCAAGCACGCACTGACACTAAGTACAATTGTGTTCATTGTTTTATTCCTCGGAAAAGTATCAGCCATCACAAGTTGCTGCAGCTGGGCAGAACGATAAACGCGGTCCTATGCTGTTGACAATTAGAGCGATTGCTAATACAAACTGAAATTAAACGGCCAAATGTGATCAAGAGAAAAGGTCTCGTATACCACCTTTACAACTCCAGATAACAAACATCCTCAGCAACGTGTAAAAAAATTTAGTGAACTTGGCTAGTAGATTTCATTGCTCGTACCGTGTATCTTGCAACTGGCATTGTCGGACTATCATTCTTTCTCATTGTGCGGAAATCTTCAAATATTGTTAACTTTAAATAGAACCGTGACACTACGTGTCACGTGTTTTTATCAGTAACCAGACAAAAATATGATGTAACCAGAAACAACGCCATAAAGTCAGCGAACACAATGTTGCATATATGTTTCTATAATGTTATTTTCGAATCATAATTTCTTTATTCTTAATTTTGACCTCCAATGCTCAATACTTTTAGATAACCTTATATTAAAACTAAATCAACTATATTCTTATTTCTAACAGAAACAATAATTTTCAGGACTAAATGAAACATCAGAAAGCTTTCTTGCACTCATCTTCACGACTTCACCGCAGAATGGTATGTTCATTGAAAGAAATCTACAAACAATTCACCCTGAATTATGTCGGAGAGAACTGCTGTCATCATTGACCATTAGTGATAGCATCTTATGTTCGAACTTTGAAGACATGATGGATTTCTGCAACGTTAGTATGCGCACAATCTAATTGGAATTTAAGATAAGGAATTTAAGATTAACACAGTATTGTTAATTAAGTAAGACAGTACTTTAATTTTTTTAGTATCTATATTTTTTTGGAATAGATGTGCGATTCTTCAGAATTCATGCTTTCCGTTTAGAAGGTAAACACGTTACAATTTTAGTACATGGAACTTTGTAAAATTTTCTATTTTCTTTTATAATAAATTAGACACACAATATGCTATTAAGCCAGTCAGAACACACTGGAAAGAAGGTATCTAAGAAAATATATCATCAAAATTAAATGCCGCACAGTACTTCCATTATATTTTCAAGTTCCGTGAATGATATTATCTTACTAACATTTACAAGTAGTATTTAACATATCACGTTACTGGGATAAAACACGAATGATCGCAAAAAAAGAAAAAAACAACCATTTAGACACAAAGAAGTTTGCAATTAAATAAAGAAAAATAAACAGGTATAATGTGGAAAAAGTTTGTATTATTTACATTTCAATATCTGGAAGAGAGGAAACATATAACTTAATAAGAACATTTGCTTATCGAAATCGTAGATAGTAGAAATGACATGATCTGCGATTGGAAATGAGGCCGTTACTCGGGCACAGTGCTCCGAGTAGTAACGAATGCACAAGAGTACAGCATATTGCAGTAACAAGACAAGACATCAGTTGTACCTTTTACCTTTAAACATTAATACTTTAGGAAAACGTTCAGCGAGGTGTGGGTAACGCAAATGTAACCATTAAATGTATTGTTGGCCCTATTAATCTCATAGAGACATTGGAAGTAATTTGCATGGACTCGTGCACGTAAGTTTGTATTTATGCTTTAATTATCGACAGAAGAAATATGATGCTACAAAGTGATTGTTCTTTCGATGTCAATTTCAAAGAGTAAACACAATTTTCGAAGAAGGATAATTGAGATTCTCCATGAAAAGTGAAAGAGAAAAGTCTCTCAAGACAACAAAAAATATATCGTCCTTTTTTTCATTTTAAAATTTTATGAGTTGTGCAACATTAATTTACTTCTGAAAGCTCAGACCGTAAATGTTAATTTCAATTTCAGTAATAGTCGTGGTTGGAAAAAAACATTAAGAGTAAATGAGTCAATATACGCATAGAATCCACCCTTCCCATTTTCACCGATTTAAGTAAAACATGAGTTTGTCACACAGAACATTATTAGAATTTTTCATTCGACACACAGAAGATATTACAATCCTCTGAGTTTTTAAATATGCACTATTTTGGTATTATGAAAGAGAGCTCTCAGGAATCGTAGGATGTTCATCTCGAGTTTCATAAATAGCAATTGCACTTAATACGGGGGTTCCGTTACTTTCTTAAACGCCAATAGCACCAATGCTTAATTCTGGAAATAATGTTGCAGTACGGAAGATTACTTTCATTCCCAATTACGTTGACATAGACGTTATGAGTAGTGAAAAACAAAGGAATGAACATTATTGCTTGTTTCGTTGCGCAGTAATAGGGTCGCCAGGAGAGAGGCTGTCATAATGAACATAATAGCCCACATATTCCGTACAAAAATATCGATATCAAACTTCTAAAGGAGTGTAGGTCATGTACGTTTTACAAACGAACAGACAAAACATAACGTTAGAAAATTTGAAACAGAGGTCGCTATAATACTAAATGAATAATATCGAAAATAGAACATGAAACTAATTTTAAAATGTAGGATTAATAGTAAGAAGTCACTGGTAAACTCTAGAGATTTCAATATTAGAAATTGCGTAAGTTTTCAATCGTACCAGTAAATGCAAGTATTCGGTTTCTAAAAGTATAGTTATCGCTTAAGTCCTGATAATAGATTTAAATTATAAAGATTTTCGCAGGTCTGTATATCCTCAGCATTACTAAGACGTGTCGATCACCATGTGGGATGATACAATCATTATAATACGGACACCTACCGAAACATACTAAATAGTAATGGATGAGAAGAGACTGTCTAACACTCAATAACGTCAGTATTGCTTCATTTAAATAATTAGGACATGATCATCTCTGACATTTTCCGAAAATATTATTCAAAATAATAAGATTGCTATGACTTCCGAGCAAACATTGTTCTACTTCAAATCTATGTGAAAATAAAACTGCAGTTTTGACGAAATAGTAACTACAGATGTTGGTATCTCATGAATAGTTTCCACTAGGGAGTATATAGTAAAGATATTATGTAAACTTATGCCAACCGTTTGCAAATCATTATAAGTAAATACGCGATAAAGAATCACCGCATTAAAAAGAACAAAAAATAATTTATGTTAAATGAGAAATTAACTTTGAACGCCTATCGTGCAGAGACATTAATGAACTGTACTCTGCCCTGGCGAAACTTCTGGGATGAGAATTCTCACTTTTCAAACTGTCCGTATAAAACAATGAAACTGGTGTTCTGTTCTACCACCATCTGAATCTTTGGATATAACTCATTATTACTTGTCCTTTTGGAGTATAATGGCAACATAAGGCCGGTACTTGGAAGAGCCAATAGTCAAGAAGAAACAAGAAATCATGATGTATACCAGAGGATGGTAATGCAAATTCGTCTGCATTGAGATCCACATAATCACAGGTATAAGTGCGCCTTTCGAGTAAATGTTCCGTACTAATTGTAAGTCTAACCACAAGAAGCCGGGAGGTAGCACGAAGGAAAACTACAAGAAGCCAAATGGGTTCCTCGAATAAACAAGTACTAAATTTTACAAAAGTTTGTGTCCGATGTAAGAAGAAATGGAAAGTCGAACCAAAAAAACTGATTATGTCAAGAAATGGGAGGATAGTGCCATCGAGATATAAGCTGGGATCAATAAGGAAAGTACATAGGAAGCACAATGCACACTTGAACTTATTTGTTGGCTTGAAAAGCGGGATATGTGTCAGTCGATAACGAACAAGACCATTTCATGTAGTTGAAACTGTCGAGTAACTGCGGGGAGGTGTTTATAAAACTATATAATAAAATCGCCTATATGGGGCAGGTCAAATCCAGTAGCCTGGATCTGTGAAGCCAAGGTGTTTCGTAAGCCTTTCCAATTAAAGAAGAATAGCAAAAAATTGCTTAAGGTAAAAGGCCTTTGATTCTGAAAGTAGTGGTTAGCAAGATTGTCAGTAGTGAATCAGAAGAAGCGGATGTCTCTCTTAAACTTGCTCAACAGAGCGATTATATCTAAATAATATAAAAAATAACATGCGATCAATATACTTAAAGAAACCGGTCGTAAGAACATTGGGTCTTTAATTAGTGGCTATTGTTAGTTTTTCCCCGCATTGAGATTGGATGGACACAACAGATGCGATTGAACATTTAGAAAATGTAAGCTATGAATCACTCTAGACGTTGAGCAATATACGGTAGATATTTAAACAATTCGAATGCCTGAACAAAATATGATCTTCAGGGTTGATGCGAGAAATATTTGAATGCATGGTGTAAAAGCGATTTGATAGAAGAAAAGCGTCTGCAAAATTTCCTGACAATTTGGTTTGATAATCTCCAGAGTGCTGCGGTCTGGATACAGCGGACTCACGAACTTTAGAGCATTAGCAAATTATGAATTCCGTTCTTCACATCTGCACTCTCTCTTAAGTTTTAGATTTTCTACGAAAAAGTATAGACTGAAGAATTTCATAATAATCTATTCATATTGTTTTCTCTACGGTAGTATAATCATTGAAAATAATAGGTCATTTCAGAAAACAGAGGCGCGTTTTCAGTTAAAACAAACAATAACTCATAACAAGATTATAGTTGTGACCTTTCGGATGGACGGGTTTAGAAACAACGTGTTCGAGGACAATAAGATATAATTACACGAAATAACCAATCCCCTCTACTAACGTAAATTTTACAGAATAAAATAAATAAAACATGAATATCGGAATTATCACAAAACATAATAGAAAAGTGGTGCAGAACATTTTTATTTCTCTTATTGATATTTAAAGATTTTCTTGAAAGTTAAAATATAACTGGATTCATACATATACATAATAGGATGGCAACGTTCACCTTATGCATATGAAGAAGTGAATTGTTCATCCTTGTATACACGACTCCAAAAGTGCATTACCACCTGCAATTCTCTTCTTCCTGCAATAGCAGGCAACCCAAAAAGCTCGGCGGTTGGGTTGGTAGCAAATACGAAAGGCGTTGCACTAAACCTCAATTTCGTCACAAATATATCAGTGTGCCGAACTGCAAATATGAGAATAAAGCAAATTCTTAAAAATGACCATTTTATTATTGTGACGGAGTTGGATGGCATCAAAAGTTACAAAATGACTTACTTAAGCAGTTCAAACCAGATGAATAATAAGAAACAGATATCAGAAGAAAGCATTTCTCTCCTTACCCCTACTCCACCCAGAAAGGAAAACTCATAAAAAGGAAAAGTTACATAATATAAAGGTTTCATATAAAAGCCTAACAGCACAAAAACAAATATCTACACGAAACGAAAGAGACAAACACAGGATGGGTGACAGCAGTGGCGTAGCAGACTTGCTGCCCTTCCATGCAAGATAAAGGGATTTGGACCCTTGTTGTAAACCCATTGTTATAATAATAATAATAATAATAATAATAATAATAATAATAATAATAATAATAATAATAATTATTATTATTATTATTATTATTATTATTATTATTATTATTATTATTATTATTACTATCATCATCATCATCATCATTAAGAAGTCATTTTCTTTTCAAAATCTCTGACTCTGCCTCAGAGCATGAATGCATAGCGATCATGTGTCCACCTTTTGTCAATGAGCGGTCCCAAAGGACAAAATGGATGAATATCTCCAACAAACTTTCTTATGATAAATTCTAGTTCAAAGTTCGAAGCACTTGCTTTTGCACGTGATTTTTTGTTTCTCTTTTCAGGAAACAGAAAAGTTCTGGCACCTAAGAAATTACACCATATAATATTTCAAAATTGTAAGTGGCCGTATTTACATTGCAATTTGTTTTAATAAAGATATTATGATTAAAAAACAATATTGCAAAAAGTAAGTTCAATTTCTTCATCCATCGCAAGTCTTAGGGACCCTTTTTACCTCGCAGTCCCTCGAATATCGATATCAAAATTTAGAATGATATATTCATATCCATATATTTGCGATATCGAATGTTGATATATAATAATATAGATATCGGTGATAGCGATATAGCGACATAATACAGGCCCAGGTCCGAGAAGTGATGCTTCAAATATCTTTTATTTGAAATATTTTCTATTTATGTAAAAATGAAGAGTCATTATATCACAAATTAAAAATCGTGTGCAAGTACAATAAATCCAAGTTGACAATAATTTTACTTACCTTTTGCGACTACCCACTGTTCCTTGCTCTTTGATTTCTGCATGTGATAAGAAACAAAATAAATTCACACCACGAAAGCAAAGTATTACGATGAACATGACTAGGTTCTTGGCCTGTAGTGTAAAACTATTCAATAAGTTCATATCTAATTTAGGACATGAATAACAACCGCCAACAAATGTGGCCAATGAGTTCTAATGGATTAAGTCACACGAATATTGACGATATCTAAACCACTATATTATAATGTTTCTTTATTTTGATTTGTTGTGAACTTCCTTACTTACTACGAAAACAAATTAGAACTTTCTGTACCAGAAAGTTCTCATTGCCTTGAAAAAAACTCCGTACCCTCTTACGTCCTAACATTTTTCTACTATTTACTGTACATACTAGCAATTGGCCACACCACACCATTGCTACAGCTATTCTTATCTCAATAATTAAATATCGTTATATTTATCGTACGATCTAATCGTATTATAGCGCTATATCTAACCTTCTGCAATATTAATCGTATTATATAGGATTTTAATTTTTACTATATTTCTACAAGGGAGATGCTTTCGTGGCCACTGCGATGGTTTCGAGCTCAAGATAGCTATAGCGGATAGATACAGCCAAGTGGTTAGGCTGCCGGAAAAGCATCATAAACAAAAGATGTGCTCGAAATTTTTCTTGTGACCTAGACACCGGTCCACAAATCTACACAATAATAATTCTAGGCACCATAGTAATAAAATTTAATGCACGATCCTACATAATTCTACTTTGGATTTAAATTATTTAGGCATCAGATGCGTGTTTCCAATCGCCTTGATTACCTATGACACCCAGGGCTTTTTGAGCCTGAACGAAAGCAATTTTGACAGATTATATGCATTGTTACTTTGAAACTTCAACATTTTCCCCTTCAGTAGCCTCAAACTAATTAGTGTTCTGACAAGGGACATCAGCTAATTGTCCGGCCCAGATTTCAATGAATTTTTTTCTAGCTGATAGAGGACATATATGTGTTATTTGTGATTACAGAAATTTTTGCCATAGTGCATGTTTTATATTTTTTTATAATTTTTAAGAGATGTGATGTGGTTATTAGAGATTACTGCAGAAATCCCGTACTAACCTTTGTAACCGGAACGTTAATGAAAGAACAACCATGTAGATACATATAAGGCCTAAGGGGAAGTTGTATGGTAGGTATGACCATATCGGCAACCATATTGAAATCCACCATTTTGAATTAAGATCAAGTTTTTTTTAAATGGGAATGGGGTAATATGATACATAATTTCGGGCCAGAATTTAATAAGGAAGACAATGGTGATGCCAGTTTTGAGATACACCTATTTGAAGAAAAGTTGCAGGCATTTAAGTGTTCACACACTACATGCGAAAGTCCCTTAACTCCGCTTCTAACCCGCCTATTAATTTTAATTAGTGGATAAAAGCTTCGGTAATGCAATTAAGTTACACCTCTTTATAAACAAGTTACCTGTTTTTCATATTATGTTCATGGTACAAACAATGTTTTGGGAGCAATCGTATTATGACTCTTGGATATTTTCTATCATTGCTGATGTTCCTTTAATGTTGTATTCATTAAAAATATTTTATTGTTTGTCGTTTGCGCAAAATGTGTGCTAATTTTGCTGATAATTGTGTGTTCGAATAGCACCAATTTGTTATAAATTCATTTGTATTTCTTTACGTCACATAGGTCCATAAGTTCTTCATGTAGTCTCGTTAAAAATAAATAATTACATTGCAAGTCTTCAAAATTCAGAAAGATTGCTGGATGCTTATCCCAACAATTTTCACGAACAGACAAATTGCAACTCTTAAAAAGTATAATAAATTTAGAAAATATGAGCCATGGCAACAATTGCAAAGAATTAATTGAGCCATGGCAACAATTGCAATTTAAGATACCGAATCTTAAAACATGCGGTGAAAATTAGGAGTGTTGCCAATTTTAAAGATTGAATAATGGACTTTTGAGTGCACATTAGAAGCAGTCCTATAATGGTGTATTACAGAACAGAAATAAGCATACCATTAGCTTTTTGGGAACATTTGCTATTAAAATGAGGTATCACATGCTATGGGTTTTATTTTTCAAACTTTACTTTAATTCAAAATGGCGGATTTCATAATGGCTGCCGTCAATGTTACCCTCACTTCCCTCTTGGCATAATATGTATTGCCGAAGCTTTTATCCACTGATTATCATTAATACGCGGGTTAGAAGCGGAGGTAAGGGACATTCGCATGTAGTAAGTGAAGAAGTAAATTCCTGTAACTTTTCCTCAAATGAATGTATCTCAAAACTAGCATCACCATTGTCTTCCTGATTAAATTCCATATTGAAATTATGTATCATATTACCTTACACACATTTAAAAAACTTGACCTTGATTCAAAATGGTGGATTTCAATATGGTCGCCGTCAAGGATATGCCTACCATACAACTTTCCCTTAGGCCTTATATGTATCTACATGGTTGTTCTTTCATTAACGTTCCGGTTACAAAGGTTAGTACGAGACTTCTGCAGTAATCTGTAATAACCACATCACAACTCTTAAAAATTGCATATAAAAAGAATAGAAAACATGCACCATGGCAAAACTTTGTCATCGCAAATAATACATATACGCCCTCTTTCAGCTAGAAAAATTTCATTGAAATCGGGCCCGGAAAATTGGGTGATGTCCCTTGTAAGCATAAGAACATAAGTTTATTTATGTTCTTTCCCTTGGCAGCTGTGATGTGATTAATGTCTTTCATATGGTGGTACACGTGCAAAAGTATTTGCAGTTTTCATTTTTTTAGGTCTACAAGGGGGAAGAAATCATAAAAGCAAAAGTTATAAGAATTGAGTCCTTTGTTAAATTTGATCCGTGTAGATTGATTTCCGTTACACTGATTCACTTAGTGAAACAGAATATTGTACTTATTACTGTCATATCATCACAAACGAACATTATCAGAGGTCACGGTAGCTGAATTCGCTTCTAGTGCGATAGGTTCCTGATACGAAATCAAGACATACGAATTTGTGTTGGACAACATTGTGTCCATTGGTTCTCTCGCAATTTTGACATTTCCTTCCACATAGCCATTCCCTCAATTCTTTAATAATCATTTGAGCTCCCTCGTGGCTCAGCTATTAGCATAAGCGCCTTTGGCGTTGGAGATCCGAGTTCGATTCCCGGCCTAGGTCATGCGGTTCGGATTCACTCTTATTAAGAAAGGTCGCTGCTGAAAGGAGAGCTTAACTTACAAAGAAACAAATATTTTATAATCATTCATTACAATTATTCATTCGTTTCCCTTTTCTGCAGAGCATAGGGAACATAAAAGTAGAAATTTTAATTATATTCAGTAATCAACCAATTGTATCTAGTTTGTTATCATTACTCTGTTACGATGTCATTTTATTTGTTGGATTAAATATTAATTCGTGTGCCCAAGACATTTCAGTCGATGTGTATATGTTCACATGCACTAATATAAACAATTTAGGAGTATATTCATGGTATAAAGAAAATGACATTGAGCTCGAGGATATTATGGTGAAATAATATTTCAAAAGTGTAAAGTAGTTCAATAATAGCACTGGTGGATTCTCAGGAAGCTCATGGATCTTAAGTGTGTGCATCCTTGTGTTGAACCCAAAAACCAATAAAGAATTTAGGTTATTTTTACATGGGGAAATTATTTTCCATGTACTTCCACTTCTTTGGGCTTTTCTCTGTACGCATAATATCAGATTCATGACGAACTTGCGTTTAAGAAATTAGCACTCTACTATCAAACCAATGTCCTTTTATATTGTTGATTTTCCCTTAAGGACGAACAAAGTTCCGTTTTTAAGGTCGGTCAGTAACCCAAATATGAGAATAATTATTAGTAGAGACCGGATCTTTAGGCACTAAAAACCTAGAAAATAGGCAGGCAAATAGGCAATAAAAGTTTAAAAATAGGCAGTAAAATAGGCACAAAAATGTAACTTGAAATAGTGACGATAAATACTCAAAACCATTAACAATTAGATCCAAGTCGTAGACTATGGTATGTTCAAAGAATATAGAAACATACTTGTTTGTTAATATCTCTTTTATTGTATACCTAGAAACGAAGCTTGGTAAAATGAAATGAAACGTTGGAGTTTTACGTCCCATCGTTATGTCGGCTAGGTTAAAGGAGACGGTGATGATGACAAATGAATGAAAACGGTGGAAGGAAGAATGTAGGGGAAACGGGAAAAACCCGAGAAAACCCACACACACACGGCGTTTCTCCATGACAAAGTTCACTTGGCGAGAGATGGGATCGAACCAGGAATGCTCTACCACTGAGCCACCACGCCACCCAAGGAAACTTCTTACGCATATCATATATACTGGGTGAACCTGGAAGATGTGCACATACTTTGAGAGGTCATTCATGACACCAAAAGATTACAAAAAATCCTCTTACATGTTGTGGGATTCCGTGTAGTGACACGGGGCCAACTTGGAATCGAAAATCGAATCCTGACAATTGTTACGAGACATAAAAGTGTGCATATACTTCACTGAAGAATACTGAAAGCTAAGGGGTTATATATCTTACACGTATTAGGCAATTTTAATTTAGCCGAAAATTGGCGACGAGACTTGTGAGGCAGTAGAAACTGTACAGCGTGAGCAAATAGGAACATTCAGAACAGTATTTGGGTATTTGGGTGACAGATGGTAATATTGTTTACATAACCCGAACTGGTCCTCATTTCACAACTCACAAAATAGCATATGAAATATTAAACAATATATATTGTTTATCAGTTGTAGAGATCATTGCCTGCAGTCCACAGTATGGTGGAAAGAAAATGGCCTATTTTTAAATGTATATCTTTTTAAGTCTTGTAATACTGGGGAAACGTTGGCTTTTAGATTAAAAAAAGGACAAAAAAATTGGTTGTTATGCTACATATTGAGGTGGCCTAAGGAGCTTAAAGTTTGTAAAAAAGAAATTAAAAATTGTAAAGTTACAAACTTTAATAAATTATTTTCTATTGTTTTCTCGTATATATAATAGTTCAAAAGATAATTGGATATAATTGGAAAGTAATATAATTGGAAAAATATTAATTACAAAATATAGTTTGAAAACATTATTGTGAAAAAGTTTGTATTTTTGCTAATTTTCAAACTTTTGGGAACTATTTTTGTTGTTACAAATAGTAGTAAATAAGGTTTAAATAAAAGCTCGTCAAATCATATATATATAATATTAGAATACACATGAAAAATATCATAATTCACTTTTAAAGACATTGAAGGTTTCTTTTTCTATCGTTTAAAAAACCCTTAATGATTACAAATGTTACAGCGGCAAAATGTTTGTTTCTTCTTCAGTAACACATTAAACTGTTTTTTTTTATCAAATTTTGTCATGTTCTAACGCGAGTCAACTTTTGCTCTTATATATCCTCCGCTTCCGAATGAACAACGGACACTTCGAGCCAGTCACCAGTTTCACAACTCTTTCCACTGCTTGTGTGTGACAAGGAGCCTGGGAAACTCGATAAGAGGGTCCACTTTACTATTTGGTTGAGCTTCCTTTTGTATAAATTCTTTGAGAGTAACTGGGAACATGTTTTACCAGCAGGGGTTAGGTTAGGTTATTTTCACCCCATGACATCGTGTTGATATAATCCTTTCCGTCAAAGTTTATCTGTGTAACTTTAAACTTCCTGACTTCGCCTCTATGTTCTGTTCTTGCTTTTAAATCATGTCGTAAACCAAGTTCTCTTACATTTTTGTGCTCATCACATAGCATGGACAAAAGGAGATTTTCTGCAGCAGCAAAGTACCTATTTCTTTGAATAACTGGATCCATAACGTTTTTAATCATCAGAGAGATAACGTTAATACAAAATAAGCTAAAAGACTTGCATGGAACCAAAAGTACAAGAAGGTTTTAATTTAATGTTAAACCACAAAGATGCAAATACTATTACAATGTACACAGCTCGAGTCTTAAGGTTTTCAGTTGGATTTTCAGTGACCATATACAATCTAAGTATACGGTTTGCTAATGTAACCCACCTGGAATGAGGCAGTTTTCCAGCGTTCATTAAAGATAAATCTAAAGAACAATTTCCACTTGATACATCGATACATATATCCAACAAATACTTCTGATTTGTAATTAAATTATTTATGTTCTCCAAAAGAGGAAGGTTATTTTCAATTGGCAAGAAAATAGCCACAGGAAGATTAGTACAGTTTTCCAGCTGCTGACCTATTTCGCCTTTAAATTCATTGGGCCCCTTCGTTTTACCAATTAAATGATGAAAAAGATTTCGCAAAAGTAGCTCATTTACATAGAATCAGTGATGAACATTTTCAGGAAAATTTTGAAACGGAAAATTTTCTGGAAAATTTTCCGATTCATAAAAGCATACTCCTCTTATTCCTACATCGTTGTTTAGTCGAGATGTGAGGTGGAAAATTTTCTTCTATATTTTTCCGGAAAATTTTCCGTTCTTAACAAATATCAGTGATTAAGTAACAATTCGTCAGTATTCATAAAATTCATTGAATTCATATATAGAAACGTTAAAAAGCGAAAGATCGTTGAAAGAATCTGAAAATTTTCATGCCTCAGACAATTTTCAATACGATGTAAGCAGTGATGAAAATTTTCCCGGAAAATTTTCCGATTCATAAAAACATACTCCACTTATTCCTACATCGTTGTCTAGTTAAGATGTGAGGTGGAAAATTTTCTTCTATATTTTCCGGAAAAGTGTCCGTTCTTAACAAATATCAGTGATTAAGTAACAATTCGTCAGTATTCATAAAATTGATTGAATTCATATATAGAAATGTTAGAAAGTGAAAGATCGTTTAAAGAATCTGAAAACTTTCATGGTTTAGATAATTTTCAGTACTATGTAGGAACAAGTGGAACAATTTTCCATGAATCAAAAAATTGTCTGTCCTGTACAGTGATTAAAATTTTCCGGAAAATTTTGAAACGGAAAATTTTCCGATTCGTAAAAGAATAGTCCACTTATTCCTACATCGTTGTTTAACCGTGATGTGAGGTGAAAAATTTTCTTCTATATATAGAGAGAAACACTGTAAAATTTTATTTCCCAACTTGAAATACAAAATTTTCCGGTCCCCGAAAGCTAATTGGAAAATTATAATTTGTTGCTGACTAGCTTTCCTCTACTGAAATTCAATTTTGTAGCTCTATGTGCAGTTAAATATAGTGGAAAATTTTCCACCTAACATTACTATACGTAATATCCAAAATTGTCAGGCCTATGAAAAGTGTTTTCCACTTGTTTCTACATCGTGATGATAATTTTCCGATGTATGAAAATTCCTTTCACTTGTTTCTACAGACCAATAAAACTTTCCGATTCAGAAAACAGTTGTTTTACTTCTTGCTTCGAAATGAAAACTTTCCGACTCATAAAAAATTCTTCAATTTTTCCATATAAGGCAGAAAATATTTCGATTCATGAAAAATTATTTAACTTGTTCCTACATAGTACTGAAAATTGTCTGAGCCATGAAAATTTTCAGATTCTTTAAACGATCTTTCCGTTTTTAACATTTCTATACATGAATTCAATCAATTTCATGATTGTTGAGGAATTGTTACTTGATTACTGATATTTTTTTAGAACGGAAAATTTTCCGGAAAAATATAGCGGAAAATTTTCCGCCTCACATCACTACATAGAATAAACCAATTAACCATTGTAAAGGTCTTCCTATTTTATTTTCCATCCAAGAAATCACACCATTATTATGTCCAGTATTTAAAACTGGTCCATCACACTCAATAGCAATAAAGTTTAGAAGTTATTCGTTGTGTTCTCTATCTTCAAGAAACTCCAGTTTACTGTAGGTTATGTCCTCTCCAGTGGCAGGATTAGGTGTTACGTGGTCTAAAATCAGTGAGTTCGGTTTCTTAGTGAAACGTGCTCTTCTAAAATAACTTTTTTGTTAACTTAGTTCCTTCCTTTTCTTGAATAATTGTTTTGTCTTTTCTCCCATCAAAAACAATCCTCTATTTTCGATTAGCTGATAACAAACACTATCATTAATGACATTTCCTAGATTTTCTGAGCTTGCATGTCTAATCGTCATCTTGTCTATTACTGTGGCTTTGTCTTCCCCTGTGTTAAACACGAGTCCTGTAAAGCAACACTAGCTATAGCTGAAGCAGCTCTATCTGATATTCCGGTATGGTCACAAATGGAAGCTACAGATGGCAATCTCATACGCATTTGAGTGCTTATCTTTTTCTGTTCTTTTAGTTCTATGGACTTGGTAGTTGCTCTTCAAAATTCAAGTATTTTTGCTATTCTATTTGCTCTTCAGTTCTATCAGTGTCGTCAGTATAGATTCTGCTACTATAGTACTTTGTGTTCGTTCTTGATTAAATCTAATTGTTCTCTAGGTCTTGGCTGGTTTGTATAGCTTCTTTCTTCTTCAAAGCGCTTGTGGTAGCTCTTTCAACATTAGTCCGTGAGCCAAACAACATATTGGTACCATTCGGAGGGGCGGGGCAAAATCACCCAATGCGCTTTGAACAGATACGTAGTCCAGCATGTCAAAACTGCTTCGTGGACTTTCGTCCGGCACAGCTTTGTGTCAAATATGACGTCATCACTATGGAAACCTACTGATTTCACCATAGCAAATGTAAACGATTATTATTGCACTATCATCCAAGATAGAAATTTAATTCTTGTTTTATTGTCGAGAATATACCCCTGGAATATATTTAAACACCAACACTTTTCTCATCGTTGCCGCCATTTTGAAAATATAGTGTCTGAAAATGGAGAAATGTCATTGTCGCACATTCAGTCAACTTTTAATGGCGAATAACAATGAAACAGCTATATATACCAAAAACACCATGGAACAAACGACGTTGTGCATTTCAAGGGCTTGCAAACGGCACCTAAATCATAACTGTATCCTTACAAATAACGGAAATAATTTATTTTATACACCGCTAGATGTAGGTTTCAAAGAATTTAAATATAAAAATTTTACTTTGATTTTCATTTGGGTTGAGTTTAGTGTCCCAAGGTTATCTCATTGCAGCTAAAGGAGACGTAGAGCTACTGGTTATAGTGTAATTCGAACCACTTTTTCATCGAACCTCCGGGAATCGAGCCCAAGACCACGCGCACCGAGGGCAAAGGCATTACCTACTACACCAAGCGCGAGTTCGCTGAAATTTTTACGTTGTCTACATGTGGATCTGACATTTTTATACAACGTGAATGCGACATGGTGATATTGATTTCGGCAGAAACACGTGACCTTCAATATGAATTGAGCATTTACTGCGGTTCTAGATTTGTATTACCATGTTCATAGTGTCATTAGCAATATGATGGGACGATAGGAAAGAGATTTAAAAAGGACTTACGGAACTTGGCTGTGGAATTCGGAGTTCAGCGGAGGGTTCTAGTCTTGCAGTGCTGGAGGATAGACATTATAATAGGGAGATTGGATATGTTTCTTTACGAAGCCTTGATGAAATTGGCATGGAAAAGCTTTCTAAATGGATGGAAATAAACAACCAGATCATCATCCAAGACCTTAACACTGCTATCACGCAATTTGAATTACTTCGTGACTATGTTTATCATGAGAAGTTGCAATGTGTATTAGAAAATGTACCCTGTACTCGCATTCTCAATCTCTTTAAGGACTACCAGAAATTTCTTCGAAACGAAAATTGTGATTTGTCATTTTGGTTGTGCTATATTGATATAATAGAGATTGTTCTTTGCTTAGTTAGAGATTCCAGAGAAGGAAACTGGTTTATTTATCTTGCTCTTATTAAAAAGATGATTCCATTGTGTTTGCATATGTTGGGCAAAATTACTCTAGGTGTCTATCGGTTTACTACCTTGTAATCAATAGGCTGCAAATCGCCTATCCGCAGCTGTATGATCAGTTCACTAGAGAAGGATAATCTTAACAGTTTGGAAGAAGCAATCATTTTGTAAAAATTACAGTTGTTTAGGCAATAGAGGGTACAGTTAACATTCGAACCGCCGGAGGAATTAAAGGATTTAGCCTTCGTACAGGTGCAGTGGCCAGGTATTACAGCACAGCAGAATGCTCATGCTTTATGGATCTAAGAATGATGACTGATATAAAAATAGGTGGTTTGTTACATGCTAACCTCAAACCTTTAGGGTACAGAAGGATGAAAGGAATGCACAGATACTTCTTTACATAATGAAGAACAGTTGGAGTAATCCTTTTCTCGGTCCAGAAAAATTGTGTGACTATCGACTGGCATAGTCGCTAGTACTGAAATTAAGAAAGATTTCCTAAGTGCCAAATAGAAGGTGACAAATGCTTTGATCAATTTTAAACATGACAGATTGAAACTGAATGAGGCATTCTCTAAATTCCATAACAATCTCAGCAATTAAGGCTTAAGACTTTCAGTTATAGGCTAACATGCAAGAAATTTAGAATTTTGAATAAGGATGTTGTTTTGGAAGCCGATAACCTACTTGAAAATATGGACATAGTAACTGGAAAGAGAAAACGACATGAAATTACTTCTACAACATCCATTAGGACCACCTTCATCGGCTTTGGCTAATTGTGATGGAATCGTGAAGAAAACAAACAAAGTTACTCTTCACAGATATCTTGAGAAAAAATTATCTGCTGCAGAAAACATACCGAAACAATCACCTTGTATAATTGATGGAATGTATCTTCTTCACACGATTAACGGAGAGCAAAAGGCTTTTGAAAAGGTGTCAAAGACCATATTTGCAGCAGCCCTGCTACTTGGATCAGACAGCGACAGTATTGACGTTGTATTCGATGTGCACGATGATAAATCCATAAAGATGGCAGAGATGATTAATCGAGGGTCTACATGTAGTTTGCATACAAAAATTTAATATACATTAAAAACGAACAGTGGAAAAGGTTACTTGCTTCTTCCCCACATATCTCCATTAACTTGATGATAAACAGTTTTTTGTCACGTTAAAACACGAATGCATAAGATTAACTTGTAAAGAAATTATGACTTGTGAAGATCTTCAGACGTCTTAGAAAGAAGCTGGCACCCGAATTCTTCTGCATGCAAAATATAAAAGTATTGATCATCCATCTGTGAACATTGTGTCTTAAGACACCGAGTTCTTGTTCTCAGTGAACATAGTGGTAATGTATACATAAAATGTGGTACTAAAAACTGAGGAACGTTCATTGATGTGAAACAGGTTGCCTCCTCACTGGGAAAAGCAGCGTGCAGAAGTCTTGTTGGTTTTCCATTCATTCAGTGGTTGTGATTCAGTCAGTGTATTGAATTTATGGACCGAATTCACCTATCAACGTTAATGAGTTCCGGTACGAATTGTTAGGCTGAAGAAAGGTGAAATTGAATTTGAGCAGTTGTCACCACGTGTAATTACATTGTATCTTCAAGCTAAACAGCTAATTGTCAGGCAGCTGTCTGGAAGAGAAACCTCGAAAAGCATCACAACATTCTGAGCCCAGATGGCCATTAATGGCTAATCGAAGGTAGCCAGCTGTAAGTTGAGTAAATGAAAAGTCCTCCAACTACGGATGCAATTTTGGAGTTCCTTGTGTGTAAATGTACCAAAGGGTGTAGGTCTTCTAGTTGTCAGTATATTAGCAACAACATGAAATGCACAACTGCCTGTAAATTTCAGACATGTAGTAACATGTTAGAAGAACATAATCTTAACATTCAGGAGAACACAGATTAGGACAGTGATGAAAACATGTAAAACGATGAAGTGGTATATCCAGGAAAATAGATGATTCCCTTAGAAGCAATACCAAATTTAAAATAAAATGTGCAGTTAATTTTCCGTATAGTAGAATACGTATCGTATAGTGTCATATGCATATGTATAGTAGCATAGCATATGCAGATAGAATAACCTGTAAAATAGAGTATGAAACCTAGTATAGTAACGTTCATATAATACTTACCAGGCATAGTAAATTAGATACAGAAAGATTACCCGTATACCTTAAAGATGATTTCAATACCTTTATTTTTTAAACATTATACAAATATTTTGGGTTGTGTCAGTATATTATCATATAAAAGTATTATGTGGGTAAGAGTAATAAATAAACAATCTTATAACAAAATATATAAAAATAATTATAAATAGTATATATTCATTTCACAATATTACATATTACTTAAAATCAAATATTTGTGTACTTCGGTAGTCTAGGTAGACCTATATACTGTATGTCTGAGTTTGTGTGTGTGTGTTAGAGTGTAGAGTTTATGATTATTCATATAAATACCGTTCAATACACCCTCGTAAATAATATTTTCTATCTTCAGTATATAAGTAATTACGTCATTTATAATTACATAATCTATTCTTACTAAATTTTACTTTGTATGCGTGTTTGCTTAATTTACTTTAATGTTTTACGGCACATTGCATTTATAAACCTAGAGATACAATAAATGATAACTACATATTGAACATTACATGTTTCTGACGAAATCAGTATCACAAGGTTTCATTTATATCCTGTAATAAAAGTCAGAGCCATATGTTGACAACGAAGTATTTCTAATATTTGAATTCTTGTAAACGTACATATAGCAGTACACAACAAGAACAATTTCCGTTATTTTTAAGGATACAGTTATGGTTAGGTTCCGTCTGAAAGCTTTTGAAATGCACAATATTGTTTACTCCATGGTGTTTTTGAGTAAATATAGCTATTTCATAGTTATTCACCATTAAAGGTTGCGATTGAATGTGTGACAATGACATTTCTCCATTTTCGGGCACTATAATTCAAAATGGTGGCTACGATTAGAAACGTTTGGCTGTTAAAATGTAGGCCAGGAGTACATTCTCGACAATAAAACAATAATTAAATTTCTATCTAGAATGATACTGCAATTATAATCATTTAAAATTGCTATGGTGAAATCGTTAGGCTGCCATATTGATGACGTCATATTTGGCATAAAGCTATGCCAGACGAAAGTCCACCAAGAGGTTTTGACATACTGGATCATGTATCTGTTCAAAAATTACTGGGAGATTTTGCCCCCCTGAGTGGTACAATTTGCCAAATTTTGCGGTGTGACTCATGGACTACGTTACTCATAATCATTTCGCTGGTAGACGGTTATATTTTAAAAGCTCTTGTTCTAAAACGGGTTCTTTCCTTTCTTCTATACAACTACAAGTATCAAAGTTTTGACACCTGCAGGCAGCATTATCAACTAAACGTTTAGCTTCTTCTCTAAATTTTGCGAGATTCGAGTCAAACTTATCTGACCCTTTTCTACTTTTAGACCTTAAAAAATTCCCATATTTAGCATGATAAACTTTTATCGTTTGTGAAATTGTAATTTTAGGAACTGTCGGAATAGAAGCTCTTCACCATATTTGTTCTATTTTAGGAACAAACGCCCCACATATTTCACTTACACAAGAGTGGTCGCGGTGGCTCAGTGGTAGGGCGTTCACCTCTGGTGCTAGGGGTCTCGGGTTCAAGCCCTGCTCCCGCCAAGTGAACTTTGTGGTGGACAAACACCGTGTGCGTGGGATTTCTCGGGGTTCTCCCGTTTCCTCCCACTTTCTTCATTCCACCATTTCATTCATTTCTCATAATCACCGTCTTCTTTAGCCTAACCAGCATAACCGTGGGACGTAAAACTCAGAGATTTCATTTCATTTCATTTTCTAGTTTTCATGTGAAAGTGTTTTTTGTGCATGCTTATGCTAGCTTACGTATTATATGTATTTGCCATAAAGACATGGTCTTATAACAAGAGTTTGTTACACAACGTTTTTAAAAATCGGTATTAGTACACAAAGGATTCAAAGGAATAAGTAACATAAAAGTATGTAAAAAATTTAGAAACTTACGTAAAAATGTTTTTTACCCGATTTCCTGCGAAACTTTGCCTCAAGAAAGTCCCGTCGTAAGTTCCAGCAATAATCATAAAACATTGATGCACTCCACTTTCAACGATAACACTTCTCCATTTGGGAAGTATCCTAGTAAAAGCTTTCACCATATTCGTCACTAATTTCAACAAGGTTATCTAGATAGAAGTCCCAATGTTCGTTCAGGAATTGCAGTTTAAGTGACATGTTAACTTCCATACGGTGTTATGGTCTCGGTAGTTCATGAACAATATCGCCGTAATTCTTTGTCTTATGGTTGCTTAAAAAATTCTTGCACGCACTTACAAAGGATAGCCATATCAGTTTCTCAACATCACTCAACAAGTCAAGAAATTTCTCATCATTCAATAATTTCCTAATTTACTCTTCTACAAGTATTCCATCCTTTATTTTACCATCACTGATCTTAGGGAACTTCTTGTTGAGTTGATTTCGGGTTTAACGTCCCGTTCAGCAGCGAGGCTGTATGAGACGTGGACCTACTGATTAACGTGGAATCCGAAACACATGAGCTCCCGCCGGGAATCGAAGCCGGGTTTCCCAAGCCAAAGGCGCGTACTTCGAGACCTTCTGTAGCAAGTACATGAATACACGTGATGTTTGGTCCATACATTTCACAAAGTTTTTCATGAGTCCCAATTTTATGTGCAGTGGAGTTAGAAGCAGAGTTTTTGTGTCGACAAGAGGGATGTTAGCCACATTTCTATGTCCAGGCAGTAGTTCATTACGAGCGGGCCATTTTTTCCATAATAGTGTTTTTTCTCTCTCTGCAATCCCACTTGCATAGAAAACAGCAGTACTTTGTGTATTCCGGCAGTATGCCAAGCAGAATAGCAATTACCTTTAGATCTCCACATATATTCCAGGTGTGTTTGTCATATTGCATAAGCGTGAGAAGCTGCTTAAAAGTCTCATAAGTCTCCCTAAGGTTAACTGCGTAAGCAATCGAAAAAAAATGTGCCCGTTGTGGAGAATAACTGCTTCTGAACCTCAATTTACTGGAATTTATGAACAGACGCTACTCATTTATATTGCTTACATTACTAAGTGTTTTCATACGGATTCGATGTTGCTACAAAAGAAAATAAACCACATTCCATCGAGAAATATTTAGAGGAAACAGCATGGCGGTCACGAAAAACACTCTTTTTGCAACGGGAAAAAGATTTCATCCTTTCAGTCGCGTAGCGAAAAGTTCAGATTGCAGCTTAAACAACTTTAAATCGCGAACATGGTTTTTGAGAGCACCTCTTGTTAAACTATGTAAGGTATTTGATTCACAGGGCAATTCAAATGTTGGGACACCATGAGTGGATCCTCCATCTTCTGAATGTTCTCCATGCAGATTAATCGCAATCACAATTACATTTTGTCGAGGCTCTATTACCGGTAGTTCCTTAGTGTGACATACAGATCTCATAACAGATTGTAAATTCAGATATTGCATATTCTTCTTTGCTTTCGACGTGATTCCAATTATATTTGTTAGACAAAAACAACAGTCTGTTGTGTGATCCGTTGGTTCCCTCCAAATCATCTGAGCAAGAAACGGCATATGTCGTGAAACATTTGCACACCCTATCAGTAGTCTAACACATGTGAAGCAGCACACGTCGGGGGCCCATTTCTTGTCTTGATCGCCAACCTTACACCCGAAATAAAGTTCGTAGCACTTCTATACGAGCGGGGCCATTTGTCGTTTTGTGACTTGGGAGTCACCTCACTACAGATATAACAAACAGAATTTCCACTATGAGACAACTAGAGACATTTTCTTCTTCTGAATGACCACGACACTAAAATTTCATGAACCTAGAACAACATGCAACCACTTCTCACGCTATCAGAAATCACAACACTGTGAGACACGTAGCAAGATTCACAATGCAATACTATGTCATTCAATATAACTCACTGGCAATGTTGTCAAACGGCACTCAGTTCCCGGAGTGTGTTCCTTGTCCTCTGGGGCATGCATCGGAATTCCTTGCAGGTTTCTCAATTTTGCCTCACTTTCTCTCAATTTCATTTCAATCAGTAAATCTGCAAATTACTTAAATCGAGCTATTGCTGAAAAAACATGCAGCATTTTTATTAATTTTCAAGGATTTGAACAGGTTGATTGCCAATGTGATTTGAGGGTACTGGTCTCAGGAGGCCATATATTTTTTTCTTATCTTTGGCTTGATTATGGATTGTTATAACACATTTTTGTCGCGATACTTTGTTTCTCCCGAAACTGTACCAATTGGAGCTAAGCAGCATATGTGATATTCATGGTTTCTCACTAATTTGTGACAATGAGCGTCATATATGATGATCAAGAACCTAGATAAGGTGCTCATGGCCCCACATAGAAATAAGGTGAGTGCCACATATGATGCTCATGGCAGTCAACCTTAAGGAGGGGTTAGCGTGTCACAAGAAAACGGAGCCCAGTAGACGAAAACTGGTTTCATTTTCGAATTTAGCACTCGTTAGTCGAAAACTTTGTTTACCAGTGATTTATTACACATTTCTTTCATCTCTTATAGTTTAGCTCTGTATTTGTGAAGGATTAATAACATGAGATTGACTATGTTTAGTAACTTCTTACATAAATTAAATCGTACTGCTTAACTAAGGAGCTTAGATATGTAATTATTAGTATGGTTACAAGTTTCGGACATGGAAAAGTAATGTGAAAATATTTACAATGCGATTATTGTACCTATATTTTGTAAAAAGATATCTTGAATATACTTAAGGTGTTGTGATTGCAATAAAACCACAATTCGCGTTTGTTACTCCAATATGCATTTAAAGTTTTGTCACATTTTGCATTCTTTACTAGAATAGTTACACCTATTAATCAAGTCTGGTAAAAATGAAATGAAATCTTTAAGTTTTACGTCCCACGGTTATGCCGGTTAGGCTAAAGGAGACGGTGATGATGAGAGATGAGTGAAATGGTGGAATGAAGAAAGTGGGAGGAAACGAGAGAACCCCGAGAAAACCCACGAGCGCGGTGTTTGTCCACCACAAAGTTTACTTGGCGGGGGCTGGGATCGAACCCGGGACCCCAAGCATCAGAGGTGAACACTCTACCACTGAGCCACCGCGCCAGGTTAATCTACTCGCACTTACTTGTAGATCTAAGTGTTTCCCCCTCGACGAACCTTCCAATGGGTCGAGGCCCGTCCATCAGTTTCCCTTTGGTCTGCTTGGAATCCAAGTAGTCGGGAATAAGGGTCACCGAAGTCAAATAGAAAAACCAGCGTTGCGAACATAGTAAATTCAATCAAAATCGAAATTGTTCTTTTGCGAACTATCCAACGTAGTCCACAGCTACAACGTTAGCTAAGAGAAAGTACTCTCTAGGCTAGAGCAAAGTAAAACTTATCGTGAATTCGGAATTGTAGCTCGAGCTCTTAAATGTTGACTCGTCTCCAATTCAATCCGGACTACCTTTTCCAAAAGTCTCCCCATAGTTTTGTTCGATGTTTCTTCCGGATTCATATCCTGGATTGTTGACTGTTTTTTCAGTGACGTACAAAAAGTTCATACTCATAGATTAACCAGAGGTGTGGTGATGATAGGAATGCTGACAGGGCAACAATCTGTCGTTTTTGTTGATCAAGATATTACATGTATAGAAAGAAATGACAGACAGCAAGAACACTACCTTGTAGGAAATTAAATAAAAATTAGAAAAAAATCGAAAAGTGTTTCAACATTAATAAACGATGATGCTTTTCAATGCATTAAATTCTAAAATAAAATGTCCGAAATTGCGAAATAAAATGCTTTATTATGTGTCCAAATACACATATCTTCACAATATTATTTTTGAAAAGAAAAACATATGAAAGCTTTTTAATTTAGAAAGCTTATCTCGACACACAAATTAAACTCAAAATTGATCTTTTGTTTACGTTGTAAGTGTTGCCTATTTTTGTTTACATTTATCTATTAAAGCAATTTCCAAAATGCCAAACTTCAATTTCGATAATCTAACGTTCATGGGTCAAGTTAATCTTCCATAGTAATAGCGTATTTTAATACTTTGTGATCTTGTTAATAGTTTTATTTTTCTAGTAATATGTGAAAGTTTGAATATGTGAATATATATGATACGCTGTTGCTAAAATTTTCTATAACGAAATTTCACCAAAAATTCATTGTACTTTTTAACTGTTCTAGGTAACAATGAGTGGCGTTTTAATTTCTCTTAATTCGGCAACAAATGAATATTTCTTAAACGGTAAGTCATAGTATTATTTGACTAGGATATTTAAAGGATTTAAAAAAATTAAAGGACTAACTATCGAAACGGGATTTTCTCAGCTCAAACCCAGAGCGTAAAAAGTGAGTTAACTCACGCTCAAACTCAATGCTTTAAAAGAAACGTGCACAATTTGAAGCTCAACATAATTACAAATAAAACTGTCTGATGATTTAATTAAAAAAATATAATGTTTTATATTGAGAACTGTAAAACATAGAAACGAAAGTTTTTAGAGTAAAACATATTAGTATACTAAGAAATAATAATGTTCAAGAATATTATTTATGCAATCAGCTATTCTGTCAATTATAGTAATAAAACAGAAATAACATAGATGATATAATCACCATATGTTCTTCCATTAGAAAAGTACTACGCAAAACATACGTTCTCTTGCACCTATTTGTCTAGGTCTAGATTATTGAAACATACCTGTGATATCGAATAATCTTCCCCTGCGCATTCAGCACATTTACATTACGTCACTGACTTACCTTCGCTTCTTCATTCCCTGTATCTCACTGCATGTTACGAAGAAAATGTCTTAAGAATAAGTTTTTTTTGAACGTCTCCGTAAACATTTAAATTTTGTGGATATTTCGTAAATACTTGCTTTAGCAATAATTTCAACATAACTTACTTTGATATTAACGGCAGAGAGAAAGTTTAGAGTGGTGGTCCATACTTTCTGTTTTTCCTTAGAAGTGGATATTAATGATTTTTTATCATACTTTACATAGTAAAGTGTCATGCCTCATCAATCCAATCTTTCTACATTATACAACCACTAAAGTATTAAGAGCCCACACACACTTACCTTAAACGGTTTAATGATATTCAGTGAGAAAGAAAGTTTTATAAAATAAAAACTTCAAAGGTCGGTAAGGAAAATTAATAGTTTCTTTACACTACTGAGCCGCATAACTCCTTAAACATTCTTCAAATAATAGAAGTGTATTATTAGAACCCACTCATGCATGCAATACAAGTATTAGTTGTTTTATATTTGATATGCCTAGCGAGTTAACAAACGTTTTGAAATCAGCATTCTTCTCATTCTTCTTCTTCTTCTTCTTCTTCTTCTTCTTATTATTATTATTATTATTATTATTATTATTATTATTATTATTATTATTATTATTATTATTATTATTATTATTAACAATATTATTATTGTACGGAGCTGTGGTTACTACGCATATAACGATTTAGAACTTTTTACGACTTGTGTAAATCATCCCTCCAATCATCGGAGTTAGATATGGCGGTGATGACGGTATATACACGTATTCGTTAATGATGTCTTTGATATCAAGATTTTTGTTATTTTCCACACAAAACTTGCAGTTTACAACAATACCTCCGTTTCTCTTAACGTCTTTAAAAGTATATATATATATATATATATATATATATATATATATATATATATATATATATATATATATATATATATATATATATATATTATTGCAACGCAAAAGCATAAAAAGCGTGACAGCAATTTACACATATGGTTGGTGACTTGAACATGGTTGTGGTTGTCTAAGGGTCCAGAAAAAACTAATTTTAAATACATAATAAAGCATAATTTCAGAAAATAAATCATAATTTCAATGTACATCATACTTCTTTGGAAATTCAGTTTAACTGCAAGTTTAACTTACTGTATTAACATTTTTAAAATTAATATTTACAATGAAAAATCATTGAGAACATAACAATGCAACAATGAAAAGCATATTTTTATTTCTGTAAACTTTGTTTGTGTAATCCTTTGACGTAGAGAAAAGAAAAAAGGAAAAGAAAAGAACAGTTTTCTCCAACAGTACACAAGAACTCCGCAGTATATTGTTATTAGTACCTCTTCAACTCGAACACTTTCTGTATTTTTTGGTTACATCTTTTACTTCTCTTTCCTGTATATGTGCACCTCTAAGTCGCACACAAGTGGTACAAAAAACTGACTCGAATAAAACATATCTCTTTACAATGCAATAAGTAGAAAGTTTGTTAAATATGAAAAACAAGGGTTGCATAAAATATTAAGAAATAGATCAAGATATTTAGAATATTTAGTGTGTAGTAAACACTATTATACATTATACACAATTAATGTAAAACAATGATTGCAATTAACAATAAATCATAATAAAGCATACTTTAGAAGCAAAATAAAGCATAATTAAACAGATAACAAAGCATAATGTGGGTTGCTCTATATAGTATATACAATCCAAAGTATTGTCTCTTTCTTTTTTCTCACATAACTATCGCGTTATAATTTCACGAACGTAGCATAAACACTAATACACTGCTCGCCATTAAAATTCTATTACCAAGAATGATGCAATGTAGGAATTCTGAATTTATGGAATTTGTACAACAGGCATTATCAGTCTATATAATATCATGACTCCATTTTATCACATATTTTGCCAGCGACCCTGATGAGTAATTCCGATTTGTAATAAGCGTTCTAGGGAATGGTTGTTTATCGGTTTTAAAACTTAGTAAAATAACACACAGTTCAGATTTGTTCCACAGTAATACTCGTATTAAGATTGATTTTACGCAGATCTTGTTTCTATCTGTATTCATTATGTAATTTTGCACCAGCTTTACTCCTCTTTTACTCCCATTGGTTTTGAAATCATCCTTTATGTTTTAATAGTTTCTGTTGAATTTGAAAACAATGTGGAAATAAAAACATATTCATAAAACATATTCATAAAATAATAAGTTCAGAATAATTTTTAAAACATTCCTTACTAGTTCCTCATGACATTTAGATTTTTTCGCCTCTCGACTGCCTAGTTGAGAAACCCGAATGTAGAAAATAGAATGATAACCATTTTTTATTTCGACAGAGCTGCAAAGTAGCAGAGGCTCCAGTAATAAAATCTAGTGAAGGCAACGCCAGAGAGTAGACTAAGATTGATTCTTGTATACCGTCAAAAGATACTTTGTTCGCGCACGATTAGTATCGCAAATGTGGTTATGCTTTCACGACATTGCAGGGTTTCACGAACAGTACATGTCAGATCCCAAGGACCACGTCCCAAGGAGATTCGACCTGTGCGTATGATTGTGGCAGATCGTACATCAATATCCTATACAATGACTCAAGCACTGGAGCTGTTGCAAAGATCCCAGTGTTCCTACTGATAGTTCTACGTCATCTGACAGATCAAGGTGTCTTACCACGACGCCTATTCCTGCAACTTCCGATGAATTTATAACATAGTAAAAGCGGTGTCACAGTGGTAGAGCATTCACCTCTGTTCCAAGGGGTCCTTGATTCGATCCCAACTCGAGCCAAGTGAAATTTGTGTTGGGCAAACACCGTGTGCATGGGTTTCGTTAGTGATCTCTCGTTTATATTTACTTTCTTCCGTCCAGTATGTTACATGTATTTAAATTTTCTTTTATGTCCTGCAGTAGATAGTTCAATAATAAATTTATATATAACATTAGGCTTACTACTGTGCCGACGTCTTGTTATAATTGAGACGCCGTTGGTGCAGGGTATAAAACCCACACAAATTATTAATAAAAACTTTTCATTACAATGGAATTTGGGAGAGTGCATTTGAAATACAAAAAGCGTGGTGAAGATAGTGATTTCAAACCTTTAATGTTTTTTCCACAAAATATCACTAAATCCATTAGCACATAAATACGTAGAATAATTATATTCAAATTCACACTTGGCTATTAAACTAATGTAATAACACATACATAAAATTTTCGTTATATAATCCATCGATGTATTACGTCAAATACTGTTAAATGTTCCTTTGAGTCTCTCGTAGTGATATTTTTTACTACAAAATAAAAGTTATTTCTGATGACAATTATGGAATATTAAACAAAGCTGCACAATCACTGATATAAATACTTAGACCGTCAAATATAGCTATATAAATTGCAAACTTCATTCGTAGAAAATTGTAACACCAAAATTGCTCATACAAGTATTCAACTTTTGGCACCTATTCAACTCCATTTGAATATGTTAGACACTTTCTAGTAAAATATAATAAATACTTATCCAGGCTATATTGAAATATCAGAAATTCACTAAAATTCAAAATGTAATATAACAAAGTCTCGGAACTTTCCATGATTTGCACCATTTACGACTAATAATCAGAGCATGTGCTCTCGTCGTTGAATTCAATTTCCAATGACCACGAGGTGGTCAGTTAACTACCTCCAAAACTAGTAGTTCATATTTTAGCCACTCATCAGAAGTGGCGCTAGTTTTAAATGATCTTATATATATATATATATATATATATATATATATATATATATATATATATATATATTAATCTTACAACATGCTACAACATCCCACCCTCTGGAAAAAAAATTGATATAATCAATTTTTTTTTGTAAATATTATGAGATATATTAATGTAGACAACACTAAACGTCCACTCGATCCAAACTTACTAAACTTAAAATTAATAATTAAACGAAAAGAAAAAAAATATCCCCCATAATGACATTCATACAACTTTCACGCTAATCACTCTAATCATTCAAGTATTGTATACACCATTTAGTATTAAATGCACATATCTCAAAACATCTCAAACCATGCAATTAATTAATTACAAATAGTTATTAGTTCTTATGTATTAGAGGTAAAGATCTTATTTTCCTTCTCTAGTAGCATATTATAGATATAAATTCTTTCACTATTTAGTAATTACAGTTATTTGAACTTATTCTCTCTCTTCTTTTGCAATTACAGCTATAATATAGTTGTCTCCCTCACTTTTAGCAATTACAGGCCTGTAATTTTATGAATGACAATTTAAGGATTATTTCTGATTTCCCTGTTCGGTTTGGTTAAAGTCACATTCTTGAATAATATTCCGTTTCAATAGGTTATCTAATATTTTATCCATTTCCTTTTGTGCAACCCTGCTTAGTGGATAAGCTTTTTCTCTTACCGGCTGGTCATCGTTTAATATGATTTGATGACAAAATTAGGCACCTCCCCTACATGTTCTTCAAATTTATCTTTAAATTGATTCACTAACTCATCTACATAATTTTGTAACCCACTATCTAGTTCTAGTACTTCAGGGTCAACTAACTTCCGCCTAGTTCTCAACGAATCGCTACCGTTAAGTTTAGCTTCCATACTGACATTTAAGATTGAATTAGGGGATAAATGGTCAGTTTTGTATTCATTGAATGACCCGTCATGTGTTTTTCCACTCTCAACTATTTGTAACCTTTGCCTCTCTTTATGCTTTCCTTTTTTCCCTTTATTCATACCCTTCAAATGGTACTTTTCTCCTACATTCTCATTCCCCTTTTCTTCAGATGGAATGAACATCTTATTATGGAAACAATTCATGGGCCGAAAACACATTAACGTATCTCCTTTTCTAATATCTGACTTTGCTTGACTCAATTGATCAAACAAACGAATGGTCCTGTTTTCTTATAAACCTAATACTAACCTATTACTTCCTAAATTAATAGTAACCTTCATTTGTTTTAACTCATTAACCCCTAATATAAACATTGGGTTCAGATGTTCTGCTAAATAAAATTTTATTTTATATACCCTTTTCAGCAATTTCAGGGGCAGAGTAACAGATTTTTTCAAAGTGACATCTTTATTATTTACGCCCTTACCAATAAACAAATCATCATTCACTTCGAATTCAATATTCAATGTGTTATTCCATTCTCTAAAGGCTTTAGCATTTACCAGGCTAATTATTGAGCAAGTGTCTACACACCCTCTTAATCTTTTTCCCAATACAAAAGCCTCTACGAAGGTAGCAACACTGCCCTCTTTAGTAACCTGTCCATTGCTATGTACTCCTACACTCATGGTGTCACTCATAGTTTTACTTATTCCATCCTTATCTCTACTATTTTCCCCCTTTTCATGACTATATCTTCCTTTACTCTTACTTCCTCCTCCAACATTCGCATTCCTCTTATCTACTAATTGTAAACTATGTAACCTTCTAGATAAGTTCAATGCTCTTTTCAAATTACACTTGCTAGCATAATGTGGTCCTCCACATTCAAAACATGAAATAGCATTTTTCAATCCTTTCTTTTTAACATTTTCCTCACTTTCAGAAAATTTATTAATTGCCTTATAAATACTTATATTCTTTAAATGAGTCACATATGAAAACAAATCCCTTTCAAGTTCCTGCAAAGTATCTAGAACTCGAATCCCGTAAATATCTCTTACGAGTCGTGGATCTGCGCCGCTCAATATAATCTCTTTCATATGAACCTCATTTAAGTTATCATTCAGTATTATGTAACTATCTTTTACTTTTTCTACAAAGTGAATGGGATCTTGACCTACAGGTTGTATCATTTCAACATAATTACGTGATACAATTCTTCTACCTAAGGAAGAACTTGAATTTTTAAAAACTTTGTGAGCAAGCATCAACCAATTATCACATTGTCTCATATATTCTAAGATCTTAGTACGCAAAATGCCTTTACTTTTATTTAAGGCAGCTATTACTATTGATTCACACGGATGAATATTACCCTTATTTAAACCCTGTACTTCCAACAGAAATTCAAACAACAAGTCATCGCTTCCGTCACAATAACTGATTTCTTGACTTAAATTACAAAAGGAATTGTTAGCAACACCTATCGTAATTTTCTCTAAATTAGTACTAAAAGGTCTAAATACATTTACTACGTTTTGATTATTCGTAACAAATTGTTCATTCAATTTTGGAAGTCTTAAATCCTGAAAACAGTGAACTTCAATTCTTTGTGGTAATTCCTTGTATTCGTCAAAGAATTCAGCTGGTTCTCTATCGCAATGCAAAGTATTAAACATCTGATTTTCACGTTCATTTAAGTCGAGTCTGTTTATATCAACATCGGAAGTAACTGACCTTGCGCACCTGTCCACTTGTGGTTCACGTTGTCTCCCTGATAACAAGTTAGGTTCGTTGAAGCAAACAGCGCCTCTAGGCATAATAAATGAATTACCTACCTCGTTTTCCGGCTCATGTCCTTGCCTTTCCGAGCAACTATCCACTGACCTTCTGAAGATTCCTGCCTCTCCATTCGAAAAATGATTTAATACTAACTGTGGAACACGTTCCACATATTCTTCACTATTAGCCATTATCACTTCACTAATTATTATTATTATTATTGACCACAAACTTTATATAATCATTTTTTTTTCTTCCACACAATCCACCAGGTAATCACGGCCATTTACACACAGCACACAGTCGTAATAGCTCTCCTCTTCTCCCCCACTCCATTCAGCCAGACAGCACGAACCAATGACCAACTTATACGTGTCCTCCAAGGTGTAGCAAACTCCAACTGAAAGTTTTACGCCTAGTATTTTTGCCTTTTTTTTCCCAACGAAAAATCTTGTTCACTATTCTTCCACCAAGCACAGTTTAGACACTCCCCATTAAATTCCATTTATAATTATCCGATTGGAAATTGAATTTTTGTAATGAAACATTGGAAATTGAACTTTTGTAATGAATAGATTGGAAATTGAAATTTTCTAATGAAAAAGATTGGAATTTGAACTTTTGTGCCGACGTCTTGTTATAATTGAGACGCCGTTGGTGCAGGGTATAAAACCCACACAAATTATTAATAAAAACTTTTCATTACAATGGAATTTGGGAGAGTGCATTTGAAATACAAAAAGCGTGCTGAAGATAGTGATTTCAAACCTTTAATGTTTTTTCCACAAAATATCACTAAATCCATTAGCACATAAATACGTAGAATAATTATATTCAAATTCACACTTGGCTATTAAACTAATGTAATAACACATACATAAAATTTTCGTTATATAATCCATCGATGTATTACGTCAAATACTGTTAAATGTTCCTTTGAGTCTCTCGTAGTGATATTTTTTACTACAAAATAAAAGTTATTTCTGATGACAATTATGGAATATTAAACAAAGCTGCACAATCACTGATATAAATACTTAGACCGTCAAATATAGCTATATAAATTGCAAACTTCATTCGTAGAAAATTGTAACACCAAAATTGCTCATACAAGTATTCAACTTTTGGCACCTATTCAACTCCATTTGAATATGTTAGACACTTTCTAGTAAAATATAATAAATACTTATCCAGGCTATATTGGAATATCAGAAATTCACTAAAATTCAAAATGTAATATAACAAAGTCTCGGAACTTTCCATGATTTGCACCATTTACGACTAATAATCAGAGCATGTGCTCTCGTCGTTGAATTCAATTTCCAATGACCACGAGGTGGTCAGTTAACTACCTCCAAAACTAGTAGTTCATATTTTAGCCACTCATCAGAAGTGGCGCTAGTTTTAAATGATCTTTTTTTATATAATAATCTTACAACATGCTACACTACATAGGTCTAACTACACATAAACAATTCATATGTAAGTAAGTTATATGGTCATACTGCAAACAATTCATTATCAAAATATAGCACTGGATATGCACTTTAAAACCAAATACGATTTTCACTTAAAATAACGTGAATATAAACATATACATAAAATTTAGGCAATATAAACGAATACTTAATGTAATCCTATTAAAGACATACAAACGAGCATAATAATGCACAGTGAATATAGTTTCCCTTTTTTAAACTAAATTTTCATTTTGGCATGAGTCGGTACCTACTAATGCTCTTAATACATGCTAATTACCCAACACACCAATTCATTCATTTCTATCTTCCCCATCTCCTTTAGCGTAGCCGGCATAACAATAGGAAGTAAAACTTAAATATTTCATTTCATTTTCTACAGCATACTAATTGAATATTACAATACTATTCCAAACGTCGTTCATCGAGAGATGTTTGACAGGACATAATATTTCCTGCTTCTTTCTATAGCATTATAATGGCAGTGGTATGCATTTTGTTGCTCTATTTTGTAACTAGACCGGGAGAGGCCTGTATTTTGCATCACTACGTCGGTCTGGCAAAGGTTATTGCTATCCGGTTACCCGTTCAAACAGCCGTTCCAACAGGATTACAGGAGCTCTAATGTTGTACATGTTGTTTTAGAGCTTCTTATTAGACACAATGTACTTGCTTCATTGGTCGGCGTGACCTTCAGATCTCTCACCAATTGAACGCATTTGGTCATGATTGTACAATATTTTCAAACCTTTCAACTCCTGAACTACAGTTGACGACATATGGCATTATGTCGAAGGCGCATGGCTTGGCATACAAAAGAAGGACATACAAATCCTGTTCTTTTGATGCTGCCGTGATGCAACCGTTTTGACTGCAAATTGTGATCTCACAGGCTAAATCTGATCCATGTCGCCACGTTGTCACACATCGTAAAGCGCTAAATTAAATCATTTGCTATTTGCAACATTAGGTCTACGGATGACAGTTTTGGCGCAGCTGTATTGTTTTCTACTTGATATTGTGTTTTTAATGGCGAGTAGTACGTTTGAGGATGTATTTCCCCAACCAAACAAACAAAATCAACTAAATGCACTTACCAGCTATAGAAGTTCAATTACAAAGGTTTTGAGATAAAGAGACAAAGAGTACCCTAACCTTCATTCACTTGGATATTAAACCCGACGTATAATCACGATCCTAGAGTTAGTCTTACTAATTGTACTTTACTTGTTTAATTGCATTATTAGTATTTGACGTTTGTGTGGCAAGAACATGGGTACCCACAATTTTACTATTTTATGAAATTAGAGGTTTTCTGCCGCACAATTTATTTTCAAAGTAGAAAAGCTGAATTTTCAGATCAGACTATGCATGAAGGATTAAACGGACAAGATTAAACGAAGCAGTATACGTTGCTCTTTGTCGGGTGCTGAAAAAAGCAACAATTACAAAACTGTGGCGTACCATGTTCTTGCCTCACACATTTCATACCGAGTCTTTTCCCAAAGATTGCACAACAGGAAGCTTTTAAATGGTCGACTGCAATATTTTCCGTTAATAATGATAGACGAAATTGGCACGGTTTTACGCAGAAACTCACATATATTTCAAGTTAAGCTCAGCAGACGCACACCTTTTTCAGAACGAGCTAGCTCACGAAAAATTCTACGAGAAACGAGCGCGTTCTGGTAAGTTAACTTAAATAAGCACGTTAATTTACAACCCTGGATATCTGCAATCGGAATTTAGAGTTACACAAATCAACATAGAGACATTTATTCAACAGTTAAACACAAACCACAAGAATATCAAATAACCGGAAAAAAGTTATTTATTATGAAAGATTAAATAACAACAATAACTTCTTCGCTGACGGCGAAATATTTCAGTTTGCAATAAAAAATGCTCGTAAAACGTGTGTGCACAATCAGTGCAGGACACGCATTTCAAGGAAAGTGTTTTTAAAATAAGTCATAAAGACAAGAACGTAGCATGATTCTAAAATTTTGTTCTTAGGTGAGAAAATATTTGTACTGTTATATCCGGTTTTCTGGGATATTGACTTTCAGAGTGTATACAACTTTCAACTTGAATGTAAAACATGTCAAACACTGTACAAGTTCGATATCTAAGTAGTAAAAGTTTATTTTGCCTATTTAGATAAGAAAATAATAGTATAGCATATAGCAATCCGCTATTTATCAAGGAATGACTAAATACGAAACATCCCTTAATAGTTTGATTATTTTAAATTTATTTCAATATTTTCATAGTTAGGCAGTGTTCTACATGAAGGAAACTCTTGGTCTGTCGTAAATCCATATAGGATCTAAAGTTACTCAAAGCTTTCCAGCCTTCCATCTTTCCCAAAGATTCAGCTTTACGAAATACGTGGTATATTGTTTCTGTAACATTCTTTGACATTTTTTTTAGAAAATATCTTCGTGGTTCTCATAAACGTGTGAATACGTGGTTACAAATAAACTACTTTACTCCCTAATAAGCGCCTTAACCTTAGGATGTCCACTTTTTTTTTTCAAGTAGGTCCAAGTCGGGGCATCTTGAATCCACAGTATAAAAATTAGATTTTTGTAATAAATCTTTTGGTTTAGAAATTACTTTTCATATTATAGTTAATATTAAAGTTTGGTCATACCTTAATAAAAACTTTGACTTTCTTTTAAGAGAAATTTGTATATATAATACCCAAATATAAACCCTTGTACATAATGTTCTCTACATTTATCGGCTTTTTGAGGCTATCATTGGAGTTTTTTTTTTTTGAAAAAATGTTCAATTCATAAAAATACTGCCAAATTCTGTTTAAGCAAAGTTTGTTCAGGTTGGTATAGGTTTGGCTAGGTTAATTTAGTGCAAATATTTTTGTTAAGATGGGTTAGATATGTTAGGTCAAGTCGGGTTAGTACAATGACATTTTTACCATTTACACCGATATTCACTATGAAATATGTATGTATTTTCTTTTTAAGTTGTTTTAAATTTATATTACATTTACCAAACTGTGTTCTGGACAATTCACTTCACAAATTACTCATACATATATCAATTACCCTTTCATAATATGAATTCAGTATTCCTGTAATCAATATGATTTTTATTTAGTTTTGACCCCAGAAAGCCGATAGGACGATTTTCTATTTCTTACGAAAATTAGTTGATATTTCGATATTTACAACAATTTGCTTTGTACTTTCAGTTTCCACAGAAACTCTAACTGCACTTAGCATATCAAAATCCCATTCATAACACTCAAATAGGAAACCCTTGTACATAAATTTGCTTTTTCACTTACATAAACATAATAGAATGTGGTGTTTAAAATTGATTTCGAGTAATGTCTTTCACAAGTACGTTATTTTACTTACTACAATATTATATAAATGACTCCAAATATCATAATAATTGTACATAGTATTATAATTATGAGTCAAATAATCTGCAGTAACAACGGCAATGATTTCTAATTTTGTCTTGTACAAAAAAGGTTTGAGTTCCTAAACAAAATTATATTATTGAACTTGAAAATTTTATTCCGTATTCAAGATCTTATATCTAGTCAGATGATTACCTCTTGCATTCTGCACAAACAACTGTTATACTGCTATGCTTTGTACAAACATGCTTATTGCATTTAGCACAACGTTGCTTTGGTTTAGAAAGTGAAAAGTGCTTGGCTTTCTTTCCTTTCACTTCCTTTACACACACATGACAACGGCCTCTTTCTGTCAACGGATCGTTAGGTTTTTGTTTTTCCTACTTTAGTGTTCTTCCAGTAATACTTTCCATTGCCAGAATAGTCTTTTTATATTAACCAACTACATTATTAGCTCTCTCGTTCACATGGTCCTGTAGAAGGGCCTCCCCTAGAGCAAGCAAAAACAGCATTCTTCTGTTTCTTTTGCTTTTTTTCCACGAAGTGTTGCAAAGCAAAAACAACGTTTATAAATTGAGAGCTGCCATGTCTAACAACGTGTAGAACAGTGATGAAGGCCATCGCCGTGTATCTCTTTTTGTACAGTACTGCAGATGTTTGCTTTAGTTTTGCATAGTAATATAGGACACGATTGTAACTGGTGGTTTGCCACTTTTAGGGTCAGTAAAGCAACACATAGAAGAATTTAACTCCCGTCCTCGTGTTTCCTTTAGCTCGCCTGGAATATGTTTCCTGTTATGTTACATTGTCTCAACCATAGTCAAATCAAAATCAGTGTAAACGGATTCAGCCTAATCAACAGAGATATAGTAGGGATCGGTAGTTACGTTCCTACCTGTATGCTTTATTGGTTCCACAAGCCTCTTCAAAACAGCTGTGGGGCCTCTTGTTACATCACTAGAGTCATTCTTAGTAAACTTCCGAATTGAAAACATATATTGAGGTAGCGTCACTTAAAATACGAATGATCATTCCGTATATTCCGTATTTTCCCGGTTTTTCCTTCATGAATACTTTAAGTGAACAGCGGCCACAAATAGTGATAACATTTCGTCAATAGTTGCATGTGGATAACACAGGTTTTGAAATTACTATTTACTTTTTCAAATACATTGCGAAAAGTGCTAGTTTGTCAGTCTTTCTTCGTTCACTTCTCATGGATTTGTCATCGACCCGTAAACACTGGTTAAACTCTTTCATTCGATTACGAGAAAATGTTGCAATGTAAATATCTCTACTGTAGAGTGAAGACCACAGAGTGTTTATTCCAATGGGAGTGTCCAACGTTGCACCCATTGTTAGCAGACGTCCTATCTAAGCATACAGTTCAGATAAGCTAAATTTATTTATGCCTCTCGAATTAGCTTCTTCATTTGAGTGTGATAAAATGATGTGAAATACATCAGATGTAAAAATTAAAATTACAAAATGCATGCATTGGAGACGATGACAAACCAGGAGGCAAAACTTTTGCTTCTTCCGGAACAAGGTTATATTTGGTCCTCTCCTACGATCTATTTTTGGTGGTTTATTTAGATATGTTCTCCCTGATTTTGCTGTGAACACCTTTGGTCTTGTTCCGATAATACTATCATTGTCGCGTTGATAGAGTAGGCCTACGTCTTCTTCACCAGCTGTATCCACACTCCTAGAAACTATAATGTGAAATTGATCTACTTCTTCATTATCACTGTCATTTTCTGATAGTTCACTTACAGTATTACTTTTATAAATTTCAAATTCAATTTCGTCCGAATTCATTGCTTAGTAAACAACTGAACACAGACAGCTTCCCTTCATTAGAACACACTTTCCCTCCAAATTACGTGTATGCAGGCGTACCAACATTGCTTTCTGATAGATTTACCAACACACTATAACGCACATGACGCCATCTATTAAGAAACGAATATAGAATATGCATTCAGAACTTACTCCTGGCTGATATGCTGTTTCCCAACATAAGAACACAATCCTTGTTACACACAAACGAAAAAATCTAACTTCAGGAAATATACTTGTAGAAAATATGTCACGTGGAAGTCCAAGGAGGAGGTTCTATGAGCCCACTACTTTGAAATAATTTTTAACTTACAAGTTACTAAATCAAAATGTGCATTAATGATGTGGATTTATCAAAGAAGTAAGAATAGATAATATAAAAATCCCAATATTTTAATCGAGACTTTCGGCGGGTTTTTTTCAAGAAATACAAACGAGTAGGTTCGATAAGCCCTCCTTGGATTTCCTAGTTTTAAACACTGACTACCCATTAATATATTCAAATTTGCAATATATAAGAACAATGGTAATGAATACTCGATAGTTGTGTAAACTAATAATGGTACTAACACGGGAGGGTCTCACAAGTTGTGGCTAAAATCTGATTACCGTATAGAATGTCTGATAGAGCATCATGAAAAATGAAAATGATCAAAATTTAAGGTCCTATCGTCCACAAGGATAGGAGCAGGGGTCTTCAAAATCTGAATATACAAAACATTATATCATGGAATTATGTACGTTTAAAGTAAGTATCTTGAAAACCGTTAAAGCAATCAAAACAAAAGTCGCACAATATAATGAGAACAAACTGCCCTAGTGAAAACCACAAACTATGTTGCCAACTCAGCATAAAATATTTTGTTTGAAATAGCACCATATACAAGTGTACACAGATTTAAAATGCACTATTATCACTAAACATAACAGTGAAGTGTAGTGGTACAGTGTTTCACGCTATTGAAGCTACATGTGCTGAAAATGCAAAATAGAGAAGTCTCATATGTGGCAACAAAGGGTAGTAAAGGAATGCACTGGAAACAAGTAAGGATTTTGCATTATACTTCTGTAGCCCCGAGGAATAAGCAGACAACTCGCGAAAACAAAAGGATACCTAAGGATACCTGTGAGGAAAGAAACACGTGTTTTCTAATTCTGTAAACTTGTTCTCGATTATCTTATCAATATTTGTAAGAGTACTTTCTTGGTTTACGTCTTTCGTGTTAAGTGATATATTCTTTTACTTCCTCTCCTATATACCATACGATTATGTTTGTACACTGTAATAAGGATATTGACATTGGAAATATCATTATTTTATTACTACCTCATTTCGTTTTTAGTCGGCCAGGATAGCCGTGTGGTCTAGAAGGCTAGACAACCGACATATTAGGCATGGTGGGTTCCAATCCCGCATCGGACAGGTTTCTGTTGTACTTTTCAGCTTAGATTTCATTTTAATCTTTTTCTTTCATAGTGATTCGGATCTCACTATACACTCCTATATAGATTCGGAGCTGACAGAGGACGTAAAAATGGCATCACTCAATTTCGGTTTTCAAATGCATCAATGTTTTGTGACACTGCTGACATTTTGCTATGTTATACTATCCGTGTTATGCATTTGAACTAAATTCATAGTATGAGACATACCTTATTATTTACCTTATTATGAGACGCCCAAATTTCCTTATTACAACTGTTGCCACATATCAGACTTCTCCATTGTACATTTTCAGCAGAAGTTGCTCCAATTGTGTCCCACACTGTACCACTACGCTTCACTGTTATGTTTAGTGGTGTCTATTAGTATGAGGAAGGACAGACCAGAGGAAGGTATTTCCAACATCAGTAATTTAGCTTTTCCTGAACGGAATGCAACTAAAATTGATTTTCGAAACTAATCTCTTAGAGTATATGAAATTTTGAGGTTTAATCTTAAACCGTATACAAAGTGCAGGTCGTAGAAGCAAAAATTATCAAATTTTGCACTGATTGGATCACTTACTATAAACTTGTAGTTTACAACTTGTAAAAATTCAAATTTGATATTTTACGATCTGCAATATAAGAAAACAATAAAAATACTTTCTTCCTGCAATTGGAACCTTAGAGTAAAGTGGAAACTTATATATAGTTTGATGATAAATTGTCGTGAATAAAGACGCATTTTGTATCGTAGTTTCTTGCAATTTTAATAATTTATTCAAAATATGAAATTAAAATAAATTGATGAATTTTGGAAATGCTTTGGGTATGTTTTAGGATTAAGTAATTCATATCGGATTTCCGAAGAAAGCAAATACTTTATTTTATGACCGTGTCAATAGCGACAACTCGCAGTCACGACCCCTCTTCAGCTTTATTAGAAAGAAGAAAGAAAGAGTGAGAAAGAAGAGAAAAAGGTAGAAGAAAGGAGGAAAAAAGAAAGTAAAAAGGGAGAAACTAGGAATAAATGATTACTGGATAATTACGGACATGTGGTAAAGAAACATGAGTAGTTATTAAAAATGTGGTTCATACTCGAAGGTTATTACTGGAGGATCAATTCTAAAGTGATCTCGAAAAAACACCAGTTCCCTCATACTATCCTGACCTGGATCCATTAAACTTCGCCAGTGCGAGATACCGTTATCCAGCCCAGGTGACGAGAAGTTTTAATTTAATTGTTGCTATTGTTTTGAAATGTTAAGTAATCTGTATCTAGTATTTGAACTTCTATAAAGGAGATCGAACACGCATTTGAGTCAGACAAGAAAAGAATGCATATTTTCCACAAAGAAGTTTTGATATTTCTGAAAAGACTGTTGTTATTCTGGCTCATCCTGCTATTTTGGATTTCTTCTAAAGTTGATTTAAACTACCTTAAAATAGTTATCTTTCATAACCTTTGTCATACACTAATGCATATGAGATGCTTTTACACACTTACAGTAAATCAATATAAAATGCTACTACTTAAGGCTAAATTTATCATTCATTCACACACACTTATATACATAGAGGACAGCGTATTAACATATGTAATATTAGTTTTGTAAGACACCATCTAACTACAATTGGTGAATATTTATTACATTAGTAAGAAATTAAGACACAGAATTTCATAAACATGCAATAAGTATACATTTACATGGGCCAATTCACATACGAAATTGCATAATAGTAATGTAGTAATATATACACTTATATTTATATATTTTTATTAATAGACATGCTCAAAAGAAAAGAGAAGGAAATTATATTTTTACTTAGCTTTTGGTAAAAAGCAATATAAATTTGTTAATAAGTTTAATATTCAAATTGGACGTATGGAAAAAAATCTTAAAATAAGGATTTGTAATGAGTCTCTATCTCATTTATGAGTATTTTGAAAGTGATTTTAAACAAGTACTTTCCCGTACTTTAGGTTAAATATGATATTCTGTATATCGTCGAAGCACCCTTTCTGGTGTCCACAATTTTCACTTTTTGCATTTCTTATCTTTGCACATAAGGATGAATATACGTTAATCATATTTATTAGATTTTATAAGGAATTAAACACATGTTCAGCCTGTACAAATTTTCGTCAACACTTCTCCCATTTTGGGAGTTCAAGAGATGAAAGTCTCGTCATTCGTATCACGATGACCATGTCACGTATTCTGTCATCGGCTTACTATCACATTCACTATCTTTAAATAAATGTCGCTTTGTACTACTAATTACTTACATTTATCGCTAGACTTGCACTATATATATGCCTTCACGAGAATTTTCCACGTTTGAGAGGGTTTTTGCTGGTATGGTAAACACAACTGTTATAGTAAGACTATTCATGGCTTTGGATTGATTATTTTAACAAAAGAGACCCTATATATATATATATATATATATATATATATATATATATATATATATATATATATATATGTTAAAAGAATTTAAACTTTGTCATAACAATATTTATATATATGTCTGTATTTTCATTTATTTTCGATAGTGACTGAAGAAGGATATGCTAGATATCCGAAACAGTTACAAATTATAATTTAAAATAAAGTGGGTTTTAAGCTTTGGTCAGTGTCTCTTTTGTTAAAACAACTATTATGATGAAAACACTGGTGAATTTTGAGGATTCGTGTGGGAGGGACAGAAATTGAAGTGTAGCTCTAGACAAGGATTTTAGTTTACTAATTTGATGGTTGATTCAAGGACACATTAAGATTACGATGACCTGCCTAATTTCCATTGTACATGCAGTTAGTATATTACCTACGATGTTAGTTGTTACATAGATTACTTAATTATAGTACAAAGTTTGGCGAGAATATCTATCATACGGCGATATTTTACAACTTTTCCATTTTATGTATTTTTATCGCATATGTGGTAAGTATGGCAACCAAGAACCGTTCGGGGTAAGTGCTAGGACCCTTTGCAGATATTTATGTACTCACTTCAACATTATACGTTTTACTTCAATATTATATTCATATTCCACATATATTCAAATCTCAACACACACACACACACACACACACACACACACACACACACACATATATATATATATATATATATATATATATATATATATATATATATATATATATATATATATATATATCAGTCTTTCAAATTATTAACCCCGACAAATTGAGTTTTAAGGTTGCAACACTTTACATAAAAGATTCGACCTATCGTACATATACAAATTAAATAAATTACCCGTCCATAAAGATAAAATTAGAATTCTCAAATATTTTATTTGAACTAGGAATCATTTAAATAGCATGGCAGGCACGTAAACACATAATATGTGTCGTGTCAGGCGACATCGCAGCTGGTGAATCAAGTTCCAATGGTATATGTTGAATGATAAATACATGTCAAGTTCAAAACTGGGGGATGGAAGGTTAAACATTTTTAAAAAATCTTGAAGAAGATAATAGAGGAATGCATATAGAAGAGAAAGAAAAATCGGCGCCAAAAAATAATCTATGGCACTATAACTACAACGATAAGTAGTCGAATTTCAACATGCAACAATCAACAGCCAAATATACTCTATAAGCCGAAAAAGGGTTGGCCTATTAAATATGTACCCTAAGATAAATATCTCCAAGCCTACGAGCAAGTCCGTGATTTCAATTGAATTTTCAGATAGACAAAGGCTCTTACTGAAATTCCACTCCTCACTCTATCCGGCCGACATCTAGGAGACTCCGGCACCAAAGAGAATTCAGTGTGAGGATTACAAAAAAATATCCGACCCCTCAAAAACTGAGAAGAAAAGTATGGAAAATTAGACTAAAGTCGATAAAACAAAAGAAATCCTAACAGGGACTGGCAAGATAAAAAAAAATAAATAAAGTAAATTCTGTACTTGTAAGTTGTCTACCAAATCAGTCTAGTTGCTCCCAGTATACAAGGGCGCTAACATTGAGGCTTCAACTAATTTCAAAACACTATATTCTAGAAATAAAAAAGTGGAAATTCGTGGGTATTGGGCTTTAGACGCCTTGGTGCATTAAAACCAGAGTCTATTGTAATAAAGTTTCTATATTATTCAATCCAATCCACTTCGTCACCTCTGCGGACAGTAGTGAACCTAAATTAACCAGGTGGCGTCGAAGAAATCAGAGTTCCACAGTAGTATCGCAAATGTAAACTGAACGAGCATTTTTAAATTGTATCATTTCGGTTATTCTATTCGTTGTTTAACTGGAAATTATCCTGAAATATTTGCTATATGACTATAATTGTTATCAAGTCGGTCGATCAGTTAACTGGTATATTTACTATTGGATTTCAACCCACGAAGTGAAAATACCGTGCATCAGTTTTACGTAACACAATACCCTCATACAAAATTCTAACGTGATAATCAATAAACTAAAAATTTATCATTATATATATAATCAGAGAACTAATATATAATTAATATATATACAATCAGAGAACTACAATGGTGTTGCTTAATGCTTTTAAAGGTAGGGAATGAAAAGAATCGCGCCTTAATACTAGCGCTTCAGACATAGTTCCAATCATAATCCAGTTCCAATCCAGTTTTAGCGGGGGGAAAATATATAACGAATAGAAAGTGGTAAAAACTGCATGAAACTGGATTTAGGGAGGATATGGGCGTCTCAGAGGGACGAAGGAGGTCTAAGTTTTTCTGTCAAATATCAGATTAGTGGATAATTTCAAGATGTTCTGTCCAATTGTGGGCCTATGTTTTCGTATAGCACAAAGTGTATAATGTCAATAATCATCCATTTAAAATGTCCATATAAAATATTTCTATTAAAATAATGTATGAATAAAGATACGTATTAAACTCCGAAATATAATTCCTACTTTGTTATTCCAAAGCTTCGACATTGATTTTGGTTTAAATAAAGAACTAATGATTATACTACATAAACCGAAAAATATATTTTGAAAAATCGCATAGTACAGTACATTCAAAAATATTGGATCCCTCCAAAAAAATTTCATTACACGACTGTAATGGTACATTACATTGTTACCTAATTTATGATAACGTTTGAAAGCCAAAGGGAAAATATATGCATGTAAATACTTTGGGCCTTATTCGTGATTAGTGTCTTACTAAAAAGTTCGAATAACATGTTTCCTGCAGTAGTCAGTCCTTTAGTATCACGCTAATCGGTGGTCTTACTTTATTTTATGTACATATATAATAATCATGTTGCAGGATCAAAAATATATATGCCAACAGCTTGAATGATATACGTAAATAATGGAATTCATGCAATTTCATCAAAGAGTAGCTTTAACCTACAATAATAGTACAATCGTTGTTACTAAGTATAAGTATTTATTATTCTCTTAATGATTTTTGAAGTTTGAATACAACAGAAGACATAATGTTTGTATTAATATATTTATACCATTTTGTAAGAGTTTCCATAGCATCATATAGAAAGGGAGGATTAAAAGACTCTTAGTATCCTTTGAGAAAATCTCTTATATAATAACAACTGTACAAATCAAATTTTTAATATATACTCTACGGAAAATAAAATCCGATAAGTTATCGCGGGCAGATGTCCGATTTTCCTAAAGTCCTCCACCAATCAGGGAACATTTCTAATCGTCATACGATTTAACACGTTAAGTGCCGCGTGAGATCACGTTGGTCTCATAACATATTTTCTTACGGCCACGTGGTGCCAGGTTGGTCTTATACAACTTTTTGTTAGCTCCAGGAGCGGATCCAAGACGGACTTCTGTGGGACGGTGAGTTGTAATACTAATACTTAGAGCTACTTTTAAGAGTTCCAAACTCTCAGATGGACTTTATACATTATATATATATATATATATATATATATATATATATATATATATATATATATATATATATAAGAAAGTTTCCTCTCCCAGGGGGTTGCCCCCTGGATCCGCCACTGGTTAGCTTATGCCTGTGGTGACTTACTGATTTCACTGTTTACATTAAAAGCTATTGCAGTGTATAGTAGGCGACCTGGTGATAGGAGAAACAGACTTACCTGTGGAATTGTGAATCCAACGTCTGAAGACAATCGGCTAAAATTTTTATTGTGACTTGTTCGTCTCACGTGGTCACTAAACCTACTTTGGATCACAGGTCTATGCTCCCAAGGTGTAAATCATAATGTTATAGTGGAAGTTCTTCTGAGTGGTAAAACGAACTTATATGATGTTTAAAGAGATGCACATGTTTCAAGATTTTTTTTCGTGTGTGGTAGTATAATAAAATTGTTACTTTTAAGTATGTTGATAGTTATTAGATGTTAAATATTGGTGTTCTTGACCATAACAATAGCAATCCTTTCATGTCTTTTGCAAGCCTTTCAAGCACTTACTAGGGATGATACCATACCGGGACCAAGTACCTGCGGAAAACCTATATATCGTCTGAAAGCTCTTGCCATGAGAAATACGAAACTGTTTTCAAATCACCGATAAACCCTATATGAGGCCAGTTTGTTGGTTGTTGTGACCCTATGAATGGTATATTCGACAGAAGTAAAAATGAATATTACAATGCACTACACGTAAGCCCCTGAGCCCATCATGTTCCTGTTTGGTTCACTTCTAGAACGTCTATCGGGTAAGGGTTTGATAATATCGTTTTGCACCCAAACGTACCCATTTCGTCAGTGTTGCCAACGAATTGTAAATACAACGTGGCAGATGGTTTCTGTACCACTAGATGTATATCAACGAAAACGCGGCATAAACATCATTCGCCATTAAAGAAAATATTCTTTGGAAATATTCGTCTTCCAAGGACCCCAGTTTATCAGTGTTGCCAACCTAGTATAAAAGTAAGAAATTGTAAAATACTTTCCGTATGATGAGGCGTTTATACACCAAGCTTTGCAGAAACATCACGTGAACTATAGAAAAAAGATATTGAGTGTGGCCGTCTCCCAACCATTGTAGGTTGTCAGTGTTGCCAACAAGTTTAAACATCACAATGTTGAAAATGGCGTGAATGTCATTGAACGAATATATGACAAAAGTGATAGAAGCAGCATTGAACAATGGAAAAGATAGTGTGAGTGTCCCCATCTCCCAAGCACATCAGTATAGTGAATATAATTAGACTGAGGCCCATACTAGGTTTGTAGTATGTTAGTGAACACACAAGCACCCATGTTGTCATGTTTGCCAATGCGGTACACTTCATGAGAAAATCTTGAATGTTCGCATTGTTTGGCTACACTGCCACACTGCTGTGCTTGGGAGACGGGTACATAAACTGTTTTCAATTGCCCAATGCTGCTTCTGTCACATTTGTCATAAAATTTTAATTTCACAAGGAAAAAATGTTTGCAAGGAAATATTTTGTTGAATTGTTTCGATTGTTTATTGACGGAAAAATTTTTCACTTCCTACGTTCCAGTTGTCCCCATTTCAGATCCTCGTACGAATGTAAGTAAAGAAAAATATGATAACTCAATTACTGCAAAAGAGTGTCTTTGCATAGTTTTCCACTTAGCCCCAGATATATACATTACTGTCTTTCAGACTTTCGCCACGTACCTATTTCTCTTTCAACCCCCACTTTCTAAACTATTAATGAATAATGCACACCATATCCTGATAAATTACGAATAAATATGAAAACAAATTTTAGGTTTGTGTATTTTAGATTTATGTATTTTAGGTTTATATATTTTAGGCTTATGTATTTTAAATTGGTGTTAGAATCAGCTGCACCTCTAAATTGACCTGTTAAGGGGTAATGATCAGTAATATTTTTGCACGATTCGTATTACTTCAACTTTTTTCTAATTTCCCATATTTCCCAAGTAAATGTTTGTACTATTGCCTTTCTTTTTTGGTTTCGTTTAATAATTCATCTTCATCATCTGTATCATCATTTTCGTTTTCTATATGCAGCTCCACTTCTAAATGTTCTAATCATCCCTCAACTTTCTTTTCTAAATAGCAAATTAATATACTTAAACTTTCTTTCTTCTTTTCTGATAAACGAGGAATTTCTTCAAATGTCTTTTTCACAGATACGACATTTTCAACATATTCATACACATTTTTTCTTTTTCTCTAAGAGCGCTCATAGGCTTATATGTGTATTTTTTTTTGCTATTTTAATATATTATAGACAAATACATCTGCTATATCACGACGTATATATTCAACTAGTTTGGTTTAAAGTGAGTAGACACTGAGTTTTAAGTGAGAAGTGACACAATTCGTTAAATCATTTGATACTCGCAAGAACAAGACCTGTCTTTTTCAGCTCAACATGTTCTCGTTTGTTTTAATAATGATACAAATTGATTCAAATTGATTAAGTAGTTATTCAATTTGATTATTTTGAACGGTGTTGTTAAACTATTTTTTGAATTAATACATTGAAATATGTTATTCCATTTTTACGGTAGTGTTATTTTAGGTGCAGAATATAATCCACAATATTTGGCCATACTCTTGTAATAATGTCTCTGATTCAAAATGCTTAGCGAAACATCCTACACTTAAAATTATCTTATGTCCATCTTCAGTTATTTCATATCTCATATATCATAAATACAACAATAATGGGTATACGGCTTTAAAAAACAACAGACAAATATGTCCCTTTTCTTTTGCTCGGTAACTATTAGGGGAAAAATTTAGCAGTTATCACAAATAAATACACTTACAGAGCCATCTGATTCCTTTTCAAATTTGGGTATATGAGTAATTTCCGCAGGAAATTGAATAACTTTTAAAGCTTCATAAATATTATTTTATACTTCTTTTATTTTGTAACCCTTTGTTCATATTTAGTAACAGGATATAATGCTGATACGACTGACCAAAAGATAAAGAAGCATTTTTGTTCAGTATCTTTTAGATTAACGGATTGTCTTTTTTTCTTGATTAAATTTGGAAGTTCAATATAAGAACCATTCATTGAAACATACTTATTAATTCTTATTTTAATGACAATCTATAACATGTAACACCCATCCGGACCCTCGTCCTTTAAATTCTTCAATTTTGAGTTTGACTTTAGATCTTATATGAAATTTATTTAAATCAGTAAATTTTAGTATTATATCCTTAGGTGCTTTAACGTTATGATATTATGTTTTGTTTTCTTCCTTAAATGAACAAATAAATGCATTTAAAGATTTGAAGCTATCTTTGTTTTTATTTCTAAGAATAGTACTACTTCCATTTAAAAATTTGTAGACCATTTGTATCTTACAGTGTTTTAAATTTTAAATATTTGTATTTTATTTTTAAATGATGATTCTTTCCATTCCACGTTTAGTTAGGTCTTTCTCGTTTAGAGTCTTGCAGTACACCTTCTCTAAATAGATTTTAAAAAATGTGATGTGTTATACATATTGTGTTCAATTAAAGTCTATCGGTTCTGTTTTCCAAATCGTGAATATATTTTTATTTCCTTGTATTCAAACTATTTTCTTAATTCTACTACAGAACGTTTATTCATCTTACTTATTTTGAAGAAAATCTTTAGAATTTATTTAATGTTTGTATATTAAATATAAAAGTTAATATTTACACCACTCTAATTGATATACCCTTTTAAAGTTACAAATACATTTCGATTTTTTTTCATTTTTAACCTACATCCAACTGCCAGAAGTTAATAAATCTTGTTTGTTTGTTCAGTCTCTTCTCTCGCTAATTGTTCAATAGTTTCTCGTATATCATAATCAGTAACACTTCTTGCTAATGCATGAGTATCTATTTTATAACTTTTAGTATTTTCTCTATTTGTTAAATCTCTTTCTATTTGTGGGACAAGAATTACTTTCTCTTAACCACTAAGTATACATTCAACGCAAAATAAATAATAACAGCTAGTTTTATACTATTCTCATTTTGATTCCTTGTATATTGAATATTTTCTTACACTTTGCCGATTTTGAACAGCTTTATACTAATATTAATGTTTTCTAAAGATTCACTCACATGCCAATTAACTCTTAAGGAACTCAATATACCTTTTCTGGCTAACTTTCAAAGTATTTTTTCAGAGAGACCTTTGTCATAATAGTGAAATTCTTTGCTCTTATTACGTAAAATATAATTTGGCGAAATAACATTTTATTGGTTATTCTCAATCACAGATTTGTCAAAAAAGGTGTAATACCTTTCCAATCTATTTGATCACTTAACTCATTTAAATTTTGCTAGTTAATGTCCTGTAAAGCTGTAATATCTTAAAGCGATTTCTTAATTTAATTCGTGTTTATAAATTTCTTATAACTAAGGTCTATCATTAACAACTATTAAAAGAGAAATATTGCTACTCTAATAAATCTCTACATTTTTTACAGAGCTCAACAGTTTATCTTGTTTAATACTTACTCCAGTTGTTATGACCACTATACAAATATCAATCTATATCATATTTATACTCTACGAAAATCTGGAGACATGTGATCGGTGTGTTCTACTGTATATCATGACCAACTAATATATTAGTCCTTACATTTTAGTAGAATGCGGGTTTAAGAATAGAATATTACTTAAAGCAATACTTATTTTGTTCAGATACTCTCTTCCAATCTAATTTATTCACATACTTTTTCATGATATCATGAAGTGTGATTAGTTCTCTACTAGCAGATATATCTTCCAAATCCACATATTTTTCAAACATCGAATAAAGGAAAGTGAATGTGCATGATGGTATGAAATACGTCTTCAACGTAGTTTTTCTCTAAAGTGTTGAATGGTTTTCAGATATGTTCTTTAATTTATAAAAGTGTTTCCACATTCCAAAATTTATTATACACCTCAATAAACATTTCTCTACCAGTTAGGTTTTAAAACTTGCATACTGCATATTTAGGTCCTAGTTGACTGCTTGTATATATTTTGTAATATCATTTTTGCTTTGTGTTTCCCATTTTGCATCTTAATGTTTGTTATTTTGCTCATGAAATTGAATCAAGATAATCAGTTCCTTTTTCCTTAATTGGGAAAAGCTCTGTTTAATTCATTTTCTTTACATATTTTTCTTAAGTCTACAAGATTATTCATTTTATTTCTTATGGACAATACTTGGATATAAATGTGCTTTTTCAATATGAAATTAATATTTATTAGAATAACTAATCAAAGCCGTTAAAGATTCATTTAATATATATGATTAAGAATGTAACTCAGTATTTTTAATAACATTTCTTGTTCACTTATTATTATTTCTTTTTATTTCAACAATATTTGTTTTTTCATTAATCTTGCTAAGAGTTTAAGATCTTGATGAATAAGATTAAGTCTATCGTATATTAAATAAAAATGTTTCTCCATATTCACTATATAGGGAAACTTTTCTTCCACTTTGACTCTCATCTCAGTATTGGAAGTTTATGTTATGATTGTACCGTTAATATCCTTAAAAGGCTGAATATATTACATTAAACTACACCTTTTGTCTATGTATTCAACTATTATGATTATCCTCAAACCTGTAATGAATTAATATATACTTTATCACATTTCTTTCTTAAATCATTTTCTCCAATATACTCACATTTCTATTTAAGTTTTAATGATTCTGTTTCGTAAAATCCTTTTAATATCTTCCTTGTTTAAATCTTTAATTCTTTATGTAGGTGGGTTAGGTGGAATTACCTTAGTCATAAGAAATACTTCTCTTGACCAATTTGGTGTTTATCCTTCCTACAACAAACCTTTAATGTAATTATGGGGACAAAAACACTAATTTTATATTTACGGTGCTTATATTTTTCTTAGACACATTTTGAAATATTATTTACTGACTTTTCTTATTCCACTAGCTTCGTACCAATTTATTTATGTACTTTATTTTTATATTCTTCAACAAATTCGTATTATATCTCTATCCATTTATAATGTGTTTGAGTACTAAATTTTTTCACTTGGTTTCCTTAAGAGCGCTCTTGAAACGTTCTACGATAAACCGTTTTTTTCGCACTGTAAGTTGACAAGTGGTTGATATTATACTTTTCACTAATTCATTAAATTCTGTTATGACTTTTTTTCTTGCTCAATTTTAAAGTTATTTTTACTCTAATTTTTAATGCTGATTCAAAGTTTTCTGCAACATTATTACCATTTGTATGTTTAACAGGAATATCAAATGCACATTTTGAAAACACAACAAGTACACTATCATGGATTAAATTTATGACTTACATGTAAACACTGTTTCTGATGCTGTTTTCCCTCCTAGATTCAAGTACATATTTTTTTCTCACAAGGGCTTCAGGTTTATCCACAATTTAGTAGAAACATTTTGACTTGTTTCGTGCATAAGAAATATACGTTTGGCAAGGGCGCAAAATGTGCCAACGTCGAAACGTCAGGAAAAAACACTAGCGGAAGGTTAAAACTCGGGTGCGAAAGTGATGTTTTCTGTTCTTCAGTGGTTTAGGATTTTGCTTTGCGATTGTTAGAAAATAATTCTTTTTTTATCATGGCGAATGGAGATTAAACTCACCCTGTTTGATTTCTTTAGATTTGTGGCTGATCTGTTCTTGAGAAACAGCGACAGAAGATAGGTAAGATTGTAAAAATAGGATACCGGGCTTACTTTGACATGAATATCGGTGACCAATTCACCCACCGACACTTTCCCTGGGAATTTTCATTTGATGGACTTGCGGAGTTTGTGCAATGTGTCTAACTACCGGGCGGTGTTCACTGTTGGTCTGTGCTCCAAAACTTCCATGTGCAATAGTCCTCAAATATTGAAGAGCATGGAGGCCATGGATTTCCCGCTGAGGTTCGAATCGATTTGGGCTTTTTTGGAGAGGGAGAAATGAGGTGACGCCCCCTTGAACTTTGGCGTTTGCTTTCCGGGTTGTAGTGATGGCACCACGTTTCATCCCATGTGGTGCTTTTCTCCAGGAATGCCTCACTTTCAGCTTCGAATATGTCCAGGTCCAATGACACGCCTCTATTCTTTCTATTCAGCAGCGTCGGTAAGGTTGTGAGGCTCCCACTGGGCACAAATCTTGCGAAAATGAAGCGTGTGGATGATTATGGAATAGGCCAATCAGACACTAATGCCCACTTCCGTCGCCACCTTCTTCACTTTAGTTCTGAAGTTCTAGCGTATAATCTCGTCCACTCACGCAGTAATTTGAGGTGTTGCCACTACGGGTTGCCCCGGACCTACGTCGTCTGTAAGCGTCTTCAGACCCTCTGCAAACATCTTGCCCCATTTGATGACTGCTGGCAGTGACAATTCAAGCTGTCCATAAACCCCCACCATTCTTCTGTGCATAGCCCGTGCGCCGACGCATACGGCGATAAGAAACCGTATAACGGCACGCTACTTCACTTTATCGGCCTGCATTTTCCGCGAACAAACTTGTTTGTTTTTTTACTGTGAACATACTACTGTTTATTTGGATGACGCTGAATCACAACTGTCCCTTATTGCAGCTCCACCTTCCTTTTCTCGTTAACGCGATAAAAACCGTGCCGTCATTTATTTAACCTTTAAAGAACTCCCTACAGGCCGGTATAAGCATCGTTAGACGTCTCGCACTGGTTCCATTTATTTCATGGTGTGACTACGAATTAAATGAATGCTTATTATATATAGATGACTACTAAAACTACACTTAAAGTATAATACATGTTTATTATTATAATATATCTATAGACTTTGATTTCCAGGATAATTTATTAATGCTTTCGATGAAATACTTCAATAAGAATCAAGTATATTATTAGCTTTATAATCTTTATTGTCCATTACGTTCCATTGTTTTCGATTTAATCAAGTTTTACAATTCAAAACTAATTTTATAATAATTTTAATTAATTCACCACTCATAAACTCTCGTTTAAAGTGCTTTCTGTGTTGAAGGTGTTTAATAATTTTATTCTTTTTTACTTTTTACCTCCACCTTGCTTCGCTTTCACTGCTAGATAATATCTTTTCCGTCCTGCTATTTGTTTATTCGTTTTCGTATCAATTACAGTCTTAAGAATAATTGCGGATCCTTCTGCTAATGAAACAACTGCTCCTAATGCAACATGAATTGCGAGTAAAGACAGAACATTTATATATTATTTAAATGATGTTTCAATCTTTTATAATTGTGCTTTTTTTTTTAAATTCATACTTTTATCTTTCTTAATCTTAGATTTATAATATAGTTGTTTCTTTGCTAATACATGTTAAGTCTTTAAATTTATAAGCTCAATTTGAGGCATCTTAAATCTACATTTAATTGAACACATTTAAGTGAAAATCTCTATTTGTAAAAGTAAAGTTGCAGTTGCTACACGAAACGAATGAAGCTATAATTTGTATCTGTTACTTCAATTTCAAATTCATCAATGTTGTCTCTTGTTACAGGAAAACTAAAGTACCAGAAGGTCCATATATAATACCACGCTTAAACTCCGCATTTGTTTCAAACCTTGCTCTAAATCACTTCCCTCTGTTAGTATAATCATTATATTTGACATATATATTACCAGTTACATCACAGTGAGCATTAGTTGTCTCAAAAGGATAAATAATTTAGCTAAACGGTGAGCGTACGTGCCCTTGGCTTGGGAGACCTTTATTCGTTTCCCGGTGGAGCTCATGTGGTTCAGATTCCGCGTTAATCAGTATACCCTCTCTCATATAGCCTTGCTGCTGAAAGGAACGTTAAAATAACTCAAATCAACTCAAGTTTGTTGCTTATATTACCTTCACTAATCCTGTGCTTATTGAAGGAGACACTAAATAAGCATTAATTATCTTTAAGCTGTTTTGTTCTCCTGAAGAACTAATTTCCTTATCAGAATATTTAAATTTATTTCTTCCTTGTCTAATGTTTGAAATCAAGCATGTGTATGAAATTCTAACAAACTTACACTTAAATCATTATTTCTGTTTCCTAATTCACAATGTAAGTTTCTTTTCAAATTATAAGCACCATTAGTTAACTTAAACATATTAGCCATTTATTACATAATAAATGAATGAGCTTTATTCACCGCAAGATATTCTGAGATCAAAAGTAACATTAATAATGTTAAAAGACAATTTGATTCAAAAATAAAGAAGAAAGATAGAAATTACAATTACAGTGTAATCACTTTGTCAGTAATATTCTCTTCAACTAACTTTGTTAGTGGCTTTACTTCTCCTACTGTCTATTCAGTTGTAACAACTCTAGCTGCTGGAAGTGCAATAGGTTTTAAATTGAAATATATCGTTACTAAGAAAAAATGTAAATGCAAAATATTGTTAATTGCAGTGACAACTTTAAGAACAGTTATTAATGATTATAACATTTAACGGAGATATGGATCAAGACTTGTCAGTAAAATCAAAGAAACTCTCAAAATATCTTCTTTATGATAAGTGAGTATGCTTAGTTGGACTATTAATTGGAATGTAGAAGAAACGATTAAAGAAAATCAGTTAAAAGATAAATGGAAAATTTTTATCTGACGGTATGTGATGAAGCAATATCCTCCTCCGGATATAATGAGAACTATCTGTTACTTAATTTTTAATGCAGGCGCGTTTGTTAACTAATAACTACTTCTATATATATTGCAAAAGCACAAATCAACCTAAATATCAACAATTAGAACAGCAATTTAAAAGACGAATTAAATCTTAAAAATGAAACACAACTATTTTATCCAGTAATGATTCTGTTATTCAAACTGCTCAATACAGAGATAACAGTGTTCAACAACGAAAATGTAAATTGAACAAAATTAGCTAATTATTATTGATTTTGTAATGCTGATCACGAATTTCAAAGTTATTTTCGAATATTAGCTCTACTTTTTGTTTTACAGGCGTCTAATAATAACGCTTTAAAAATAAATATATTCGCTTCGTTTGGGGTAAAATGTTACACTGATCTGGTAACACTGGAGAAACTATATGAACGCTTGGTTTCATTGTGTTCCTTATCTCAGTAGTGTTCTGCTATTGTTAGAAAAGACAGGTTTAGTGCAGTTACCAGCGTTTTGGGTGTGACGTTTGTGTAGTGCAGGACATAAAAATACAACTACAAGTACGCAAAAATACTGGTATTTCGAATGTATATTTTTAAATAGTTGTCGGAACTATTTCAAGTGACATTTTGAGGATTTCAATAAACAAAAATGCCGCGAAATTGTGTAAACAGTGTGGATAGCTTCTGCTACGTGTGTGGAGAAGTGACATATTCCTCAAAAGCAGACTATAACACCACCAATAAGAAAAACCAATCAATATTACTTTGGTTGTAAAATTGGAGACCAAGATAAATCTTGGGCACCCCACATTGTGTGTAACACTTATGCCAGCAATCTAAGAAATTGGATTAATGGGAAGGGGCGCTCAATGCCTTTTGCAGTGTCCATAATTGGAGGGAGCCAAGCGACCACATCAGAGAATGTCATTTTTGTATGGTTCCTTCCGTCAAAAAGGGAATTTCAACGAAGAAGAAGTGGGCCTTGATCAATCCTAACATTCCTTCCGCAATGCGGCCTGTTCCACATGGAGAAGGACTACCTGTTCCTGACGTTTGTTGTAGAAGAACCTCCATGTGAACCACATAGACTTACTCAAGAGGAACTAAGTGATCTAATCAGAGACTTGGACCTCTCGAAAAGTAAAGCCGAGATTTTAGCGTCACGCTTAAAGCAATGGAATTTATTGCAGGAAAAAGTAAATATTTCAGTGTATCAGAATAGGGAGAAGATGTTCACTTCATTTTTTATTATGGAAGACACGCTTGTGGCATGTACAGATGTAAATGGTCTCATGATGGCACTTAAAATTAATTACGAACCTACGGAGTGGAGGCTCTTTATAGATTCGTCCAAGGTGAGTTTAAAGGCAGTGCTTTTACATATTGGAAATGAACTTCCTTCAATTCCTGTAAGTTACGCAGTTCATATGAAATAATCTTATGAAAACTTGAAACGTTTACTTCAAGCCATTAAATATTACGATTTTCAGTGGCTCATTTGTGGTGACCTTAAAGTAATAGCACTGTTGCTAGGTATGCAGTTAGGGTAGACAAAGTATTGTTGCTTTATATGTGAATGGGACAGTAGAGATCGTGGATCTCATTACCGCAAAAGTGATTGGAGTAACAGGGAAACTCTTCAGCCGGGAGTGAAAAATGTGCAGCATAAACCACTGGTAGATCGTAACCGAATTTTGCTTCCCCCTTTACATATTAAATTAGGTCTTATGAAAAGTTTTGTTAAGAGCATGAACCAAGAGGATGAGGCCTATAAGTACCTAAGAGGACAATTCCCTCGATTAAGTGATGCCAAAGTTAAAGAGGGTGTTTCCATAGGGCCACATATAGGGCAACTATTCAAAGATCACAAGTTCGACGAAATTCTCCAAGGTGAGGAGAAAGCTGCGTGGGAAAGCTTGAAGAGTGTTTGTTCATAATTCTTGGGAAGACACCGAGCAACAAATTACAAACAACTGATAGCAAAGTTGTTATTGTGCTACGAAAATCTTGGTTGCAATATATCTCTGAAACTCCACTTTCTTCATTCACATCTAGACTTCTTTCCCGAGAATTGTGGAGCAGTAAGTGGCGAACATGGTGAGCGTTTCCATCAAGATATTGCAGCCATGGAGAAGAGATATGAGGGAAAGTGGAGTTCTAACATATTGGCCGACTACTATTGGACTATTGCAAGGGATGCACCAGATGTAACCTACAAAAGGCAAGCCACACGAAGACGCTCAAAATAAAATAAACATAATCGTGTACACGGGATCACTTGAAACTTTTGTCTACATTGCAGTGTAGTTCTTGCACAAAAAGGTATTTGTACATGTTTTTCATGTTTTGATGTTAATACTGATTTTATTACGGAATTGTTAATGTTTAACTTGACCACGGTCACTGTATTTTCTATATCGCTGTGAAACTAGTATTTGCGCAATTTTGAAAAAGGAAGTACAAGGGTATAGAAAGCTATAGGTTAGGGTACTTCTTAACTCCCCAGCTTATCACATCACAGTGAAATAAATAAAAAAGTAGTAAAATGTATGTTTTTACAAGGATTTTGCTTAAATGTTCTATAAATATTAATACATTTGTATATATACAGCTACTGTTGTATAAGGGCGTTCTTTTTCACAACCTGAGTTAAGAATTTTTTTATTATCATTTCCTTTCATATTATCCTTAAATGAATGTAAAAATCGCAATTTCAAAGAATTTACATACTTTCGATCAAAATTTGTTGAACAGTGTTATTCTATAGCTGTGTTTGATGATTTTATATTAAAGTACCAAAATGACATTAGAAATTATTTTACAAAAGGGAGATATGTGTATTTCGATTGTCTTATGTTGTAGAAATATAAGTAACACACAAAACAATAAATAAGAACTGAATCTAATTTATTACGCACAATTCGCTAAATTATACTAATCTTCAACGTGTGTTCACTAAGTGTGAGGGAGCAGATATGTTTATAATTAATTAAAGGAGATGCATTTTAGGTGTTCGAAACATGAATATAATTTTGTAGCAACAAATATAGCGACAAAAAATAATGGAAAATATACAGAAAAATAAGAATTGTATTACCATTTACCATGATGTATCAATTTAGCAAAGTACTTCTGATTAAAGAAACGTTGGGTTCCTTTGAATGTGTTATTCAAAATAATAATAGCCAAAAGTATCTAAGTTACAACAATCTAAATGTGGTGTTGTTTAAACCCGCCAACCAAATATACAACCTCAATTAACAAGATACATTAAGGTTCAACACCATCATCAAATAATAACTTTCAAATATCCTAATGTTTATGTCTAACACTCAGTATCAAACTGTTAGCATTCAGTATCCGACGTCTAACCTTCAAGGATTTAAAATTCAAGGATTTTCTTCATAATGAATGAAGAAATAAAGAATCCTTAAGGTAAAAGAGATCCTCATTAAAAGCTTAACAATTGGCTTTATATGACAAGTATAAAATACAAGTACAACTAGTAGTTGATGCTATTCACAGTTTAGTTAATGAGATTAAAAATTAATAGAAAAAATGAAACTCTGACATTAGAACTTATTGCAGTTGTTAAAGATAATTCATATTAATCTGGAACACCATGAGGAAATAAATCGAGCAAAAGATATTTAAAAGGAAATAAATTATACCTCAAAAGAAAATTATATTTTCAGAAGTAGGAAGTGTATCTAAAATCTATCAAAGCCTAATAATAAACTCTACAGTCACTGTTCGTGAAAGCTTACTGATTGCTTACATCATCCAAAACACATGCGTGATTATATATTTGGTTTTCAAGAGTTTCATTAGAAAAATTGGTATTAAGAAATTGGAGTTGAAGAGGTACGAAAATAGGCTAATAATATATTTGTTAATGATGAATCGTTTAGAACTATATATGGTTTAATGTAATTATTAACAACTAGAATGACATAATATTGATCAATTGAAATCTGTTACAAATAAGACGAAGATAACTTTAAAAATATAAGGTAATTTACTAATGCTACGTATCAAAACAATGATCATCAAGGAAACGAAATCGAATGATATGCATCTGGATAAAAATATAATATGAATATTTAATCTATGTGGGTGAAAATAAAAAGGAAACGTAAAGGAACAGCAGTAGCATTCAAACAAAAGAGAGAAAAATATATAAAAATACAAAGAAATTTCTAAGCTGTATGTTAGATAGATGGTATTAGAAAGATGACATAATTTAATTGATATAGAAGGAGAAGAAAAAACTGGAAATGGCTATTTTTATAATGAGAAAGTAGGTAGCATATGATTAAAAATAAGCTCTAACATTTTATTCCAAATACCGCAAATTGCACAGTATGTTTATTTAAGTAAGATACAAAAAACATTGCCTCTAAAATTTTTCTAATAGTGAGAAGTATGTATCAGGATTAACGATTAAGATTTTAAATATTCAAGGAATTCTAGTGTCATCTTTAATAAGGTGCGAATGTTACGAATATTTTACCAAGTTAGATGAAAGATTAGAGAGTGAACATAAAGATTTTAATCCATTAGATAAGCCTAACAAACAACGAGTTATACTACAGAGATAGTGAGGTAAGGAATATACTTATTGCAGATAAAGGACTAAAATAATACTTCGAATTTTTTATGAAACTTTCCCCTCTTGGAATCGGTTCTGCTAAGAAAGCTAATGCTAAATTACTAGCACGATTATAGTTTTCATATAACTTTAGAATATTATTGGGTAAGTACTTTTATTCCTTTCTAGCCATAAAGACGAATCTTTTCAATGTTTTCTTTATAATAAATAGGGTGAACAGCATTGAGAGTTATGCGTTTTAGAGTTTTACTGCAAATAGAAGATTATTTAATAATTTGAATAAATCTAATAAACGGACAGCTTTTTATTTCGATGAAGTCGATGAACTTATTCGCTCTAACAAATCATGTCGTTATTTCAAACTTGAAGTTGTTGCTACTAATGATGTAGGAATATTTAGAGCAAGTATATAATACAATTTACACTGAATTTCAATCCTTTCATCTCCTGTATAGTAGAGATTACAAGAGTGGAAGTGTTATAGATGAATTTGTTGTGCAAGAAATTACATCTACAGCTATTTTGACTTGAACAATTTCCAAACCTGAATTGTTATACTAATATGCCTAAATTATTTAATCATGTTTTTAAGTTCACCTAATGCACTTTATAAATGGATCTCAGAAAGTAATGACATCTTTAAAAATGTTATAAAATAATGTGAGTTAGAAGATGCAACATCGAAAGAATTTTACTGCTACATGTAATTTTATTATTATCGTAAAGCATGTAGAATATGAAAATTTTATTCGAAATTTGTCTGTTTATTGGCTTTGATCTTTTTTGAGTTCAAGACGTTGTTATTTCCAACAAGTAACGAAGTAACTAGATAATTTCGTTATCAATATACTCAATTATAACTAATTTATAGTTGTACAAAATTTATTTCTCGATAGCCATAAAGAAACAAGTAGTGATGGAAATATTTAAAAATATACTGTATAATTTTTCGTTTTCGATTTATAAATAATTGTCGAAATTTGCTTATTAGTAACCTTCGTGTATGCATAAATAGATAGAGCTCATTAAGCGCGTCCAATGTATATGTATTTACTTGCGAATGAAATAATTAGTTTAAAATTTAGAAGCAATTATCTAACATACTTTTTCATTTGTTAACCATCGAATATACATAATTTTATAAGTATTATTAAGTGCCGTTGAAATATATATATTTGGTTGTGTCTCTAATAGTCTTCTAATTATTAGCAATTATAAGATAATTGACATATTTTTTAACCCTTTACGTACATAGTTAGATAAATCTCATCAAGTACCGCCAAAGTAGACGGTACTATCTTTTGTCTGTAATAATAAGTTTATGAACATATAGCAAACATGTATTTCTTTATTTACCCTATCATTAAGCACCGTCGAAATATATATATTTCATTCTGTTTGTAGTTAGTATTTTATAATTTATAAGCATATTAGCTAATCACTTTCTAGACAACGCTCATATATCCATTGTTGAATAAAGTTAGCTGATTAATACATACATACACACACACACACATTTATATATATATGTGTGTGTGTGAGTGATTAATAATTTCTGAACAATTTGAGTTTGTGTAATTTACCGCTAAAATTTCATAAGTTATGCAAGCTAGCAACTCTTGCCCTTGAAAGTATGGAAATCCAAAAAACCCATTGGATTTCCTAAATATGAAGTCAGATTGCGAAAATATTCAATGGGGATCGAAATATTGATATCCGTATTATGTTATGCTTTTGAATGTTGCAAGTCAATTGAGGAGCCCAACAAACTCAACCTCAAAATGTAAAAGGACGATAATGAGCTATATGTATATTACATCAATAGAACATTATGAACGGCTAACTTAAAACAAAAATCTTCCGAACGATAAACGCATTGCAATCAGTTACTATATCTGGTTTTCTGTATGCGCGAGCAAGGAAGATTATATTCATGAACTCTCTATTCTGCTGGATCATAATATGTATCTTCGCAAAGTTTCAAGAAAGATCGACATATAGAGGGTGTTTCAAAACAACACCGACAACGTTTGGAAGTTGAGTCATGACACCAGAATAAGACTAAAGTATAGGCTAAGCTGGTGCACAAATGCTTCCTTTCGGAATTATAGGCTGCCGAGTACATAAATAAATGAAAGTTATAGTTCCATAGCTCCAAAACTATGTGACCTACCGTGATCAGGTGAAGACTTCACTTAGGAATTCATATGTGCTCTATCCAAAAATACATGTTTCAGAATCCCAAGATACTCAGGCGACACCTTTTAGGGACGGAGTTTAGCTATGAGTAGTAGAAAAATGGGGCTTCTGCGCCACTGACCCTCTACCCACTTTCTCAGTCCCGCCTGAAGCAGACAATGAATTTCCCAGTGCCGCCTGACACACTATGCCGGAGGACACTGGCAGGATACGAGAAATGAGTTATCTGTGATAGAGGTGTATTCGTTCCCTTTCATGAGTAATCTTTAGTTGGTGTATTCATTCCCTTTCATGAGCACATTTTAAGGGTGGACTCCACCTCTATTTTTCCACCTCTATTTGAACATAGCCCATTTTAGGGGTGTATTCATTAACTTTTATGAGCATATTTTCCATCTCCTATTCGAACTTAGCAGAGAATACATAAAACTACGAACATAGCAAAAACTACTAACAGAGAATAAGGGAATGTATTCGTTCCACCCATATTTAAACATAGCAGAACTAGTAAAAGAGTATGGCTTATTTTCCAACACCTATTTTAACATAGCAGAAATTACATAAGACTACGAACACATAGCAGAGCAAAGAATACATAAGACTACGAAACATAGCAGAGATGTATTCATTCCATTTTATCAGCATTTTTCAACCCCTATGTTAACTATAAACATAGTAGACAATGAATACTTACGTAAAATAGCAAAGGGAGTGTACATAAGACTACGAACACACAACCATTTAACATAGTAGGGCTGTATTCGTTCCACCCCTATTTAAACATAGCAGAACTAGTAAAAGAGTATGGCTTATTTTCCGACCCCTATTTTGACATAGCAGAAATTTCATAAGACTACGAACACATAGCAGAGCATAGAATACATAAGACTATGAAACATAGCAGGGGTGTGTTCAATCCCTTTTTTATGAGCATTTTTCAACCCCTATTTTAACTATAAACATAGCGGACAATGAATACCTATTTAACATATCAAAGGGGGTGCACATAAGATTACGAACACAAAACTATTTAACATAGCAGGGCTGTATTCGCTCAACAATCTATTTTAACATAGCAGAAATTACATAACATTATGAACACATTCTCCACCATTATTTTAACGTAGCACAGATTTAGTTCCCAACCCCTAATTTAACATAGCAGAAATGACACAAGCATTTCCCCAAACTACTGGCCATCGTGAACAAAGTTCAAACTTGTAAACGAAGTCACATTTAGTTATTGATCTTCAAAGAGCACATGTCCCAAAAGTGTTGACCATCGAGCTCAAAGCTACAAATTCCAAAAATAATGACCATCGAAGTCAAAGGTCAAAATACTTAAAACCTAATAACTCGAAAACGAAGCCACGCATTGAGGTGCAGTTTCCACCCTCGTAGCAGACTACGTGCAACGAGTAGGTCGTAAAAGACTATGACCTACTTTTCTTTCCGCAAATAACATAGTATACACACTTGTTACTCCGACTTCCGGATCTGAATAAACACACACACACACACACACACACACACACACACACACACACACACTTGGTTGCGTATGCCAAATCCAATGTAACAGAAATAACACGCATGCGCACAACATTAAAATATCCGATTTTATACGCCCTTTTGAACCGATTTGGATAAAACTAGGTATATGAGAGTTTTCTGACATGCTGATCACGAAAACCATTTCTATTTTTACCAGGGTCTCATAGTTTATGTGGGAAACGCCCTTTCTATAAAAATTGTAACCGACTTGGATGAAACTTGGTATATGGGGTTTTTTGATCATGCTGATTACTAATAACACATTTATTTTTCCCTCGGTCTTATAGTTTATGTGGAATACGCCCTTTGTATGACACTTAAAACCCAATCACTCGTAAACAAAGCAACATAGTGAGGGGGGTTTCCACATTTAGTAATTGGTCACCAGCAACTAGATGTTCCAAAAATTATGACCATCGAAGTCAAAGGTCAAACTCTAAAACGGAGCCACTTATTGAGGTGCTGTTTCCACATTTAATAATTGGTCACGAATTACCACATGACAGAAAAATGCCGACCATCGAGGTCAAAGGTCAGAACTCGAAAACGGAGTCCCGTATTGAGGTGCTGTTTCCAAATTTAGTAGTTGACCATCAACTACCACATGTCCCAAAAGTGTTGACCATCGAGGTCAAAGGACAAAATACTTAAAACCCAATCACTCGAAAATGAGGCCAAATATTGAGGTGCTTTTTCCACATTTAGTAATTGTTCATCAACTACTGACCATCGAGGTCAAAAGTCAAAATACTTAAAACGTAATAACTCGAAAATGAAGCCAAATATTGAGGTGGTGTTTCCACATTTAGTAATTGGTCATCAACTACTGACCATTAACGTCAAAGGTCAAAATACTTAAATCTTAATCACTCGTAAACGAGGCAGCATATTGAGGTGGTGTTTCCACATTTAGTAATCGGTCATCAACAACAAAATGTTCCAAAAATACCGACCATCGAGGTCAAAGGTCAAACTCGAAAACGGAGCCATATATTGAGGTGCTGTTTCTACATTTAGTAATTGGTCAGCAACAACTACAAGTCCCAAAAGTGTTGACCATCGAGGTCAAAGGTAAAAATACTTAAACACCAAATAGCCAGCAAACGCTGCAAAATATTGAGGTGCTTTTTCCACATTTAATAATTCGTCACCATCTACCACATGGCCCAAAAGTGTTGATTATCGTGGTCAAAGAACAAAATCGGAAAAAGAGCCAAATATTAATGTGCTGGTTCCACATTTAGTAATTGGTCATCAACTACTGGTATTCCTTAAGGTCATGCTCGTAAACGGAGTGACGGATAACTTTTGTGCCAAACCGAAAAAAAATAAAGATTATTTTAATTACCCCATAATCCTTTATCGTTCTGCACTACTCAAATAGACGAAGGAATAAATTTGTGCTATCCAGAAAAAAAACGAAAAAAATAAGTCCATTTCATATGAATTTGTACTACCGAGAAAAAGCCAAGAAATACCATTTTATGCCGTCAAATAAATGAAGGAATAAATTTGGGTGGAATATTTTTTTTGTACCAAGCAAAATAAGAAAAATAAGTGAAGAACGAATGAAATTTGGATGGACTATTTTCTTATGTACCAACAAAAATTGGAGCAAATTTGAGTGGTATACATACTTTTGTACCAATGACAAAAAATAAACCAAATGATGAATAAATTTGGGTGGCCCATTTTGTTAAATCTGAGTGACCTATTCGGTTTCGTACTAAGCAGAAAAAATGAAGAATTAATAAAATTTGCACTAAAAAAGCGAAGAAGGTAAAATTTAAATAGACAGTGTTTATGTACATTTTGTACTGTTAAAATAAACGAAGGAATAAATTTGGATGTTCTACTTTTTATACTAATCAAAAGAAAACAGAGAAAGGCCATTTTGTTTAATTTTGTAGTACTCAAATATACAAAGGTATAAATCTGTGTGACCCATTCAGTTTTGTACTAAGCAGAACATTTGTTGGCTTTTCTGAAAGACCATTTTGTCTTTTGTATTAGTCAAATAAAGAAACCAATTTATATTTGCCGGCTTCTTTAATTTTGTATTAACAATTAACCCTCGAGAAGTCGCGCTGAAAAAGGAACACAAGTAGTCGAGCGCGATCAAAAGGACCTCACGAACATGTTTCAAATACCGTTTTAAACATTTTTCTTGCATTAGAGACGTAATTTTGTATAATTTCTGATTAAGAGAGAATAACATTTTTATTATTATAATAAGTTTTACAGTAATAAATATTAGTGAAACCTACAATTAGACATGTCCTTTTTTATTTGTAGTTTGGAAAAAATGTTTTTTTTGTTACATATTTCTTTAGATAGATAGCTACTCACTGGTTTTATTGAAAATTCTAAATATGATGACGATCTTTTGTTTTTGTTAACTCTGCTTTGTCTAAAATTAGAAATGCAATAGTAAATTAGTTAAAAATATACTATATAAACAAACACTAAAACAAAGCTTCACTGCGCATTTAACATTGAATTAGAGCTCACTTGTAGCTAAGCGGTTAGCATACACGCCTTTGGCGTGGGATTTCCTGCTTCGATACCCGGTGGACCCTCCTGTGGTTTGGATCCTTCATTAAGCAGTAGGTCCACATCTTACATAAGCTTGATGCTGAAAAGGGCGCTAAATTGAAATCAAATCTAATTTACATTGAATTATTTGACGGTCCTGTTATTTTGAAACCTCAGACAAAGCTTCCACCAGATCATCTCGGCTGATTTATCCAAATATTCCATTCCTAACATTTCCCTCCGTATTTTAAGCTGTTCGTTTCTAGTTTTCTCTTTTTTCATACTTGGTATCAGTTTGTTAACTCTGTCGACCTCTCTTCCGCCCATTAAAATAATATTTATATTTATAAAGTTTAAAAATCTCCAAAGCAAAGGTCCCGTGCAAAACGAAACACTGAGAAAAAACATTACACGGTTACTTGCGCGCGGTGGAAAGCACCGCAGATCATGATGATGATTTTGAGTTTAACGTCCCGTTCAGCAGCGAGCCTATATGAGACGTGGACCTACTGATAAACGTTGAATCCGAACCATAAAAAAGCACCGCAGAATCTCTAAACAATCATTAGTAGTTAAACTAAACAACGGATAACGGAGTGGTTGAGCACGAATGTTCGGGAAGGTGATGGGGAAGATTAAATAGACGGAGAAGTCTGTCAGACAAACAGAATGAACACACGATCGAAAATAATTTCCCTTCGGTGGTTTTGACTGCGGCGCGACTACTCGAGAGTTAAAAAGCGAATAAATTTATATGTTCTACTTTTTGCGCTAATCAGAACCATTTTATATAATTTTTTTGTGCTCTACCAATAAACGAAGGAAAAGCAAAGCGCTTAGAATTTATGTACCTTTTGTAACGAAGGAACAAATTTGAGTGGTCTATTTGTGTATTAATCAGAAGGAGGTCCATTTTAACTAATCCTGCTGCGAGTAAATCAATTAGTACATAGATTAAAAAATAAAACAATATGGTATTAAAATAAAACGAAAGAAACGAATAGCGATTTAATAGGCTCCGAATATATACGGATTAAATCACTATGGCAAAAAAATACTACTCTGTCTTTATGCTTATTTGGAGCAGACTTAAGAGGACCATTTTAAACTCGTATTCTAGCCAACAATTAGAAACCCACTAGTAGGGCGTCGATTTCGTCCAATTAAACTCCTCCTTATCGTTTGCAGTAAACCCGTTATGCTTTAGAAAACAAAATCCATATTGGAGTATAACTTTAAAAACATACTCTTATGACCACCTTTTATACAACAAACAAGCTTATTTTCGGAGTGAGCCCTCTTAGCCTCACTCCAGAAATTAGAAAACAAATTCTTTCTTCTACGATCTTCGGCATGCATTTGTTGCATTTTTAGCTCTTCCAATTCTTGCATTTTAGACCAAGAGCAGCAAGATAAATTTTTGTATTTCCCTGCTTTAAATAACACTTCTGCTGGATAGAAATTCGATTCTCTCGATCTTCTGTTTTATCCGGCAACTTTGCTTGGAAATTACCCCAACAAGCATCTGTTAACATTATCCACATCTTAGAATTTATCAGGTTACAGCTAGTAAAAGAAAATGAATAGATAATTTTTACACAGTTCCATATGGGTATAAAAGAAAACGAATAGGGTAAATACAGTATTAGTAGAAACGATAGTTTTTAATTAAGTAGAAATAAAGAGAGAGTGTAAAAAATGGATAATTAAATTTTAAATCATTATTATTATTATTTTAGAGATCAAAGGGAAGAATTAATGAATTTGAGTGGCATATGTACGAACAAGATATGCCATTTTAATAAACATTTTATTATTATATTATCGTGTGCTGTTTAAACAAATGTAAAGAAAAATTGTGTACCAACGAGAAATGCACTACTCAAATAAACGAAGGAATTTAGTTTTGTACCGGGCAAAAGAAGAGTGAAGAATTAATAAAATTTGGAAGCAATATTTCCTTTTGTACCAGCTGAGAAGAGTGAAGGAATTTAGTTTTGTACCATAGTAACAAACTGAGTATTTTATACGATTTTGTACTACTTGGTACCACCGAGAAACAACATTCATATAAATGAAGGTATAAATTGGGATAGAATATTTAGTTTTGTACAGTCCGCGGCATAAAATTTGTTACAAAAATTCTAAGTCCAAATGAATAACAAACTCTTGCCCAGTTTTCTTATGCATTCCCGCAATACATGTATCAATCGATTAGTATTTATTCCAACTCCTCCCCGTCCTCCACCTCTCCTTGTCTAAAGCAGTGTGTGTGACGTAGTACACTCTTTCCATTCAGCTGAAAAAGAAACAGGAATCAAGGTTACAACGTTATAGCTTTAAAACAGTCTTTTCCATTCGTTTGTTCTGAAATATTTTTAAGAGCCTAAATTAAAGAAAACTCACACAATCTTCTCAGAGCTTCATAAATATCTTTAGTTTCATTCGTTTCTTTCTTTAAAGAGTGCTAGCTAGTAAGATGCTCCCTAAGAAATCTATGGAAATTGCCAACAGCTCTAAAATATCTACGGACAGAAACGAGTTTTATTCAACGATTCATTGAATTTCTTTTCAGTAAGTGCAAGCAAATGTTTCAGGGGCGTCATTTGGGCAGGACAGGAAGGTGTAATTCCCCCTCTCTTGAGCTATATAAATACGTAATTTTTGATCAAATGTATAGTAATACACTAATATAAAGTGAAAATCTAATGTTGCGGGCGAATCTCTTCCTTTCCCCTTCCCCCGAATAAAGTCTAAAAAACATTGGTTTTAACAGCAAACTTATAGAGCTACGATAGCACATTGCTAAAGAGCTTACATTTGGTTTCAAGAGTCGAAGGTTTGATCTCAAGCCATATGACTTCCTGGGTGGCATTGAAAGAGAGAGAGAGAGAGACAGAGAGAGAGAGGGATTCAAGTATGGAGACAGAGAGGGATGATTTGTATACACAGATTTAGAATTGGGGAAAAAATGATCGGACAGCATTCGTATTATGACGAAAATTCTGATTTTGTGAAAGATAAGAAGGGAAGTTTTCGAACTGCGAGGATCACATTAGGCAGTTGTCGAATTAATGTGGACAACTCTTTTTAGAGCATCAGATGATTACGAAAGGAGAGAAAGATCTTCAGAACTGAGGAATTAAGATTTTAAAAAATCTGATTTCGGCGACGGGTTTCGAACCACGAACCTTGTTGTTATCGAACCATGACATTATCCATTCTGCTACGGAGAATTCTATTACTGGTTCACATACGTTTCCCTTAGCTGCGTTGAAAGCTACCTGAAGGGGATATTCCAAAAGTTGACTCGGTGGATGCGCAGTTCAGATAGGACGTAAACCTCTTGTAACTTAGTTACAATGTGCAAAATGAACTTCCTCTTCTTCAGGACACTTTTTAAAGCTTTAAAATTTGTTACTATTGTTTTAATTAAGTTACATTTGATAGAACCATCTGATAAAGTAGTGCCAAGCCCTGTGCGTCATTGTCTGTTAGGTGAATGGTTAATGTAAGTTACTCCTACGTGGATGGTCCGAGCTTCCAATCAAGACCATTCTTATTGATTATTTTATTTGAGCTACGCTCGTACTGTATATACCACAAGTTGAATTTTGAAGTAATGTAGTCACAGCTAGTTTAATTCAAAATAATTTTCCAATATTATATTTGTTACTAAATTTACATTGCACTCCTCACTGTACCCCTGCATAAATGGAAAATTGTTTTAAAAGTATATTTTACTTTCAAGTTTTAATGTTTTTTTTTAATTGACCTTCAACTTTATTTTATAATTATTTTCTATTTCTTAATTATAACATATTTTCAATTTATATTGTATTCTATGTAACATGTTTATTATTTATATTTTATGTCTTACTTTGAAGAGGAGCTTTCGACAATTCAGAGCAGCAGGGATATACACAGGATGCAGGCCTTTGCAATCAAGAGCTTTTGCCCCCACGAAATCAGTACTTTTTTTTTGTAAATTATATCTAATTTTAGAGATGAAGATAGCAGGGGCGGATTCAGGGGAGTGCGTTCGGGCGATCACATCCCCCAGAATAGGGAACTTTTTATACTTTTTATTTCAAAAATAAAACATATCCTAAGTATTTGTCATCTTTGTATTATAAACTAAAGTTAAGAAAGTTAATTCTGCAGAACAGCTACTTCTCCTTTTCTAATTTTTTTTCTTTTCTTTTCTTTCTTTCTTTTTTTTTGCAATCCGCTCTTACCTTGATTTGACTTCGAACGACCGCCCCTCCCAAACAATCATCCTGGATCCGCCCCTGGATGATAGACATTTTAGTAAAATATGCCCTCACTCGCTGAAGTAAATTCCTGTCAAGCTTTCGATCGCTGAAATAAATTTCTGTCTACGGCCCTGCAAAACAGTGACGATTTTAGGGAGTGATCAGTTAGTAATGCCTCCCTGGAGCAACGACACTTCCCCAGAAGTCATATCTCCGATAATTCAGAATGTGATTTGTGTATTATCACTTTTCACTCTCAGTGTCTTGAAACGCACCAAAAAGCAACTGTTCTGAAGTATTTACTGGTTCTCCCTCATAGAACCATAGAACATACTGAAAGTGATAAGGAACGCTCTCGGGTTTCGCCAACCCAAGAAATTAATGTGGTTATACCTGCTAATTTGCCTACTTTAACGTCAGATGTTGACTTTCCAAAGTTAATGACTGAGCTTACTACCCCTGTGATACAGGGCCGTTCTCTAAACACTACTCCGATAGTGCCAAAAGACAGTGTTCCTAGCCGACCATGTTCCGGAGCAATTAAGGAAAACGTCTCTCCCAAGGATATTAGTGATAGTCAGGACAGGACCTCATCTGCAGCCCCTCCAGCTTTCCATGGTACTTCTTCACTGGCTGAGTCAGATTTTCCACAGGAACATCAAGTTGTCATTGAACAAGATACAAAGAAGCTTTTGATACACAGTGATTCCTCCTCCACTAGTGTTGTTGATGGTGATCAGAAGCTAGAATGCATCTATAGTGTATCGGAAGTTTCCTCTGTAAGTCCCACTTTTCCAGTTCAGTCCAAGGAAAAAGATCATCCTTTCTCCCCTGTGAGTTGTCCTAGTGGGAAAAAAGGATCTGATGCCCGAAATTCCCAGGAAGCCTCCCAAGACAAGAAACGGAAGAAAGCAAAAACGGCTATAGCTCAAGTAAAAAAACCTAAGAAGACGGATCAGGGACCCTTAGAAGTATCACCTAGGATCACCCGGTCGTCTGTAGCTAAATTAGTGAGTACGGAATATCTACCTGATACCGCAGTTCCTTCTTCAGGTGAGTCACCAACAGTTTCTACTCCTACCTAAACATTCAGAAACACAGTGCTTGCAGCCAAATAGTGGTGTGGTATTATGAAGTGTGTTGCTAACATTAGACAACTTCCTATAACAATATTTATGTGTACTATCTTAATACTAGCAACTATAAATATCAACGGAATACAATCGCCAGTCAAACTTGAAGCTCTCAATGACTTTCTTCTTAAATCAGAAATAGATGTAGCTTTTCTCCAAGAAGTTGGTCCAAAGATTGTAAACGTACATCCATCATATAATGTATATAATAATTGTACGGGACCCGGACAAATCCGCCAAATGACAAATCCGCCAATTACCAAATCTGCCAATTACCAAATGCGCCAAACGCGAAAATGACCAAATGCGCCAATTGTGAAAATGGACAAATCAGCCAATGGACAAATCCGCCAATTACCAAATCTGCCAATTACCAAATCTGCCAATTACCGAATCTGCCAATTACCAAATCTGCCAATACCAAATCTGCCAAACGCGAAAATGACTAAATGCGCCAATGACGAGAATGGACAAATCTGCCAATTGACAAATCCGCCAATTACCAAATCTGCCAATTACCAAATCTGCCAAACGCGAAAATGACCATATGCGCCAATCGTGAAAATGGACAAATCAGCCAATTGACAAATCTGCCAATTACCAAATCTGCCAATGACCAAATCTGCCAATTGCCAAATCTGCCAATTACCAAATCTGCCAATGACCAAATCTGCCAATTGACAAATCTGCCAAACGGAAAACACCGAACTCTGTTTGTATTATCATCAAATAACTGGATAGTCTAGTAAAAAGCATACAGAAAGAAAGTATTTATGAATATCAAGCAACAAACTAAAAGAGATTAATAGAAAGTAATCAAATCATCGCCCAGATATTTGAGGATTTGAACGAGGTAACCATTTAAAATAACTTTAACGTTTACTCAGTATATGTTTAAAAAAAAAGTTGTTTTTTTTATGAAGACCGGAGAGACATGATGTAAAAGTTCAATAAATCGTACATGCTCTAACGCAATGAGATAATTTGTGTTTTTATATGTTAATTTTGATGAATTTATAACTGTTAAAAATGAATGTTCTTGTTATTTGCTGGAGTGATTGCCCCATTTCTCGCACTGAGGTTATATTTTTCGGGTGCCCGACCTCTTGGACATTACACTATACTTGTTACAGTTGGCAATACTTCTTAAAATGACGTAATTGCGAGAAATTTTTAAAACGATCGTTGTTTGTTTTCGTACTTTTGACACTTGACCAACAGTTTTTGGGAGTCGTGATTACTACATATTCTCCTAATTTCACGACTTTTAGCAGTATTGCCAACATTAACATTCATTATTACATCTCCTAAACCATGTAAAATATCAAATTGCTATTACGTGTTGTTTGCCATGACTCCATTTTGGTGTTGTTTGCCACGGTATTGTTCTCTCTAGCTTATCTTATACCACAATCGTGAAGACTTATACAAAATCGACTTATAAGCTAAGGGTTGCCAGATGAGCATATTATAATGATCAAATCTATTATATTATAAACAGAATGCATACAATACGAATTGTCCCAAGCACGTTTTGGGTTACTACGCTATCAGCTGTTCACGCCACAGTTAAATTTATTCAAGGTGAGTTCAAGCACTCAATATAATAATTTGTTTGCTTAGAAACTCTCCAAGTGCATTTTCAAAATTGATATTGCCTACAATTTGTTTGTGTTCGACTGTGTAGCCAACGTTAAATCTAGGCATATCATCAGGACTAACAATAAGGGGGTATAGGAATCCCGATAAATGGGGACCCAAACCTTCTAGAGGGAGTGCGATACGCGAGATATATATGTATATATTTCATAACCTTTCTAGAGATCAAATTAAAATTAGATTTAAAAATCTGCATTTAGCGATCTTTTAAACACCTTTGGTGAAAGGAGAAAAATTTAGTCTATTGGTAATACAAAAATTTAGTGACTTATGTATAGTTACTGGGGTATTTTCAAGTCCACACAAAGAGCTTCCTAGTGGATGAGCGGTTAGCGTAGGGACCCAGGTTCGATTCTTGGCGGGAGCTTATTTGGTTCGGATTCCACGTTAAATTGTAGGTCCACGTCTCATATAGCCTCGATGATGAACGGGACGCTAAGACTGAAAATCAAATCTGTCCCACAGAGATTATTAAAATACAAGGGTCGGCAATCCCTCCATAGCATTTCTGAAACGAGATGGAATGTACACGAATTGGAGTGGATTTGAGTTAAGCATCCCATTCAGCAGAAGACTATGAGCCTTGGGCTTACAACTTAACATAGTTCCGATACACATGAGTTTCCGCCGGTAATCGAACCCGGGTCTCCCATACCAAAGGCGCGTACGCTATCCACATAGCCACAAGGGAGCCCTGTGTACGATTTAAGACTATAAAACCTATGGCAGAAGAAACGGGTAGGTTACATTTCTCTAAGTTACAACCATTAATTCTTCCGGACGTTTGAAGATAAAATCTAGATCATATCAATGTAAGAAATTGAATCCCGCATTTGATACTGAACCACTCCGAGAAGAAATCAGAGAAGAACAATTTAAAATATTGGCTTTTTGATGTAATCGTACACAAGATCGTATCTCAGGTGGATTCTCGGTGTACAGAAATGAGATATATTTACCTGACTTTTCAAGCAATTCTCAGAGTAAACACTTTGGATGACAGTGTCACAATTAAGAAATTAATTACAATCTACTCTGATGACTTCAGTTGTAATTTTGTCAAAGAGAAACAAGTATATAAGTCAGTCTCTGTGCAGCTACTTTCTCGGATCTTCACAATAAAAATTATAAATTGATGTTATATTTGTGTTTCCTGAACTTCAGAATTTCCTCGCGCGAAGTGGATTCTGCGGTGGACAAACACAGTGTGTCTGAGGTTTCTCGGGGTTCTTCTTCATCTCCCATTTTCTTCATTACACTATTTTTCATTCATTCTTATCATTACCATATCCTTTAGCTTACACGGCATAAGGGTAGGACGCATCGGCGCAAATCTGTCTTCAACATTGGTTGGGACGAGTAAGACCGTTCTCATATATATATATATATATATATATATATATATATATATATATATATATATATATATATATATATATATATATAAGCGATGTTCAAAATATTTATGAAGTTGAAAAACAATGCTGTGAAGAATCAGAGGAGCAGAATTGTCTTCAGTGGCGTATTTAGGAGGCTATCGGGCTCAAGTCCCTCCCCCCCCCCGCGAAATAAATTTGTTAGTTTTTCGCATTCCACGTACAACAATAATTCTTCTTACCATTTCTAAGAATGCAATTGACTTTCCATTTTCTTATGCTCTTTGTTCAGAAATAATACTGTATTTGTCAAATTTCATTCCATGTAAGAACTGCGTTCTTTTGTTCTTTCTTTCGTCCTTTCTACTTTTCTGTTTCTTTTTCTGGACGTTATTTTCTTTCATTTCGCCTATCATACTTTATCGACCGTTGTCAATTGTGATTCAAGTCGGCCGTCATCAGTAACACCATAACTAAGAGGAGTTGATAAGCGAAACTGGTGTTCCACACCAACATGCGCGGATATCAACATGACAGGACTTTAGTTATTATAATAAAGGAAAAAATATATCGTTTAGTTATTTTTAAAAGAAGGGAATATTTGAATTAAAGAAAATCAAACCGGGGGAATAATTAGTCAAGGAAGTTAGGAAGACCAAGAGGATGCTTCCTTTTTCTTGTATGAATAGAATAAAGGGTTAGATTCACTCATAAGTTTTTGTATCATATCACATATAGGATTTATCGGTCTGCAATTCTTGCCACTATAACTTCAATTTATGCATAAATTAAAATATATTTAATTCTCAAACTCAGATGGGCAATTGCACTCCGACTTCCTTCCTTGTGTTGGGCATAGCCCCCTCGAAACAAAATACTAAGTACGCCTTATTCTAGAGAAGGGAGATGAAACTCATATTACGGTAGATGAATCTGATCAACTGTTGTGGACTATATTATATATTAGGCTATGTAGGTGAAGTAGTTGTACATATCAGTATTACAAATCACTGCCGTGAACACATTCTTAAATCTGAATACACGCATATTTATAATTGGTATATTTCTAATTAGGCATCCACAAAGATCAACGTTAAAATTGTTTTATAATAATATAATAATATAAATGACTTCCCCAAAACTATGAAGAAAGAATATCAATTATGTATGACGCAACAATACTGTTTGAGCAAAATGATGATAATCTCAATAATACTACATGAATCGTTACAGAAATCTGACGCAGTCATATACTCTTTAGTTAACAGATGTAACCTTAAGATTATGGAGAAAAATATTCCAGCAATTGAATTCTTTTCTTTGCTTACGAAGCATCCTCTCTCAAAAGTAAAATTGGTACACGGAAATACGTAGGAACAAACCATGGTTCGATCTAGCAGAGAAGAGAAAACAGGCAAAATTATGTTGGCTAAAAAATCCGAATGAAATAACTACACAAAATTTCGTCGATATCAGGCGGGAAAATTTCAAACAAAGAAACGCGATTTTTTGAAAGCTAAAATTTAAGAACTTGAAAATAATAGTAAAAATAAAAACATTCGAGACATGTATAAAGAGATCAACGGATTTAAGGAAGGCTATGAACCTCGTGCTTATACATTAAAGAAAGCTGATGGAACAGTTTTCACTGATACAGATAGCATTTTAAATAGATGGAAAGATTTCTTTGACGATTTGCTTAACACCCAGTCAAAAACAAATGTGCGTGGAGAAAGGGAGATACTCACCGCAGAACCGTATATTCCAGAACCCAACCGAATAGAAGTACAAATCGCTATAAAGAAATTAAAGAAACACAAATCTCCGGGTGTAAACGAAATTCCGGCTGAGTTAATTTTAGCTGGAGGCGAAAAATTGTGGAACAAGATACACAAACTCATTCTCCTTACCTACAACAAGGAAGAATTGCCACAAGAGTGGAAAGAATCAATCATTGTTTCAATCCACAAGAAAGGCGACAAAACTGACTGTAATAATTATCGAGGCATCTCTCTTCTGTCAACATCCTATAAAATCCTTTCGAACATTCTATTAGCAAGATTGACCCCATACGCAGATGAAATTATTGGAGATTATCAGTGTGGATTTAGAAGAAATCGATCAACTATCGACCAAATATTTACCATTCGCCAAATACTCGAAAAGAAGTGGGAATACAGTAGCCCGGTACATTAACTATTTATTGATTTTAGAAAGGCTTACGACTAGGTTAGGAGAGAAACATTGTACATCGTTCTTACAGAATTTGGAATGCCGGAAAAGCTAATTAGATCAATTAAAGCATGTTTAAATAAATCCCAAAATAAAGTCCGGATAGGAAAATTTTTGGCCACGAGCTTTCACGTCGAGAATGGCCTGAAACAAGGAGATGCGTTGTCGCCATTATTATTCAACTTTGTCCTGGAATACGCTACAAGGAAAATCAAAGATAGCAACCAGGGCCTAGAGCTGAACGGTGTTCACCAGGTTATGCGTACGCTGATGATGTAAATTTAATAGATGATAGGAGAACAATAGAAAGAAATGCAGAGGTGTTATTAAACGCTTGCAGGGACAAGGGTTTAGAAGTAAATGCAGAGAAAACTAAATACATGAAAGTGCGTCGGGACCGTAATACGGGAAATTATGAATGCGTTAAAATATTAAATAATACTTTTGATAGAGTGGATACTTTAAAATATCTAGGATCAATATTAACAGACGAAAATCCTATTCACGAAGAAATTAAATGTCGACTAAAAACAGGAAATTCGTGTTATTATTCAGTTCAAAATTTCTTGTCGTCGCGAATTCTGTTGAGGAATGGTCGCTTATTCTGAGGGAAGAACATAGACGTAAAGTATCTGAGAACAAAATGCTCAGACGAATATTCGGACCCAAGAGGAATGGGAATGGGAAACTTCATAACGAGGAACTACGTATACGTAAAATAGTGGTAAATAAATACGTAAAATAGTGGTAAAATTCAGAGCAATATTTTAGTTTACCTTTAATAATTCAAGTAATAACCCAGATAGCACGAATACTTACGGCAAATTTTTGCTTCGTTTAGTGGAGCAAACAATCTGAAAGTTTGCGAAGGCAAATTTTTTTAATATTTATTAAAAGCTTTCAATATGATCTGCAAATTTTCGCTGATTTGTAAAAATAAATTCCCCACTGCAATTAATTTGCATCTTTTTTGAAAATATAGCTTTGAAAGTTTGCCGTCGCAAACAGTTTGCAACTCTGTAAAAAACTTGTTTCGAAAAACTTGCTGAAAACAAATGTGTGATGATATTACCGAGTACGCACGCATGGTACCCAGAATTCACTGCGCTACATCAACTGTGACAAAACAAGCGGGAAGTGAGAATCGACTAAAACCAATACATCAGAGGACTCCAGAATAAACTCACTTTTCTCTTATCAGATGTTTTTATTGACCCAGGCAGCCTGACGTTATTTTGTGAATGTGTGTGAGAGTAAGTACAGGAATATGATCGTGATAAATTGCGATATCCTTTGTCTGTGCGTTTATCGTTCGTAAGTTTTTTATCTTTGGCAAGTAGCTAAAGATGTTTAATGCTTGCCACTAACAAAAGACGGATCCACATTATAAAACTTTTGATGTCTCATAAAGTTAGGTTTCGCGATCGTGAAAACACTTTCTGCAACGTTGCTGCAAACCTTTTAATGATTTCAGCAAATTCATCAGCTCATTTTCGGAAATTTTGTCAAAGAAAATTTGCACAGAATATTTGCAGCAAAGTCCTGGCAAACTTTCTTGCTGTGCAGTCGCAAACATTTCGTTTGTATTGGCAGATGTTTTCATTTTCTGATGCAACTTTTTCTGCAAACTCAGCTAGCGTCAACTTCGTTATTTGCATTGAACTTTCGGCAAATTTTCTCATTTGAAAAGGCAAATTTTTTGCAAACTTTTTAGTTTGCCTTTGCAAATTATTAAACATTTTAAAAAATTTTTCTGTGCTATCTGGGAAATTACTTTCTGTAGAAAGGAAATAAATATAAAATATCTAGAAAAATTATCTTTTTTTGCTTCAGAGATGAAAAGAGTTGAAAATTAAGTATATGTAAACAGTTACTGTAAGCAATAATGAAAGTGATGTTTAATTTTGTATAGGTGAAAATTCTTTGCATCTCCTTAACATGCACAACGATATGTTCAAAGAATATTTCTAACGTTAAATAAACCACCTGTAGACCTTGTAAACAAATTTTATATTTAACTCAATTGTCATGACAAGGTACAGCACTTTTTAGTAAAAACACTGTATAAAATGTAAAGTTTCAATATTATAATAGTATCTTCACCAGACTTAACACACTTATCTAGAATGTTGTTTCTACTCTTTCTACATCTTGTGGTGTAGCTCAAGGTTGTGGTTGCAATGAGGTACCTAAAAGAACACCAAAAGCGATGCAACTAATGGGTCTAGGTCAAAAACCCCACAGCCAAAAACCCCCACACTCAAGACATGTCAAAACGCCCACACAAACGGTCATAACCCCCACACAAATGGACAAATCTCCCAAATACACGAACGGTCATAACCCCCACAGCCAAAACCCCCACACTCAAGAAATGTCAAAACGCCAACACGATCGGTCATAGCTCCCACACAAATGGACAAATCTCCCAAACGCACGAACGGTCAAAACCCCCACAGCCAAAACCCCCACACTCAAGAAATGTCAAAACGCCCACAAAATCGGTCAAAACTCCCACACAAATGGACAAAACAGCCACACATAGCAACGGTCATAATCCCCACATAAACGGACAAAACCCCCACACAAATGATCAAAACTCCCACATGGAGAAATTGTCACAACTGCCACACAAATGGACAAAATCCCCACACAATCGGACAAATCCCCCACACTCTGAAATGATCGTGATTGGACGTCTTTGTTGCGGCTCTTTATGACGCCCACTTTAGTGTTTCTGTCATTAGAAAACAGTGCAAGAAGAATAGTTGCAACATCAGTTTAAGTGGAATAAAAAATGTTATTAAAAAGTACAAGGGCAAGACATACAACCAGGATCATTTCAGAGTTGTGAGATTTGTCCGATTGTGTGGGGGTTTTGTCCATTTGTGTGGCAGTTGTGACAATTTCTGAATGTGGGAATTTTGTCCATTTGTGTGGGGGTTTTGTCCATTTATGTGGGGATTGCGACCGTTGCTATGTGTGGCTGGTTTGTCCATTTGTGTGGGAGTTATGACCGATTACCAGTGTGGGGGTTTTGGCTGTGGGGGTTATGACCGTTCGTGTGTTTGGTAGATTTGTCCATTTGTGTGGGGGTTATGACCGATCGTGTGGGCGTTTTGACATTTCTTGAGTGTGGGGGTTTTGGCTGTGAGGGTTATGACCGTTCGTGTATTTGGGAGATTTCTCCATTTGTGTGGGAGTTATGACCGTTTGTGTGGGCGTTTTGACATTTCTGGAGTGTGGGTGTTTTGGCTGTGGGGGTTTTGACCGGTTCCCCAACTTAATGTAATGTCGTATAATGCATTGCCCTTCTTCCTAATACGCCACTATTGATACATAATGGGTTGTAATAACTTTATCAAAAACGTGGTATGTATAAGCTTTAATGTATGACATTTTAACGAACATTTATAGGACATTATAATATTTATATGCCATTAAATTGTATCATTGTGACTCTATATTACGTTTGCAATTGTAAAAAAGACACAGTACATTTTTTTCTAAAAGAAAGTGACTGAATGAGAAATGGAAGAAGTAAACATGTTGATTTCGAAGTTATGACTACTTACTTTATAAATTTATAGTTTACAACTATTCTCAGGTTATCGAAATGAATAATGAAAAATATATAACTAGTTAGTAAATCAAAGAAATATGAGTCGAAATGTTAAGTTTTGTATGAATAAATTTATAAGTACAGAATAGGGAACATGTTATACACATCGTTATTTTAGAGAACCTAACCTATTCATTGAAAACCATAAAGTAAAAATTGTATGTAAGAAAATAACACTTACACAAATAATAAGAGAATATATATACTTTATATATGCTGTATTATAAGTAGGCAATTTGTGATACTTTTATTGAAGTTATAGCATTTGTTCCAAAGGATCAATCTATATACGCCCATGAATATATTATAATGAAAGAAATACAAGAGAATACGAAGATAAATATGTGAGTAATGTGTTGGCTTATCGTATATTATTTATTCTTAAAAAGAATCTAAATGTATGTCGAGGAAATATTATCTTGTAAAGAACAAACTGCGTTTCTTTACTAATATGACCGCAAAGAGGGTAACCGTGGCTAATATTGTGGAAAAACGGGTCTTTGGGGAGCCAGTTTATTTCTTTTCTTTGTTTATTTTGTTTATTCCGTTATGAGAGCTCCTCCGTGGCTAAGCGGTTAGCGTACGCTCCTTTGGCGTGGGAGACCCGGGTTCGATTCCACGATAATCAGTAGGTCCACGTCTCATATAGCCTCGCTGCTGAAAGGGACGCTAAACTAAAATCAACTCAACTCAATTTATTCCGTTATGAGTATTTCAAGTTTGAAGTTACCGACGAAGTGCCTGTGGTGCATCATCATGTAAGTAGCCCACTATGAGAGGGATACACTTTACACAAAAGCTCTTTCAATTTTAAAATTTAAAAGTAGTAGAAGAAATAATAAAGAAAAAGGACTTGAACCATATAAATATTGTTACTTGACTATTTCAACAAAAACGAAGTTGCAACTGTGCTGACGACCTTTACGGGGATGGAGATTTCACAAGTTTGGTTGGACCTCGCATAGAATTTGTGTGAAAGACCATGAAATCTACGAGCTATGGCTGACCTAATTCATTAAGCGGATGTCTGCTTCTTTTTTACATTTTCGAAATAAACCAATATATGTATTCCTTATTATAAGTAGAAAAATACAGTCGGTAAAAGTTAATAATAAAAAGTCTTGAACAAGAAGCTATAATCTTTAACAGAAAATGAATAAGGAAAGTAAGAAGAAACGCAATTATTTTAGCAATAATAACATCGTTAATAAGTAGGCAGTAGTTAGTATAATCATGACTTGTTTGCAAACACGTATCTTGAGATCTTTTTTGAGTACTCTATTTAGAACGTTTAGAATATATAGTTTTTTTTATATATATATAATTTATTAAGTCAGGTTTGCGGGGTTCTTAGATTGTAGGAACTTTGCCCATATTACAAGTAACTTTTGTCCTCTTGACCTGATTTACAGTCGTGAATTTTAAAATCGAAAGTTATAACAGAAAATATTCTTTTACAACTATAAATTTTGGTATTTATTTTTTATACGATCTTGTACTTGGTGAGAAATTCTAGTTTGTAATTGTGAAAGTTGTGAATATTTGAAAGAATGTGAAGAAATATTTTCATAGCCTTGTAAAATATAAAGTAAATATTTTAAGTAAACACTTTTGTAATTTTCTTTAAAAAGATTCTAAAGTGACGGCTTATATTTTGATGTCCCTATTCAAATTACCCGTTCCGAAAACAGGTTCGGATCCATTTTAACCAATTTGAAAATACTTATTACCAAGACTTTTTAATTAACTTGATTGTTATTACCTACGATTACAACTAGCTATCATGTTCGAAAAAGTGTATGTGTCACCTTACGAAAAGACAAGGAAACTGCTAGTTCACTACTGCCAGGACAATGAATGAAAGCTGTCACTGATTATTGGCAACGAAAGATACAGTTGTTAGTGCAGCATATTTTATATATATATATATATATATATATATATATATATATATATATATATATATATATATATATATATATATATATAAACTTGTATTCGAGCATCTCATTTTATTTGGTTCGATGTGATTTATCGATTTATACATATATAATGTGTTTGACAATGTTACTTTTAAAGGAAGAAAATCAATCAACAGTGTGGACTATATCTCATTAACTGAGTATGTAGTCTTAGAATTGGTGTAATAAAGATCTTAATGACAGCGACGACGACTTCTGTATAATTTTGGGGAGGCATTGAGATATGTGTATTTCCTTGTCACAAATTCGAATAAAGATATCTACATTCAGGGAGGCCAATCTCCAAGATCAGTGTGCATGGTTAATGACGATGTAATTCAATTTCACTTTTATATCAGTAAGTAGCTGTAACAGAGCATCAATGTTCATATCTACGAATACGATATTTTACTACATATTCTAGAAAAGTTTATATGGGTTTTTACACGCATGTATAACGTTTTGTTTACCTCAATATTATCAATGGAATGATATATGTCTCGTCATTGGAAGACTGTTATAACTACGCGCTTCATTCTTGGAAATATGTGTGTCAGTGTTAAGAGGAAATCAAGTAACAAAAGGTACAATCCGATTGTTAACAGTTAATATTTTTCACTTTAGAAATCTGTAATCAGGATCACCAAATTATTACAAAATCACTAAGCATACAAGTTACAAAACACCAGTTACTATTTTCTAATGTGTATTTACTAATAGATGCGAAGTGAACTCAATTATACTAATTTTCATTTTATATGAACTAATCTTGGATCATATTCAATCCACTTTAAACGTATTAACTACATAAAGAGAAACTTACTCTGAAAATTATTTGTTGGCTATCGAATAATTACAACAAACATTAGTCTTTTCGGGTTCGATTCCTAGTAAGAGGGCATTAAAATTCAAACGCGTTACTTCACGTCTCATATAACCTATGTACAGCAATGGGATACTAAACTCCAACAACCAACGTTAGTAAACATTCATTTTGAAACATAATTGCGAATTAATTAAAGTAAAACACATCAAAATTAAAATACCCTTTTACGCTTTCTTTCATAAATAATTCCTCTTCTTTTTCGTAATATTGTGGGATTATGATTGAAGAATACATCTAAAATAAAATGATAGTTCGGTGACTTATCCTTTGGCAGATTTGTCCATTGGCAGATTTGGTAATTGGCGGATTTGGTAATTGGCGGATTTGGTAATTGGCAGATTTGTCAATTGGCAGATTTCTCCATTGGCAGATCTGTCCATTCTCACGATTGGCGCATTTGGTCATTTTCGCGATTGGCGCATTTGGTCATTTTCGCGATTGGCGCATTTGGTAATTGGCAGATTTGTCAATTGGCAGATTTGTCAATTGGCTGATTTGTCCATTTTCACAATTGGCGCATTTGGTCATTTTCGCGTTTGGCGCATTTGGTAATTGGCAGATTTGGTAATTGGCAGATTTGTCCTTTTTCACAATTGGCGCATTTGGTCATTTTCGCGTTTGGCACATTTGGTAATTGGCAGATTTGTCCTAGGCCCAATTGTACATATAATAGCCTTGGTACTGCAATTTTGGTTAAAGAAGGCATCCCGCTTACAAATGTAGAATTACATCCTAATGGTCGAATTATCAAAGGTCAGGTTAATGATATAACTCTAATCAATGTTTATGCGCCCAGTGGAAGCCATAATAGAAAAGAACGGAATAATTTTTATGCAAATGAGGTAGCGCCGTTTTATAGTGCCCCAAATAATGTTATCTTTGGCGGAGATCATAATTCAAGTATAACTCACACAACAGAATCAACTTACCATTATTGCCCTACCTTAAATGAATTGGTAAAGAATTTGTCTTTGATAGAAGTGTGGGACTTCAAACACCCAGATTTAAGGGGGGACACATTTATTACAAAAACTTCGAGCTCAAGGATAGACAGGATTTATGTAAATGATAACTTCAAATCCCAGGTTGTTTCTGTATACCGATATCCCACGTGTTTCACTGATCATCTCTGTTTAATAATGGAAATTAAAATTAATGACCAGAAGATTGCTCGGGGACGGGGATATTATCACATGAATGAAAGTCTGCTCAATGATGAGTCATTTTGTCAACTCTTTTCTAAAAAGTGCGCTTATTGGCTTAAACAAAAGAAGTGGTTTAAAACATATATTGAGTGGTGGAATCAATACTGTAAGGACAAAATGCGAAGCTTTTGTAGGTGGTATTCCTCTGAAATTTGTGCTGATAAGCGAAAACTTTATAATTTCTATTATAGATGTCTATTAGAGGCACAAACTGAAGCGATGACAAATCGCTCGGCCCTTATCTCTGTACGTAAATACAAAGCCAAATTATTACAATTCCATAAACAGAAAATGGAAGGGATTAGGTTACGTAGTAAAGTTCCAGGGTTTCCGGAAGAAGAACAATGCTCTCTTACACATGTGTTAACAGAAGCCAAACGTGGACGGAGGAAACTTATCACGTCACTCACAGATGCTCAAGGCTCCATTCAAACTACTCAGGACAATATTCGTAACACCCTGTATGATTATTACTACCAGTTATTTGGGGTCGCTGCTGCTACCGGCTGCGAAAATAAATTACTTGACAGTGTGCCTGCAGTGCTAAATGATGAAGACAATCAAATTTTATGTGCTCCGTTTACTAAAAATGAAGTACAAAGAGCTGTAAATGCTGCAAAAAAGGAAAATCTCCTGGGCCCGACTCTATCTCTGGCCGCTTATATGTTAAATTTTGGGATATAATGGGCGATACATTAACATTGATTGTAAATGAATGGTTCTTTGCTTCAGAGACTATCAAGTGCCCTAATACAGCCGTCACGGTCTTTATTCCTAAAACTGTTCAACCATCTAATGTTAGCCATTATAGACCTATATCCCTTCTTAAGACAGGTATCAAAATTTTTAGTAGATGTATTAAAAACAGACTACAGGCCTACATGGATAAGTTATTACAAAATTTGCAATATGTGGCTGTTAAACAGAAAACCATCTATCACCTTTTATTAACTATTCGAGATAGTATTACTATTTGTAATGATTGCGCTCTTAAAGCGGCTCTGATAAATTTAGATTTTACAAATGCCTTTGATATTATTGAACACTTGTACTTATGGTCTGTTTTCAGAAAATTCGGTTTTAATGAACAATTTGTTACATGGATGAAATATTTTTATAAAGACGCTCATACGAAGTTAAATGTTAACGGTCACCTATCCAACAACATTCCCATCAAACTTTCAATAAGACAAGATGATCCCCTTTCAATGTTGAGTTTTGCTATTAGCCTTGCTCCCCTGTTATATGCTATGAATGACCGCCTAACTGGTCTAAATATTATTACCCCTGCTATAAAGGTGGCTAGTTATGCAGATGATGTAACAGTTTTTGTCTCTTCTAAACTAGATTATTCTCTCATGATGGAATGTGTTCGTGAATATGAGGTAGCATCTGGGGCTAGATTAAATGTTTGTAAATCACATATGTTAAACATAAACAATAGTATTGATTTTAATGATATAGATACCGTCCCTCAGGCCGACAGTATCAAAATTTTAGGAATTACCTTTTATTCAAACATAATGCACACTATTGATCATAAGTATACGAATATTGTAAACACACTGCGTCATTCAGGTTATGTAAATCAATCCAGAAATCTATGTGTATATTCTAGAGCTAAATTTATAAATGTTTATCTCTTAAGCAAAATCTGGTATTTGGCAAATGTATTACCTATGCCTCAACTCATAGGAAAACAAATTCAAAGTTTATGTGGTTGGTTTCTATGGAAACATCAGGTCTTTCGTGTTAAATATAATGTAATGTGTTGTTTACATTCACAAGGTGGCATCGGTCTGTTCAATGTGCAAGAAAAAGCTGCAAGTTTGTATGTTACTCGCTCAATGACCTTGTACACAGACGAAGCTAATAGTGTAACACAACAACTGCTCACTTACGTATTAGCACGAACAGACAGGAGTCTACCCCTGTGTATGGCTGACCTCCCTCAAAGCTGTAAGTACTTGGAAACTGTTTTGTGTGATTATATATATCTGTCTCAACTTTTTGATTTTAAAACTTTAAGTAGTAAAAAGCTGTATGTTTTTAAAATGACTAGATTATATGTCCCACCTAAAATTGTGTTAGATGAGTGCTTGTGTAATTGGTCCAATATTTGGGCCAATATCAATGACTCGACCTTGTGTGTTGCCAGCAAATCTATCTGGTTTATGATTGTCCATAATGTTATTAATACTAAAGAAAAGAGAAACAAATATGGTTTTAGTCCTGATGCTCTTTGCAATAGATGTAACAATATAGATACGTTGATTCATAGAATCACGACATGTCTGGAATCCACAAAAATCTGGTCTCAGTTACGTCACTTTTTAGCCATTCTTACTCGTAGTTCGGAACGCAATATAAATATTAGCATAGTTTTAAGACCTGATTATCGTTTTTATCCCGTTAGTAAACAACATAGTGTCAATTGGTATATAGGAACGACCGTCAAATACATTTTTAATTCCAACTTAGAAGCAGGGGGAGCCTTCTATGTACAGTATTTACAAATAGAATACTCCAAATTAGCAAAGGATGTACGTAATAAGCTATTTGCAAATTTAATAGCCAACTCATTGTTCTCGTAACTTCCATTTTTTGTGACAAAAGCATAATCACTTCAATGTAATTGATTCTTGAGTTACAATAAATTTTCTTAAAAAAAAGGGGGTTAGTGAACAGGATTTTTGTACTGGTGGTCAAGGGTTCGAATCTCGTCCGTTCTTCTTACGTTTTGTTTCTTTAAGCTACACTGAGTTTGTTCATTCCAATTCTTTAAGCTTGAATTAAATCTAATGCCAGTTAGTAAATTAAAAGTAGTTAACTTTATTTTCAAATACGAGACGTTATTACATGCTTGTCACTAGCTCACAATACTCAACTTTGATATAAACTCTTGCAGCCTTCATTTAACTCATTTCTTGACGTGTTTCGTTACAAAACTCATGAATCTTGGCGAACAAAATTGCTTTACCAGATAATGGTGACTGCTTTGAAACCAAATGACAAGTATGAGAATTAAACGTATCATATCTGTAGTTTGGTATGGAGAAGAAACCAAATAGCGAACGAAAGGTTTAAGAACAACCACGTTATTAATATAAACTATGCCAAAGATTATTGACTTATATGATAAAAAAAATCGAAAGAAATTTTGAAAGAACGAATAATACTAACTTAGAATTTTGTAACTGGAGGCAAGGAAATCTAATTTAAACATACTAAAACATACCATTTAGCGCATATAGAATGTGGATCTGTGCTCAAGGCGCTTGCTAAAAATCTGGAGGTTCTCAAGTCGGAACCATGTGTGAATATTTTGTTTAAATTTAGAATTTTTGGTGATCATTAGTCGGCGATGACACACGTTTAATTGTCTTAAGGTATTAGAATATTTTGATCTTTCAATATTTGAATGATCAAATCTTCAATAATAATAATAATACTAATACTAATACTACTACTAATAATAGTTATTATTATTATTATATTATTATTTTTATTATTATTATTATTATTATTATTATTATTATTATTATTATTATTATCATTATTATTATTATTATTATTATTATTATTAGCAAGGTAATTCAATAACACGTTAATATCATTAATTATTTCTCGTTAACTACTAGAACTTAAGACGTCATCGAATCCAAGTCGCACCCCGATTTCGCTGGGCTAAATTAAAGAAAAATAGTAATATGTTATGGTTTTACTATTACTGAAGCACTCTTTGATATTGATCATTTTCGATGATTTTATGTATCCCTCTCCCCTCTCCATGTTGGGGGCACGGTATGACAAAAATTATCCCAGGCCCGAATGTCATGTATGTTGAAAATTTGATCGAAATCTGTTGGATGGTTCAAGAGTTTTTCTATTGATTTTTATATATTAATCTCCCATTCTCTTATCCTCTCCTATGTTCTACAGTCAAAGTGAAAATATTAAAACAAAAGTTTCTAGGCCCGAACGTCGTATATGTTGAAAATTATATCGAGATCGGTCAGGTGGTTCAAGAGTTCTTAAGTTTTATTCATTTTTATAGATATCTCCCCTCCCCTCCTCCTACTCTACGTTCTGCCATCAAAGAGATATGATAAAAACCACCCCAGGTCCGAACCTCATCTATGTTGATAATTTGATTAAGATCAGTTCGGTGGTCTAAGCGGGATGAAGGCACCAAGACAGCATTTTTATTTTTATTTTTTACATAGTCCCCCCTTCCTCTCTCCTACACTGTGCCGTTAAGGCAAAAAATGAAAACATCCCAGGTCCGAATCTTATCTATATTGAATGTTTGATTGATTGGGATCAGTCGGATTGTTCAAGAGTTATTAAGTTTTATTCGTTTTCATATATTTACCCTCCCCTCCTCTTCCGCAAGTTCTAGTATCAAAATGAAATAACAAAAATCTTCCCAGGTTCGAATTTCATCTCTGTTCAAAATGTGATTGAGAACGATCGGGTAGTTCAAGAGTTATTCACCACCGAAAATTGTCACTTTTATTTTTATATTTATAGCTGTTATGTATCTTCCCCCTTCTCTCCATCCTCTACGTTATTCCGTCAAAGTGAAATGGTAAAATAGATCCCTCGCGTTAATCGAGACGGGGACATATAGCCTCATTGCTGACGTCCACATTAATCCCCCTACTCATACCCTTTAGTGTGTTTAAGTTAGTTTTTTTTTGTCTTCAGTTGCAAATATCTAAGTTATTTTTCTTTGTTTCAAAATTCTCGCATTTCTTGTATGATAATACAAGTTAATAATCTTTGACTTGTTTTATATTAATAATCTGAGCTTTGGTTTCCAATTTTGTTTTGTTTCTACACTAAACTACAGATATGACAAATTTAATTCTCATATTTACATTTGATGTGAAAGCGATCGCCATGAACTGCTTAAAAGCACTTTTTCCGTCACGAAACACCCAGCAGAGGGCGTACGATATCGACTACAGCAAACTCCGCGAGTGGAAACTCCGCCTTGTTACGTGACGTCACATGAAGCACATTCCGTTCAAACACCTAAGCAAAGCTATCATTTTGCTTCTGGTGTGAAAATGGCTCACTACGAAGCTTCTGTTAAAAGCAGGGTGATGGCTTTAATTGAGCATGCGGGCATGAACTATAGCGAGGCAGGCGCGAGATATGGAGTTAACCGTGCTACAGCACGGAGGTGGTGGAGGAAATATGAGGAAATAGGAGATGTAAGACGTAAAAGAGGAAGTGGGCGACAAATAGTTTCCTCTGCCGAAGAAGACCAGAGTGTAATTGCCCAATGCCGTGAGCACCCTTTCATGTCTGCCCGACAGTTACGAGAGGAAACCAATTTCCCAGGTGATGTTACAACTGTCCGTCGTAGACTCAAATCCTTTGGTTTGAGATCATACAGGGCAGCTGTTAAGGAGCGACTAACAGAAGACCACATGGTTGACCGTCTGGCGTTTGCAAAGTGAAATATTTCACGTGTTTGGGACGAGGTCGTTTTCACAGACGAAAACATATTTTCCAGTGCAAACTTCGGGCCGAAGCGTGTTTACCGCCCCCTTGGAAAAAGGTATGCCTCTGAATACGTTTCCCGTTCTGGTCGAATGGGACATGTAACTGTCCACTGTTGGGCAAGGCTGCAAATTTCGGAGGAATCTACAGGATTCCTGGTCGCCTAAACGCCCACAAGTATGTGGAACATCTGGATGAAACGCTTCCGGAAATAAAAGTTCATGTAGGTGACGGCATATTATATTCGCAACAGGACAATAGCTCGATACATAATTCAAATGTGGTTCAGACATGGTTGCAGAGGCAACCTGATGTCGAAATAGTTGACTGGGTTCCTCATGGAGCAGATCTGAACCCTATTGGAAAATGTGGGCCTCTGTTGCAAGAACATTGCGGGAAACCTGGTCGAACAATCCTCCACGAACATCTAATGATCTTTGGGAGCGTGTTGAAGATGCGTGGTCGATCTGTTGCACCCAACGCTATATCTCTCGCCTGGTGAATTCAATGCCACGGCGTATGGCAGCTGTAATCGAGTCCCAAGGGAACTATACACACTATTAACAAATGCTCGCCCACAACACCATCAGCCTTCTCGAGGGCTACCTAATTCGACCCACTTATTAACAAAATTTTATGAAATACATTACGCGACACCAGTGAATGTAAGTGTCTCAGTATGTTCTGCATTAATAAAGAGGCTAACGTGCGAGACTTGGTGGCCGAGTGGTATTATGCTTGCTATGTAAACCAAAACCGCCTGTAACAGTGGTTCGAATCTAGTGAAGAAGACCCCTACTTTTTATCACCAGAGATATTTGCAATACGCCTTCTGCTATGTCCGCCTTCGTACGGTCTATTATATGACACATTTGTGGACCGCCATAAGTTTTTACTTAGTAAACAATTTATAAATATATGAACAAATACCTAGGTATATTAAAGTAACAATGGAATATAGTACTTTCGTCCGACTGACGTCGCTCTGCAAATGTTCACTGTATTACACCGGAAGATGAATTAAATAAAGACTGGAAAATTTGATATAAAAATTGATACGTAATAAGTTAGAGACAAAATATGTAATTATAATCTCATATTTGAAACTAATTTCGACTACAATTAATTCTCTACCTGCTTTCATAAATAATCCAAACCAAACTTCGAGGTTTGGAACTCACAAACATGTGTAGCTAAGAGAAAAAAGTAACAAGAAGAGCAGAGATTCGAACCCACGACCACCAGCGTAAGAATTCCTTTTACTAAACCTTCATCTATCAAACCTTGACGTGAACATGACTTTTGTAAGTTATAAATTTGTATTCAAGAAACACCATTAAGCGTATGTGCAACTACTGCTTTGCTCTTTTTCTCTTCAAAAGCGTAACATGTTTAGGACGATTCGTTTCGTTTTCCATTAGAGTTTCGAAAGAGATTATTTGTGTTTGAGTGTAGGATCCTTAGTTTCATTTAACCGAAACTTCTAGCAAATACAACTTAATTCACACAGCAGTTAAAAAAAACGCGTACTGCCTTAGAAAGTATTCCTAAAAGTAGAAGCTGGATCATGCACCCTGAACACTGACGTAACTAACGGCAGAGCGTTGAGGGAGCCCAGAGTAAAACGAGCCCCTTGAAAATTCGTAATTCCACTATTTTTCCTCGATGTCTAAAATGAGACTACTTTAGCCTTCCATGAAAAAGAAGCTGTGGAGGGGACTGCGAAGTCTACTGAAAAGATTTATCACGTCCTTGCAGCAACAACTTTAAGTTTCCGAACAGTAATGAAGAACAAGATTCATTGAAATTTTAACTTAGAATGAAAAAACTAAAAATCTAATCTTATATAACTCTCATTGATAGTAGTGTGCCGTATTTGTTTAGACGCCTATTCTTTTATAACTTTACCTATGGTGCATGGAGTTGTTGGTTAGATCCCAGCTAGCGCTGAATGAACATTATTATGGACAAACACCGTGTGCATGAGTTTTCTCGGGTTTCTCCCGTTTCCTCCCACTTTCTTCATTAAACGATTCATTCGTTTCTCACCATCACTGTCTCCATTAGCGTAGTCGGCATAACGTGGGACGTAAAACTTAAATATTTCTTTTCGTTTTTCTTTGATAACTGTATCTCACTTTTCCTGTGACAAGAGCATGATCTAAGCGAGTATTCAGTGAATTAAACCAATATATTCATAGCACAATAGTACAGAATAAAGTTTAGCTCTTTGGCAATCTCCAGCATGCAGAGCAAAAAAAGGAAAAAGATTGATATTGAAACAGTAGTTAACGAATTCCTCTGCAAAAAATATCACCCGTACTGTTGTGTTTCAGATGATAATTTATAATTATACTTAGTTGGTTGAAATTTCTCCATAGTTGTGGGGGCGAGATACTGAAAAAATCCCTACCAACAGGTGAACGTGACATGTAAAAGTAGCCAAATACGAACGAAATTAGTGTCGAATTCATGTGCAAAGATGAAAAGTGACACTGTGGATGCTGCGTAAGTCCAAAATAAGCCTTGGTTGGCTTCGAGTTGACAATGGGAGGGTGACAGGAATAAAGAATCGAAAATATCCTATATTTGTGTTGAATGGATAGTTTTCGGGATCACTGACATAAAAGGTGATATTTCAGATGTGTATATGTCCGAGGTTGGCCATATTGAAATGGGGTCATAGGGAGAACCAGTAAATACTTCAGAACAGTTGCTTTTTGATGCGTTCCAAGACACTGAGAGTGAAAAGTGATAATACACAAATCACATTCTGAATTATCGGAGATATGACTTCTGGGGAAGTGTCGTTGCTCCAGGGAGGCATTACTAACAGATCACTCCCTAAAATCGTCACTGTTTTGCAGGGCCGTAGACAGAAATTTATTTCAGCGATCGAAAGCTTGACAGGAATTTATTTCAGCGAGTGAGGGCATATTTTACTAAAATGTCTATCATCCAGGGGCGGATCCAGGATGATTGTTTGGGAGGGGCGGTCGTTCGAAGTCAAATTAAGGTAAGAGCGGATTGCAAAAAAAAAAGAAAGAAAGAAAAGAAAAGAAAAAAACAAATTTAGAAAAGGTGAAGTAGCTGTTCTGCAGAATTAACTTTCTTAAGAAAGTACGGCCTATCTACTTTAGGTTTTAATTTAAGTTTATAATTCAAAGACGACAAATACTTAGGATATGTTTTATTTTTAAAATAAAAAGTATAAAAGTTCCCTATTCTGGAAGATGTGATGGTCCGAACGCACTCCCTTGAATCCGCCCCTACTCTCATCATCTCTAAAATTAGATATAATTTACAAAAAAAAAAAGAAAAGTACTGATTTCGTGGGGGCAAAAGCTCTTGATTGCAAAGGCCTACATCCTGTGTATGTCCCTTCTGCTCTGAATTGTCAAAAGCTCCTCTTCAAAGTAAGACATACAATATAAATAATAAACGTGTAACATAGAATGCAATATAACTAGAAAATATAATTAAGAAATAGAAAATAATTATAAAATAAAGTTGAAGGACAATTAAAAAAACATTAAAACTTGGAAGTAAAATATACTTTTAAAACAATTTTGCATTTATGCAGAGGTACAGTGAGGAGTGCAATGTAAATTTAGTAACAGATATAATATTGGAAAATTATTTCGAATTAAACTAGCTGTGACTACATTACTTCAAAATTGAACTTGTGGAATATACAGTATAAGTGTAGCTCAAATAAAATAATCAATAAGAATGGTCTTGATTGGAAGTTCGGACCATCCACGTAGAAGTAACTTACATTAACCATTCACCTAATAGACAATGACGCACAAGGCTTGGCACTACTTTATCAGATGGTTCTATCAAATGTAACTTAATTAAAACAATAGTAACAAATTTTAAAGCTTTAAAAAGTGTCCTGAAGAAGAGGAAGTACATTTTGCACATTGTAACTAAGTTACAAGAGGTTTACGTCCTATCTGCACGGCGCATCCACCGAGTCAACTTTTGGAATATCCCCTTCAGGTAGCTTTCAACGCAGCTAAGGGAAACGTATGTGAACCAGTAATAGAATTCTCCGTAGCAGAATGGTTAATGTCATGGTTCGATATCTACAAGGTTCGTGGTTCGAAACCCGTCGCCGAAATCAGATTTTTTAAAATCTTAATTCCTCAGTTCTGAAGATCTTTCTCTCCTTTCGTAATCATCTGATGCTCTAAAAAGAGTTGTCCACATTAGTTCGACAACTGCCTAATGTGATCCACGCAGTTCGAAAACTTCCCTTCTTATCTTTCACTTAATCAGAATTTTCGTCATAATACGAATGCTGTCCGATCATTTTTCCCCAATTCTAAATCTGTGTATACAAATCATCCCTCTCTGTCTCCATACTTGAATCCCTCTCTCTCTCTGTCTCTCTCTCTCTCTCTCTCAATGCCACCCAGGAAGTCATATGGCTTGAGATCAAACCTTCGACTCTTGAAACCAAATGTAAGCTCTTTAGCAATGTGCTATCGTAGCTCTCTAGGTTTGTTGTTAAAACCAGTGTTTTTAGATTTTATTCGGGGGGGGGGAGGGAAAGATTCTCCGGCGGCATAAGATTTTCACTTTTTATTAGTGTATTACTATACATTTGATCAAAAAATACGTATTTATATAGCTCAAGAGAGCGGGAATTACACCCTCCTGTCCTGCCCAAATGGCGACCCTGAAACATTTGCTTGCACTTACTGAAAAGAAATTCAATGAATCATTGAATAAAACTCGTTTCTGTCCGTAGATATTTTAGAGCTCTTGGCAATTTCCATAGATTCCCAAGGGAGCATCTTACTAGCTTGCACTCTTTAAAGAAAGAAACGAATGAAACTAAAGATATTTATGAAATTCTGGGAGGATTGTGTGACTTTCCTTTAATTTAGGCTCTTAAAAACATTTCAGAACAAACGAATGGAAAAGACTGTTTTAAAGCTATAAGGTTGTAACCTTGATTCCTGTTTCTTTTTCAGCTGAATGGAAAGAGTGTACTACGTCACACACACTGCTTTAGACAAGGAGAGGTGGAGGACTGGGAGGAGTTGGAATACATACTAGAAGCAACTAATCGATTGATACATGTATTGCGGGAATGCATAAGAAAACTGGGCAAGAGTTTGTTATTTATTTGAACTTAGAATTTTTGTAACAAATTTTATGCCGCGGACTGTACCAAGCAAAAATTTGTTGACTGCTTTACTTTTGTATTAACGACTAAAAACTTTAACACATACTAGGTTGTGTGAATTACTGTTTTGAATTTTAGAGTATAAGTACAAATTGTTTGGTATTATTTTGCTTTCTTATGTGTTTTACAAGGGCCGAAGTTTTTCATTTCTTTGTGGTACAACGTAATGGTCGCCCCGCTTATTCCCCATTAGCAAGGCGCCGGCGGATAGCTGGCGGACCTCAAGCGACATCAAGCCACGAAATGGCGGACCGCTGGCGGCTACCGTTGGCGGATCGTCAACGAAATTACACTTATACCGCCAGCGAATCGCTGGCGGTTTTAGGGCTGACCTCGCCATAGTTCCGCTTTGAGTTCGCGCTTATCCCGCCAATGCTCTCTCTCTCTCTCTCCATATATATATATATATATATATATATATATATATATATATATATAGGGACAGTGCAAACAAAAGGAGGCTCCGGATCTGGTGAAGGTTCCCTTTTACCCTTTCCTTTATATATATATATATATATATATATATATATATATATATATATATATATATATATAGAGAGAGAGAGAGAGAGAGAGAGAGAGAGAGAGGGGGGTTCGCTAAGCTGCATGGTTAGCGCGTCATTCCGGATTCGACTCAATTTCAGCTGGAGTTCGAGAGTTCCAGATTTGTAAGATCGGACTAGCATAGTGAGGCAATTGGGGAGTTACCTTAAGTAGGATATACAAAAAGAAATCCAATTAGGCAAGACAGAAATAACGGCGCCTGGAAGCGAAGCTGATACGCAGATAGGAATCACAAAGTTCAACATGCGCCATCTGGTTACGTGGCTCTACAGCAAGGAACAGCTATGGTCACCAGATACTGCACTTTAACTGGGTGATTCGTGATCAGCACATCAGCTCCTAGGCCATTATTACTGACTTACTTAACTGAATGTACACATACACAGTTTTGAAATGTAGGCGCGGTGGCTCAGTGGTAGAGCGTTCACCTCCGGCGCTTGGGGTCCCGGGTTCAAACCCTCCTCCCACTTTCTTTATTCCGCCATTTCATTCATCTCTCATCATCACCGTCTCCTTTAGCCTAAATGGCATAAGAGTGGGACGTAAAACTCAAAGATTTCATTTTATTTCAATTTCGAAATGTAAAGAATTTCCAAAAACACTTACCTTACAGTGATAGGTTGTAGTCTCCTTAAGATATAATCGATGTACTGAATTCTTCAGAATACATGGTTTTCCCCTACACTACGTAGTTACCTCTTTCCTGTGGCCCAAATTAGAAGAACAGAGAGGGTTAAAATTTATTGAATTTCTTCCGAGTTTATCCACCCGTAACGAAAGTAAATATAATTCGAAACCAAGGTTCATGCAGATGATAATGATGCACGAACCACGAAGGTAAGGTAATTAGGGACGGGCTAGCTTTCTTTGAAAAACACCTTACATTTTGATTACATGGCAACGTTAAAATTTAAATGGGTTAACCAGAAAAAGTTTTCAGCAACTCCTTTTACAAATCGTGGCACAAATATTAGAATCAAACTTTCTAAAATTATATTAAACGAGACATAAAACCCATTTTGTGTAGGGAGTACAAAAACATTTATTTTAAATATAATAAAGTAGTTTACTCACGATGTTCGAATCACAGTACTCACACAAAAGCACGGAACCCGTGGAACACTAATAAGCAAGGGTAAGTCGTATCCTAATAATATATGTGGTTAAATGTCCGGAGTGATTCACCAAAATCTTTATGCAAGAAAAGAATACATTTAAAAAAAAATCAAATATGCATATTCCATTCTTGTAAGTAGAAAATAAACATTACAAAAATGACAATCTCAATCCTTGTACAGGATTTGTCAGTTATTAATTCTGTGACTTACAATCATATCTTTGGTGATTTAAGTAACATCAATTTTTTTTTTTTTAATTTTACTTTTGAGAGTTTGTTTAAATTTTCTCCTCGCCCGATTGCTCTATATACATCCAGAGATTATCCTACTAGTCACGACCCCCATTTTGAGAAACACTGTTTCCTACAATCACTGCAATGGGAGTCCTTAGGGAACTAGCATACAGTTTTAGGGGGTTATGAAAATATAAAATAGTTTTTCTTCTACTATATATTTATTAAATGGCATTATTTTACATAACAGCTTTTATTTCGTATTACAAATTTTACTGTTATTCTTAGAAAAGGAAAATTACATACATAGTTTACAATACAAAATAATTAAGACGTCTGCAAGAGATGAACATTAGCTTCGCAAATATTCCGAAGAGATGACTTGCACAGCTTATGTTCACCTAACGCAAAAACACTACTATCATCAAGGTTGACCTCACACCAAATGAAACTTTTCGTTTCGCAACACTTTCAAATAAGGTCCGATTTTATTTTGATCTTATAGTAGACAGAAACACCTGCGTATGTTGCAGCATTATTTCTTTGAAAATGTTGCGAAATAAAATGTGTAATTTTGGTGTTTGGGTGACCTAAGGAAAAATATAAACAAAATTCTTTCAAACGAAAACAATTTTAAATCTTTCTTCGTTGTGCTGTTTACAGTATGTGATGTTAATTGTAAGGAAAGGTGTTGAGTTCTAAAGACAGATACTAAGAAAAATATTCAGATAGTAGATTAACCCGCGTCAGGTACCATGGGGTCAATTTTGACCCCAAACACTTATACTAACAAATATCCTTAGGTAAACCCGTGCACAAGTCTGTAGTAAGCATAATTTCTGTAAAAAAAAGGGCTAGAAGCAATTTCGAATAGCCTATATTAAAAGTTACAGCACTGTGAAGAACACTGGCGTCAATTTTGACCCCATGGTACCTGACGCGGGTTAAAATAATTTATGCCTAAAGAAAGACCACAAGGGACAAAATCCATAGTGATGCAAAAAAAGATTTGTGACAACTTAAGGAAAAGGAGAGGTAATTTTGTGGATTATGTCTTGAGACTCAAGTATAACCTTAATATTAAATAAGCGTGAGACGACTAATAGTATAAGTACAGTAACAGTAACAGTAACAGTTTTACCTAGTGGAAGCCCATCAACATTGATTTTCAGTGATACACACGAAGTCGCGCTTCGTAAACCAGAAGTAATGGATCTTTGTATTCCTCTAGAGAGATCCAAATAAAAGAAATTACCACCACAAATTTGTCTGACATCTACTGAGTTTATTACTCCCCTTGTGAACACTGTTCTGGCGTCTCTAGGTAAATCTTCATGTCCATGTTTCCTCAATATTAATAATAATTGATTAACACACCCATACGTTAAGTTATTTTTAATAGCCCACCTTCTCAAATCTTTTTCTATTACACTAGTATGAACTGTAGACGATCGACCACAGTAATCAACAAAATTACCTCTTCTCACATTATTAATCAGATCGTCAGGAATGTTACGATCATTACTTGAACTACCAGCACTAAGATCTTGACAGAATTCTAGATCACTATAATCCGAACTCAGATGTGAAATGTCAATGGTTGCATTATTAAAAGTTTCAGTACCAGTTGATGTAGAAGGGGCTTCTACATTAATACCTGAGTTTGTATTACTAACACACTTGCTCATCACTACCTGATGGTTAATTCCTGCTTCCTTTTCTACTGAAGACATATGTGAGTTTACTGATTTCCTTATATGATAATATTCTTTGTTTTTTATTGTACTTAATTTGCACTTAGGCATTTTAATTTAGAACAAAATCTTCTTTTACTTACTGCCAAATATTTTTCTATTAACAAAAAGATTGTTTAAACGTATTCACTATTGGTATTTAGAAATATTCCGGCACTTCACTAATAGGTGATTTTTTTTCTTCTCGCTCTGCCACCGCGTCTGTCGACAGCATTTTTAAACCACCGTGCCGTTATTTTGTCTATGTCAAAATCTGAAAGGCTCTTCAGTGTTTTGTGAAATACTTCTGAAAAATAAAAAATAAATAAGTAGAAGGAGTGAAAGAAAATGGTGTTTGGTAACTAAACAACATGAACTAATTAGCATGCAAATTTTTTAAACAGTCAACATTTTAAATTAATGAATATATGTAGAATTTATACTATGAAAGACTGTAAACTGCACTTAGTTGTTTGTACTTTGTCCAGCTTCTGTGACATTTTTTTAGATACAGTAAAAGTTACCTTAACGAACACTTCTCTATACCGGACACGTCCATTATATGGACAAATGTATTTCGTTCCGGGAAAGATATAGTTTATTCTTATGGCAGAGAGCCTTCCCTTTTACGGAAACACTCAGATGCAGACAGGACAGTCTTGCTGTACCCACACAATTACATTAACCTCTTCATAACTGACAAGAATTTTTTCAGCCTGTACGTATTTATGAAGAAAATACTTTATTTAATTTTATAATCTTCTATTCCGTTTCAATAGATCCAACAGTTAGAAGCAAATTTTGATCAGAAGCTAGTGCAAATGACTACACGACAGACAACTATTGAAGTATTCTTTTCCTAAGAAATTCACAAACCGCCATGGGTGGTTGGTTCTCTCTTAGTAAACTCTTATTCGGTTACTTCTACTTTTACGTTCGTCATTAATCACATTAAGAGACTTCTATAGAAGTGACTTGCACTTGAAAGAAAAATGACCCTATAAGCATTATGTTTTGTAGTACACGCCCATATAAACAAATCCCCCAGCGATTCTAACACTGAGTACAGTATTTCGATATTAGCCTCTGTTAGAATCACACAGTGGGGCTTATAAGATTGTAATGTTGGTACGTCCGTCCGTTATTCCGCTCGGTAACTCTTAAATAATGCGAATTTTTAAATTCTGCTTTATGTAATCACTAGTAGAGTAATTATCTAGGAGGAATTCGTTAATGAATATCTCTTATTTGCAGACAAATAATCATATCCATCGCGATCCGTTATTCAGAGGTTTCATTATATATTAAAGAATTAACTGTAAATAATATCTGCATAGTCTCGAATTAGCACTTTTGTCTGACAGTTAACTTAATGACAAGTTTTCTAGTTTTCATCTGAGTCCTTCTTCCCATAGCTTTAATTCTTCACATCCAGTGAATCCCATGCTAATAAAAGAAATCAGTTTTGAAAAAAGAAATCACTGCGTAGCAGTGGTTTTGATGGCCCTGATAATCAGGGTTACCAAATTTCACGAAGTAAAGAAAGAGGATATTAACAAATTCGAGAAGTTTCAAAATGAAAACTTGAAAACAATTTATGAAACTTAATTTTGTGTTTGATGCTAACGGAGTGTGTATTATGATACAAGAAATCGCTGGATGAAGAAACTTGGAGTCAATTCTAGCACACGGTGTTCGCCAAACAATTACGAAACTCACTTGGTGCGAGCGAGATCGAACATGGGGCCTCAAGCAGAAAAATCATACTTTGAACAGAAGCGCTACGTCTTACATAGCTATTGCTGAAGAGGAACATCGCACTCTAAAAGCAGTGTATAAACAGACGGCGCTCCATGATATTAAAAATATTACAAAGTGAAAAATTGGAACTGGACCGAGAATCAAACCCGGGTCTCCAGTGTACCATCCGTTGCGTAAACACTGCGCCAGCGAGTCCTCTTTTCGGAACAATCACAACTTTTCACTCTTAATGTTTGGTGTTGTTTTCGCAGTAATTCAATGTCCGTCTTGAACACCTAAAACGGATTGTACATTTCTATTAACAGTCGGATATGAATGAAGCGGGGGGGGGGGGGTCAGAGACTGATCCCACGCAATATTTTTGTCAATATCTCTGTTAATTTTTCCATTAAAATTTTGAGCATTTGAGACATTTATTTTGAAAATATATTTCACCCGACGGCAAATATACCAGTTTGGCATGCTCAAATTAATGTTTTCAAAAACAAATTCAACTCATAAAATCTACTGCTCACATCTTTTTAAAAATGAATGACGAGATACGAATCGACTACATGGAGATATTTTATCGTAGGTTATACGTACTGTAGTTTTCAGTGTATTGGTAGAAGTGTTTATATGCGCGTATGTACAGAAACAATAGCTCACGTACATGTATCGTAATTTCATGTAAATATTTGAAGAGCTAGCAAACACATTTACTTTCGTTTCTTTACTCAGATGTATAGAAATATAATGGGGTCAGTAACTGAACCTTCCCCCTTCATTAGTATATATTAAAGTAATAATAACATTGATATGCGACTGTTAAAGATGGAAGAAGAAATCGGTTGTGAAATTTTGTAGACTAGTAGTACATCTAGCAAAAACATGGTAAATATGTCAAAAATTACAAAAATAGGTTCTTCTTCCATATTTAATACGAAAAAATATAATAATAATACGTTCTAGAAGCGTGAGGAAAATAACTACCTTTAATAACAAGTAGCAGATTAGATTTCCCAAAAGGAAACTTTCCATTAGCCCCAGAAAGATTTGTAGATACGGCTACATCATTCGTCATTAAGGCAAATAACATTCTTGCAATTGCATGCTTAACAATCGGGATACAAAGAAGAATTTTATACAATTCGTCGCAAAATATTTTACACTAAAGGCATTTGTATTCTAGTTTTGCAGTGCGATAAATATTCCCAGAATTCAAGCATCATGCTTGAAGTAGCAGTAGCAATCTCAGGTTAGTGTATATTTTACTATGATATTTGAAACAAGTGATCCTACATTACATTACATAATTATTAAAAAACAGTGTAAACAACAAGTATATCATATATGCCCTTAAAGTGCAGTCGAGAATAAAATGTGAAATAAAGTGATTGAGAACATACCTATGGATGATGGTTGAAACAGACCAACTGGAGAATCCTGAATGCCGTTATTTTTGCCAAATAACGGATGGCTCGCTAAGTCTTCATCTGAACTTATGTTCTCCTCACTGTCAGTCTCGTGAAAATAACGACGAGTTTTCCTACGTTTTCGTGCCTTGCGCTTTCTTTCGTTTTCTGTGTCGGCGGTAGTTGCTAAATCTGAGGTTTCGACTGCAAGTACCTCTTTCTCTCTTGCCTTTCTGTAATTGTCTGAAATTGAAAAAAAAAAAAAAACAGAGGAAATAAGTTCGTTATTATTTATCTCCAATTAACAGTAAAGTTTTTTTTTATATATTCCATTAATATGAAATACCACGAATTCATTACTTGAACATCTATGTAACGGAAGGTTATACAGAATTTGGACAGAATAACGTGAACAGTAGTCGGAAACAACTTAAAATTTCAAGCGTTATTCCACAGCATGTATTGCGATTGGCGAGCATGTTTTTTTTGTTATTCGTGTAGACCTCGTTTACCTGTTCTCACTACCAATTATGAACGGTATGATTCTGTGGCACTGTGGGAGATTATGATTTTCTCCAAGGAGCATTGTAGGCCTACTCTTGCCTAGAACGATGACTATTCCTTTGATATCATTTTATAGAGCAACGTCCTTCCTATGGTTCAACCCGATCTGTCTGCCTGTCATATGGTTACTATTTTCACAACATGGTTTACACAGCATCACGATTAACTTTCGCGCCTCCCTAGGGTTCCACAATCGCCAGATTTCAACGTCATCGAGGCATTAAGGTCTGTTTTAGAAAACTTTATTCCGTCTAGTTTTCGTCCACCCTCATCTCTGAAAGAAATGGAGCATACTATTCCAGAGTGCTATTACATATTATTAACCACGAATCAGGATTTGTGTGAATCAATTCTTTGTTTAAACCAGGCTATTTTGGCCGCAAAGAGGTGTTTCTCATATATGGCATTTATACTTTTCAGTCTTTCGAGTTGTTTACATTATTCTGTTTCACTATTTACAAAGATGATACAAAGCGGAGATGAAAAACCAACTAAGATGACAACGAGAACAATGTAAATACACAAATTTAAGGGGAAACTACCCCCTCCCAAGTTTTGTTCGGTAGGAATTTCGAGTCACTTGATTATGATTCGTGATTTCTAACTGTGACGAACGGAAATGATTAGTACGTTGTTGGCTGTGTCCACATGAAGTAAGTAATGCTGCTAATCTGGTGTTTATATTTTTGGCATTTGTTCCGAATCGCCCAGCCAGTTGCACACACACTTTACTGACAAACAGTTAGGTTACAAGATATAGCTGAGCGAGTAAAGGGCGTGAGAGGCCCCGCAGGGCTTTTTTTTTAACCTTTATTACAATCCGCACAATCACAGACGTGACGCTGCCATGATAAAACCTTTCTATACATTTTTTTTTTCGTTTATTGCATTTTCCCACGGTCACGATAGAGCCATGATTGTTTCCGAATCGGTACTGCATCCCACTGAATCGTTTCAAACGATTACGTCGAATTAAAGTTAACAGTTCCGAATGCACTGAATGATGAATACGAACCATTAATTTCTTTATATGAATCTATGTTCCGGATTTGTCATTTACAGCAGTTTTGGAATTGTTAGTTTTGTTTTCGACTGATCGTGTGGAACGGTACACTGAGTAGCAGTACCGGATCCGAAGGCATGGAAGGAGTTGGGTGAGATTCTTTCTTTCTCATGTTAGAAAAATAGAATTAATAATAATAATGTAAATGAAATAGATAATGCTCTACGGATCTCACAATACGCTTCAATGATATGCTCTATGAGTTGAAAGGGTGGTTATTGATATATCCCTTTTTATTAGTGAGGTTTTCAGAAACGTGGACCTACAGTTTAAAGTGAAATCTGAACGACCAAAGCGCGTACTACTACTACTCCCACCAGGGTCCTCCGCTCCAAAGACGCGTGCTTCCAGGTTTTCTTTTGGCTCCCCAGTCGAAATAATTGATGAAAAATTATAGTTCTTTCACTACTTTTCTTTTTATTGTTTCCTAAATGATTTGCGCTGGGCGACATGAAAATATGTTACTTGACATAGATAAAATTCAAGGAGGCCCATGAGAAGTAATTTTTGAAAATTACTTTTTTTTTTTTTTACGATTTGCGTACAAATACGGTTCTGAACGTATGACATAAAAACTACAATGCGAAACACACATATCAACTTCTGCTAGGTGGCCATTAAAAAGCACGAATGCTAACTAACTAAAACTGTTTCAAAGCGAAGCTGGAGGGCCCACGCTATAGCTCAGCTCGGGAGTGCATCCGAAGGCCGCAGGCACGTCAACGATGGCAGGTATACGCATAAGCGAGCATAGTAAAAAGAAATGGGTTTTGGCAATGATAGAAATCTCAATGGCACTTGTCATGGTTTCATACTAGTAACGCGGGAAGGCTCTAGAACACAAGTCCCCCAATATAGGTTAGTAGCTAGAATAGTTCCTTTCAGAACCGAAGCTTAATATTGCCGAGCGAGGCACGTCGTTTTCTCTCTTTATTACAGTTGAATGAGAAGGGGGACGTGTTCTAGAACCTTACCTAGCAACGCTCCACTTGTAAACATAAAATGAAGATTAACTGTATACTGTGCAAAAATCCGTTTTCCGTGCAAAACAGCATCCAATAGAGCCATCTTTCATATGCACTCATTTATTTCATACGTCGTAAACCACTTGTAATGATTTTACACTAGTACCGGTAATTCAACATCTGTACAGCTAAAATACTGGTATATTGCTCTATATTTAATTCTATCGCCTGCAGAAATGATATATCTTATAATGCAAAGTATGTACATTTTACCTGTAAACCTTCAAAAATGTGGTGCGCCATAAGTAAACCAGTACCAACACATGTACTAGCCATTATGAATTGGAAGACTTGACACAGAAATTATGTAAGTCATACGTGAATTTAACACTCCACTCGATTTAACATTGACTTGGGGGCGCGATGGCTCAGTGGTAGAGCGTTCACCTCCGGTGCTTGGGGTCTGGTTCGATCCCAGCTCGCGCCGTGTGGACTTTGTGGTGGACAAACACCGTGCTCGTGGCTTTCCTCGGGTTCTCCTATTTCCTCCCACTTTCTTCACTCCACCATTTCACTCATTTCATTATCACCGTCTGTCTCCTTTAGCCTAACCGGCATAACTATGGGACTATGGAAACTTCAAGATTTCATTTCATTTTTTTAACATTGGCTTTTGGATTCCAAAAATTCTAATTTTGTTTTTACTCGAAGGTACTAGACCTGTTAACATGTCATGAATACAATGTGGCTACCCCAAAATGAAATAGTATTGAGTCGGATATGTCCTTGCACACTCAATACAGTAGCAACAACATAGGTAAACACAATTCGATTTGTCCGGAGTAGTGCATTGGAACACTGAATAGTGTTCATTCTACACTAGAATTATTCCTTATGTACAAGGGCATATATGTTACCTTAATAATGCAATACATACCGATTCATCCAAAAATTTGATAAAACAAGACGTCTGCCATATACATGGAACATTACGAGACAACTAGAAGTGAAATTACCGCCGGTATCGTTACTGCCTCTTTATATTAAACAGTCTGTGCTTCCGTTTTGTATTGTAAATTTCATCGGAATAAGGACAATAACTATGAATCTATCATAATATATAAAATGAAATATACTTACTGCAGGTGTAAAGCTTCTTTATCTTGTACTGTTTCCAGGATTGCTCAGGATTGAACTGAAATTTACATATCGATTAAATATATTCGAATTTTTACCAGTTGTTGGCCATGCATATTTGTACTCTGTGCCTTGTTCTACAATCCAACAATCTGGTACTGTAGCTAAACTATCATCATCAAAGCAAACAACTGAAACTAAAAAGCACATAATGTAATACTGTACATACACGAATGTAATACTCTACAAACACAATGTCTTGGAAAATCCCACACGCGGACTGTTATAGACAATTGACAAACGCAAAGCGAATACATCGAACCGAAGCTTTCGGAACAAGGCGGCAAACCAGACGGCGGTCCGTTGTCCATATATCGCCTCTTAGTCAGAAAAGACCAATCGCTGGGTATCCGCCTTCGGTCCGAATACGAAATCTAACCACCAAACGCACTAGCGACAGCAGCCCGAATACCGAAACTGATCCGCATTTGCTTACACATTCGAGCGGCCGTGCCGCCGTTGTAGATGGAGGACCGAAAGCGCGTGGCGGCATTTGCTAATGGGGTTCTAGGTCTACAGTTAGATATTTTCGGTTGATTAATGGTATACAGCCATGTTTTGTTAAGCACAATGCCCACTATAACGATGTGGTAGACAATTATTTGATGGATAGATATTTGTTTAATAGTCGCTATAACAAATGTTATATGGTAGAATTTGTTAAGCATTTATCGCAGATAGGTTGGTTACTCGTTTAACTGCACACAGTTCTCTTTTCCAATCAGCTACCTTTTTGCCATGAAAACTAAGGGTAACAGTTATACTGTGACAACTTTCTTTCGGTATGGGGGAACACAGGACACTTTGGATGAGCTACTACAATTTTGGAATCGTGGGTGCGAGTTCAGGCCAAGTATCCAGATTGCAGATTTACTTGGTTGATTTACACGATGTGGTAAAACTGGCCTTTTTGCGGGATCACCTGATACATATCTGTTGGACCTCGCAGTATTTGGAAACTTGGTGAAAAACACATGTTTTTTCTCACAATAAAGGTATACATACAGAATAATCCATTATGGCAAAAAAGTGACATAAAAGAGTTATATTAAACACCAGTAAATACTACTTTCTCCTTATTCTTATTTGGAGTAGACTTAAGAGAATTTAGGTGGTATTACATTATACTTTGATAACAATAATTTCCCTAGTAGTAGTAGGTTTTACAAGAACGATACATTGTGTAAGAATTTCCATTTAATAGCGGTATTGCACTGTACTTATAAAATAGTAATAGTCTGTAATAGTGCAGTTTATTTTTCGATTGAGAGTAGGTTTTACAAGAACATTAAAACTTTTTAAAAAGGTTACATTGCACACGATTTTTAAAGGTGTATCGTAGTGTACATTTTCTAGTCTACCAGCAATAATGATCTCTGAGAGAGTTATTAGCTAAAGATAAAACTTACCCGATTACAATTTGCTAGTGGCGAACCAATTACTCCACCATTCTGCGACAATGTACTTGGGAATTATGTTGCGAAGGACAAAGAGTTAAGAAGGAAGCTTGTAGTTCTTTTAACACATTTATACGATCTAGTTTCTCAGATTTAAGGCTAAATTAATCGGCAAGAGGTGTACAACAAATTGTGCATAAGTGTTTGGGAGATATAAGTAAGAAGTACTAGGATGGAATTAGCAGATGTGCCAATAGAAAAATTTCAGAACATCTACAAACAGAATATTACACAAGATTTTGCAGGTATTTTAATTTTTGAATGGAAGGACAAGCCTATTAACACTATTTGTAACAACGATGATTCTGTGGGTGTAGATTGTCTTAGATGGAATACAGGAAATTCTTCCATTAAAATTTACAACATTTTTTTTAACATATATATATATTTTTTATTATTATTCCTTTAACAATGTATTTATATGATATTGTTACAATTTGACTTATGTCATTTTTCTCGAATTTGACTTATATCAATAAATTTCAAAATGGTTAATATTATACATTTGCATCAAACAGTAATTTACAGCAATATATGATTGTAAAAATATGTAAATAAGTTTCGGAGATATAGTGTATAGTATTTAATATTTAGAAACAATGGATAACAATATAATATATATGTAAAATTTCTCCGAACAGTTGATATATTATATTTATTATTCTATTGTTCGCTTGTTTCTGTTGCACTAGAGAAGAAACACCTCCTCCAGTTCCCTTCCAGGTGGCAACGTACCAAGAACTGGCGAAACGTTGCCACGATGGACCGCAATGGATATACGTTGGAATAAGAAGGATGCTGAACGAACGTCTCCAGAAACGATAGATATGCGTCTGCCTACCTCTCTGATAAAATCAAGGCTTCTAGAACCCCATGCTCCACTGGTCTCGATAGCTATTGGAGCAAATATAAATGTATCGAGGAGATTATTGTATTTCCTTTCCTTTTCTGCCTCTCTACGTCTAGCAACTTCTCCAGCATTCACAACGGTCAACGGCAGGCTTGAATGGGCGAATGTGTCCGAACATGTAAAATCCCATACTAGAGATTTACCTCTCATCCAAGGTATTAATGTCATGCCATCAGGTCGTTTGCCATCGGAACGACAACAGCCTAACGGTTCACGAATCGAAGGAATTCCTGCCGTCGTGAGGGCTCGCAAAATGATGTCATTAACAGATGAATGTCTGGTGTTTCTGCCTATGCTCTTCATGCATGAGAGGCCATGCAGGCCGCGTTGGGTAACTTGATCCCCGCAAGCTGGACAGCGATGTGGCTCACAAACAGCTGAACCTAGTCTTAGGGCTACTGCGATTCGAAAGGTTTCATTAGACATGTGAAGACCTAATTGGGGAGAAGGTAACGCATTTAACCATGTACCAGCATGGGGAGATGACGCAGCAAGAAGTCTAGCTTTATCCTCTGGAACAGCAACGGATTGTAAAAGAAGTTTATGGTAATGTACTGCTATTGGTGTGTACCAAGATGCCTGAGAACCTCTTTTGCTGATTTCTGGAGATACACACAAAATGATATACAACAAATTTATTTGCCAAATTTTTTGGTAACTATCTAATCGATTTTGTTCATTGTTCATACAAGTGTTTACAGGGTATTACGAGATTGGAAGCAATTATCTTTAACTACTATACTGATGAGTGGATCCAATACAAGATTGTTTAGAACTAATTTTACACACCAAAGAATATTTTACAGATTCTCCGATTTCTAAGATGTGGATAAAGTTAACAGATGCTTATTGGGGTAATTTCGAAGCAAAGTAGCCGGATAAAACAGAAGATCGAGAGAATCGAATTTCTATCCAGCAGAAGTGTTATTTAAAGCAGGGAAATACAAAAATTTATCTTGCTGCTCTTGGTCTAAAATGCAAGAATTGGAAGAGCTAAAAATGCAACAAATGCATGCCAAAGACCGTAGAAGAAATAATTGGTTTTCTATTTTCTGGAGTGAGGCTGAGAAGGCTCGCCCCAAAAATAAGTTTGTTTGTTGTATAAAAGGTGGTCATAAGAGTATGTTTTTAAAGTTATACTCCAATATGGATTTTGTTTTCTAAAGCATAACGGGTTTACTGCAAACGATAAGGAGGATTTTAATTGGACGAAATCGACGCCCTACTAGTGGGTTTCTAATTGTTGGCTAGAATACGAGTTTAAAATGGTCCTCTTAAGTCTGCTCCAAATAAGCATAAGGACAGAGTAGTATTTTTTGCCATAGTGATTTAATCCGTATGTATTCGGAAATGAATTATTTAGGCTATTAAATCGCTATTCGTTTCTTTCGTTTTACTTTAATACCATATTGTTTTATTTTTAAATCTATGTACTAATTGATCTACTTGCAGCAGGATTAGCTAAAATGAACCTCCTTCTGATTGATACACAAATAGACCACTCAAATTTGTTCCTTCGTTACAAAAGGCACATAAATTCTAAGCTAGTTAAAAATGGTCTCTCTTTGCTTTTCCTTCGTTTATTTGTAGAGCACAAAAAATGATATAAATGGTTCTGATTAGCGCAAAAGGAAGAACATAGAAATTTATAAGCTTTTTAATTGTTAATACAAAATTAAAGAAGCCGGTAAATCTGAATAGGTTTCTTTATTTGAGTAATACAAAAGATAAAATAGTCTTTTTTTAAAATCCAACTAATTTTCTGCTTAGTACAATAAAATTGCCTTTCTCCGTTTTCTTCTGATTAGTATAAAAAGTAGAACATCCAAATTTATTCCTTCGTTTACTTTAGTAGTACAAAATGTACATAAATACTGAGCTATTTAAATTTTACCTTCTTCGCTTTTTTAGTGCATATTTTATTAACTCTTCATTTTTTCTGCTAAGTACGAAACTGAATTGTTCACTCAGATTTAACAAAATGGGCCACCCAAATTTATTCATCATTTGGTTTCTTTTTTGTCGTTCGAACAAAAGTATGTATGCCACTCAAATTTGCTCCATTTTTTCTTGGTACATAAGAAAGTACTCCATCCAAATTTTATTCGTTCTTCACTTATTTTTCTTGTTTTGCTTGGTACAAAACTAAATATTTTACCCAAATTTATTCCTTCATTTATTTGACGGCATAAAATGGTATTTCTTGGCTTTTTCTCGGTAGTACAAAATGATATAAAATGGACTATTTTTTTTCGTTTTTTTCTGGATAGTACAAATTTATTCCTACGTCTATTTGAGTAGTGCAGAACGATAAAAAATTCTGGGGTAATTAAAATAATCTTTATTTTTTTCGGTTTGGCACAAAAGTTATCCGTCGCTCCGTTTACGAGCTTGACCTTACGGACTACCAGTATTTGATGACCAATTACTAAATGTGGAAACAGCACCTCAATATTTGGCTCCGTTTACTGGTTATTTGGTGTTCAAGTATTTGACCTTTGACCTCGATGATCAGTAGTTGGGGACCAATTATTAAATTTGCTTTGACCTCGATGGTCAGTTTTTGTGACCTATTACTAAACGTGGAAACGGCATCTCAATATGTCGCTTCGTTTTCGAATTTGATCTTTGACCTCGATGGTCAATATTTTGGGCCATGTGGTAGTTGGTGACCAATTATTAAATGTGGAAAAAGCACCTCAATATTTTGCACCGTTTGCTGACTATTTGGTGTTTAAATATTTTTACCTTTGACCTAGATGGTCAACACTCTTGGGACTTGCAGTTGTTGGTGACCAATTACTAAATTTGTCTCCGTTTACGAGCTTGACCTTTGAACTCGATGGTCAGTATTTTTGGAACCTCTACTAGTTGATGACAAATTACTAAATGTGGAAACAGCACCTCAATATATGGCTCCGTTTTCGAGTTTGACCTTTGACCTGGATGGTCTGTATTTTTGGAACATGTAGTTGTTGATGACCGATTACTAAATGTGGAAACACCACCTCAATATGTTGTCTCGTTTACGAGTTAATAGGTTTTAAGCATTTTGACCTTTGACCTCGATGGTCAGTAGTTGATGACCAATTACTAAATGTGGAAACAGCACCTCAATATTTGGCCTCATTTTCGAGTGATTGGGTTTTAAGTATTTTGACCTTTGAATTCGATGGTCAACAATTTTTTGGACATGTGGTAGTAGATGGTCAAATACTAAATTTGGAAACAGCACCTCAATATGGGGCTCCGTTTTCGAGCTCTGACCCTTGACCTCCATGGTCGGTATTTTTGGGTCATGTGGTAGTTGATGACCAATTACTAAATGTGGAAACAGCATCTCAATATGTGGCTCCGTTTTCGAGTTTTTAAGTTTTAAGTACTTTCACCTTTTACCTCGATGGTCAGTATTTTTGGAACATGTAGTTGGTGGTGACTATAACGAGATACTTTGTATCGGTCCATAATTACATATATCTCGGGCAGAAAGTGCTTTTACACAAGCACTATACCTGTTATAATGTTAATTAAAAATAATAAAAGAAGAATGTTTTAATATATAAGAAATATACATTATTGTCTAGTTGTTGCTATGTCGTTGTTTATAGATACTCAGTTAACATGTTTGATTGCAAGTCAGTTTGTGTGAATATACATTAAAAAGGAATCAAAGAATAAATTATTTAATATTCATCATGGACTTGTAATTTCAATAGAAAAGGTGAGCATACTAGTGAATATAACGTCAGAAGATATTTTAAGGTGTAAACGATTATTGCCACTAAAGATATACTCATATTAACGGAACCAGGGTTAACGACTACCTTTGGTGAGTCGTTGTAAAATTTTTGGTTTACCTCACCCGGGATTCTTGTAAATTCATATCCCGAAGTCTAAAGTAAGGGTGAATTTACCTCAGTAAGAAGGTTCATGAATACGAACTCAACCGTTCTTAGAAGTGGCAGAATAATCACGAGAAAAATCATGATTGGTGAGACAGTAGAGAATGAAACTGTTGACAGTGCTAACAACGAGCAGAATATAGCTCCTATTGCACCCGGAATGTTGACCCTAGAGGATAGAATTCTATTAGCATTACAGCGACAGGAACAAAGCCGAAAGGATGATTTAGAAATTATGAAACAAAATTAAACTCAGATGTCCAAAGAGTTAAAACAAACGGTACAGCAAAAATCCGAAGAATTGAATGCACGATTAGAAACACAGTATGAGGAATTGGGTAGACGATTAGAACAAATAGATCAAAAGTCAGAAGAAGCGAAACAATCTGTAATACAAGCTGTGACAGACATCACGTTACAATTCGACGAGAAGCAAAAAAGATTATCTGAAGATTGCAAGGATAATTACAATCATGTAATTCAAGAAGTTAATATTGTAAAAAAAGATTTTGAAGTAATTGAATCTTCTGTTCGTCAGCAAAAGATTCAGGTGACAGATAATTCTAACCAAATACGTGCAAATACACAATTGATATCTACCTTACAGGAGGAAATTAGGACGTTACAGATTAAAGACAACGCATACAACAACAACATGATTAATGATCGTTTGGAGTTCCCTCATTCTCAAGAGATGACCTCGCATTCACCCGTAGTAGATCGACGTGGACCTTGCATTATCTCTTCTTCAAGTAACCCATCCGATGAGGATATTATTTTGGAAAGAATTCAACCAAGGAATACAGATGGGCGGAAAAGAGATGGTGGAACCACGCATAACGCAGTAGGTAGAAATTTTCACTCAACACGAACACGAAATGGTGAAAGAAATGTAAAGTTAAGTGTAAAAATGAGCGAAATACGTGCTATGAGTAAGTTTAGTGGTAGATGTAATGAAAATGCTACTTCTTTCCTAGAAAAATTTCAGGATGAATGCAGTATAATGTGTATAGATAAATCTCAATATATGAAACTAATCCCTCATTTATTACTTCCACCGTGTTCTTTATGGTTTAAGGCAGTAAGGGAACACGTCAATACATATGAGGAATTCAAAGCAGCGTTGATCGCAAATTACGAGAATGACTTTTTACTTGCAAACAGAGACGCTACGATTAGAAATCAACCTTTTAATCCTCGCTTGCACAAATCTGTTGTTGATTTTGTTGTAAACACTTATAATGAATTAAAAGTCGTAAATCCACTGCAATCGGAATCTAGAGTGATTGCATCTATTCGAAATCTACTACCGTTTAAATTACAACAAATCCTGTTTTCTACGCAATGCATGAGTTTTAATCATCTATTAATGCTTGTTCAATGTTATGAAACTCAATACCAGGCACAGAATCATCAAGCGGGAGTAGGTAAAATTAAAAACAATTCAGATCACCTTGTACCTGTCCGGAATCTAAATATCCGTGATGTAAACGATACGGAACATAACCTAAATCGAGTAAATTTAAACAATCAGAACAATCAGAATAGGCAAAGATATGATGGGAATCCACCTAACCTAATTAATCGTGACAATAATTATGTCAGACCATTTAACCAAAGTAGATTCAAAAACAGACGAAATACATTGCGAAATTCTAGAAATACTGTAAACTACATTGATAGACGTAACCGTAGTTCAAGAGATGGCACTTTGTATCAAAATCAAAATAATGACACAAGTCCTGTACAGAATAATAATGCGGGACATAATCATGATTGTGCGGTACAATGTACTTTATTGGAATCATATACAAGTACGAATCTAAACTGACTGCAGTTGATGTGGTAGGGGTTAAACCCATATCAGCTATTGATTCTTATGAATATTTATGTGTGAAAATAAATTTAATTCCTTCTTTTCGTTCACTTGAGTATAGACTATTATATCTACCATACGGGAAGATGTTAATGTTGTTACTGATTAAAAACAAAGATTATTTATATTATATTGATTTGTGTTGAAACTTTATTGTCAAAGATTATATTCAGTAGAAGGTTCATTCTATTAAGCCAATTATCCGACGACTGTACTCATGCGTCACCTTATATGATACTTGGATAAGATTCTTTTGTATCATGACGCCTTGTTGATATGATGTATACTTTAAAATACCATCTAACGTAATTGTTATATAATACGCCCTGGAAAGAGCAAACATTTTTTTAACATAACCGTTTTTAATGATGGATGAAACCGTTGAACATTGTAATTTGTCTTTTAAAATGTAATTATCTCTTACACTTTTGATTTCGCATCCTTCGTTGATTGTATTAGTAAGCGACGATATTTTAATGGTAAAAGGATAAATATTAATGGAATAAAAGTTTTATTATAAATGTATTTATATGAGGAAACTTAATGAAGATATATATATGAAGGGCGATCAAAATGTAGAGAACACAATTACTACCATGTCATTATTATAAACGGACCAGTGGTTCTTAAATATAAAAGTCAAGCTACCTTGTAACTTTTATATTTAGTCCCTTTATCGGGCGACATTTTATATAACGAGATACTTTGTATCGGTCCATAATTACATATATCTCGGGCAGAAAGTGCTTTTACACAAGCACTATACCTGTTATAATGTTAATTAAAAATAATAAAAGAAGAATGTTTTAATATATAAGAAATATACATTATTGTCTAGTTGGTTGCTATGTCGTTGTTTATAGATACTCAGTTAACATGTTTGATTGCAAGTCAGTTTGTGTGAATATACATTAAAAAGGATTCAAAGAATAAATTATTTAATATTCATCATGGACTTGTAATTTCAATAGAAAAGGTGAGCATACTAGTGAATATAACGTCAGAAGATATTTTAAGGTGTAAACGATTATTGCCACTAAAGATATACTCATATTAACGGAACCAGGGTTAACGACTACCTTTGGTGAGTCGTTGTATGACCAATTACTAGAAGGAGAAACACCCCCTCAATATGTTGCTTCGTTTACGAGTGATTGGGTTTTAAGTGTCATACAAAGGGCGTATCCCACATAAACTATAAGACCCAGGTAAAAATAAATATTGTATTCGTAATCAGCATGGTCGAAAACCCCCATATACCGAGTTTCATCCAAATCGGTTAAAATTGTCATAAAAAAGGCGTATCCCACATAAACTATAAGACTCAGGTAAAAATAAATATGATATTCGTGATCAGCATGTCCGGAAACTCCCATATACCTAGTTTTATCCAAATCGGTTTAAAGGGCGTATCGAATCGGAAATGTAAATGTTTCTGCGCATGCGTGTTATTTCTACTAAATTGGATTTGGATTACGCAACCAAGTGTGTGTATGTGTGTGTGTTTGTGTGTGTGTTTAATCAGATCCGGAGGCGGGGGTAACAAGCGTGCATACTATGTTATTTAGGGAATGAGAAATAGGTCATAGTCTTTTACCTAGTTGCACGTAGTCTGCTCCGAGGTTGGAAACCGCACCTCAATACGTGGCTCCGTTTTCGAGCTATTAGGTTTTAAGTATTTTGACCTTTGACCTCGATGATCAACACATTTGGGTCATGTAGCTGTTGGTGACCAATTACTAAATGTGAAAACACCACCTCAATACGTGGATGCGTTTTCGAGTTGTTAGGTTTTAAGTATTTTGACCTTTGACCTCGATGGTCGTTATTTTTGGAACTTGTAGCTTTGAGCTCGATGGTCAACACTTTTGGGACATGTGCTCTTAGATGATCAATTACTAAATGTGGCTCCGTTTACGCGTTTGACCTTTGTTCACGGTGGTCAGTAGTTTGGGGACATGTTTGTGTCATTTGTGCTATGTTAAATTAGGGGTCGGGAACGAAATCTGTGCTACGTTAAAATAGGGGTGGAGAATGTGTTCATAATGTTATGTAATTTCTGCTAAGTTAAAATAGGGGGTTGAACGAATACAGCCCTACTAAGTTAAATAGTTGTGTGTTCGTAATCTTATGTACACCACCTTTGCTAGGTTACATAGGTATTCATTGTCCGCTATGCTTATAGCTAAAATAGGGGTTGAAAAAATGCTCATAAAAGGGAATGAATACACCCCTGCTATGTTTCGTAGTCTTATGTATTCTCTGCTCTGCTATGTGTTCGTAGTCTTATGTAATTTGTGCTATGTTAAAATAGAGATTGGAAAATAAGCTATACTCTTTTACTAGTTATGCTATGTTTAAATAGGGGTGGAACGAATACAGCCCTACTATGTTAAATAGTTATGTGTTCGTAGTCTTATGTAAACCCCCTTTGCTATGTTACATAGGTATTCAATGTCTGCTATGTTTATAGTTAAAATAGGAGTTGAAAAATGCTGATATAAGGGAATGAATAGATCTCTGCTATGTTTCGTAGTCTTTTGTATTCTCTGCTCTGTTATGCGTTCGTAGTCTTATGTAATTACTGCTATGTTAAAATAGGGAGTTGGAAAAAGAGAACGAGTACCCCCTACCTTAAATAGGTGTTAAAAAGGGAACAAGTACATCACTATTATTTTCTGTTATATTAGTAGTTTTTGCTATGTTCGTAATCTTATGTAGTCTGTGCTAAGTTCGAATAGCTTAGGAAAATAGGAAAATATGCTCATAAAAGGAAATGATGCTATGTTAGTTATGTTAAAATAGGCGATGGAAAATATGCTCATAAAAGTTAATGAATACACCCCTAAAATGGACTATGTTCAAATAGGGGTGGAAAAATAGGCCAACTGCTATGTTAAAATAAGGGGTTGAAAAACGTTGCTATGTTACGTAGTCTTATGTAATTTCTTCTATGTTAAAATAAGTGTTGGAAAATATGCTAATAAAAGAGAACGAATTACGTAGTATTGTGTTCTGTGCTATGTTTAGCTCTGCTATGTGTTCGTAGTCGTATGTAATTTCTGCTACGTTAAAATAAGGGTTGGAAAATATGCACATAAAAGAGAACGAGTCCACCCCTAAAATGTGCTCATAAAAGGGAATGAATACATCCGCTAAAATTACTCATAAAAGGGAACGAATGCACCCCTATGACAGAGGTCTCAATTTCTCGTATCCTCCCTTTGTCCTCCGGCACAGTGTGTCAGGCGACACTAAGAAATTCATTGTCTGCTTCAGGCGGGACTGAGAAAATGGGTAGAGGGTCAGTGGCGCAGAAGCCCCATTTTTCTACTACTGCTATGGACATGTAATTTGAACTACTCACTAGCTACCTCTAAAAAAAAAGTTGCAGAAATACCGCAGGATTCTGAAATCTGGATAATTGTTAGGGCACATAATAGTTTCAAAGTGGTTTTCACCAAACTAGGGCAGGTCAAATAGAGTTTTTCCGAGTTTTCGTCAACCTATAAATCCGAAAGGAAGAAGTTGTGTACCCAGGTTGTTCTATACTTTTAGTCTTACCTTCATGTCAAGATTCACCTCCCAATCCTTTTCTGAAATACCCTGTATACTTGTATGTTGTTATGGATGTGAATGAATTGTACGATTAATTATATATATTTATTATTTCGTATGTGTGTGTGTGTATTTCTTTCCGGATATATAAAAAACCATTATTTCTGAGGTGAATACATACCGTTTTTGAGAAACAAACTGCAAAAAGAACTAATTTAATACTTTTTTGTATATGTCACTTGTCAAAATGAAATAGATGTTTTGAATTTATTTTGGCGTGGTACCTACTGCCAAAAGCTAGGCTACCACGTTTTTTAGCTCTAGGATTATTTGAGTATAGCAAATTTCGTATAAGCATACAGAACGATATTGATGTAAACTGTGCTTAAACCAGTATTATTTAATCTTCTTTAAATGATTGAGTTTGTGAAAACATCATGTTATCCTCATGGTCCTCATAAGTATTACACACATTTTTTAAAAATATTATATATGTAACGTTTCAATATTATCGTTTAATTTTCATCGAACACTCAATGACCGGAATATTAAGGGAACACTAAAATTAATTTTCAGCATTGAATACTCTATTCTCTTTACCTATATTATGTATTATATCTTTTACAGGTATCATATCAACAGGATCAAACTGTCAGTTCAGTAACCATATACTGTTAAGTAACAATATTGCTAATTATGTTACATGGATCAAATTTGGTGGCAGAAAGAAAGAAGGTAGAACATCGAATATCTTATCAAAGTAAGATTACATTCAAAAGGTTAAATATTATGTTGTGTTAATATAAAACCGATAATATTTAAGTAACTACTATAAGTGTGATATTGTGTATGTTCTCAGTATTCTCGGTATTTTAGCACTTTTAGAATTATTTTATTAATTATTAGTTTCGAGTTTAATGGCAAACATTAAGCTGGGAACGGAGAAATCTTTTCTCATTTGATTAGCTTCAGTATATTTTTGCAACTCCATCTTAATTCATTTGTCACAAAATATGTATTTCAAATGCTCATCTGTACATAATTTTCCTGACAAAGTAGTAAATATTATTCTAGAAGCGTATTGCTAAAGCCGTAATTATAATAGAAATGTAAGTTTTGCATAATTCAAATTGCAAGTGAATGGCTCTTCATTTGGTGGAAGTTTAATTTAAATACTCTCAAATACACGTAATTGACAGGGAAAAGTTATCGAAACGTTTCCATACATACAGCAAAACGAATCAAATTTGGTACGAAGCAAGTCCCGATATGAGGAATATTTTGTTTCAAAATGGACGCTTTAAACTCTTCTATTTCAGATAAACTTGTATGGTCCTTCAGGAGGGCACGGAGGTAGATAAAGTAATATACATTGCAAAAATGGAACAGCAGGAGACAGAGTGGTTTATTGTAGTCATGGGATATGCTTCCTAGGAATTATACGTGGCCAATTTCAATTAGGAACATAGGTCGAACGATATCTGTTTTCATACATCATCCAAACGAGGACGACTTTGCTGGAACAAGAGATTATTTCAAGAACCGTTTACAAAATAGTTTTAAAATGGTTCTTCCAGAAGAACTTCAATGATCCGTAATAGGATTAATGTTTGAGATAAATGAATAGAACATAAATTTGACTAGCAAAATGGTATATTCACAACCAAAACTAAAGCGATAAGTTATATATCTCATATGCTCAATATGTCTTCCATTATTTTCTGCATATCCCCGTAAGGGGCGGTGTAAAGAACCACGCACATTACGTAACATCTCAATGGTGATTGCTGCACACAAACGTATAATACACACGTTACGATTAATAGTGGCTATCGCCCCTATGTACAATATTCAATCTCTAACAATTTCTAAGAAGGAAAATGAATGTAGTTCTATCAGTAGATCACAGAGGTCAGTGAGTAAAATCTCAAAGTCTTGTTCATATATCAAGCATATGCCAGAGTGTATGGTCCTGACGTGGTGCAATTTATATAAGGGCGTTCATTATGTTATGAACAAACGCTTACATTTGTAGAGAGGAACGGTTTCTAGAAACTATTGTAACATAACACTGCCAAATGCTGCGGAGGTATATATTATAAGTAAGACTTCCATGAAATAAATATGGGTCAGTAATATAATTGTAGATGATGCCACGCTAGATATATAGAAACTACAGATACTTATGCAAAAATTGTATGTTAAATTTTGAATTATTCTAATTCTGATAAATGTTTATTATACGGGATTCAAGACCTGCATTTAATTGAGGATATATCAGTTCTTATACCAGTAAAGATTAGCACGTACCTGACGAAACACCTAAATGTTGCAGGGTATTTATATTCGCATTGATTTCTTGCGAGTAAGTGGTGAGTCTTCTCGCCTTCGGGACGAGAGAAGTCTCATATAACTTCGATTCTGAAAAAAATATTTAGCTTCAAATGAACACGAAACATCCAACGATAGCTTCGGAATTCTAGCAATGTGTTATCGTAACTCATTTTAGATTTTATTTGGGGTGGGTGGGGAGAGTCTCCGCCGACCAAATTTTATCACTTTTTATTAGTGTATTACTATACATTTGATCAAACAATATGTATTTATGAAGCTCAAGTGAGGGGAAATTACACCCTCCTGTCCGGCGCAAATGACGCTCTTACAACATTTGCTTGCAATTACTGAAAAGAAATGGAATGAATCATTGAATATCACCCATTTCTGTCAGTAGATATTCTCGAACTCTGTGCGTGCATTACAGGTTTTAGGAAGCACAAATCTTACTGCCGTTATTGGCAATTTCCATAGATTTGTTAGGGAGCGTATTACCAGCTTCCAGTCTTTAATGAAGGGAAAGGATGAAACTAAAGGTATTAATGAAGCTATGGGAAGATTGTGTGACTTTTTTAAATTTAGGCTCTTCAGAAATATTTCAGAACAAACGAATGAAAAAGACTCTTCCTTTTCGTCAGAATGGAAAGAGTATACTACGTCACACACACACTGCTTTAGACAAGGAGAGGTGGAGGAGGGGAGAAGTTGGAGTTGGATCGTACTAGAATCAACTAATCAATTGAGACATGTATTTTTGGATGCATAAGAAAACGTGGCAAGAGTTTGTTATTAATTTGTAATAAGGATTTTTGTAACAATTTCTAAGCCGCAAACTACATACTATCTAGGTGTAAATGTTCATTTTTTTCAAAATCATCGCTTCATATTTTCTTTATTTTTTGTATGATGAAACTTTCAAAAATTGAAGAAAAACTTTGGGCGGGGGGTGGGACACGTCGCTGGTTTTTTGGTTAAAACATTTCTTATACTCTTAAGTACAACATATAGTTTCTTCGGGGCTTGAAAATGATGGCAACATTGTCAAAAGAGGTAAAAATGAAAACTAACGCGTTTTCGTGCAGTTTTCTCACTGAGGGCCATTTCAAATAATCATTTGGCAGAGTTCACAATTTTCCTTTCTCTTGCGTCCCTTTTGATTTTGTCGTTCTTCGGCTGCTTCGATTATGTCCGTTTCGGAATAGAAAGACCAAATATATCTCCGAAACAGTGTTTCCACTGCATCCGACTCTTGCACAACGATGTTACACACACCTAGCGTCTTCTTGTATCTATCAGTGCTTTCTTCACTAGCCACACGCACAGTTTCGCTCTCTATCGGTAGCGCTCTCTACCGTGAGCAGTGTAACTTGGTTGGGCAAGAGTCGTTTGAAGTGGAAGCACTGTTACGGAGATATATTTGGTGTTTCTATCCCGACATAGACACAACCGAAACAGCCGAAGAAGTAGAGAAGCGGAAGGGACGCAACAAAAATGAAAATTATTAACTTTTGCAAAGGATTGTTTGAAGTGGCCCTCACCTTGAGGACTCTAAAATGGCGGGAAAACTGTGCGAGGACCACGTTTATTTTCAGGTTTATTTCTTTTTGACAATGTTGCCATCACTTTCAGGCACCGAAAAACTATAGGTTGTACCTAAGGGTATAACAAATTTTTTAACCAAAAAATCAACGACGTGTCCCTCCAATTTTTTTCATTTTTTTTTTTGGAAATTTTCAACACGGAAAAAAATAAATACGCATCGCTGGTTTTGAAAACAAATTGCACATTTACATCTAGATCATATCTACAATGTGTGAAACTCATAATTTTTCGAGCACCACACCAGAATTTAAAAAGAATTCAATTCTAAGCATGATGATACGATAATTCGGTAAAAGGAGGGAGTAGAATGTCACAATTTTTTTCGATAGTTTTAGATGAAGGGTAATCTTTTGGATCAATAGCCACCCAATTTGAGTCAAGGGCCGATTTCACTATCCTACTACGAAAGACCGTTTCTACTCGTACATTTGAATTAATTTAAGAAATGTTCATATTTAATGTATTCTAGCAGAATGTTCTCAAGCACATAATTGTAAGTAAATTCTGCTGTTTAGGGAAGTCACACCATTAAAAAATAGTTTTCTTGCTTCAATATACAGGGAAAAAGTAATCTGATCGAGGTACAAGGTGCGGGGCACTTGGGGGATCTCAGGATATATATACTCGCACTCAGCTGGGCTCGGGCTCAATAATTGAGAGCGAGCCCAAGTACTAATAAAGTAAGTCAGAGAAAGCCCAAATGAGGGAGGAGCCAGAGCTCGAGCCCAACTGAGGACAAAAAGCCTGAGCGTAAGTGAGCGCGATCTCCAATAAAATAAATAAGCAAGATCCAGATTGAAATCGAGCACAACTGACTGAAGTGAACCAGAGCCCAATCCTAACTGATGGAACTGAGCCCGAGCGTGAGTCCAAGTGAGATTAGTGAGCGTGCAACCGAGCGATTCCAGTGCAAAATGGCCATCTATACTGTAGATATAATGTATTTCTACGTATATTAAAATATGTATTTCAGTTACTCGAATGAGAATCATATTTACCTTACTTATTATTTATTTTGTACACGAAAGTCACTGAGAGTTGTAGTGAGTCGATTGAGGGTGATGGTGGCTGAGGGAGTCGATTGACTGTTAGGGTGGCTGAGGGTGATGGAATCGATTGATGGTGAGGGTGGCTGAGGGTGAGGGAGTTAATTAAGGGTGAGAGTGGCAGAGGGTGAGGGAATCGATTGAGTCGGGCGAGGGAGTACATGTAGTATTTGTAATTTGTTATATTTATCCACCTGAAAAGTGTGTGACATTTAAGGCTGTTCTTGGGAATATAGATGTTTTCCTCATAGTTTCTAATGAGTGACATGTTTGAGGCTGACATTTTTATTTGTTGTTTTAGTAACAAATTCAATGCCCCTCTTTTTTACATTAAGATCATAGAGTAAGGAAACCTCTTGAACTTCCGAGGTAAAAAATGTATATACTAACAACTTATGAAACTATGCGTTTATAGAAATATCGGGTGGGATATTTGTTTTTTTAATTGTAGGTTTTATAAATCCCAAGAAAGAAGACTAGCACTTAAGAGTGTTGAATATCGACACCATCATGGTATCTCAGACCATTAATTTATATGAGGAAACATTCTATTTATTCTTCGAAGTAAATAAGAACTTTAGGAAGTTAATTATCCTGATTTCTCATTGAGATCTATAAATATATAGGACAACTATGCGAATTTTAACTTAATGTATTATGTAATTTTAATATTTATAAATAAAAACTAAAGCAATATTACATGGAATGTAAGAATATTTTTAGAGCAAGGGACACTTAAATCGGATAGAAGACGAAATCAGTAAAATCAAACAATTTAAATCCCTTGCATTAAGAATACTTTCTTATATAAATCAATGGGCTAGAAAAAGTGGAATGTCAACATCCAAGAAAAAACACATCGCTCCTTCCATTAATGGCTTTTTTTCGAAAGCTACTCCGAAGCAATGGTGTGTCGTTAGCCAGAACACGATTTTGGTTTTGTTTGCCACAATATTTTAATTGAGAATATATCAGTTCCCATTCCAGTAGAGATTAGCATATATCTGATGAAACAGTTAAATGTTGCATGGCACTTATATTGATTCCTTGCGAATAAGTGATGAGTGTTCTCGCCTTCCAAAAGTCTCAAAATATCGCTGCTGAAAAAATATTGGATTCAAATGAAGACGAAACAACCTAAAGTTCACGATAGCTTCGTAAATTGACAATTGCGTTCTTCTCTTAACTGAGTCCTTTATATTAACTCATTGTATATAATGTACTATTTTTCTGTTATGTTATGCACCTTAGGAACCTGCTTTTATATACTTAAAGAAACGTATAGATGAATCGAAAACTAGAACCACACTATGCTTATCATTTCCAAAAGTATTACGCCTAACTTCTAGACTCAAAATGGGGTTATGACGTAAATTTAATATTCACAAACATCTTACTTGAGCTTTCATTATATATAATTGGTGTTGTTTCAGCGATATGCAGGCAATTATAAACTTACACTTTCAAATTTTCTACCCTTAAATTCGAATTAAATTAAGAAATGTTCATATTTAATGTATTCTAGCAGGACAATATGTTCTCAAGCACATAATTAAAAGTAAATTCTGCTGTTGAGGGAAGCCATACCGTTATAAAATTAGTTTTCTTGCTTCATTGTAAGGGAAAAAAGATAATCTGATTGAGTTAGAAGGTGCGGGACATGATTGGGAACACTATTGTGGGATCCCAGGATATATATATATATATATATATATATATATATATATATATATATATATATATATATATATATATATGTATATATATGAACGACTTGGTGCAATATAATGCTAAGCCACATATTGTTCTCAGGAAAGAAGCGAAATTGGCCAGTTGCACTTCCATACCAATTAATGAAGGCAAGAACAGCACTTGTAATATTTATTGGCACCTATTCTCCAATTTTGCAAACTTGTCAACACCAACTGGTTAGAAGATATCCAAGAATCCTAAAAATAGTAAAATCTGTTTTGTTTTCTTTCTTTTACAAATCTGCGTTACCATATAGGTATCCAAATTCTCGAGCGCGGCGGTCTCATGATCGTCACTCGCACGCAACTGGGTTCGGGCTGCATAATCAAGAGCGAGCCCGAGTAGTAATAAAATAATTCAGAACAAGCATAAATCAGTGCAAGTAGAACTGATTGAAATGAGCCCGAGCGCGATCCCAACTAAGGGCAACTGAGGGCGATCTCTAAAGAAATAAATGAGCATGAGCCTGATTGACACAAGTGAAACCGAGTGCAAGCCTAACTGAGAGAACTGAACCCGAGCGCGAACCACAGATTAGTGAGAGCGAGTAGAGTGGAAAATAGCCAACTAATATATATGCCGTAGATATAATGTATACCTATATATATTATGATATATAAATTTCAATCACTTGAATGAGAATCATATTTACCATTAATTATTTTCTGTTTAGTACATGAAAGTAGCTGTCAGTGTGAGGGAGTCGATTGAAGGTGAGGTTGGTCGAGGGCGTGTGCGGGAATCGATTCAGGGTGAGGGTGGCTGAGGGTGTGTGTGAGTGGCCGATTGGGGGTGAGGGCGGCTGAAGGAGAGGGAGTGGATTGAGCGAGAGGGTGGCTGAGGGTGAGGGAGTTGATTGAGTATGAGTGTGGCTAAGGGTGAAGGTGAGTGAGGGTTAGCCAAAATGCCCATCTCTGCCTTAATAATAATGCTAAAAAGACTCCTAGACATGGGGAAACTGTGCCACTAATATAGGGGAAGTATGAATTTATGCAGATCTTCCGAAATAACAAGTTGATTAAGCTCTCTTTCTAAATAAACTTTATAAACGTTTTCCAATATAACCAAATGAGATATGAAATGTTTCTCAATATAATATTTCAGCAGGGATTGTTTAATGGTCATTTTAAACAAGTAACTGACATATTCTGCACTCAACCCCTAAGACCTTTATATACTATAATTACCTCATATCAAAAATTCTTCTTAATATTAAACTCTTTGCATCATATCTGCCTTCCTCGACATATGAATAATAATTCAAATAATACACTTACCTTACTTTACACTGAAGTGAACGTAATATTTTTACTCAGATTAACCGGCAAAATGCAATTCCTAAGACCACAATGAAACTACTTACAATATATGAAAATATAAATTCACTGGCTGTAGCACTACAATGTATATTCATTTCTTAAAAAAATCAATTCACTTCCAATAATTCCAGAAATCACTCTAATTTCTATCCAAATTCCAATACTAGACTTTCTTGTTTGTTCCCATGTAACTTTCCGTAGTGGTTAACACTTTCCTCTCTTTCAGAGTCAAACTCCCGCTTCGACTATTCCACTCTGAATAGCCTAAAATCATCCAGAAGCAGACAGCTACAATAGCTAGTTTGTAAATCTGCAAGAAATAGTGCTCATTCTCTGTATTTCTGGGTTGCATACCTATTTATTTATTCAGAAGAAGGAAAGAAGATACACTCGTAACGCCAATACAGTACAAAATCTATGAAAGAGAACGAAGTAGATAATCCAAATTTAAGGATGTAAATATCTCACTATTTTCCTATAAATTTTAAATTTCCAAATTTGATTAGTGTACTTGTATGCACATTCCCAAAATTTAAATTATTGCCAACGGTACACATGACAAATTTAGCTTTCAGGTAGGTACAGAAGCCATTAGACCATATGCCTATCTTTGCTACGGGCACTGTTTTGCGTCCGTACAGCCCCCCTTTTTGCGAACTTTTATCTTTGTTTCAGCGCTATTTATTTTTTATCTTTATTACGTTTGCTCCTCGAATCCAAACCTGACAGGAATGCGACTTATAACACTGAAAATAACTCATCTTATATAAGTATTTCTTTTTAGCATAGCTTTGGAACGCCTGGAGCTAATTCAACTAACGTTAGAACTCATGTGAGATATGATTTGCAAATTTGTTGCGCCATTAGAAGACTCTAAGAATTTCTAAATCGGATGCTAGGAATCACTGACATGTAGGGTAGTAGAGGTGCGTCAATATTAGTTGTCAGTTCCATAGTTCTCACGTTCCGTACGTTTGAAAACAAATTGCAACTGCTTTCGGTATACAGGGTGAAAATAAGTTAAAAATAAAGTATTTAAAACTACTGAGTTTTTCTCGAATTCATTATTTTTGAGGTCTAGAAAGTTAATGCTATAATCCACTTTATTGACACAATGGGATTTACTCTTGTGGGAAATAGAAATACATGTTGTGTATTAAGTCTCCATGTTATCATTTGTTCATAAAGAAGATTCAATAGTACTTCAACAGTAACCAGGCTCAAACATGATGCTTCATAGTAGCAATAAGATTACCGATTCTGAGAGGCTGTACACATATTTTTTTTAAATTTTCACTTTGCGACGATCAAATTTTATATCCATCATGGGAAATATAGTGTAACATTGTTGGAGATTATGATTATTTGGATGTCCGTTAAGAGTAACTAGAGTTCTTCAGTAAGTCAACATTTGCTAAGGAATTTTTAGCAATCACTATGGATATCATCTTTCTGGATTTCGAATTCGTATTTTGTAATGTGGAGATTTATAACATTGATAACGGGATTGATGCACCCACGGATAAACCTTTATCAGTTACCTAAATGTTGGACAATTCAGACGCTTCACGTTGAATCATGTAAAATGACAAGCAGTTGTGACTTAGAGATTTTACAATAAAATGTTCACGGCCAAAGAGTTAGATAATCTCTCCGTGTGAAGAAATTCGCTACATAGACTACACACGAAGAGGTCGATGGACGATTAAGTATGAAAAATCACAGCAAAGTTCAGTATTAATTCAGTAGGACTCCGTCACTAAAATCAAACACTAACCCATTATGGAATATTGTTGCCTGACGACGAAACGGCAGTTAAAATAGGGTTCCAGAAGCGATGATATTTTGGTAGAATTCGAACAAGCAACGAAGTGGTTCAAGTTGATTTAAAAGAAATCAGATTCTGAAGTGCATAAAGGAGTTGAGAAGGAAATACATTCATTGCAATCGAATATTGGATGAAGCCAGTATCTCTACCGCTTGTAACTGGGAACCCATGACGATAAACTAAAATGATATGTCACCGAGTAGAGCACCAGTAGAGATTATTAGTTTCCTTATTCAATTCGTTTAACGATATAAAACAAATTAATATGTAGGTACAAATAAGCTTTCTGCAAACAGAAAACTTTGTCTGGTAATATCCACGTTTACCTAAATCTCCAAGATGCGTTCTGGAGCCTATATTATTTCTTTGTACCAGCACAATTTACAGAATATTGCATATGTCTGGAAAGCTTATGGAGATCTCCTCTGAGAAAGAACAGGATTATTTTGATGGTGTTATGTCTGTTGATTAATTTGACTTCACTAATATTTATGAAAGGGAGATATGGAGACGTTATCTTGAAACACTGATGCTAGAAATAATGTTTTGTAAGTTTCTTTAGATGATCAAACTACTGGTTTTTCTCATGTAAGACGTTTAGCAGACAGAGCTCAGTTTACTTAGAGGCATCAAATGTATGAATTATTAAGATTTCTGAGAAATAGAAGTCACAGAATAAAGGAAGAAGTGAGTTTTGAATACTATTGTTAAAACGACGAGTAGAATTGCCCCCAGAACAATTTCTAACATTATGAGCTTTCCGTTACGATTATCTTTTCTGGTGTTTGTAGTGTCTGTATACTACTACAGTACTGGGCCCTTTAGTTGATACGAACAGTTTTGGTCCCTAACGGGCATAATACCGATAGTTTTTTCTACCAAATTCACCACAAGTAGCACTCGACCCATTACTCCGCGATTGTCTTTGTCCAAATGCTTACACTTAAAAGGGTTTCAAACAATAATATAGAGTTTAAAAATTCTGAGATTTTTTTCAAATATGAAGTTGAGGGTTAGTTACTTGTTAAAGCACTTCACCTGAATTATTACATCTAGTTCAAATTATGTATCCTACTAATTGAAGTTATTCCTCTGTTATGTTTAGCAGATCCTAACATAAAATCTATCCATGGAACTTGAAACGAACAACTCTTCTCTTTGTTTTTGTCATAACTATTTCAACGCAATTACCAATGACTTGCTTTTGTCCGTATTTCATTCCAAGTTCGACAAGAAAAACCAAGTGTGCCCTTTAATATATTCTCTAATGCAATTGCGTTAAGAGAAACAATTGACTACAAGGTAAGAGGAGGTAAAAACATAAAACAGACTGATCATGTCTCTCAATTGTCCGTTGCTCATCAGTAGTGTTTAGTACTTTTTGACACAAAGATATTTCTTTAAGTGACAGAATTGCTTAATTGGTTGGTGGATATGGACTTCACCTTCCCGTTTAGCACTACAAATTAACATTTAGCTTAATTTGAAATTGTAGCCACATAAAGTCCAACCCGGGAATCGAACTTAAGTTTCTAGCGTTGAGAGCGCTTACGCTAGAAATATAGCTAGAAATATTGTACTTCTGAATGGACATCCAGCACGAATGACAAAACTAATGAATTATTAAATGGTACCTGTATCAGCAGTTTTTTGGATTCGTAACTTTATTGAATTTGTATGCCGGCACTTGCTTTAGTCGATCTTGTAATATATCATTGATAGCTCCCAATTTAACACTTAAGCCACATCTAAATACAAATACACCAGTTTAACACATCAGTATATATACGATATAAATATTTATGGTACTCCCATTATGCATATTTGCATTTGAAATTTGCAACCTTTTCAAAATTTTTGAACTTTTCGTGCCATGCTTATTTAGTATCTCATCTTTATATTTCCGAAATTCAAATTATCCAGTTAAATTATAGTTTCTTCAGGCATCAAGCATCATTCCACTTCAAGCACCATTCAGCCCTATAGTGGTGCATTACTCTGTCGTTTAATTTACACTTTCTTTTGTGGTGCACGATTCGTGATCTTTCGCCGATTAGAACACGGCAGGAGTCGGATTTAGGCTCAACTTTTTACGATCTTTAAATAGAATATGCAACAAATGTAACTGAGTTCTTCCGCGATTTTGGGAACATTATCTTAGATGGTGTAATATTTGGGTTGAGATTAACAGCGTACACGCTATATGTCTGTTTGAAAAGTTTAATGTCATGAAAATTATGGCGGGCAAAGTTTCTCCTGTACTTACCCTGAGAAGCGTTAATTTGTCGACGTTCTTTCTAACTTCCTTTCCCTCAACATATCATTCACTTAAAAGTCTAAGTTTCCTTTGAAACTGTAGCGACTTCAAAGAATCAGAACAACACAGGAGAACGCAATTAACTTTCATTGTCCTTCTCTCATCTGCTCTCCAGCGGAAGAAATATACTTCCAATGTCTTAAAACATTACGTTGCTAAACCAAGATTCACTACGTTTATAATAACATGCGTAGAACTTTCTTCTCAAATCTAGTCATTGTGCTGTTTCCAAAAAACGCATAATATACTTCTCCCATTAATTTCGCACACGCCTTAATCATTAAATACATAGTGAAATTTCTTTTGTGGTGACATGACTTTCACTTTGAGTAAGTTTTTATATTCGTTCGTAGACATTACTTTTAGTATTATTTTAAGCAGACAATATAAAAAATGTTAATACTACTACAATTATGTGATTACGAATTTTCCCCTTGTGTAGTTACTTGCCTAGTTCTGGAGTATTGTGTGTGATATTTTTAATGAAGTAAATAAGGAATATAATAATTTCCATTAATTAGATATTACTAGTATAAAATATTCAATGTTTAATTCAAACATTTCAATTATATTAAACAATGTATTATCTAACATCAACTAAAAATTATTAGGCATAGGTGTTTCATGCTGAACAGAATTGCTTCCGTATAAATATGACACTAAATTTGAACTACCTTATCCAAACGGGATTTATACTAAATCATACTTAATAATGTGTCCTAGGTAAAGGGTAATGAGTCCCAATTGAATAGCGGAAAACATATGTTAACAATCCTACCTATAAATCATCGAAATTAAGTTCTTCACTGTCTTTAATTCTTTAGTAGCTTCATCGCTTTCTTTTGTCGTTTACTCAGATACAAAAGTTTAGTCTGTAAGTAGAAACAGAGAATGAAATTTCGGCATATTCTAACAGTACTATAAACACAGAAATCTTAATTATCACTTGCAGGTATTGTTTCAGCGTATCATATTGTACGTCAGCATTTAGTCTGAAATTGGATTGGATAAAACAATTTCAACCATCGTACTGTCAATTATAATGTCAATACATTACTTTTGATATTTTCATTTTGGCATAAAACAAAAGATTTTTGTTTCAAAAATAATATAGTTCTACACATAGCGTAGGATATCGTAGGAAACATTTAATAGAATAAAATGTAGAACTTTGAAGTAGTTCATCAGTTGATGTTCTTTTTTACTCATTACGTTGTATCGTATATAGCACAACTAAACTAACACACCAATATATTCTAAACATATTTGCAAATTAAAGTAAAACTGAATTACTGTAGAAACGAATCAATTCCTTTAAGTACTGTTTTCTGCAGCGATAAAATATATACAACCAAATTTCGAAACGATAACACTTTTATAATTAGTGTGTTCATCCAAAAATAACTGAAGATGAAGAAATTGAAAAGAGTCATTTCTGACATCCAATCGATAAAAAACAAAGTAAGTTAATTCCCTTTATACATATTCTATATATCTAAAAGTCTTTAAAATCACTAAACGCACTCCTATCTCCATCGTTAGTTGCTACATGTAGAAAACATGTAGTTAGATTTCCTGGATTCATATTCAGATATTAAATTACTAATCCTGATTTAATTCTGTTATATCAACTGATACTACATTTGTTTGTTTCAGTAAATAATGATAAAATTATTGGAGGTACGGTAGTGCAGAACCAGAAGAAATACCCATTTCTTGTACTTATGCGTTACAAGGAAGACCCAAAGTGTGGTGGCAGTATTATACACTTAAATTGGATTCTTACAGCTGCACACTGTTTTCCTTTTGGGTAAGACTTAAATTTCGTTGAGTATTTCAAAGTGGCCACTGTTAGCGTTATGAGATAGTGTAACATCTAGTTTTGTGTATCATTAGGTTTCTATTTGTAATACATCAATTTAATTTCACACATTATTAGTAACAACATAAAATTATTTAGACTAGTTATAAGTATAGTGTTTTTCAATATTTAAATCTTGTTTATAAAAAAATAACTTGAAACAATGAATTACTTTTGAGCCTAACATCAAAGTCACATTAAAGTTTGACTCTATCTTTTATTCTAATACTACTACTACTACTACAAATAATAATAATAATAATAATAATAATAATGATAATGATAATGATAATGATAAACCTTCATCAACTTTAAAACAACTTTTAAAATTTATCCTTATATAACACATACAATGAAAAAAGAATTGGCATTTTTGTGTAAATATCTGAAACGAGAAACAGACGAGTAAGTAATCTAAAGTGAGTAAAGTAGGCAAACATATTAGAGCAAAACGTATTTTGTATATTCATTTCGTTCATTAGCATCAATATTATTTACAGTTGAAAATGTAACTACAATTTCGTTGTCACCGGAAGTGAGGAAATTGCCTCATTGCAATAATAGTTCCATGTATAACTTATAATATTTAATTTTGTTAACTAATGTTCTGAATTTCTCTTTTGTACAGGGTGAGTCAAAAGTCCCTGGACACTTGCATAAGTTTGAAAATTTACGGGAAAAGTAAAGAGTGATGATGCGAACAGAGATTTCATTAGGAACCGCAACTTTGGAGTATATATCAATCATGGCCTCCATCTTGAAATCCGGAATTTTGGATTAAAGTCATTTTTTTAATGTGAAGGGGGGTGTATGACACATTCAGTAACACTAGCTTTAGCTCACGAATTTAGTGGTGTAATTAGTTTTTATTTCTATCGTGTACAGTTTAGAAGTTGTTAATGTTCAAAGGTGCGAAATTACCTTGATACAAACCCAGTTCTCTCTTTGTTCCAGGTGATCTCAAATGGGTCTGACACGTGAACAAAGGATCGAAATCATCCTTATATCAGGGGAACGCAGGAACCGAACAATAGCAGCTGATTACAACAGACGGCACCCAGACAGAGAACCAGTATCGCACAGCAGGGTGGCTCATGTGATCACCAAATTCCGGGAGACGGGCTCTGTTCAAGATAGGGCACGTAGTGGGCGACCAAAGACTGCCACCAATGAGGAAACTGCAACGGCGTTGTTGCGTCGTTTGTGAAAAGTCCTAAACGAAGTACCCGTCGTGTGTCCCAAGCATGTACAATAAGCCAATCCTTCGTTGTCCGGATATTGCACGCCAATCAGTGACATCCTTAGAAGCTGCACATGCAACATAAACTGAACGAGAATAACCCTGATCGCCGGTTGTAGTTCTGCTTGTGGGCTACTGAACAACACGAACTGGATCCTGCGTTTGCCAAAGGCATACTGTTCAGCGACGAGGCATATTCCACTTTGAACGGGGAGGTTAATCGACATAATTGTCGATACTGGTGTGACGCAAATCCGAAATGGGTTGACCCGAGTCGAGAACATAGTCCAGCGAAGGTGATGATGTAGTGTGGCATATGGGACACCCGCATCATTGGGCCATTTTCCATTTACAACAACTTAACTGCACCACAGTATCTGATGCTACTGCAGGACCTTGTGTTCCCTGCCACACTAAACGCTGACTGCATTTTCCCATCTTATTTTCAGCACGATGGAGCTCCTCCACACTATGGACTTGGTGTCCGTGAATGGTTGGATGAACAACTGCCAGGGAAGTGGATTGGTCGCCATGGTCCCGTGGCGCCCAGATCGGTAGACTTAACGACACTTGATTTTTATCTATGGGGACATCTTAAGCAGATTGTGTATGCTGAGATAATCCCTGATTTGAGACACCTGGAGGAACGCATCCAACAAGCCTGTGACCGAATTTCAGGAGAAATTCTCCTCCGTGTGCAGTCAGAGTGGTTGCGGCGACTACAGTTGTGCATTGCACGGGATGGGCAACATGTAGAACATGTGAGGTAGCATTCAGTATTAAGGTAATTTCCCACCTTTGAACATTAATAACTTCTAAACTGAACAAGATAGAAAAAATAACAAATTACATCACTACATTTCTGAGCTCAAGCTAGTGTTATTTGATGTGTCATACATCCTGCTTCCCATTAAAAAATGACTTGAATCCAAAATGGCGTATTTCAATATGGCGGCCATGAATGGCATACACTCCAAAAGTTGCGGCTCCTCATCAAACCTCTGTCCCAATCATCACTGTTTACTTTTCCCTTCGATTTTAAATCCTATGTTGGTTTCCAAGGACTTTTCACTCACCCTGTATTATGTCGCCATGTGATCTCAAATTAAAACATAATTTAAACGTGATTGAAAACGTTTGTAAACTGTTTACTGAGTTTTCCGTTAGTACGAGTATAGCTAAAAGAAAGTACATAAGTGAATAAAACTAAAAACGTTTTACTCTACACAAATTGAGTTTTATACAATGCCTTCCTATCTCAAAAGTATATTTATCATACCGTAACATTGCATTATTCTGTAGGAAGAAACTTAGCTTTAATGCTAAAATTTTCAACATATTTCGTTTTGGGAACTATAACGTATAATATTCCTACATATTAATTACATGCTCATTTTAGCTCAACTCTTTTAACATGTAATTTATTTGGTTTATAAATTATCCGTAGATTGAATGCACCTGATTACGATTTTGTAGCAGGAATATTAAATATTAGTCAGATTTCGTCTAGTGGTGTAATTAGAAAAGCAAAGAAAATAATTCAACATGAAGAATATAACAAACCTATTCAACATAACAATGATATCGCTGTAGTTGAACTGGAGCAGCCATTTCAAGAAACAGATAATATAAAATCTGTTATAATTGCTCAACTAGGTATGCATATTTAATTTTATTCTTATTATTATATAATTTTAATATATTTACTAATGTTTATATGAGTAGGCCAATGGCAAAGCTCGTTAAATCCTCCTCTTGAGAAAAAAATGAGATAGTGGTTGCTCTGGAAATCCTAGTGGAAAAGCTTTAATTTGCAAATAGTATCCAGTAGAAAAGGTTATTTTAACTATTTTACAATTGACATTGAAGTATTGACAATTTGAAAAACTTCTTAAATCCATCATAGCTACAGACGCAAAACCAGACTTATATTTCATTTTCAGCTTCATAATCTGCTAAATTCCAAACCTGCAAATCCAAATTACAAAAGTAGAATCAAATTTAGTTAATTCCATATTTAAAACAATTTGAGGCTTTATACTGTGTGGCATTAGTTTAGTAGTCTGAATATTTATTGCAACTCTTGGTAAATCATTCGAAAGTTTATTTGGCAAATATTGCAGACTGTTCGTTCGTGTTTTCTTTTTTTCTCTTTTTTTCACTGAGAATTAATACCCTAAGCGTCTTCAACTAACTGTTCGTGACATGTTTATATGCTAATCGGCTTTTCTTTACTAATTGCTACAGAAATGACCGCAAAATCAAAAGAAAACGATACTGTAGGCAGCAATTGTCATAATTATGTGGTTCACAGTACACCAAAAATGTATAGAAAATATGCACCGTACCCAGAAAACTGAAAACGAAATGTAGCCAAAGAGACAAGGAAAGTGGACCATCCTATGTTTTAAGTCGTTTGTGTTATTTTTCAGAGTTACTCTTTACTTTGAACAGAACATTGTTGGGTGAGGTGCTTATCTAAGCAATATCGTCACCTTGCGCAGAACCTGTTTCATAAAAGGTCTCTTGTCAATTAATATTCTATATTAATTGACAAGAGAGTGATCAATGAAAGCAACCCAAACCTGACGTTATACAAAGCGATTGTTACATAAATACGAAAACGAGAAAGTAGTGCTGCAAAAGAGGATGATAAAGATATGGATTCGGATTTAAAAAAAAGTGAAATGAAATCTTTCAGTTTTTCGTCCCAAGGGTATGCCGCCTAGTCTCCCCAGGATGCCGATTTAGTAGATGATGGAGACGAGCTTATGTAACACAATTGTTTGCTCGTTTGGACCAGTTGTTACCTATCCAGAACAAAGTTAATGTTGGATTTATGGATCAATATTCATTCGTGCCAATCTGTACATGTACAATTGATAATACGTTTTCCAACATTTTAGTTAGCATAATACCGATTTCTGACTCTTGTTGCTTTTAACAGGTTTTGTATTTTGAGCCTCAAGAAAATGGTCACTCATCCAGATGCAAAATTATTATTTGCATTTACATACGCAAAACCTGTTAAATCCAAACTATTTTCTTCAATATCTGAATTAAGAGACTAATGTGATCATACAGCTTTCGACAGATGAACCATCACGTTATTCTCTCTTTTGAAAAATTTTTCTAATACACTTTAGAATTACGAATAATTAAACAGTTTTTCGTCATTTGCCACACATTTTAAAAATGTAGATTTACGAGGTTTTACTATTCGCCTACTCATATACACTGCCTATCGAAAATTATCAAGCAGAAAAGAAGAGCGAAACATTGAGTTAAGCTTTTAATACAGTGAATTGTGAACCGTATACTTTGTAGTTTACAAACACAATGATAGTTTTTACATTACAATGACTTAATGAAGTTATCCAATAAGAAAATATACCACGCTTAATTGCTACCACACATTTCGCCAAACGTGACATTCGATTTAGAAATTTTTGCAGACATTCTGATGGGATATTATTCGAGACTACAGAATGTGAAACATATCTTTAGCGCATGTTTGGTAGTATTTGTGTGCACGACTGTCCTTCTATTTCCGGAGAACTTCGCTAGTGTTAAGATCTAAAGACTGGGAAGGCCATTGCATGATGCAAATATCTGTTTGTTCAGTCGTTCCTTCTTGAGGTAGATAAGTAAAGTTCGGACATATGCTTTGAAAGATCATCCTGTTGAAAAGTGAAACCACGACGAATGGAAAGAAATCCTGAAAGTAGAGTATGTCTGCCTAATATTGAATAACAATCATCTTTGTCTAGATTTCTTTGTATCTTGTGAAGCAAACCGACTCCAGAATTTGCTGAACGCTCCCAAACCATGAGACAATCTAATGTATCTGTAACAGTATTGATTGCACAGTAGAGATGGATCTTTTCTGTAATAGAGACTCAACATTCTTGTTTAGAAATTTGAAATTTTGACTCATTCTTCCATAAGAAGTGTTTTCACAGCTTCTTTTCCAACGTTTGCATTTCAAAGAAAATTGAAACCTCTTTTGCTTGTTTCTACACCATAGCAATGGCTTATGCATAGTAACTCTTCCTCAAAGGCCAGCTACTGTTAAAAAATGTTTCATACTACTAACTGTTTTGTAGAATGACTTCTGTAAAATTCTGATAAGAGTTCGGTGCAGTAAGCCTCCAGTTTTCATATAATACACTATATTGGTACAATCTTCTACAAGTGACGTAATAGTTGCATTTCCAAAACATTCACACAAACATTGTTCAAAACACCACTGTACTGTATTTAATAATACTGTTCACTAATAATGTAAACTCTTAACATTATTTATATCTAATAATCACATTTGTACTCAAGAGGTTTCTATAAAGTTCAAGTAATTGTTAACGTCTAACATACAAAAGCAAAGTTATCAGGGACATTTATTTCATGATCATGATGACGTTATTGTATTTAAAATAATCACTTGCCTTACAATAATGCAAAATATTTCTTTTCTATTGCATGTAAATATCGGTTTCAAAAGGAATGGATATCAATTGCTATCGTTGTAGATTACAGAAACTTACGATAACCAATATTTCGAAATGGTTGCTTTCCGCTATCGAGAATAAATTGGTTAGTTTCTTTGAAATGTAACTTCAAGCGCCTGCCCGCAAATTTTTGACTGGCACTGTATATAATCATAACTAAATAGTTTTTATCGAAATTAGCCTACTTGTAAAACTTATAAAATTTACTTCGTTCTTATACCACGCTTAAAGTCTACCAAATATAGAGTTTAATACATGCCTTAAGTATTCTTCAATCAAGTTGGTTTCCTTGACATTTTTCGTTTACTGTAGTATTAATGATCCACACAATATATCAGTTACTTAAATCTTATTTTACCACTCACAACTTAATACATGATACAATATAATAGTGAATTAAATTAATAAAAACTACTATCAAATTTAAAATAATGGAATTCGTAATGCGCTCATATTTACTTAGGGAGCAGCATATCGCGCCATAATTAGTTTATATTCCCAATCAGTACATAATTGACTTTATAATATATAACGAGTAAAATAATATTAGGCGTTGTTATGTGTCGCGACTGAAAATTTTGGACAATTTTCTGAAAATTTATTGAAACATTTCAAAGAGATTTTTCAAGTTTTAATTGCCTAAACCTGAAAAGTAGCTTCACATACCTAAATAATACTACATTCCCTAATATAATATATGGGATGATTTGTTTTGAAAACTCACGGATCTCATTTGAATTTAGAATTTCTAACTGAAGTCAGATTTTTATGTGGTTCGTAGTAAATGATCAAGGAATGCAAGATTTATGGAACTATGTTTATTGGTTTAAGTTCATCGAGGATAATATCGGTCACGCCTAAAGGAAAAATATTCACCGGTGTACCTTACAATTGCAGTGAGGTGCGGTGCGATGTAGAGATTTGAGTTTTCATCGTTAGATGGCAACCTCGCCAATGTTAACAAACAGGAGACTGAGACGTTATATTGAGAATTGTGCTGTACAGTTATGTGCTACTATGTTAATATGATCTGGACACAATGAGAATGGTGTACTGTTCGGAGCAACTTGACCTTATTGTTAAAAGATTTTGTAGAACGTAATCTGTTATTGCCACGCAAAGGACATTTTGAAAGTTGCCATTTTCTGCGCCAGACAGAAGAATAATACAGTCACTACTGAATATATTGGAAGAAGCAGGATCGCTTTTGAGTATGATAGAGAAGCATCTGACCCTGAAAGCAGGTGCGGAAGATGTCAGGATTGTTTACTCTGGCGAATGTATGCTGGATTTCGTCAGGCGTAGTCGATATTATGCCGAATGAATTCAAGCTAGTAAACATAGTCCCACAAATTGCCCTTCCTTCCTTGTTAATTTGCTACAAACCGCATTAAAATCAAACTTCAGTTAGACATTTTAGACCCAAATGAAATCACGTTTTAGAAATATGTATAGAAATCACCTTGTACGAATATGTTTAAGAAATCACCTTGTACTTCAGAGTTTCATTGAATTGTGCTTTATAGGTATATTTATAAAAAAATAAATTGTATTAAATATGCTATATTCAAATAAACACATTAAAAAGAAAACATACCTAGAAAGCGCAAGCTTGTTCTCTGATTCTTTTAGATTAAATGTACATACGTTTTTTTTCTTTAGAATGAATCTGAATATTTAACAATAGCATAAAATATTTCACGAATCCATAAACCTGAAAGACATTTAAAGAGCCAGAACCTTTCCGTAGAAAACCGGAACACGGACGGAGACCATTTAGATATTTTGAGAAAGGTATATGAAACAACCGAAATACTCTTGGCTATTTGTTTGATTTTGTTAAAACAATATAAGTGTCTTCATGAATTACAGACAATTTCAAACAGTATATAAACTATTTGAAATATAGACAAAAAAAGTAAAGTACATGAATAATATTACTTCGAAACATGCTTCTTTAGTTCATGGATAACGGCATAGTCTTCATAATGAAAGAGGTTTTTCAAATGTATCATATCCATGAATCACAGTCTGTAACTTCTAAAAAAAAATCATAATTTTTCATTTACATTTGAGTACACCTAGCTGTGCCCCAAGTACCTCTCAAAAGAGTACATCCAAAAGCACAAACTGTTTTAGTATATACATTTAAAAACGTTGATTGACTTATGTTCAGTACATTTGAAGATTTTTTAAATGTAAAACTTACATATTAGTGGATAGTATATATATATTTCGGTAAAACGAAGTGACGTTAGTAGTCATTGTCTGTAAATTTGCACATATGAATGTTGCATGGCTCTTTATAAGTGATGCAGGTAGAAAAAGAGAACTTACAAATAAATGAAGTGTTTTATTAAACGTCATAAAATACTATGGTGAGCATATGGTTTATTGACTTAAAAGCTTGATACAAAAAATTACCATTCTGTCCAATATATAAATATATTTAAGTAATACTCTTTTCCTTTTTGTTAGCATTAGAGTTCCTGGGGCATAAATCGACAAATTAGTAATGACTAGTGAATTAAAATAGGAAAAGAAGAAATTGCTAAAGTGATTTCATTGAATGAAACGTTTTCCATTGTAAAAATAAAACTGGAATCTCTCCATGGACGCGAATGCATATCGCCTTGGTGCTTGTGAGATATTTATCATACAAGAAATTATCGGTATATTCCGTTTGGGAAATAGATAGATTTTGGACATACATTTTCATAATTTGAATACATGTTCACGTATTGTATAATAAGAAAATATTGTTCATAAAAGCATTGAGGTTAATGAAATATTGCAACTAAGAAGATATTTGTAGTTTTTTCTCTAAAATTATTCAATGTTACAGAAATATTCATATATTCCCTTAGAATTAATTAAAGATGGAGATGTCGCTACAGTGGCAGGATGGGGAGCAACAGATTCCAGGAATAGAGCTGTAGGATCAAAGGTTCTCTTAGAAACACAATTACAAATTATAGGATTGGAGAATTGTAGAGCAGATACAGGTTACCTGCCGAAACAACTGACTGACAATATGTTCTGTGCAGGATTTATAGATGGTGATAAGAAAGATACATGCCAAGTAAGTTTCATATTAAAGAATTTCAAATATCTTAATATTATGCCAAAATTTATAACTTAACAAAATATACTACACAGCAGGTTTAGAATTTTTGTTACAAATACCTGAGTTTGTTTTCATAAACAACATAATATTAACCTTATTATTTAATATACATTTTTAACTAACAATACATATACGGAAATCATTTTTCTGCATTATATTAGAAATAGGTAAAAAATATGGATGGAGATTAAAATTATGTGTTCAGAGTCACAATTTCCCTATTTCTAGAAATTAATATAACACAAAGATCAAAATGTAACAGAGATCAAAACAAAACGAATTGCATTTAATTTTTAAAATAGTTTTTTTACTGCGGATGAAAATTACTTACATGATTGTGCACTAAAATCGCCAATGTCTTACACAACTGTCTATGACTGAGGCTATTATATGTCAGAAAAATTGACATTAATTTAACTTGAGAAGTTAGACAAAAAAATATTCGCATTAAAATTCAGTAACTACTATTACAAGTAGGCACAAATCAGACTGAACAAGTATTCGTTCATTTCCTCATTTCCTTTATACTGGCTCTTGGTCCACAGTTTCCAACAAAATCTTCATTTGATGTCTCTTGGAATCAAGAGGCGTTGAGAGAAACAACGGAAAAGTAATCGCAACTTGTGTTCAAGAATGTATATCATATCGTTCTTATTCCCTTATTTTATAATTTTATAATCACGCATACTGCACATATTTATAAACATTAACTAGAGATGATGGTCTAACCCCACTAACTGAACCTAGCTTTAGAACAGAAAATGACACGTCATTATTGTGTTATTTTATAAAGAAAAAAATGATAACGATCTTTCAAGATTCTAAACCATTTGATATTTTAGCAATAAACTTATCTGTTTTTTCCTTATTCTTGTGACAGTATTGATTGTCCAAGTGAGCAAGAGATATAAAGCTCTCAAGTCTCACATTGATAAATATGATTTTTTAGTCGAATTTCTAGAATGATAGTATAACAATTATCAGTAGTATAAACATGGCTCCGTGGACCACAATCCTAACGCTTTCACCTAAGATCAAGCAAATCGGTCTTTAATTTTCAGTGGGAAGCTTTTTTATAGACAGTGTAAAAGATTTTTCTGTAAGTCTACTACCATTCTGATTGATGTTTTTCTCTGTTTAACTAAATCACTCCAGCAAATGCGAGGTTGATGTTTTACATAATATTCCCAAATCACTTTAATTTTCCTTGTTCCTTTCGTTTGATCTAATTCACTGGACGTCATCCTTCTAATTTGACATTCTCGTATAACCATAGACACCGTAAGGCCAGAAATATATTCCTATTCTTGATATTAATTATAAATCTAATTAGAAATGTCAGAATTATATGTCGATACGTTATTTGCGCATACCTTAATCTATCCAAATTCTGTGTCGTTACGAAGGTGAAGGGGGGCTACTTAAAATAAACTTATGATCAATGAGTTAGAGTAGATGCTATTACTTTTGGTGAAGTTCATCAAGTCAAAACGAAGATCACTATACACGATATTGTGCTTTGTTGATGAAACTCTTGATTCAATATATTTAATAATGTTGGAACCCACTATTGTGACCAGAGAGAATAAATAGTTTCATCCTTTCAATACATAAACATATTATCGACATAATATTCAAGAATATGCCATAATTTTTAATGAATTCAATTGATTTATTTCCTCCGCCGGTTGCCTTGAGACTGGAGTAGTGCATTTTAAGTGCACTACTGCTAGAACACCTCAAATGCAATATTCCAGCGTTCTTATTGCCTTTTCAACTTCTTCCAGTTTGCTCTTATTACTGTAAGATCTCACACACGGGAATTGACAATATTAAATAGTTCACTGCTGAAGAAAATTTATGAGCAAAATATGAAGAGCAAAAACAATTCCACCTTAATTTTTAAAACTATATATTATAATTTGTGTTTACGTGAGGGTAAATTTAAAGTTATATCTTCCTAATGTTTTAGTACTTTTTAGCAGTAAAATTTTTCTTAGGTTAAGAAAGAGTTCACTTTAAGAGTTTTCTCAAACGTCATACAAACAGACCCTTTTGTTTTGTTGTATCAAAAGCCACTAATATTCTCTCTTAAGCAAGAAAAATTGTGTTACATGCATATTGCAATCTGATATTTTATACTTGGTATGTTGAAAGTAGGTTACATTGTAGCGCTGGGCCCAAATTCGGATAAATTAGAACCCAATATATACCTAATTGGCTTAAAGTAGAACCTGACTAAGCCTATGCCCAAATTATATTAAAGTCAATACTCAGGTAACTTTAACAATTAAGGCAATTGTTCCTGGAATTCAATTAAAAGCTGTCGCATTAATTTCGCAAGTTTCGTAAAGGGGAAACGAGGGAAAAATTTACTTTGGTCTAGACAATTAAAAATATAAAATATGTAACATATGCACACATTAAGGAGACAATGTTTCAGTAAATGATCTTAATATTGAATAGAGCTGCATCGAAAAGAACAGTGGAAACATACTGATACATAACACGTTCAGCGTAAGAGCATGGGACCTACAGATATGGCCAATTACAGCAAGCAAAATCATTTAACAGGAATATAAGGATTCTATGACAAAGAAGGGTTTGGTAGTAGGGACATAAAAAGAAGTAGACATAGAATGCTTATTCATGCAGCAATTAATTTTTAATTGGTGTAGAAAAAGTGTCGGGCAAAATTGTGATTGAAGAAAGAGAATATCAGTTGCGAATCATATGAGCTAGAATTGGTGATGTAAGTAAACGAATATTTTGTAAAAGAATTGTATAAATGTGTACACGTTAGTTCAGGCACAACATCTGAAGTGGAAGAAAATTAATACCAAGCAAACGAATCATATGCGAAAGTAAAATGTGTGTTGTGTAGATTTAAAGGTGCAGAAGATACAAAAGCTAGATACTGGTATAATAAGTCATACGGTTTCAAAAAGAAATAAGAAGGAATTAAAATTAACAAATACAATTCATAAGGTTTGCCACTATCTTCATAGTTGAATGCAAATAAGCGAAATTAATAATAAAGATTAAAACATAATTAATACAAAACACTTTCGAAATTGGTTGAAGAGTGTTTGTGTTCTCCCTAAGACCAATATATTTTGCTTTTACTTATTTTCCGAATTTCATTTTCATTTTAATTTTGGAAAGTTTGGATGTTAGAAAGCTAATTGGAAGGAATGAAGGAATGGGAAAGTAGACTAAATTTTCATTTGATTCTATACATACGTACCTTTTTAATAATGACATTACAATCAGTAAATTATAGGACAATACAGTACATAGTTGTGATTTTGTTTCTGAACATAACAGAAATACACACTATTCATGATGTGTTAAAATTCATATTTCTTTTTTAAAATGATTATATTTTGGTCTTACAGACTTCACATCTATGTAGCATAAGTGTTACCAGAACAGGATTTTGATATATGAAGTGTAATATCGGAAACCTGAGCTAGAAAAATGAAAAAAATATATATGTATTTTAAAATTTGAATAGTATTAGAATACTGGAAAACTAAGAATACAATCAAGTAAGGGATCAAATTTAATATATCGTGGTGTAGAAAATGAAGAAAATACTGTAAATGAAATAGGGCTATAAAATCATGGATTATTAAAATACTCTTTAACATTATATCAAATAATTGATGACAAGCAAATATACAAAAACGAAAACGAAACACCAGATAGTTAAACAAAAAAAGTAACTGAGCAAAAATTGAAAAATATACTGTAAAATTAAAACTTATAAAATAAGACGAAATTTATAAACATAAAATGATTGCGCACAATATGTAAACTAGAGCAGACATTTATGTGAAGGTCGAATCAAAAACTCAGACAATATAATTCCAAGATAAGGGTTAAATTACATGATGACATAACAAGTTCAATGTGTATTATGGGAATGATCCGAAAAAAGAAGAAATTAGTCAACAAATATAATTGATAAGCAAATCACAAAAATGAAATATTGAGTTTTACGTCCCACGCATATGCCGGCCAGCCTAAAGAGATGACAATGATGAGCAATGAATGAAATGGTGGAATGAAGAAAGTAGGAGGAAACGGAAGAACCCCGAGGAAACCCACACACTCGGTGTTTATCCACAACAAAGTTCTCTTATCGGGAGCAGGGTTTGAACCCGGGACCTCATACACCAGAGGTGAACGCTCTACCACTGAGCCACAGTTGCCCCACGCGCAACACAATAAGTACACATCACGAGATGTTCAACATAATTGATGTTCAGCATAGAGAAGCTAATCACAGTGTCCTGTATGAAGAAGCAACGTAGTGCAATAGTTTTACATATTGAGATAGTTTAAAACTTTAAATGAGCAAGTAAGGAATATGATTTTACATTCATATATGATATTTAGTAAAAAATAAAGTTGGAAATTTAAACATATGAAACGGCTGAATGGCTGTAGAATCTTTCCGAACCTAACGTACTAAAATATATATGAAGATTTCAGAGAAATTAGTTTAATTTTCACCTATCCAGAGCTGAAGTAAAACATATAAATAATACATTTGTATATATAAACTAATTAGGAAAATTCGCGATTTACATACTTTGGGTAACGGCATGAAATGAAGTGAAGCATAAGGAACTCTTAATATATTTTACAAGGAATTCAATCAAGTGAACAAAAATAGTCGTGTAAAAATACTAAAGTAATTATTATGTAAAAAATGGATGATTAATTTATATGTATATGAAATAGTTTAATTTAGAATAGAACAACAATATAAAATATTAAGATTGGAAAACAATCAAAATTAGGATTCATAACAAGAAGAGAATAAAATGAATGAAAACGAATTTAAAAACATATAACAGGATTATAACTTAGTAACTTCAAATTAACAACACAATACATGATGTGTTGCCATAGATTTTAGCAGAGCCTAATACTTCTAATACGTTTCTTCGGTATGTCCAAGTATATCTGTGTTGTTAAGGTTCTCAATTGGAAAGCATTGTCAGGACTGCCTTAGAAGCAAATAACTGAACGAGCATTTCGGCCGCCACCAGATGATAATTGAAAATTCCATATCAATAATGTGTATTACTTGTGCTGAATACTATATAGATTACGGAGTCTTATGATGAAGGTTTTCAAGTCAGTGTAGATACGTTTCTGAATCAGCGAAAAATGTTGCGTATGCTAAAAAGGAAGCCGAGCTGCTGTAAGGTAAGAAGAGAATAACGACAAGATAGTCTCAGACTAACTTCAAAAACGCCTCCAACTGTGACCAAATCAAATCAACAGATCACTTTCCGCACTGTCCACATAAACACATCAAAATTAGGTTACTGGTCTAGGTACGTTGGAAATTCTTGCTGATGCTTAAGAGATTTCTGTATGACGCTACCTAAGGTAGAGCCTTGCAGAATCAATAGTTATGTTGACAAAGCACAAACATAATAGTAGACATAGAGACAGTCCTACACTGCACTTTCTGACAGACTGTTGTCCGCGTAGACATACGACCTGAAGCTTTGTTACATGTAAGCTACTATGGAAAAGTTCCAGAAGTGTTCAGAAATACCATACAGGTTCGCTGTACAATTTAGCTGAAGTTTCTCACAATGATAGATTAACATTTGTTTATTTGTTTGAAAAAAAATACTAGCAAATGATTAAGTGCATTAAGTGTTTCATTATCCAGCAAAATTCATAGTTGCTGAGTATTGCCATGTTGATTTAACATAGATGAACGAACAGATGAATAAGAATAAGAGTAGTCTATCTTGGACCAAATTAGACTAGTATATAATCGCAATAGGAAACTATCATGAGCAAGCCAGATGAAGTAGGAAACTCACGAATTAAAATCTTAGTTTGAACAGAAGAGTTCAGATGATTCCAATCGAATGGTGCTCACATTAAGCGATTATTATTATTATTATTATTATTATTATTATTATTATTATTATTATTATTATTAAGTATTCTGCTTTCGGCAGGTCCTGCGGCTAAAGAGTTTTTTTTTTTTAAATTACATTTAGGCCTCGAAATGTTTCTTCCAAGTTTCTTGATCTTCAGCTTTCTCTTTTAACTCCCAATATTTTCTTCTGTTTCCCAGATCATCTATCAGTTGTGTTCTTCTTCCTATTCCTCACTTTCCTTCCATTTTTCCTTTCATGGCAGTATGAAGAAGAGAATTTCTTCGCAAGATGTGTCCAATCCAATTGGCCTTCCTACGAAGGATGCTGGTTAAAAGTGTCATCTTCCCTCCTATCCGTTTTAAAACATCTTCGTTTTTAGCTTTCTCTGTCCACTTTATCTTCTCCATCTTCCACGAACACCAAATTTCGAAGCTCTCTCGATTCTTTTAGCTTTTCTAACTTCCGCAATGTCCAAGTGTCTAAACCATTAAGTCAAATGCTCCAGATATCGGTCCAATGCTCCAGACCCGTAAGGGCTTGTCTTCTTGGGATATTCTCATGACTTTCTACTTTTCGATGTTGATTTCCTTTCCAGGTAGTTTTTCAGTGTCAACTATTTTGCCAATCATCTGTTGTTCTTCGGTTCTAGCTATAATAACCGTATCATCTACATACCTGACCTTGTTAATGATTTGCCCTCCAATCTTGAAATCCCCAATTTCCTAACCCATTTGTTCCTAGCGTCCTACCACTAGAACGTTACTGTTTTCGAACACTGTGTTAATAGTTATAGAATTTTTAACAGATATGGTAGTTTTAAGATAAAAATGGAATTGTATTTCTAATGTTGACCTAGCTACATTGAAGTCTAGTGCGCGTGTTTTGTCTGAAGGTGTTGTGAAACTGGCATTAAGAGTTGGCAACATGTCTCGTCAAAAAACTAATATTTTAAATATATAAAGTATAAGTTGTATATTGTTTAGATTTGTGTTGTGGTTTTTTTGCTCCTCAGTCTATTCTTACATACAATTTGTTTACTGTGCAACAATTTCGTATTCACAAGCCATGCTTAGAAACATCAGTGTACTACATGTAGGACGCGAGGAAAATATGCTACCTTCGACGTGTTTTTCGGCTGTTCTTTCTGTAGGACGCTAGGAAGATATGGTGTTATGAAATTTATATAATTTTGTATAACATCTACAACTTGAGCCATAGTTAGTGATACTAGAGCGAACCCATCCCTCTATATAGCGTGCTGCTTCTAAAGAAGAATGTAATCTGATACCCCTAAAATTTTTGTAAGCTCTTCCTGACTGTTTGGGCTGGCTACAGGTCAGTTTCAAACAAAATTATCATCAAAAATTCTTGAATTTACTTAGTTTGTGTAGTGTCTTTCAAACATTGATGCCGCCAATTTCTCAAGGATTAAAACAATTAGATTTGCTTTTCAAATGCGGTGCCGCTGTACGCGAATGCCTTTGGTTTGAACCATACCAATAAACAAGGAGTATACTCCCGGAAGTACAGATGTAGGCTGTTCTGTAATACTTTAATACTACAGATAGGAAGAAAATCAGTGAACTATCGTTTTCTAATTCATAATTTCATTACATGTTTCTCCATTTTGGCTGAACTGAAATAGCGTCCTATAAATTGAACGCGTACAATCAGGGAGAATAAGTTGCTCAAGGCTTCTATAGAATTTAATGAAACTATGAAAGAAAACTTAGAGGGTCATTTGACAATTGCAAAGAACACGAAACAGAAATTACAGTATGAAATTGCACTCACAATAGCATTGTCTCCGTAGCTTGTTGTGCTAACAACCTTCAAAAAAGGCAGTGCAGATAGGCTAACCATTTATGGTAAAATTGTACAATCAAAACGTGGGAGGAGTAGATCGGATGACCCAAAATATAAGTCAATACAGAACTTCAATACGAGGCAAAAAGTGATACAGTTGTCTTATTATGTATATGATTGATTTACCATGATTGTTACAGAAGAGAATCTCAGAATAAAAACTGGATCTGCTAAGTGTAAGTGAAAACGTGCTGCATATTATCTTCAAAGCTACGGAAGAGACTCTCAAAAGGGGTACAAAAGCCATTCGTCGTCCCTTCTTCTAGCACAAGACTCGTAATATGACGGGTATGAACACTTTGTCACCCAACAAGAAAAGCAGACTCGGTGTTATAATTGTCATATCAAAACTACAAGAAAATGTGTAAAGTAGAATGTTGGTGTTCATTTCAAATGTTTCATTGATTTCCACCCGAAAAATGAAATTTTGAAAAAAAAACGAATTTTTTCATATGAGAATATCTCAATCTTAAGGTTTATGAGTATAAAACTTTGAACACAGTGACAATCAATACAATCAGTGTAAAGGAAGATTGTTTGTATTACTTTTGTGGTTTTATTGTATACGTCTTTCGAACCATACCTTATTATTCTAGCGTCCTGTATGTTGGTCACCTCCTGACTCTTCTTCTGCCAAACAAAATTTTGAAATAAGCTTGAAATTGGTTTATATGTGTTCATTGTATCCCAGAAACAGGAAAATATCAAAATCTGTGACAAAAATACCTTCTATATAAACGGGTTACTGTTTCCTTCTTAAACATCCACGGTAAATGTTGAATAATTGTGGCTACATACTACATCCTTGCCTGACTCCTCTTCCGATCTCCAGACTACTGGTTTCTCGTTCATTCAAGCGCAATTACACTCGTTGTCGTATGATAAATGAGTCGTTGGTCTCCAGTTTTCTCCGATTTCTTTAAGTATTTTGAAAAGTTTCACCCAATCGACTCGATCTGAAAGCTATTAGCCAGTCGATGAAGCAAAAACATAACTTTTCATTCACATCAAGAACTCGTTCAGATATACTTCTCACTAACCTAACAGCATCTCTGATGCTACTTCCTTTCCGGAAACCAAACTGATCTTCTAACCTTCCCTTCTATCTTATCTTCCAGCCGCCTGTTCAGTACGCGTGCAAAACGCTTTCCACTGCAGGAAATAATGCTAACGGTTCTGTTCTCGCTGCATTTCTTTGCTTGCTTTTTCTTGAGCAATTCGATCATTGTAGCATCAACAAAGTACTTTGGCCTTTCTAAAGTCAGGTAGATATTGTTAATAATGAAGTCAGTACATTCATTACATTAACTCATAATTCCTTCAGCAATTATAATGGCATCTCATCTTCTCTCCAGTGGTCCTTCTCCTTCGTATGTCCTTCATTGCTTGCACAACTTCACTTTCCAATATACTGTTTTTTTCCTTCATCACCCGCCTCATCCTCTGCTTCGATCGGAATATTGTTGGGGAGATTACTCAGATCATACAGATCTCTTATGCATTCCTTCCAAAGTACAAGGACTCCTTGATGATCAGTGTCCATATGACTTGTTTATCTTCGATTCCAAATGTTGGTATACTTTTGTTAGCTCTTCCTCCCAATTCTAGTGCTTTCTAATACATCAAATCATATCTGCCGCGCCGCTGTAGTTCCATTAATTCTTTACATATGTGTTCAATGTATTTGTCTTTGGCTTTGTTCATTTCTCTTTTCAATTAATTATTCAGCCTTCTGTATTCAGTGGAATCTATGTTTTGTGCTCTTCTGCGTTTTTCCATCTTCTTTATCATCGCTTCGATTATCCATGGTTTTATCGGTGCTCTTTCCATCCTGCCAATGTTATTGTGGAGTCTATCTAGTAGATCCCGTTTAACTTTTCCCTAACTATTTCCTACATTGCCGACCATATCGCTCATTGCACAAAAATTTTCTTCAGCATCTTTTTTACCATCGCTGTCGATATGTCTTAGTCGCTGTAAGTTCCATTTCCGATTTTTCCACAATTTTTTCTTCATTTCTCCTCTCATTTCGGCATTAACAAGGCTTGCAATTCCGCCAGTTGGGAATTGAGATCAGAATCATTGTCCGCTCCCGGTAGTGGCTTCACGTCTTTGTAGGTTCCAGGTACCTATTCTGAAACGAAAGTTGTTATTTTCTCCTTTGATAATTCTTTCCGAGAGACCCAAAGAAGGAACTATTTTACCTGCGGAATGTTTTACTTCAGAAAGAAAGATCATTTTTATTTAATCTCCTCCTTCCTCCATCCTGGGAAAAAAGATAATGTGGTAGTATTCCCATTTATTTTTCACATCTCCATGCCATTGACCACTTTGTGGTTCATCCGCCTTTCAGCACAGATTCCCCTCCTAAGGACAAGAAAGTGGCCTGGCCTTTACGCGTTCATCCACCTTCCAAGTAAGCCATTGTCGCTTGATAGAGGTTAACTCCTTATCCCAGGAGTCGGTCGGTCCCACCTACGTTCGCCGGCAAAGATGTTGCCCGCTCTCTCCTGCTAGAAGGTGTTGGGATTTTCTCCTTGTATAGGATGAGATCAGAAGGCTTTCCTCAAATCTTTGCAGTACCTATGAAAGCATTAAGCGATTACTAAATTTAAACCAAAAAGGCGGACACTGTCCACGGATGACCTACGATTCTGTCTGCGATACGAGTCTGGTTGAGTATTTCAGTTTCGTTGGTGTCAGAAGTTTGCACGAAAACAGAAACTCTAACAAGTGGACAACAGCGAAACAATGAAATATTAATGGAATGTATAGAGTTATACCGGGAAAGTATATGAAAATTAAAAAGATACTTACATTGTCTACATATATCAATCAATTTACAGGAACTAATATCGGACCTAGAATTCTGTTAAAGGCAGTAACATTTTGTATGATACTTTGCTGAGTTCAAATTCAACCTGATGTTTTGAAATTCTGTAAAATAATGGTTTGTCATAAGTCTTTAATAAACACATATACACGCATATATACCAAGAAGATCGTAATGAAGTTTTCTTAAATCTGATCTTGTACTTTAAGCAGTGACTGAATGTGAAAAACCTACACTGAAAGTTGCTATGGTAGGGTTTAACTTCAAATGCCTTACCTGTTTCTTCTTGACCACGTGCTTCAAGAGCTTACATATACATCTTATGAGAATAATTGGTGTGGATAATGTGTAAGTTATTTTTTATTTCAGTTTCAGAATAGCAAGTGAGAGAGAATTTGCCTTAGAGTTCGGAACACAGTATAATCTCTTCCCATACAATTAGACAACTCCAATTATGCGAACTAAGTATCGCAAGACATATTTCGGATTATATTACAATATTCGTACACAGATCGGTACGAATGTCTGTAATAAGTTCTAGCTAAAGTCGGAAATTGTGACAGAAACGTCATAATTCACTTTGTTACCGCTATAGAAAATTTGACAAGTTGATATTGATACGAAAAGAATATGGTTAAACTCGTCAAAAGAGTATGCATATTCAGAAATAGAAGAAGTCTTTTGCCCTAAATGTGTTCCATTATAGCGGAATTAGTCTCTGGAGCCCCCTATACTTCTAGAGCAGTCACATTTGTAGTATACTGCGGCTTTGGTTAAGCGAATCTGATGGCAATCTCTTGTCTTATGTTCCCAAATATTCAACGACTATACTAGTCATTGCAGATTTAACACTTCGATGATTTACTTAGGTAAATGACAAGAACACGCAGAAATGGAAATATTATTAGTTTCTCAGGAGTGATATGCCAATTTAAAGTGGTTAGAATGATGTTGGAAATGAAAAGATAGTATCACAGATATCCTCATATTAGCATATAATTCGCCGCCGTTAAGCGTCGCCTCTTTATACTGGAATCGATATACGGGCAGCATATAATAATACACTTTAATCAAATATGTTTATATTATTTGTTGCAGAAGTATCTTAAGGAGAAAGAAACTCATTGCCATTAACCTTATGACGTCAACCATTGAAAATTACGTTAATGCCAACCTGGGGTCCGTGCGGACCCCAACCAATAACGTTGTTAGTAGGCACTTTTTGTTAGATTTTATTTTTATTATATTGTTAAATACAGTTCCTTAGTTTTAATTACTATAATATAGTAAAAATTATATATATATATATTTTATGTATACTACATTTTCTTTATTTCTACGTATTTTCTGATCGCTCACGGCTTTCAACCATTTCCATATGGATATCCCTTTTGCACCCTCTCATTGTACCATGAACTGTTGTTATGAGAAGACACAACTCTCGGCAAGCCGGTGCTTCTGAAATAAATATCCATTGTTATATATCATCGCTTATTTAACCATGGCTTTACAAGTCACTTCACGAGGCCTTTTACATTCCCTCGTTCATGCCCTAGATGCTGCCAAACATATATTTTGTTTCGGAATCATTATGATGTTTCAGTATTGCACACTCAGTAAATTTTTATACCGTATTTTCAGGTCATACTTGGAATGTAAACAAAAAAAGATATCTTCCACATGTAGGTACGAGCTACTGATCCATAGCTTACAAATTTCCAGATCTGTACAAGTCATGAAAATTTAAAATGAATATTTCCCCGAATTCACGGAATGCTGATAACTTGTCTGTTTCCAGATTCTCATGACTAGTTTGAATATTATGAAAAGAACAAAAGCTAAAGAGACAGTTTAAACGATTCAGCGACGTCGTTGCTTGGAATATTGGACGTCCATTTTCACTTGGCCGCAATTCCTTCAAGCCTTCTTCTGCCGATTTTGGCAATATGGCAAAAATAATGAAGTCTATGAACGCATATATTTCAGTTTCGTCGTATTCTGAGTTTTACTCCTATGTTTTCTCAACATAGATTCGAGCTTCTATTTCCTGCACAATTAAATTTGCTGATTCTGAAGTTTGAAAACTTGGAAGCAGGTAGTTCTTTCTGAATACCTAATTCCGCGGTTTGAGTTCCTTGACGACATTTTCTGCCAATGTCTGGTGTTCTAGTGCGTTCTGTGCACTTGATTTTTTTTTCACGTGGAGGTGCAAATTCTGTAGTCTTTGTTCCGTGCTCTGTTGACATGTCTAAAATTCGGCTAGAACGCTGCAGAGGGTCATAATCAGAAAACAGGTCCATGCCACGTTAATTGGAGCTACCGGTAGTTTAGTCTCCTTTCCCTTCCTCAGACAATTCACGTTCATAGTCGTAATGGCTGTAGTCCGATTCAACCTCAGTTGCTTTGCTATTAGTTACTTCTAACATCCGCAGAACGCTTTCTTTAGTCAGTCCTAGACGAGACACTGCAACTAAATAACAGAACTTTCTCAATGTAATTTTGCCTAAACGCCATCATTTTCTGTATATTTGAGTAGTAATATACTCCGGAAACATTGAAATACAAATAAAATTGAACAATTTCCTCACAAATATTATACAGGAAGTACACTTTCTGTTAAAGAGAATTTATTTGTTTCAAAAATAGGTGTATAGTAGCATCGAGTAAGGTATGCAAATTCTAATACAATAATAACAGAAAGATAGTGCTGCCATCTCTGAAAATTTTTAAAACTACACAACTCACTTGTCAGAGGAATAAATATTTACTTTTATTTATGCTGTTGTTGTTAGGAAGTACCAATTAGCAAGCTTTATTTATATATTTACACATATGGAAGCATGGAAAATCATGGGGTCCGTACGGACCCCAGGTATTCTAAATACGTTTTGGTTCTTATATATGTTCATAATTTCTAAATACAAAAGCGTACAACAAGTAAATTGTTATGAGTGAATTGAAAACATATTAAAAGAGATGTCCTAAGCCGTGGATAAGAAAATGAAACAAACAGAGAAAATATATGAACATAATGAAGCCTGCTGTCCGCATGGACCCCAGGTTAGCTTCATAAGGTTAAATATAATTGGCAATGGAAACAAACAAACCTTTAATGTTATATAGAAAAATAATAACTGCCATCGATATCTGGAAGTACGTATTAATATATTCAATCTCAATAAGCGAGAAAGGATGTGTTCCATAGGGAAACGTAAACACAAATTGTGCTGCCATCGCAAAGAAGTAAACACCATACCCTGCCATTAAGGACTAGAACCACTCTCTCTTCAAGGAAGTCAGTTGTTTCATACACGATTCTGCTTGTCAAGGATACAACATTGGCTGTAGTATGCATAGTCTCCAACAGTGAACATGGGTGTATCAAATTGATTCTAAAGTGGACCCAGATCGAGTGATATACAATGGTAGATTATCATCGGGTTAGGGAAGTTTGTCAGAACCACGAACCAGAAGCAATGTAAATTGCCACAGAGAGCAATGGAAACTAAGATGGCATAGATATAAAACATCCAAAAGTCAATAAAATAGCAAACAACGAATAAAGTACATAATAACTCTGTAACTACATTTTATAATAGTTTTTATGAATAAAAAATCAAATAATTTGTTCAAAACGATCTATTCAACACTTCGGAAGCTTCGTTTTCGTGACATCCTTGAATGTTTCTTTGCACAGTCTCTTTTTAGGTTCCAGCAGTAATCTGCCATCATATGGGCATCCCATCTTCCTTGGTAGCGGTCCTCCATTGTTTTAATATCTTGGTGAAATCTTTCACCTTGTTCTTCACTCAGACTGCCTACGTTGTCTGGGAAACGGTCCAAATGGCTGTGCAGGTAATGAATTTTGATACTCATATTACATCCAAGTTTTTGGAATGCATTAAGCATCTGGTTCACTAGCTCAACATAGTTATCAGCTTTATTATTGCCAAGGAAATTCTTGATAACTTCTACAAATGAGGTCCAAGCTCTACGTTCAGTCTCATTCATGGACTCCACGAAAGCCGGATCTTTCATGAGTTGTCTTATTTGGGGACCATCAAATATTCCAGCTTTTAATTTTTCTGTGCTGATCTGAGGTAGCTTGTTTCCCATGTAAGCAAAGCACGGCCCGTCCTTATTTAGCGCCTTTACAAACTGCTTCATCAAACCGAGCTTGAGATGTAGAGATGGCAAAATGATTTTGTCACACTCAACAATAGGCATGTTAATAATATTTTTCTTACCAACAACCATGTCGTCTCTCTGCGGCCACTCTTTTTTTGACCAATGGTTTGCTTTGTCTCTGCTATCCCACAGACATAGAAAACAAGGATATTTTGTGTAGCCACTTTGCTGTCCAAGAAGAAAGTTCACCATCTTTAAATCCACACAAATCACCCACTGATGGTCCTGATATTTAATTTTTTCCATAACCAAAGCAATTGCTTCATATTCTTCTTTCAGTCGTGTTGAATGAGCGATTGGAATTGAGCCATATTTATTGCCATTGTGTAGAAGGACGCATTTTAAACTTCGCTTGGAGCTATCAATAAACAGGCGCCAATCATCTGGATTGTATTCTGGAAGACCCATGTGTTCTAGGAGACCTCTAACATCGTGACAGAATACGAGATTTGTGTCTTCAGTGAAAAATGGTAAAAACTCCTTTTCTCTTGTTCGGTAGAATGTGATTTTAGTTCCTTGTTCTAGTACGTTTTTCTCCTTCAATCTGGAAGCAAGTAATTCAGACGATTCTTTTGAAAGATTAAGGTCCCTAACTAGATCATTTAGCTCATCTTGATTAAACTGTTGAGGAATTGTTGACATTCCCTCATAATCACTGTCACTTCCATCATCCATGTCACAAGAATGTTCACTACGTTCGTTTTCAGTCTCACAAAGCTCTGGCAAGTGGTGAAACGTTGGGATTGGTATTTCATCGGAATGAACAACTGGACGTCTTGCTGAAGGCAGATCAGGATATGTCCACTTGTTCCGGTTATTTCTATTCATACCCGTAACATTTACCAGGCAGAAATAACAGTCATCAACATGGTTTGTGGGTTCCCTCCAAACCATTGGAACACCAAACTTAAGACTTTTTCTTTTTCCAGTTGTCCACTGTCGCAAGTGTTCAGTACACATTTTACACACAATATGTGGAGCCCACGTTTTATCTTGGTTCCCTAGGCGTACACCAAAATATGCATGATATGCTTTTTTTACAAAGTCACTGATATGTTTTCTATTGTCTTTAAATGTGTACTCACCACATATGTAGCAAAACACATCAGGATGGTTAACACAACTTCTTCGACTTGAACTCATTTTATGTTCAGGCCACTAACACGGATGTTAAATATAAAGCCTTAGTATACGCGATACAAGTTATGATTTCAGAACAAAACTCACATGTTCCAACATGTCACTCCACCTGCAAGACAACAACTACGATCCACTAGCCAAGTAGAATACCAATGCAATCTAGTGGACGTTCCTGGAACTACTCTATGACTAGTTTCCGTTTAGTACCGACAGATAGCAGCACTAATGAGAAAAGAGCGCCGTTCTTCCAAATAGAAATCTCTACAGAGCACAGTAGGATTTATTTGAGTTGCAGAGTTTATAAGATCATATTCAAACTTGTTATTACGAGAATATTTGTATTTCTTTTGCTTATTTTGTATACTATTGCAAGAAGCATGCAGAAATAGTGGTTACATCATTTATAATTTACATATTTATTTTGGATTGTAATATTTCTTCCACATACATTGTAACGTAAATAACACTACTGGTACAGTAGCCTGTATCTACCAAAGTAGAGCTGATAGAAAAAAACTGCTTACATTATTGGATTCAGCGCCCCACACATAGTTAAAATCAGCTCTAAAATTTTAGGCACCAAGAAAAAATTTTTTTTCTGTAGGCCTGTGTAATATTATTTCTTTTAGTAACTTCTTTGAGCTTTTTATAGTATTAGGTCACACAGTAATAATTAATAAGTTTTTTTTATAGAAACCTAAACTACAATATAACGAATGACGAACATCATATGTTATGCGGAAAAAAGAAGAATAGTTCAGTACTATTCCAGGTCTTAGGCATATTATTAGTGAATTCCTGAGGTGTTATCTTGAAGCAAAACAAACCACGATATAGTCTAAGGAAGTCTTCAGGAACAGAAGAGAATAAATACAAGAACGTACAGAGATCAGTTATGAAGTAATGTATACACGACTCCAAAAGTGCATTACCACCTGCAATTCCCCTTTTCCTGCAATAGCAGGCAACCCAAAAATCTCGGCGGTTGGGTTGGTTGCGAATTCGAAAGGCGTTGGACAAAACCTCAATTTTGTCACAAATATATCAGTGTGGCAAACTGCAAATAAGGGAATAAAACAAATTTTTAAGAATGACAATTTTATTATTGTGATGGAGTTGGATGACATCAAAAGTTACAAAATGACTTACTTAAGCAGTTCAAACAAGATGAATGGTAAGATACAGATATCAGAAGAAAGAATTTCTCTCTTTCCCCCCGCCCCACCCAAAAAAGAAACTCATAAAAAGAAAAAGTTACATAATATAAAAGTTTCATATAAAAGCCTAACAGCACAAAAACAAATATCTACACGAAACGAAAAAGAAACAAACAAAGAATAGGGGACACTAGTGGCGTAGCAGGCTTGCGGCCTTCCCATGCAAGATAAAGAGACAAGACCCTAGTTGTAAACCTCATTGTTATAATAATAATAATAATAATAATAATAATTATTATTATTATTATTATTATTATTATTATTATTATTATTATTATTATTATTATTATTATTATTATTATTATTATTATTATTATTATTAAAAAGTCGTTTCCTTTTCTAAATCCCTGACTCTGCCTCAGAGCATAAATGCATATAGCGATCATGTGTGCACCTTTTGTCAATTAGCGGTCCCAAAGGCCAAAAGGGATGGAAATCTCCAAGGAAGAGAAACAAAAAACTTTCTTACGATAAATTCTAGTTCAAAGTTCGAAGTACTTGTTTTTCCTCGTGATTTTTTGTTTCTTTCTTCAGGGAACAAAAAAGTTCTGGCGCCTAAGAAATTTGAAATATAATATTGCAAATTTGCAAGTGGATGTATTTACATTGCAATGTTTGATAATAAAGATACTATGATTAGAAAACAATCTTGCAAAAAGTAAGTTTAATTTCTTCATCCATCGCAAGTCTTAGGGGACCTTTATTCCTAGCATCCACAGTCCCCGAATATCGATATCGAAAATTTAGAATGATTATATTCATGTCCATATATTTGCGATATCGAATGTTGATATATGATAATATAGATATCGATGATAGCGATATATCGACATATCACAGGCCCAGATTCCGAGAAGTGATGCTTGAAATATACTGGAATCAACAATCAAAATCTAAACAAGTTTTTCATTTCCGTATCCAATGTTGAGGTTGAAGGGCGGGAGTCTACTTAGCTACAGAGGCCATATCAATTGTGTTCTCAAACCAGCCATTACACCCGCTATTATCAAAGTGTTAAGTCAGCCATTGTCTGCGAGTTACCCCAGTTCCATTTGAAGTTTGAATTGAAAACCTGAATTACAAAACATCCCAAATCCACTCTTTTTCTTCGTAGTTTTCGTTTTCTGTTTTTTATGTTAGCGTCTATGTTTCAGGGCTATTCACTTGCATAATACGTAAGTCCAAGTCAAAACTTTAAAAAAAAATCAAAATAATTTTAGCTAAACAGAATAGCATTCCAAGTATAATCCTCTTGTCTTTATTCTGAAAACAAAAAAAGTACTCCGGTGGACTTCGGATGTTCTGCAATTCAGATCTTCAATTTTATTTACGGTCTTTAACCATCTTTAACTCGCAGGCTCCTTGCTTTCATAAAAAAGCATTTGTTGTGTAGATTAAAATCAAAAATGAATTAATCTATATTCTTGGGAACTTATTGTTGCACCAACACACATATATACAGGGTGTAACAAAAAGGTACGGCAAAATTTCAGAGGTGGTTTCCTTATGGGTAGACAAGCAAAATCGTTCATATGACCGTATGTCGGGAAATGTATCATTACAGAGTTACGGCCATTGAGCCGCCTAATGGTGGAAATAGTCATATTCTGATCGCTCCTTAATGTGACTCCATTTAAACCTCAATAACTCAGACCCTAATTAACCTAGGAAGATATTTTTGATGTCTATGTATTTCTAAGGAACGATACTTTCCGCCTATATATATATATTTAAAGACGAATATCATTGTTGCACCCATTACATTTCGCAGGATTATGGCAACCACTAGAAAACATTAAGTATATTGATTTCTAAATGCGAATATTGTCAATGTCACATACTGTCAAAATAAAAATCGGTTTCGGTTTTCCAAATTCCCAGAAAAAAATGTCACTTTTCATTCGATGAGTAAAGTGGAATCCGTTCATGTTATATGATTATGAAACCCGAAATATACGGTCCTACAAATTTTACTTTATTATCATTATGGAACCATTCAATGCACAGGGGTACCAACCTTTGCATTTGCAATATTTCTTGCCAATTATTTTAGTTATGCAAAACGACAGAGAGTAATAAAAAACAGGGGCAAACATTTTTGTTTCTTTTGAATTCTTTTCTGGTGTTTTGTTGGTATTCCTTCTTATTCTCCCTTTTCTCTATCCCACAAAGTTTAATTTATCAGAGAGTATATCAGACATAATACAAATTTCTACTACCGACTGATATCTCAGGAATCGAGTCGCTCGGGTTTGGTAGAGTCAACCCGACTCATTTAAGAGTTAGTCAAAAAGACCCCAAGAAACTTCGGACAATATCTAAAATTTTATACTCTTTATTTCCCTAGGGCAGGAGTGAGCAACATTTGATACGCGTGAAAAACATTGCAAACCGATGACTTGTTTCTGGCACGCCAAACAAGTTCTTGCTAAAATTATTTACATTTTTTTTTTGAAGATATCTCAGTCCAAAATTTTAACTCAGAAGAGAAAAGTAGAGTCTCATGACCTAGTAATTCTGGTTAGATGTGACAAATGTGCTGTGCCTAGATTCTTAGATGGTTGTCAGTACAAAAGAAACCTAGGAAGTCATCCCCCTTGTAGTGAACATCAAACAAGACACACACATACATACATACTATTAGAAAAGGGAAAAATTATAGTTAACTGAAAATGGCTTTGTCCCTTCAAAACCCGAAACAAACAAAATTCACTGAAAAGTAATGTTATTTGTCTTAGCGTAATTTCAGTGGAAATTAACAACTATCCATTATATCAAACGCAACGCTCCGCTACAACTTAAACACGAAAATTTTGAAAATAGTAGCATATTTTTTTCTGGTTGGGTAGTATTAATACGAAATTTACTTAGTAGGCCTTCATACAAAATGAATGCAAAAATTGGTTCGAAACATCCAAGTAAAAAATAAGATCTCTTTCACCGGGCGGGGGGGGGGATTTTGTATCAGAGATTTGCTAGACTTCGGCACGAACTCTCAGAAAGGTTGCCCTCCCATGTCTTTGGACTATAAATAAGTGTTGGACATGAGGTCAAGTGCGCTGAGGGACATGACTTCTAATCGAGCGACAGGAGTAGAATCCCCAATGGGTGTGGAAGAAAAAAATTAGCTTAGGCCGGTATCTCTCAGAGATTGACACATTCTGAAAGTGAGTAGTTTGGTCCCTTTAGGCTTCCTTGAGACTAGAAGGATAAATAATGCACAGGAAATAGCGGTATGCTGACCACACACGCCTCTTAGATAGCCGCGTGACAGTCTCTGGCCTTAAAGGACTGTTGCGCTGAACAGTTGGGTTTGGTTTAGAGCTATAAATAGAAAATTAGGTTTGCCAATCATGCTAACAGTAAGCGAGTAAAGTTTGCTGTCTTTTTATCCTTTTAAGTGAACTTTGTGGTGGACAAACACCGTGTGCGTGAGTTTTCTCGACGTTCTCCAGTTTCCTCTCATTTTCTTCATTCCACCATTTAATTCATTTTGCATAATCAACGTCTCCTTTAGCTTAACCGGTATAAGCGTGGGGCGTATAACTCAAAGATTTCATTCTTTATCCTTTTGTGTCTTCTGCTATACAGTATGTTCGTGCGCTGGTTTTGTACGGGAAATGAGCTTAATTTTAATTCCCAGACAATTGAAATCTAGTTTCTGTAATAGAAAAATCTTATGTTTGCAACAGGGTACAGGGCAGAAAATTTAAGATACTTTTTATTAGCAACCCTTGTAAAGGGAGTAGCTATTGCATTTGGGTAGGTGTCAAGAAAACATTTTGGGGGAGGATGAAACCGAACGGATATTACAGTTTTGAAAGTGCTGATCATGAATCTGGTTTTTATTTTTCAGTGCCGTCAAAAAAGGAAGCGCTTTTGGGTGGGAGGAATTGAGAAATTACGATAAATTATGGTATCCACAAAACACATTTCCATCAATGGAAGTGCATGTTATATTACATTTTCAAGCGTTCTTATTACAAATATGAAGTTTATTTTTCAGTGGCGTCACTAGAAAGTAGCTTTTGGGGGACCAAAGCGAAAATATATGATAACTAACATAGCTTTAGAAATCTCCTGTTTACAAATAATTCTTGGGGAGAACGAAAATAAGCTGATTTTATAGATTCAGAGTCGTTGGTTACGAATATGACCTTTATTTTCCAGTGGCGTGGTAGAAAATTCTTTTCGAGGGGACAAAGTGGTAAATTATTGTAATTTTCATTGTTTTAGAGTTCCCTGTCTACAAAACATTTTGTTGTGGATAAAACTAGACGAGTGTTATAGTTTTGAAGGTGCTGATCACAAATTGAGTTGAGTTTGAGTTAACGTCCCTCTCAGCATGGAAACTATATGAGGCGGGACCTATTGATTAACGTGGATGCCGAACCACATGGGCTTCTACCGGGAATTGAACACAGGTCTCCCACGTCAAAGGCGAGTACACTAACCGCTGATTCACGAAAGAGCTCAGGCGTGATCACGAATCTGACGTTTCATGTTTCATTGGCGTCATAAGAAAGACAATTTTGAGGGAAGGGAAGTTTAAAGTTATGATGAATTATAACATTAATAAAACCATTTTCCAGCAACTGAATCTCTAATTATCTAACATTTTCCACTGCTCTGATTACAAGTATGAACGTTGTTTTTCTGAGCTGTGTCTAGAAAGTCACTTTTTTGGAAGGGGAGGACGGGTCAAAGAAATTTACGATAACTAAAATTGTTTTAGAGCTCTCTGTCTACTAAAAATTTGGAGAGGTTGAAACAATACTGATCTTATAGATGCAAAGGCGCTCATTACGAATTTAACCTTTGTTTTTCAGTGGTGTGCAAAGTGCTATTCAGGAGTGTTCGAAAAAAAAAAACAGTTTAAATTTACAGGACATCTTATGGCAGTAATTTTGTATGCACTAGATACATTTCCACAATTTATTTTAAATTTTCCTAGATAAATTATGAATAAAGCGTGTTCAATTTACATTTTTTTATAACACTAATCTCTGCTACGAACTCTCTTCACTCTATACTGAAGAGGAATTCGGATCACTGTTAGGGACTGAGTTTGCTAGAATGAATTGTTCGCAATAATCTAGAAAAAATATTTAGTGAGTCTACAAAGTTTCTGAAATTAATATTAACTGTACCTATGGCGTCAGCAAAAGAAGAAAAGTTTTCTTTCACATCAAAAAGAATTGACACTTTCAAGGAATTGAATGTCCCAAGAAAGGTTATCACCATTGGTTATGCTTTCCATCGAAAAAGACCTGACAATAAGAATACTAGAGTTCAACCAGCATGTATTAGGCAGATTTGTTCCAATCAAAGAGAGAAGAATAAACTTACTAATTAAATAGGATGAATTAAATTATAATTTAAAATAAAGTGTGTTTTAAGCTTTGTTCAGTGTTTCTTTTGTTAAAATAATAAATCCAAAGCCATGGATAGTCTTACTAAATAAGGTGATTAATCGGATTAATTGTTCTGCATTTTTTATTTTTTAAAAACAGAATTTTATTTAATTTAACATGTCTCATAGCATTTGCATATAAAGTTATGCTGATTAGTCAATGAGTCCACTTTATATCTTCTGTCTCCGATTGTTCGTACATTTCAAATAAATATAATAATTATTATTTGTTATTCTGTCGGTAGTGAACAAATAAAATTAGAATAAAATATGGAATATTTTGTACTCAAAATATTGAAGGAACGCGTCCCACCGTCTCCCCGCCAGACACGCCCATGACTTGCACTACGGGAGAAAATAAATATAAGACGGGTAGTAAGATATAACTTACTCCATAATTAATTATAATTCTTTATTTCAGTGTTATAAAATAAAAATATCCTAACGTTTTATATATTAACTATAACCTCTGTTCTCTCTCTCTCTCGCAATGAACTACAAATCTCGATTTTTTCTTTTATGTGGAATTATTCTAAAAGTATGTTTTAGTTCTCATGATTTTCCAACAGAAGGAAGGTGTTGGAAAACAATACCAAACAGTAGGCCTATATATACTGTATAATTCAATTTAGATTATACAAAATATATATGTACATATATTTGCTGCGGGTGTAGCACGTCTCTTGGACCAAGTCATCGAGCGGGCAGGAAGGGAGAGAGCAGTTGTGGAGCCGAAGTCCATAATTGTGTATTGTCTTATCTGACATGCCGTCACGCACGGACCAAACACAAAACAATTCAACGCCTTCTGCTCAGCTGCCTAAGCAGAGCAATCACGTGGATTCGAAAGAAGTCGCAGATGGTGGCAGTGAATATAATGCATGCATTTTATTAAGGTATCGTAGATTGTTTTAGGAAGCTAAATATTGCAGAGATCTTCATGCACTAGCAGATCCAGAATGATCGTTTGGGGAAAGGAAGTGATTAGCTTCCTGAAGGATGAGCGTCACCTCAATATGACCAGAATTTTAATTTGCAAGAACGGGACGCATTTGAAATGAAATCAAATGAAATGAAATTTTTGAGTTTTACGTCCCACGGTTATGCCGGTTAGGCTAAAGGAGACGGTGATGATGAGTAATGAATGAAATGGTGGAATGAAGAAAGTGGGAGGAAACGGGAGAACCCCGAGAAAACCCACGCACACGGTGTTTGTCCACCACAAAGTTCACTTGGAGGGAGAAGGGTTTGAACCCGAGACCCCTAGCACCAGAGGTGAACGCTTTACCACTGAGCCACCGCGGCCCCCTGTCTAACCCGTCGTCATTCGCTAACGCTCGCTGCGCAATGGTGTTTGAATTTAATGTTGATAACGTAATTTAACGTATGAAATCATAAAACAACCGCATCGGAATAGAATATCGCAAAAAAAAAAAAAAAAAGTAGGTGCAAAAGCTGGCTCCCAATGCTAAAGAACAGCCAAAATTAGCAAAGTACTAATTTACAAATGATGAAAAGGAACCATTTTGTAAAGTAATTTAGAATTATGTAGAAATAGAGATTAAATACTGTGAAGATATGTGTATTTGAACCATATGGAAAAGTATCTTATTTTGAACAATGGGACATTTTATTTTAAAAGAGCATTTCAGTCAAAAGCATCATCATTCGTTTCAAACTAAACCACCTATCGACTTGTTTTTCTAACAAGGAACCCTAGGTATCTATCAGAGCCCGATTTTCATGAAACTTTGTATATACAGAGAGTACCTCGGGAAACTCGCACAGCCAAAATTGTAGCTGCAGAGTCCAAGACGTTGGGGCACTAGGGCCCGAGAAAGATCAAAAGTGGAACCTCAGTACATTAAGGACATGGTGAGAAAATGCACGTTTTTTAAAAAAACTAATCATTCTAACGACACGAAATGAGCATACATGGATACAAGATGGTCGATATGATCTGTTAAAAGTTATAAAAAGAATATCCGCCATCTTGAAAGAGGCCATGTTGAAACTGGTGCGATTGGTGCAAATGAGAATAGGGTCACCCGATGCATTAATTTGAACGTAAATAGCCACAAATACCTGTTGGTGAAATCTGTTGTGAGATTACATTATTCCTGTGCTTCTGGTAGAGTGGTTTAGGTACAAGATGAGCAAAGTGTATCTTATGACACTCGAGCAGATGCAGATTATGGAGCACTGCGAGTGGGATCAGTGGAACTAGAAAACCGAGCGAAATATAATTTTAGCACTACATCATTTGTGTCAGAGTCAACATGTAATTGGTGGGATGTGCTGATATGACGGGTTAAATCTTCATAATAATATCATGGTTGACATTAACTTGTAACTTTTTATTAGACTTAAATTAATTCGAACAGAAATCAGAACGTCATATCAGTCCACCTATAGCGCTCCATACCCTCCATCTGCTCGAGTGTCATACGATACACTTTGCTTATCTTGTACCTAAACCACTCTACCAGAAGCACAGGAATAATATAATCCCACAGCAGACTTCATCAACAGGTTTTTGTGGATATTTACGTTCAAATTAATGCATCGGGCGACCCTCTTCTCATTTGCACCAATCGCATCAGTTTCAAGATGGCTGATATTCTTTTTATAACTTTCAACAGATCATATCGACCATCTGATATACATGTATGCTCATTTCGTGTCGTTACAATGATTAGTTTTAAAGAAAAATGTGCATTTTCTCACCATGTCCTTAATGTACTGAGGTTCCACTTTTGATCTTTCTCGGGCCCTAGTGCCCCAACGTCTTGGACTCTGCAGCTACAAATTTGGCTGTGCGAGTTTCCCAAGGTACTCTATCTATATACAAAGTTTCATGAAAATCGGGCTCTGATACATACCTAGGGTTCCTTGTAAGTTCATTTGCCTTTGCTGTCTGTCATTCATTTCTTACGTTGTAATGTTTCAATTAATAAAATAACAGATTGCTTCCCCGTCCGCATTCCTATCATCACTTTACCTTGGTTAATCTACGAGCATGCACTTTTTTCATCGAGACACAAATCAATGTGAATAACCGAGGATATGAACCCGGAAGGAACGCCAGACAAAATGGATTGAGAGACGATTGGAATGGACAGTCGACATGGAGCGAGGGAAGAGTTAGAATGAGACCGCGAGCTTAATTTTGAAATTGACGATTGATAGCCTTGCTCTTTCTTATAGAGCACCTTCGTTTCGACTAGCGCCAGATAGCCATCTACGACGATGTGTCGCTTTTGAAAAGAAGTTTTAAGTTTAACTGAAATCGCGGTCCTCGTAAAGTTGGCTTCTCAGTCCGGGTTTCGCCGACCCTTAACCTTGGTCACTTGGATGAACGGCCAGCCAAACAGAGGAATGGACAGACGTCGGCCCGTTGGAGGAATCGTCGAAAGTACAACGATCAAATCAGCAAGTAAGTGCGAGTAGATTAACCTCTCCTGAAAGTTACTCCCTTCTTACCCCTTTTTCACCCCCTTTTTACATCACAGTCTGTTTCTTTTATACTTGTCACATTTTATTTAAATGCAACCCAGGTCTGGTCCCATACCTCGCAACTTGTCAAGTTCCATGAATACAAAATCCTGGGCGCAACTTGTCGGTTCTGGCATCCCCAATTACGTTGTTTATGAGTACATTATCTGAGCTTTCAGACCGACAAGGGGCGACTGCACATGGCGGAGATGTGGTTTTAACTTGTGTGAATGCACACATATCTGCGACCCTCGATTTATTTTGCATTAGTTTGTTTGCCGCCCACCGTTAGAATTTGATGAAATTCTATTTGTTTTACCACCCTCCCTCCACCCTCTCAATTTGTTGTATTATTTTGTTTTATGTGCTTTTAGTTATATTATTAGAGATATTTAGTGAAAATGGTGAATACTAGCATTATGGCACAAGCTCGTCTTACGTCTCTAGATTCTATTGTGCGCCCCACATTTTTTCACGGCAAGTATGGGGAAGACGTTATTCGTTTTTTTGAGTATTTCGAATCTTACTGCGTCATTTATGAGTACATTATCTGAGCTTTCAGACCGACAAGGGGCGACTGCATATGGAAAGATCAAGGAAAATGGGTCGAACTGCTGCCATCGGTTGTGTTAGCCCACAATTTAACTGTTAACTTATCCTCTGAATACAGCCCTTTTGAACTTTTGCATGGATTCAGATGTAGGATGCTACATGAAGCAATTTTGGACACCCCTTGTCAATTTCAGGACAATGCTGAACGCTTACAGCAACTTGGAGAAATACGAGACAAAGCCCATGACAAATGGTTCCAGAGACATAAGACGGCAACGAAATTTTATGACAAACGTCATTCGAAACCCAATTTCAAAGTCGGAGACAAGGTATGGATTTTGGACAGCACCATGAAGAAACGATCCACCAGAGCTTTCAGTGGACGTTATTTTGGTCCAGGAATAATTCAAGATATTGACCACCCAAATTCCTATTTTGTTAAGTTCAGGACTGCGCGAGGAAGATTTAAGGTTGATTCCATTGCAGTACAGAGATTGAAGAAGTACTACGAGAGACAGAAGGAAAACGAGGGAGAGGAAGAAGAAGATGATGTTGACTTGGATATACAAGACGTTGTCGAGGATGCTACTGCGAATGCCTGCTGTGCCGAAGAACAGGAAAGAAGAAATAAGAGAGAGAAAGAAAAAGAAGAACACTATGAGATCATTTTTAATCCTGCGGTGAACATGATAGAAAAAGAAGAAAATATTCCATCTGTGAATCTTCGTGAAGTTGTGATTGCCAACCAATTACCCACTTGGGCTGAAATAGGGAAGAATTGTTCCGGTTTGAAACCGAAGTTTGGTGCCAATTCTGCAATCAACAAGAAAATCAGTGTTTTTCGAGGAGATATTGCTATGATCAAAGCTGACGCCGTTGTCAACCCCACGAATGAATTACTTATTCCATTAGGAGGAGCAGATAGAAGTATCCAAGAAGCTGCAGGAGAAGAATTTCGTAAAGATTGCGAGAAAATACGTTCTTTAAAACCAGGACAAGTGAAGATTGCTCTAGGCTATAATCTCCCCGCTGATCATGTATTATTGACGTGTGGTCCTAGAGATGCGAACAAGAAGACTTTGGAGAATTGTTATAACAATTGTTTTGATTTTGTATTGAAAAATCAGTTTTCAACTGTGGCTTTTCCTTGCATCGCTGCTGGTGCATTTCATTTCCCTAAGGAACCTGCTGCGAGAATTGCATTGCTGAGTACACGAAAATTTTTAGAGGATCATGTGGACAACGTAGACCGTATTGTATTGTGTATTTTCGACAAGGAGAATTGGGATCTCTATCAGCGTCTTTTACCTGTGTATTTTCCCTTGGAAGAAGGAAACGGAACGGAAGCTATTTCTCTGCAATGAAGGTTTTTTTTTTTAAAAAAAAAAAGAGGGAAAAGAAGACGGTTCTCAAAGGAAGATTTGATGGATTAGGAACATCTGTGAAGTTGGTGACGAATTTTGTTTTGACACTGGCCATGTCATTATGGAATTTGTTTTTGTTTGTTTGTATTTCTAAGTCTTGCCGGCAATAACAATTACAACGAAGATAAGGAGAAAAAGGAGTACTCATATAGACATCATTGTTTCTTTAGTTACTTAGAACTGTTGGTTAACTTTGTAGAATACGTTCTTTTTCCTAGTCATCTTATCAACAGCTTATAAACTGTATAAATTAGTATCTAGGCGCCAGATCAACATCTTATTGATACATTATGTTTTGCAGAAGAAAACTAGGGAGATAGACGCGACTATGAATTGATATTTGTATACTATCTATGTTATGATAGTGATGAAGAAGGAATTCTTACGTTTTTTGCATTTTTCAAGATGCATTTTATGATATAAATGTGGATGTAAAGAAGAATGCAGTTTTTCTTTCCCTGGACTTTTGATTCGATACTACGATTTGTTATTAGTTATTGAAAACATACTCAGTCAATGTATTCTTTTCAAAGGAATATACACTGTTATAACCTCCTGTGTGATTTTAGTGATCTTTTGGAATGATCAATTTTTCATCGCCTGCAGTGTATATAGTAAACTTGCGTATTTCATCATGAAGATGACTTGGGATTTATGTATGACGAAGATTTGTACTTATTTGATATACACTTTTGTATATTTGTAGATTTGACTTGATTCCACATTTTCCTGTGGGTATACGTACTTTTACTTTCATATAAGAAGAAAGAAGTTTTTTTTTTCTTTTCGCGCATATTTAGTTAGGGATTTAGGAATATGTTTGGTGATAGTCTGTCATGTTGATTTCTTTTGAGGTTTTAATAGCCGGTGCAGAGGGCTATAACTTTGCCAATACGTCGGTCATTGTGGAACTAAATTCTCCACAATTCGTTTTTCTAAAACCTGAAATCAACATTCTTTTGTGTTGTTTTATCTGTTCTTTCTATGGGTAGCTAGATTAATTTTTCTTCTACCGCGTAATAATTATTTTGATTATAGAGTTACAATTTTATTGGAATTGGAGTTTCTATTTACTATATATAGATATATACGTATGAATTATGGTTTAGTTATTACTTTTGCTTTTTTTCCCCTGATTTTTCGTCGATTTTTATTCATTCCATCATTTTATCCAATTATTGTCCCTATTCTCATATCTTACGTGTTTTGGGCAGTCATTGACTGTATTCCTTAAATCTTGTGATGTTACTATTACATACCTGTCTACCCTACTCCTATGATCTACTTGTACTGAATGAACTTTCCAGTTATGTGATGTGTAAGGACATTGTACCTGTGATTTCCAGACCTACATTTGTGCTTAGTGATTCTGTGTTTACAACATCGACGTTGCTGTGCTTACGTCATTTGGCATTGACTGTTCTGCTATCAACTGTGTTAGTGTGTGAAAAATTTCTGCTGTACTCATCATTTCTTATCATATGATTCTTTCCAGACTATATTTGTTGCTGTGCTTTTATCATGAAGACAAAATGGAACTACAAAGATGCTAATGTTTTTTTTTTTGTTTGTCTCCGAAATGTTTTCATTCGGGACTTTGATTTCAGGGGGGGATGTGAAGATATGTGTATTTGAACCATATGGAAAAGTATCTTATTTTGAACAATGGGACATTTTATTTTAAAAGAGCATTTCAGTCAAAAGCATCATCATTTGTTTCAAACTAAATCACCTATCGACTTGTTTTTCTAAGTTCATTTGCCTTTGCTGTCTGTCATTCATTTCTTACGTTGTAATTTTTCAATTAATAAAATAACAGATTGCTTCCCCGTCCGCATTCCTATCATCACTTTACCTTGGTTAATCTACGAGCATGCACTTTTTTCATCGAGACACAAATCAATGTGAATAACCGAGGATATGAACCCGGAAGGAACGCCAGACAAAATGGATTGAGAGACGATTGGAATGGACAGTCGACATGGAGCGAGGGAAGAGTTAGAATGAGACCGCGAGCTTAATTTTGAAATTGACGATTGATAGCCTTGCTCTTTCTTATAGAGCACCTTCGTTTCGACTAGCGCCAGATAGCCATCTACGACGATGTGTCGCTTTTGAAAAGAAGTTTTAAGTTTAACTGAAATCGCGGTCCTCGTAAAGTTGGCTTCTCAGTCCGGGTTTCGCCGACCCTTAACCTTGGTCACTTGGATGAACGGCCAGCCAAACAGAGGAATGGACAGACGTCGGCCCGTTGGAGGAATCGTCGAAAGTACAACGATCAAATCAGCAAGTAAGTGCGAGTAGATTAACCTCTCCTGAAAGTTACTCCCTTCTTACCCCTTTTTCACCCCCTTTTTACATCACAGTCTGTTTCTTTTATACTTGTCACATTTTATTTAAATGCAACCCAGGTCTGGTCCCATACCTCGCAACTTGTCAAGTTCCATGAATACAAAATCCTGGGCTAGGGGTGTTCGGAATTGAGATTTCAATTCCGGAATTCGGAATGTCGATAATTCCGGAATTTTTCGGAATTCCGTTTTTCGGAATCTCGGAATTTCGGAATTTTCGGAATCTCGGAATTCCGGAATTTCGAAATTCCGAGATCCCGGAATTCCGAAATTCCGAGATCCCTGAATTCCGAAATTCCGTAAATTCCGGAATTCCGAGATTCCGAAAATTCCGGAATTCCGAGATTCCGAAATTTAGTATCGTGTTCTGGATTCCGGAATTCCGATCTTCCGAAATTTCAGATCTTGTTTCGAGATTCCGGAATTCCGAACTTCCGATATTTGCGATGAAGTTCCGGAATTCCGATTTTCCGAAATCAAATTGTTAGAGGCTTTATATTTTAGTATAGATATGTGGGAAATACCAACTGAAAATGTTCGTTGTGTAACAACAGTAGTGCCAATATTGTAAAGGCCATTGTTGACTTGAGCGATTTCCAACATTTGAGTTGTTTCGGCCATACTTTGAATATTAGAGTACACAAAGCCCTTGAGCTACAGGGACCTTCGGAAACAGACAAATTATGAGTCAAAGCAGGAAAATGAGACATGCGCTGCAAGAAGAGTAAGATGCATTAGGCCTTCTGCGTAAAATACTTCCGTCATGCACGCCAACAAGATGATTGTTTACTTTCCGTTTGATGCTGGTAGTTTTAACACGCCAAGAAGAAATAGCAAAAGTTCTGTCTCAAACAATATATAAAAATCTTATCCTTCAGATCGAAGAAACAGAATTATTAACTATGATTATTAATTAGAATTATTAACTATTATCGTCCTTACAAATGCTTTGTGACAGTATGTCAGCAGAAACATCTGTTACAGCGTCGGAGATATGGCCATCATATGAACAAATTTCAAAAGATTTTCAAGTCGAAGAATCTCAACTGATAGACGATATATCATAACAAGATGAAGCAAGTACGCAGGAAACACATCTTTCATTTTATGACTTTTTGACTGAAGAGGGAGATAGTGAACAGATCTTAGAAGCAGCCTCAAAGAAGATGAAAGAAGCATGAAAATGGAAATTTTGTCTCTTCTGAAATCGCGATTCGAGAAGGATGAAAGAAACAGAATTCTGTAGAAAATTTGTGCTTTCTTAGATCTCAGTTTTAAAGAAGATAATTTGGGTAAAAATATTGAGATAACAAAAGGTAGAGTACTGTATGTTGAGACTTATTCCAGCAGGAAATCCTGAAAAAGATAATCGAGGGAATGTTGGTACTAAAAGATTAGACAGTTGCCTAAAACGAAGGACATTTGGTGACAGGATAAAGCAGGCAGTCACATAGAATAATTGAACCTGTACCTAAGCCTTAGGGATGCAGATTTGGAGGAAGAGCCACTACTTTGGTGGAATAATCATTCCCACCATCTTTCAAGATTAACAAAATTAGCGAGAAAATATTTGTGTACACAAATAATCTTACCGCTGAGCATGCTGGACAGTTAATATTTCTGTCCATGAACAAAGCTATTGTCCCAAAAACATTTTAAAATACTATTGAATATAAGCTAAATTTTCTCATTGTTTCACATCTCTGGCTTAGTATAACAGGGGATTCATAAATCAACACGAAGTACAGAGTCCGACATAATTATTCTAACATAAACATGTTTACTAGATTTATCATTTCTATAAGTATGCAAAGAAAGTAGACAAAATTACAACTGCTACAAAATAAATTTGAGTCTTCTACTAAATATATAAACTCATGAAAAGCATCGGATACTTATTTCCACTACCAGAAAGGATGAAAATAGTTTGTTTACATCTGGATATCAGCATTCAACAGAGAACAGCTAGTAATTAGTTATGTTCCCCTTTCTATGGATTACTACGATAATTTTTTAACATGACTGTACTTTTTTGTGCTGACTGCAGAGTTCATATTTCTTCACTCTGAAGAAGTTCTTTCAGATGGTCCTTACTTCTAATGTGATGTTTCCTAACACGATCTTCGAGCTCGTTCCAGATGTTCTCTGTAGGATTTAAATCTGGTGATTTGGTCGGTATCTTCAAAGTGTGAGGAGCAGAGGCGGTCACTCAATGGAATGAAGGGAATGAGTCATTCCCCTGTGATATAGGAATAAAATAATATTATAAAGTACTGAAATAGTTTACTTAAACTTCAAATTATTTATGTTAAAACATTTTTATTTTACTTATTTCTAAGTTTAAATACGCCAGAAGCTCACGTAGATAGTCATTCCAACGCGCAGCTCTTTTGATGCATTTTCCGCAGCACGACCTAGTCGGAACGAGCCGGCTCAATTGCCTTGCCGTGCCGTGGTGTTGCGAGTGGGAATGCATTTTTGTAAGCATTCCGTAGAAACAAGTGTGTGCGTGTGAAGTGCGATATTTTTTTTCGTTTCGAACTGCAAATTGAAATAGCCTAAATTGTTTCGCGGAGTAAATATTTATTTTAATGAGTTAAAATTTGGATGTTCAGGATTATACTTGGTTTCTTCAAGAAAAACTTGGATTATTTCGCAGATTTGTAAAGTGCATCTCTTTCCTAATACCTGTGGCGGCTATGCTAGGAAGGGAATGACTGTCCAGTTTGCATTCCATCAGCTATAACCTATGGCAGCGTCGACGCAAGCCAGTGAGGAGAGCGGGATGGGGGAAATACAAGATTGTGCATGCGTGTTAGAAACTTTAAAAGGGCGATCATTTAATTCCTTTAGTTTTCAAGATAAAAAGAAATAATTTCACAAGGACGATATACACCCGATCTGTCACATATACAAACAAAAACAAAACGCTGTACTCGTCATTTTAATAAGCAACAGTATGAAAAGACAGACTGGTTATTTGGTTGTAGGAAAACTTCAAAATTGTACTGCTGGCCTTGCCTGTTATTTTCAAACGAAAAAGGCACTTGAAGTCAGTCAGAGTTTGATGACATGAACAATTTATTGAAAGCCACGCAACGTCATCAGCAATCACAAAACCATATTCGATCGCAAATCTGTCTCACAACTTTTGGCTCAGTACAGGAGACTATTAAGTATAACGAGCAAGTGAAAAATAATAGGAAAGTTGTACGACGAATGATTGATGTAGTTATATTCTTGGCTTGTCAAGAACTTAGTTTCAGAGGCCACGTGGAAGATAAAGACTCGGTTAACAGGAGGAACTATATTGAATTACTTCAGTTATTAAGAAAATATGATGAAGTTTTAGACAACCATTTTCAAACAGCTACAGTATTTTCGAGACTGTCAAAACATATACAAAATGACCTGATTCAAAGCGTTGCCACTGTCATAATAAATGAAATTAAAAAGGAAATAGCTGATTCATCTTTCATTTCTGTGATACTAGACGAAACGAGTGATATATCATCACATTCTCAACTCTCAACAGTTGTAAGGTACATTCTTCCCGATGGAGAAGTTGTTGAACGATTTCTGGGCTTTACAGATGTCAGCTCAAATCGCACTGCAAGCGCTTTAGCACAACACGTTTTCCAAACCCTCGAGAAGTATGATAGTGGTTCCAAACTAGTCGCTCAGTGTTATGACGGTGCTGCAGTCATGTCTGGCGAAATTAATGGCCCTCAGAAGAAAGTTAGGGATAAATATCCTGATGCATTGTTTAGCACATCGGCTTAATTTAGTACTCTCTCAGCCAATGTCGGCTATCAAAGAATGTAAAAAATTTTTCATGACACTTAGTAGTTTTGCCTCTTTCTTTTCAAATTCCACAAAACGGATGGCAGCTTTAGATTCAGAAGTTAAGAAGAGATTTCCTAAAGTATGTCCCACTAGATGGAATTACAATTCAAGGTTTATTGAAACAATAGTAGAGTACAGAAATGAGTTGACGAATCTTTTCTATACTATTATATTTTAGATAATCCACAAGAATGGGATAAAGACACATATCATGAAGCCCGGGGATTTGATTCTGTGCTTTCTGACTTTAACTTCTTGCTACTAACGTTCAGCGAAATATTTTGTTTAACGGGCTCCCTCTACGACGTACTCCAGACCAAGTCACTTGATATAAATTACTGCATTAAAAAATGAAGGAAACAGAGGAAATTCTGAAAGTCAAAAGAAATAATTTTGATTCAGTATGGTACAATTGTGTCGCAAATGTAGGCCCTCCCAGGAAAAGACGTTGCACAAATGACGGTAGTGATATGAAAACACAATATCGTCGTTTATATTGTGAAATATATGACGACATATGCAGCCAGATTGAGCTTAGATTCAGTAATTTAGGAAAATTGACATTTCTTCAGTTACGTGATGAAAAGAACATACAGAAACCATTCCCAGATGCAGAATTTTCTTCACTGAAAGAAAGTTATGGTCAATACTTCGATTTTGCCCGGCTCAGAAGCGAACTCTGCGTTGCATATTCTACAAATGAATATTTACCAATGGGTGTTCCAAAACTACTTATCTATTTGAAAAGGACTGGATTGTCATCGTCTGCTTTCAAAGAACTCTATAAACTTTCTAGTCTCATTGCCACAATACCAGTTACAAGTTCTACTGCTGAACGCTCTTTTTCTGCACTTAGACGAATTCACACATTCTGCAGAAACACTCAAGATCAAGAGAGACTGTCTGATCTATCCTTGATATCTATTTTTAAAAAAGCTGGTGAAATTGCAACAAGCTGAAAGTGATGATGAGTTTTATAATCGAATGATTGAAGAGTTTGACAAAGAAGGGAGTAGAATAGATTTAAAATTTAAGTGAGGTAGTAGATTTTATAATAGGTTGATTCAAGAGTTTTTCAAGAAAGAAATAATATACCTAAAATTTAAGTTACATAGTGAATTTTATGATCGGGAAATTGAACAATTTGACAAGAAAGGAAGAAAAATAAACTTAACATTGAAGTGAAGTGTTAAACAGTGGTGACTTTTTTAGCGGATGATTGGAGAATTTGACAGGAAAGGAAGACGAATAGACTTAAAATTTAGGTGACATGGTGAATTTATAATCGAGTAATTAACGAAGAATTTGTCAGGAAACGATGGAAAAATTTAAGTGACAAGTGAGCAATATTATAAAATATTTCAGTTGTTTGTAGTATTAGGTACCATAACAATTGCTTCCCTCATTCCATAAGTTACCGACCGCCACTGTTGAGGAGTGTTATACACCATCCAAAGCCTCATAATTTCCGCAGTGTACTTTGGATCATTGTCCTGATGGAAGTAATAACCATTTCCCAATTCTAGCTTCTGTGCACTCCTCTTAAGATTGTTTTCAAGAATTCTCTTGTATTCAAACTTTTCCATGATTCCATCTATGAACACCAGTTCCCCAACGCCTGATGAAGCCATACATCCCCATACCATCACACTGTTGCCTCCATGTTTCACTGTAGCTACCATGTTCTTAGCTGTATTTGATAGCCTCCACACTGTAACACGTCCATCACTCTTGTATAAGCAGAATTTGTTTTTATCCGACCAGAGAACGTGATCCCAGAATTCTGTTGGCTTCCCCTATACAGGTTAACAAATTTTAGACTCTTTTTCTGATTCACACAATTGACATATGGTTTCCTCGTAGGAAAACTGGCATTGTAACCGGCACTATTTAAAACCCGTCCAACTGTTCCTGTGTGCATCACAGTGCCAGAATATTGTTCAAGGCTTCCTCTAATCTCAGATGTCGGATTCTGCTTGTTTGGCTCCTGTCTCTAGTAGTAAGTTTAGAAGGAGCGGCGTATCTCGGCTTATTCACAACACTATTAGTCTGTTTGAAGCGCTGAATGATGGAAAACACCATGATTTTGCTTCTGTTGACTGTACTATCAATTTCGGAGAGGGGTTTGTGTTGTTTGTACAGATTAATTACAACATTTCTCTCTTCGACTGTTGTCTCCTTACCTTTACACCCCATGTCACTTGTGAATGCTTAGCTTTACACTACAATTGCGAGCTGCTGTTGCGAGGCACAGTATGAAATCAACGACTGTGTGGTGGGGGCATAAAACGGGCATCCAGTCATGTGTCTACTCGTTTGGAGACGTTATGTCGTCCTATAAGTGAGACCGCAGGAGAAATATAGTAGACACTATATATTGTGTGCTAAATACATGCATTATGATATTTTAAATATAGTTTCGGAGACACATAATGGTAACGTTTATATGTTTACAAATTAAACACTACTAAGCAAATATGATGTACGTTGTTTATAATTCATACAATGTAAATAAAGTATTAATTATATTATTCCAATACTTCTGTCGGTCTCTGTATCTGTTTTTTCTTATTTTCAAAGGTACGGTAAATTTAAGCTATTGAGAAGGGCATAGTTGCCAGTGTCATTATCACTGCATAGATGTATCTGTATATTATTCAAATAACATTCCCTTTGATTTCATAATGTTAATACATTATTTCAATATAATATTTCAATTAATATATTTCTTAAGTTTCATAATATTTCGTATTTAAAATGTTGTTTGTACAGCATAACATTTTCTTAGTTTTCTAGTGCTACGTATTAAATATGCGTAATATATATTGTTATTATGTTATTTGTATAACATTTCCTTATGTTTCATCATGATAAGTACTTTTTATTTTAATTTGTAGTTAATGTACATTTCCATTCTGCCTTTTACATATGTCCTAGTAAAACTAACCAGACTGAAAACGCTATGAAAGGATAAAATAATTTTCAAAAGTAACATTTTGTAGTAGAAATAATTTACAGATGCAGTCAGGTTTAATGGCATCCATCAAATATATAGGATATTATTTCTAATTTTTAAAACATTTATTCTTTTGAAAATTGTCGCGAACATAACTATCCTCTCACGAGTCGGGATCGAAGAACTGATTTTATACATCAGAGTCCGACGAAATAAAGGTTGTTCTATAACCGCGAGTACCGTGTTCAGAAAAGTATTAAAATGTTGTACAATGATAGTATTGGATTTGAGGTAATGTGTATTTTTTTAGTTTTTGTAAATTAATTGTAATAATGTATATTCTAATCTATGAAAATTTATACGAAATTTATATTGCATTAACCAACATCTTTAAACATAATAAGGTATTTTTTGTTTGTTTATTTTATTGATCTTATGAACAGATAGCCTAACTTATAAGAGTAAGAATCCGCTATTATGTAAAGCTCTGATAGAAAAAAATTATGGTAAAAACTAAAATTATAGGTTTCCTTTAAATTAAAGAAATTTGAGAGGATTAACATTCTATTGATATGTCATTTCATTATTACTTTATGTTGAAATCTAGATTGATTGTATATTTTTCCACTGCTTTTACAAATATTAAATACAGTTATTACAAATATATTACATTGTATTTCCAATCTTCCGCAGTTCAGATCTATCATATTTTTATTTCTTCTTTATATTAACGCAAAATACATTTGACATTAAGGAAAGTTTTCATTTTGTGTATTAAAAAAGGTATCATGGTATAATTGAATTAATTTTTGTGCCATGCTATCTACAAAAATTACATAATTATGGTATAGCATTATGCAAAACCTACGTTATGAAAAACTATTTGCTATCAGCTAGTTACGGGACCGACTACGTATGTGAGCTCCGAACCACATGTTTTCGTTGAAAAGTTGTTTTCCTAATACAAGAAAATAAAAACTAAGAAAACTATGAGGGAGAAGAGCTAGATGCTTTGTCTTATAAAAATGGATGTATGTTTGTTCCAGCATAATTCTGGAACACCTGAAGCAATTTCAACCAAACTTGGTACACATATGACTAAACTAACTATCTAATTCTATGGCCTATGGAACCCGGAGGTTCAATGCCGCGTTCACAAAAGCTCTCCACTGACCTTTATCCTTAGCTAACTGCATCCAGTTTCTACTTTGTATTCCAATCTCTGCGAGATCCACCTTAATATTGTCCTCCCATCTGCGCCTAAGTCTTCCTAATGGTCGTTTTCCGATTGGTCTTCCAGTCAAGATTTTGAAAGCGTTTCTACTTTCTACCATTCTAGCTACATGACCTGCCCACCTAAGCCTCCTAGACTTGACGACCCTAACAATGTTGGGTAAACCGTATAAACTATGTAGTTCCTCGTTATGAAGTTTCCGCCATTCCCCATTCCCATTCCTCTTGGGTCCGAATATTCGTCTCACGATCTTGTTCTCAAATACTTTCAATCTATGTTCTTCCTTCAGTGTAAGCGACCATGTTTCGCAACCATACAGAACAACAGCGATGATTATCGATTTATATATTTTAAGCTTCAAATTCCTCCACAGAATTCGCGAGGACAAGAAATTTTGCGCCGAATAGTAACACGAATTCCCTGCTTTTAGTCGACATTTAATGTCTTCGTGAATATGATTTTCCTCGGTTAATTTTGATCCTAGATATTTGAAACTATCCACTTTATCAAAAGTATTATTTAATATTTTAACGCATCCACAATTTTCCGTATTACGGTCCCGACACATTTCCATGTATTTAGTTTTCTCTGCATTTACTTCTAAATCCATGTCCCTGTAAGCGTTTAATAAGATCTCTGCATTTCTTTCTATTGTTCTCCTATCATCCTCTATTAAATTTACATCATCAGCATATGCCATAACCTGGTGAATACCGTTCAACTGTAGGCCCTGGTTGCTATCTTTGATTTTCCTTATAGCGTATTCCAGAAAAAAGTTAAATAATAATGGCGACAACGCATCTCCTTGTTTCAGGCCATTTTCGACGTGAAAGCTCGTGGACAAAAATTTTCCTACCCGGACTTTACTTTGGGATTCACTTAAACATATCTTAATTAATCTAATTAGCTTTCTCGGTATTCCAAGTTCTGTAAGAACGTTGTATAATATCTCTCCTAACCGAGTCGTATGCCTTTCTAAAATCTAAAATCTCTTAGAATTTTTGTGCGCAGAACGAGCATTTCAGCTACGTATCCAGAACCTGGCTTCTAAACATTAAGGAGTACAAGGGTGAATATCGGCTCAAGTGTGCAAGTAAATATATAGGTAATGAATACGAAACTCGCAATCTATGGCTTCACCCTGTTTCTAAGTTTTTCATTTTCTATATGTCATTTTGAAGCCACGCAGGGAAGGAACTGGTCGATACTCTATCCGTATTGCACTAGTGACCCACTAGCAACGATGTATAAACATGTTAGAGCCTGCCTTTGGGTAGAACATTAGAACAAGACAATAACCAGTAAATGAAAGTCTTTACACTTTGTTCAATGAGTCCTTCTGCTCAGCTCTTTTCGTTCTGCAGAAAGACGGAGTATTGCCGCCACTGACAATGAGTAAAAAAGAGTAAGTTTCATCATTACATTGTCTGAGTGTTGATGTCTATCTCATAATCATGTTACTTGAAGATTTCAGATGCTGACATTTCAGCATTCCGAGATTCCGATATGCTGGATCGACGTACCGTTATTGGGAATTTCGAATTTCAAAGATTCAGAAGTGCTGAACCGAAGTCCTCATATTCTGGAATTCATAAATTTCTAGCTGAAGTTTCGAGATTCCGGAATTCCGAGTTTTGGAAATTCCGAAATTTCTGACTGAAGTTTCGGAATTCCGAAATTCCGAAATTTAGAGATTTCGAAATTTCGGAATGAACTTCCTGGATTCCGAAATTCCGAGATTACGGAATTCCGAGATTCCGAAATTCCGAGATTCCGAAATTCCGAGATTCCGAAATTACGGAATTCCGAGATTCCGAAATTACGGAATTCCGAGTTTCCGAAATTACGGAATTCCGAAATTACGGAATTCCGAAATTACGGAATTCCGAGATTCCGAAATTACGGAATTCCGAGATTCCGAAATTACGGAATTCCGAGATTCCGAAATTACGGAATTCCGAGATTCCGAAATTACGGAATTCCGAGATTTCGGAATTCCGGAATAACTAAATTTTTAATTCCGATTCCGGAATTAAGATTTTCATTCCGAAGTATTCCGGAATTCCGGAATCCGGAACACCCCTATCCTGGGCGCAACTTGTCGGTTCTGGCATCCCCAATTACGTTGTTTATGAGTACATTATCTGAGCTTTCAGACCGACAAGGGGCGACTGCACAATAATCCCTGGACCACCATTAGTAATAGACGTCGGTCTGCCTCCCCTCTCTGACTCGAATTTCTGAAGAGGTACTCGGACTTCTTTTACATGTGAATTAACGTATGGAATTTCGACATATAAATTTAAACTGTTACTATATAATTTTTCGCACATATTTAAGTGATAGAACATATTGTAAATAAATATACATTTATGCGTACTATCTAAATATAATAAAGTGTTAATAAAGTAACATAGTACCGTTCAAAATATACATTTTAAAGAATCCTCTGTGGACAACAGTAATAATATGCTGTGATAGAAAAGTTAATTAAACTTTGAAAACATAATATAGTAATAGAATGCAATTTTCTTTCTGATTGTACATAAATTCACGGATAAACTCTCATTCTGGGAATCTTCCCTGGAATAATCCCAGGGAATATTCCCGAAAAATATCTTCCCGGGAATTTATCCATCGCTATGATTTTTTCCCTAAAAAAACGCCTCCTCACTCAAGGGCATAGATCTTGTACAGAAAAGTGAAATGAATACACCTTCTAATGCATAATACTAATCATCTCTGCATTTAAACCTTATACTGTACTACTAGGAGGAATCCGGAGCGACGAGCGGTTCGAAGATAACGTATACGTATAAACCCTAGCAGCAGAGATAACTTGAGAACCGCTTGCTGTAAGCTTGCATTGCAAGTCGACCAAGCTTGCATCGAGTTAGATTGGAAAGCGTGCAAGCATGCTGTGAGCTGGATTCCAATAACGAAGTTACATGGGCGCAACGTTCTATACAGTTTTCCATTCAACCTTGACGCAAACATTTTACGCTGGCGTGATGATATGACGCCCTGTGAAGTGTCTAAAGCACCCCTTGCAACTACAACAAAAGGCAGATTGTACGAAAGCATGCGTTGAAAGTGCAAGCATAGGAAGTCACAAGCCAAGCACGGGCCAACTGGCCGAAAGCTTTCTTGCTACTTAGGAGCAAATGAATTGTGAATATAAATCCTGTATGAATATAATATATTGCAGTACTCCTTATCCATGTAAATCACTAGTCACTGTGAAGGTAAATGCACAATTTATTCAATAAAATACGGCAAATAATGTAATAACAAAAATATCAATACTATACTTTCTGTTACACAAATTCAATAGAAATATTGTACATGAATTAAAATTATATAGTATCAAATATAAGCCATTATAATGCATAAAGAATTAAAAAGAAAATGAAATCCACTGAATGATTAGCAAAGCATGCAATAAAATGAATGAAATATCAGAAACGTAAAACCAAAGTGATGTTTCCGTTCATTACTGCACACAAACTATATTTCCTTAAACACACTGACTGGCAATATTATTTGATAATATCAGATGTTTGCGGAAAAAATGTTAATTAAAATTTAATTTTGAAAAATTCTCATCTTTCAACGAAATTACCAATTGAGAAAAATGTACGTTTAACTAGATCTTTTATTTTCATCTCAGATATAATATGGACCCTCGTTTGGCTCGCTGGCTAACACACTTTGCCTTTGGTGCGCGTGATCGCGCGTTTCAATTCCCAATTGGGGTTCAGTTGAACGAAAAATGTGGTTCGGATTCCACCATAATCTGTAGATCACGTCTCCTTTCGCCATCCTGGCAAAATCGTTTGACGTTAAACAAACATATCAAATATCATGTATAATAAAGTATATAACTTTAAAAAAGCAATTTAAAAAACTTTTTTGAGTTCGTCTTTCTTGATTTTGAATTCCACTTATATATCCATTGTTAGGACATAATTTTAAAATATACAATTTTAGTTCAAAGAGTGAGCCAACTTGTCCTCCTTCCTACAGCTATTCATTCAACGAATGAATCATATTATTGCTCCTTTGAGGCTTATGGTGGCTATCTCAAGGAACTAAAGAATTCACAATTCAAATATGTCTGTATTAAGTACTATTAAGTACCACATATTTTATTAGACTCCGCTAGACATGTCACACAGATTGAATCGTTCGCTAAAATACCATATTTGTATTTCCCAAAATAAATGCTGGATGTTAACAAAATAGACAAATAGATCTTCGGGGGGGTTTCCCCTCCGCCTCCCACGTGGATCCGCCAGTGCCTTCATGTAAGAAATTCAGGAAAGTTTCTATAGGATATATCCGATCAACATCTCGGGACATAAACTACCCTAATCTCATATGTTTATATATGAAAGTATGGATACCACATATGAAAATATCGTGTCAACAATCCCATAAGTAAAACTACAGGTGCTGACGGCGAGCCTCTACATATGGCAACGTACAGTTTGTGGTGCCAGCTTTGTCAGCCGAGGCGAGTCTGACTCGTTTTTGGAACAGAACCCACTTGGGAGCCAATGATTGGTTGAAATGAAATGAAACGAAATCTTTAAGTTTACGTCCCAAGGTTATGCCGGCGAGGCTAAAGGAGATGGAGATGAGAAACGAATGATATGTTGGAATGAAGAAAGTGGAAGGAAATGGGAGAACCCCGAGAAAACCCACGCACACGAAGTGTCTACCACAAAGTTCACTTGGTGTGAGCTCGGATCGAACCAAGTACCTCATGCACCAGAGGCGAATGCTCTACCACTAAGCCACCGTGTCCCTTCCGATGATTGTTTGAGTGATGGTTGCTGTCACAGTGCCAACGTGGAGCTGTTCATGCCATTGCCCTGACCTCTTGTAGCCGCCGACTTCCTCATGACACATTATGCTCTTCCAAGAATAAAGGTGAAATAAACAGTTTTCTTACGTGTAATGTCATGTCATCTATAATCCATTGAACCAAATGAAACGTAAAAACTACACGAAAAATGTTGCCTCCATACCGGGCCAAGAAGCACCTACCCCAACTTCTTTCTTATTTCTAAGTTCTGCCTTACCTCTCTAACATTTTCGCAGTGAAGCAATTGAAGGACAGTGCAAACTAGTACAACAGGATCAAAATACTGCATTTAATGAAACAAATTCGTTTGCCCACAAGTAGCTACCCAAATGCCAGTCAAAAGTAAAAAGGAGCCACCCGAATTTCTCACTAGAAATCCAATAGGACCGCCAGTTCCAAAATGGCCTCTTCTTCCAGATTTTTTTCAAACATTTATTCAAATACCTAATTTATATCAGAATTTTAAAACTTTTTTCTTTATGAATTGGTAGAGAATGAAATAAGCTCTCCAACGAATATAAATACACTTAGGTCTTTGTATACGTAACAATTATTGCCACCATTTTCTAATATGACTGTTGTAATACAGCGGCTTTCCCATAAGAAAGGACCAAAATACTGGTTTAATAAAGCAAATAATTCCTTTTGCATACAAGTAGGTACCCAACTGCTGCTCAAAAACTGATATGAAGCCAGCTGAATTTCTCACTCGAAATCTAATATGGGAGCCATTTCCAAAATTGCTTCTATCTTCAGGCTTACTTTTCACATTTTTGCACATACTGTGAAGTATCAGTGTAATCATAGTGACATGATTATGAGATAACTGTGTAAACTTTTAAATTTCTTCGCCAAATTCAATTATTTATTAAATTGCGGTTATGTTCTACAGAATCATGAACTCTCTTTAAAATCCAAAGGAATAAAAACCTTTTATTAAGATTGTACATATCCAGACAGCTTCTGTAATCACATATTTGTTAATAAACACGACTAGTTTCCTTCTTCACTTTCCGCATATCTTACTCACAGCCTGATACTTCCCCATTCATTGAACTCCCAAGTCATCATTTTGCAGCCAGACAAAACCACGGAGGACACATCAACTAGGGGTATTCGCCACGAAGTTTAGGAAGGTGCAGGATCATCGGAGGCAAGCAGATCCTACCATTGGAGGACGACCCACTCCATGTTCCGAGAATACCATTCTGCTGGTTCATCGCCGCAGACACATTTTGAGTTTGATATCTAAGTAGTGACATGAAGTTGTAGAAGAGTATCATCGTAAAAGGTGCATCATCGCAGAGAGAACTGGACGCTCCTAGCAGTCCAGCAGGATTAAGATCCAATTGTTGGCTGATTCCAGAACATCCAGGCTCCTCCGGGGAAAACCATTCATCATCCAGATGACCAGAACGACACCAGTCTAATTGGCTAGTGCTCATCCTTTATCTTTTAGTCATCACCTATTTCCCCAACTAGTCATTTTCCAAATTAAAACATTTGAATTTCATTTAAATTTAATCATAATTTGACTGTTAAGTACCGTGTTGTGCTTAAATCTTTTCACATATAAGTAGGTATCCAAACATGTCGGTCAAAAATTGAAATAAAGCCACTCGAATTTCTTACTAGAAATCCAAAATGGCCACTATTTTCAAAATGACCTCCTTCCTAAGAGTTCCTTTACACATTTTTGCATATAACCTAATTTACGTCAGAGTTCTCTAATTTCTCTCTAAGTATTGGCAAAGAATAAAAAAAGGCTTTGCAACGACTTGAAATCTACGTATGTATAGTCGCCATTTCCTAATATGGAGATTTAATAGAGCGGCATTCACATATGAGAATGTTAAAATACACCACTTAACGAAGCAAATAAATCCTTTTGCACATAAGTAGATATGCAAATGCAGATAATAAAAAAATATATCAAGCCACTCGAGTTTCTCGATAGAACTGAAATATGATCGCCATTTCCAAAATGGCCCTCGACATAGGGTTGTCTTTTTCTTCTGCTGCAATTGGTTAAGAATAAAATAACGTTTCAAACGTAAACAAACCCACATATATATATGGTTAACAAATGTGACCACTATTTCTTAAAATGGCCGTTGTTGAAGTTCTTCTTTGCATAGGTTTCAGACTTTAATAATTCAATTTATATGAGAATTTTGTAGAATTTTATTTTCATCATTGATAAATCATCAAATAAATTTTTAGCAAATCGAAACGCTTAATAGTTCTGTTAACTTTGCAAATATGGCCCTCATGTATTAAAATTGAGTCTTCACACAGCACTTATCTTTGCATATTGTAAGACAAGGTATCAGCTCCTTTCAGCAGCTTTACTTCTCTTGATTTCCAATATATTATTCAACAATAAGGAAGGGGAATGATTTTCATTGCCAAAAAATGTTGATATCGAGATATCTGTCGAAGAAATAGCCAACTGTTTTGCAGACTATTTTAGTTGGGTGTACATAAGGAGGAGTATAAAGAATGCATACCTATGGGAATGGGAATTAGTAATTTTGACAACTGCGTGGATAGCCTATCGGTTTCTCAGATAGATATGAGAGAGAACAGGCAATAAATACGTCAGAGAAAAAGGTAACTAGCCCAGATTGTATACTACCGTAAGTAGTGAAAGGACGCACGAAGCTGTAAAATATCCATTACAGTAGACCAAGCAAACACGTTTTTTTAACTTCGTGTTAATGCTTAGTGTCCGTGTTTTTCTGTATTGTTGAAATCGGTTGAATAGTTTTTTTAATAATATATACCTAGGTATATAATAAAACAAAACTGTCGCTTCCAGTGCCCGAGGACCCATTTTCCGGGAAAAATGCAGCTTATCATCACTGGCGTTAGACAAGTTTTCCAACAGCGAAAGAATTTTCGAAAATGGTTCATTAGTTTATGAAAATTTCTTTTATATATATTGAAACAACAACAACGCCCACAGCGTTAGTGGCTCATTTTTTGGAATAAAATATAGCGTATCATTACTGTCATTAGGTACGTTTTCCTACAGCGAAACAATTTTTGAAATACGTTCAGTAGTTTCTGAAAATTTCTTACATATAACAAGCTGAAATACCCATTCTTCGCATTGGTCAGTTACAATATCTATATAAACAAACTGCACAACAAAAGGAAAAAAAATCGGTCATTTCCTACTGCTCTTACATATCCTGGTAAACGCTCCCTGAGACCCTTGACGCACCTGGCCCCCAGCTGTTGGGGGCTATATTTGGAAGTCATCGCCTGGGGGAGTATCACCATTCATGTCAGCGAGCCCGAAAACTATGGATTTGACACTAGTATCGGTCATTTTGGATTATTTTTACATGTCTCGGTATCTCCCGCCCCCGGTGATCCGCGGCTCGCAGCCGAATGCAGTTAATTTGAAAGTTAATGCGATCAGAGTTTCACGATTGATCTCAGCGACCGCGAAAACTATGTATTTGACACTAATATTGGTCATTTTGGATTACCTTTCCATGTCTCGATGACCCCTCTGTTGTTGCCCCCGTTCCTTAACTGATGGAGGCTAAATTTCAAAGTAAACGCGATCTTGAGTTTCACCATTGTAAGACGCTCCTTACGAGCCCCCAGTTTGTAAGTGGTGTCTACGCGCCCACTGTATTGCTAAGGCTCCCTCTACGAGCCCTCAGCTGTAAAGGTTATGAACGTACCTCTCTGCGTGCGAGTGCTATTACCAGACTCCCTGTATCTAAAGTTATTACCTCATCTACAGTTAACAGCTATCCTTCCAAAATAATATTCCTATGGAGGATTGATAGAACCACTAATTACAAGTAATTAACTCCACCAAAGGTTGTTTACGGCCAGATCGGTTTAAGATTCTCCTTTCTCCCGTATTTCCTCCTCTTTCCCTTATTTTAACTTACTCATGGGAGGCAGAGAGAAAAGATGAGTTAAATATCTCTTAATCCATTAAATACCCTCGTTCAACCTTTTCTGTCCACCAATTCTAAATCAACCAATTTATTCACCGTGTTTGCAAGAATCTAGGGGAGTTCTTACTACAACTAGCACACAGACTCAAATTATAATGAAAACTTATCAAATTTCCTCTTTAGATATCTTTATTTCAATAAAGTACGAACGATAGTTGAGAAAATAGTCTACGATCTCTAGATAAAATATTTATTTGTCTCTATTTGCCCTCCCGGAGACAGAGAGGGACTTAAGTATATCTTTATCCTAATCCTAGAGAATAGGGAATTAGTCCCTACTATAATGGATCTAAGATTCCTACTTCAGTCATTAACACAAGATTACATAAACTAATACTCTAAATCATCAGGGTTCACTCAGGAAGCGTTCTCTTACAAGCTGATGAAGTGAACCAATTTACTGTTCTAAAGGTACCTTCACCACTTATCTAGCACCTGGCCTAAACCTAAGCGAGGAAAAGTCCGAAACCAGACCTTCCGCAAGAAGGATTCTATCTAACAAAATTTACTAAGATTAGGTTCAGTGAGGATATAGGAATAAACCCCAATAACAGGCCTTTCTAGATCAGCACTCAGATCTATAGGTATAGGTTAAGTTTCACCCCCTTCCAGTCCCCTAGCATTCTAGAGCGGAACTAAATGTGTTTTTCAAAATCAATCTATCGGTCTGGCATTAAATAGCCAGACGTCGGCCGGACTCGTACCCGGAGCCCTCCAATTCAAAATCAATAAGCCTATCCACTGGACCCAATCTAGGAGCCCAGGCAAACTCTATTGTAAGATACAAACACTAAATATCCTAATTAAAATGCTTCAGGAGAAATCGCAAGCTAAACATTATCCAAAATTAAAATATAATTATTTATTTCCTTAGATTCAGAAGTGAAACAAATAAAGCTTTAAGCTACCCCGTGGACTCACTTGTCCACTCGCTATACTATACATGAACTTTTCGGCTTATTCGAAGATATACGAACGACAGTCATCATCGCCTCAAGAGAATGCCTTCTATATATATATATATATAAGAGGTTCGGAAAGGTATCCAACTGTTTTCTAGCAAAACTACCTATTGACCCATATAGACGGCATAGGCGGAATAAAAGAAAACGAAAGTAAAATAAGGTCCCCGCTCTCCTCTATTTGTATCCAAAACGTTGCTGGCAACGGATAATGTTTCCAACTAAAATTCGTTATCTATTAAAAAGGATTTTTTTTTTCATTTATGTGCTGCAGAAAAGAATATGCAAGATTAATATATGGATTATACATGGTAAATACAATATATCTTACATGAAATACTAATAATATTAATAATATATATCACATAACCTTTTACCTTTGAAACCAGCGCTGGTTTCTCTTATACAAGAATATATTCATGTTTATGCATATATATATATTGTTACCTTAAAATATATATGAATAATAATAATTATAATAATTATAATAATATATAAGAAACTAGCAAGTGGTAACTTGCACCATTGAGCTCAGCGACTCGACGACTATGGATTTGACATTAATATAGATCATTTTGGATTATTTTTACATGTCTCGGTATTCTCCTCGTAACCGCGTCCCGCAGCCGAATGAGGAAATTTCAGAAGTTAATGCGACAGAAAAAAAAAATGAAATCTTTAAGTTTTACGCCCCACGTTTATGCCACTTAGGCTAAAGGAGACAGTGACGATGAGAGATGAATGAAAATGGTGGAATGAAGTGAGTGGAAGGAAACGGGAGAACTCTTAGAAAACCCACGAGCATGGTGTTTGTCCACTACAAAGTCCACACGGCGCGATGTGTGATCGTAACAGGGACCCCAAGCACCGAAGGTGAACGCTCTACGACTACACAATGCGCCCCCCTTTTAATGCGATCGGAGTATCAGCATTGATCTCAGCGAGCGCGAAAACAATGGACTTGACACTAATAACATCCATTTAGGCAGCCCCCCCCCCAGATTTTCAGACTTAATCGGAAATTGTCTGAATCGTTTGTACATCGCTTGTACAGAAATGTGGAGGCGAAATTTTCGTTTGTACACAATTAGGGGCGCCGCAAGAACGAAAACAAAGTGGGAAGGCTCTCTAAATGGTAGCCCCCACCACCATGTCCAATTCAAACACAAAGTGTCGCAATCGCTTGTATATCGTTTGTACAGAAATGTGCAGGCGAAAATTTCCTTTGCACACAATTAAGGGCGCCGCCAGAACGAAAACAAAGTGGGGGCTGTCTAAATGATAGCCCCCCAGCATGTCCAATTCAATCACAAACTGTCGCAATCCTTTGTACATCGTTTGTACAGTAATGCGCAGGCGAACGTTTTGTTTTTACGCTATCAGGGTCGTTGACAGAATGAAAACAAAGGGGAGCTGTCTAAGTGGTAGCCGCACCATGTTCGATTGAACCACAAATTCTCGCGATCGTGTATACATCGTTTGTGCGTTAATGTGCAGGTAAAATTTTCGTCTGTACTAAATAATATATGGAGGAGAGTATTTTTAATATTTGACCTAGAATTGAAGAAAAGGGATGGGGATTGCAATTATTATAATTATGTATATATCTCGGGATTGCTCAAAGTTAGAGATATGAAAGTTGTTATTTCGACTTCTCATTTCAAATGTTAAACCAGTGTATCGTATTTTAACGTTATCTGATACTTAACCTAAAAAGTAAGAAAAGGGGTTCACAAAAATGCTCACGAAATTCTCGATTTTGGTTTTCGGATTAGTTCTATATTAGAGACTCAGAATGAAGACAAAATATTGCGCACAGTAGCACGTTGGACCATCTGCTAGTCCTAAGATGATAATAATAATAATAATAATAATAATAATAATAATAATAATAATAATAATAATACTATAGTGGAAGCAATCAACTTTGAAAAGTACTGGTTAGTGGAACATTAAAGAAATGTGTCACATACTAGGGAGTATTTACTAACAAGACTTTGTAGGCACTATTGTGTCGATTGGTATGTTGACACTATCGTGTGATTCAATACATTGATCTTATTTCAACGATTTTGGAATCTAAAGTTTTTTTTTGTTTTTGTTTTTATATTTATTTTTATACTTACAATCATTATTGCTGAGTTAGTTTATCACTCCTCGGCTTTTATTATTAAACTTATTTATTATTTCTTACGAGAGCTGAATCCTTATGACAATTTTTTTTTCTTTCAAACTTGCACAGAAACCGTTATCCTCGTCTCGTACAGGAAATTGATAAGTGGAAGATATAACATATTCACAAAGTAGACTGTTAAAGGGAAAATTATAACACAGTATCTTGTTTTATGGGAACGCCTTCATTAAACTCATTTTGCAAAAACTGTAGAATGCATAGTGAAGTATTTTGGTGCATTCAGCATTCTGATTTACGAGTAGGGTGGCCATCTGGCCGGTATTTGACCGGCCTGGCCGGGAATATTGTTATGATTTTGATTAAGGCCGGTGACCGGCACAAACTTCTTATTAGGCCCCCTCTGACCGGTATTTTGGAATCTGCGATCCTGAATATAACACTGAACATCGAAATTTTCCAACAGTGCCTTTACAAACAAATTTCCGTTGCATTATACATTATCTATATTTTTTTCTAATCTATGGCAGTTTTTTCTTAGTTATTTATTTAACAAAAGAAATTTGATAACACTTAGATTCCATTGTAAAAAAATTTTATACTCTTCCCAACTACGGTATCTTTTAAGTCCGTACGTGTTTCACCCACTCCACATAATACATTCACAGTAGATTCACGATTATCGGAATAGGAGACAGTGAGAACTGGTGTTTTGCAATCGATTTAGCGTTCTAATATTATGTACCGTTTCAATCTGAGCAACCGTTATTCAAACCGGTTAACGTTGGTCGCTAAACAGCAAAAACGGTAATACATAGCATTAGCCCCACCCCCTTTCTTACTTTCTAGGTTAAGTATCAAAAAACGTTAAAACACGATACGCTGATTTAACATTTGAAATGAGAAGTCGAAATAGCCACTTACATATCTCTAACTTTGAGCAAATCCTGAGATATATACATAATTACAATAATTACAATCCCCATCCCTTTTCTTCAATTTTAGGTCAAATATTAAAAATACTCGCCTCCATATATTATTTAGTACAGACGAAAATTTTACCTGCACATTAATGCACAAATGATGTATAAACGATCGCGAAAATTTGTGGTTCAATCGAACATGGTGGGGCTACCATTTAGACAGGTCCCCTTCGTTTTCGTTCTGTCGACGCATCTGACAGCGTAGAAACAAAGCGTTCGCCTGCCCATTACTGTACAAACGATGTACAAACGATTTAGATAATATTCTTTTGAGTCGGACGTGGGAAGGGGTTACCAACTAGGCAGTCTATAGTTTGCCATCTTTTTGGCGGCGCCCCATTTGTGTGCAAATGAAAATTTCGCCTGCACATTTCTGTACAAACGATGTACAAAGGATTACGACAATTTGTCATAGAATTGGACATGGTGGGGGCTAACATTTAAATAGCCCCCACTTTGTTTTCTTTCTTGCGGAGCCCTTAATTGTGTACAAACGAAAATTTCGCCTGCACATTTCTGTACAAACGATGTACAAACGATTACAACAATTTGTGGAAGAATTGGACATATTCGGGGCTACAATTAAGACAGCCCCCCACCTTGATTGAATTGGACATGTTGGGGGAACTACTATTTAGAGAGCTCCCCACTTTGTTCTCGTTCTGACGGCGCCCCTAATTGTGTACAAACGAAAATTTATCCTGCACGTTTCTGTACAAAAGATTGCGACAATTTGTGATTGAATTGGACATGGTGGGGGGCCTATCATTTAGAGAGTCTCCCCTCTTTGTTTTCGTTCTGGCGGCGCCCCTAATTGTGCACAAACGAAAATTTTGACTACTCGTTTCTGTACATTCGATGTACAAACGATTGTGACAATTTGTGATTTATTTGGACATGTTGGGTGAACTACTATTTAGACAGCCCCCACTTTGTTCTCGTTCTGGCGGCGCCCCTAATGGTGTACAAACGAAATTTTCGCCTGCACATTTCTGTACAAACGATGTACAAACGATTGCGACAATTTGTGATTGAATTGGACATGTTGGGGGGCCTACTATTTAGACAGCCCCCACTTTGTTTTCTTTCTGGCGACGCCCCTAATTGTGTACAAACGATTGAGGCCATTTCCGTTTGAGTCTGAAAAGGGGGGGGGGGGCTGTCTAAATGGACGTACACTAATATCGGTCGTTTTTTGAAATTATTTTTACATCTTGATCCCTCTATTATGGTCCGCTTTCTTAGCAGATGAAAATTAAATTTCAAATTACACGAGATCTTAAGTTTCACCATTGCGTTCAACAACCTCGAAAACTATGTCTTTCTTTAGCGCGGAAGATGTCTCCTGTTAGCCTCCATTTTTCACGGTATGACGTCACGAATACCTATTAACCAACTACTTCCTGTGGAATGAGATCACACACACGGGCTAAGGCAGATGAAGAGCGAGCGAGCGAGAGAGAGAGAGAGAAGAGAGAGAGGATTATAGATCACGTGTGCCTGGGCAGGCTTTTATTTGGCTCTCGCTATTCCCTCCTATGAAATAATTAAATGCCGTTTCAAGCAGCGAGGCAAGAGTACCAACATTCGCGTTGGTTGCCATAATGCCGCTACTATGGATTCGCTGTCTGCCATATACGTATACAGTTTCCGATCGAAACGCTACAAGCGGAATGTACTCGGACTAAAAATTTATACGTTTTTCATATTTCATATGTTTTATGGTTACCAGTGCAATTTTTTCAAGTAAGTTTTTCTTGATAACTTGGCACATGAGGAGCATGAGGAACAGAATTTAAACTGACGACCGTATAAGTTCACTGTAGACAAGCGGTAGCTGCAATCTGAAAGATGAAGAGTAGAAAAAGCATGGAAAATGATACGACGACCGTATACAGTCGTCATAAACGGGTGGATGCCACATTAAATGTAATTTTTAAATATATGGGTTCAACAAGAATAACGGGTTGAAAATATATATATATATATATATATATATATATGTATATATATATATATATATATATATATATATATATATATATATATATATATATATAGGGTGAGTCAAAAGTCTTGGACACCTGCATAAGTTTTAAAATCGACGGGTAAAGTAAAAGTGATGATGGGAAAAGAGGTTTGATGAGGGGCTGCAACTTTTGGAGTGTATGTCATTCATGGCCGCCATCTCGAAATCCGCCATTTTGGATTCAAGTCTTTTTTTAAATGGGAAAGTGTATGTCACATCAAATAACACTAGCTTGAGCTCAGAAATTTAGTGGCTGTAATTTGTTTTTCTCTATCTTGTACAGTTTAGAAGTCATTAATGTTCAAAAGTGGGAAATTACCTTGATACTGACCAAGTTCTCTCTGTTCCAGGTGATCTAAAATAAGTCTGACACGTGAACAGAAGATCGAAATCATCCTTATATCAGTAGAACGCAGCTACCGAAAAATAGCAGCTGACTAGAACCGACGGCACTCAGACAGAGAACCGGTATCGCACAGCACGGTGGCTCACGTGATCACCAAATTCTGACAGACGGGCTCTGTTCAAGATAGGGCACGTAGTGGGCGACCAAAGACTGCCACCATTGACGAAACTGCAACGGCGGTTGTTCCGTCGTTTGTGAAAAGTCCTACACGAAGTACCCGTCGTGTGTCCCTAGCATGTTCAAAAAGTCAATCCTCCGTTATCCGGATATTGCACACCAGTCAGTGGCATCCTTACAAGCTGCACATGCAACACAAACTGAACGAGGATGACCCTGATCGCCGGTTGGAGTTATGCTTGTGGGCTACTGAACAACACGAACTGGATCCTGCATTTGCCAAGGGCATACTGTTCAGCAATGAGGCGTATTCCACTTTGAACGGGGAGGTTATTCGACACAATTGTCGATACTGGTGTGACGCAAATCCGATCTGGGTTGACCCGAGTCAAGAGCATAGACCAGCGCAGGTGATGGTTTGGTGTGGCATACGGGACACCCGCATTATTGGGCCCTTTTTCAGTTACAACACCTTAACTGCACCACAGTATCTGATGCTGTTGCAGGACTTTGTGTTCCCTGCCACACTGAACGCTGACGGCATTTTCCCATCTTATTTTCAGCACGATGGAACCCCTCCACACTATAGACTTGGTTTCCGTCAATGGTTGGATGAACAACTGCCACGGAAGTGAATTGGTCGCCGTGGTCCCGTGGAGTGGCTGCCCAGATCCCCTGACTTAACGCCCCTTGATTTTTATCTATGGGGACATCTTAAGCAGATAGTTTATGCTAAGACAATACGTGATTTGAGACACCTGGAGGAACGCATCCAACAAGCCTGTGACCAAACTTCAGGATCCATCTCCTCTATGTGCAGTCAGAGTGGTTGCTGGGACTACAGTTGTGCATTGCACGAAATGGACAACACGTAGAACATGTGTTGTAGCATTCAGTATCAAGGTAATTTCCCACCTTTGAACATTAATAACTTCTCAGCTGTACTAGATAGGAAAAACAAATTACACCACTAAATTCCTGAGCTCAAGCTAGTGTTATTTGATGGGTCATACACCCCTTCCTATTTAAAAAATGACGTGAATCCAAAATGGCGGATTTCAAGATGGCGGCCATGAATGGCATACATTTCAAAAGTTGCGGCCCCTCATCAAACCTCTGTTCCCATCATTACTTTTTACTTTTCCCGTCGATTTTCAAACTTATTCAGGTATCCAAGGACTTTTGACTCACCCTGTATATTTTATGTATGTGTGGGAGTACCACGGTGGACATGGGAGGGTAATTACTTGTTTTTTGTTTGATTTTTGCATCAGCATTTTGGAGATGGCATTCCTTGGGGATACACTCATAAAATGCATATCAGCGGAAAGCTTAATTTTTGCAGAACACGTTGCTACTAAAATTACCTTCCTATCTTAATCAGAGTTTGATATATTGAGGTTTAAATTGAGACACATTAAGGAGCGACCAGAATGTGACTATTTCATACCAGTAATCGGCTCAAAGGCCGTAATTCTGAAACGATGCATTTCCCGACATATGGTCATCGGAACGTTTTTGCTTGTCTACCAATAAGGAATTCATCCATGAAGTTTTGTCGTACCTTTTAGTTACACCCTCTATATACAAGATCCGTTTTGTTGATTTACGAAATCACTCTTTTTTCCTCAAACAATTTACAAAAAGGGTCATGAATGAGGTGGTCGCACTAGTAATGACATCCGGTAGCGTCGTTACGTAACACACACAGTATAAATAAAGCTTCGAAACCACAAATTGCAAGTTCTGTCGCAGATAATTCGGTAAGGTGTCTGCTTGCTGAGTGGGCAACCCAGATTCATATCACGGCTGGTACGGTTTGCTTTTTTTCCCTTTCAAAATACGTTTCTATATGTTTATATTTCTTCTTAATAATTACTTTCTTACAATCTTAAATTAGTCGGGGTTAAGTAGTCAGAAGATTAAAATACATGTATGAGTACTTTATCCGTGTGTGTGTACTCATATATGTATCTTTACATATTTGTTTCTTTCTTGGGGACGCGGCGGCTCAGTGGTAGAGCGTTGAACTTTGGTGCTTGGGGTCCGGGTTCGATCCGTCCCCGACAAGTGAACTTTGTGGTGGACAAACACCGTGTGCGTGGGTTTTCTCGGGGTTCTCCCGCTTTGTTCATTCCACCATTTCATTCATTACTCATCATCACCGTCTCCTTTAGCCTAACCGGCATAATCGTGGGACGTAAAACCCAAAGATTTCATTTGTTTCTTTCTTTCAACTAGTGTTGCCACGAGACCAGACAGAAACCTTTGATACGAGACACGAGACGAGACAGACTACTTGTCCCGTCTCGTTTCCGAGACGAGGCGAGACGTCTCTTGAAATGCATCGTATCGTCTCATGTCTCAAAAATGAAAAGACAGTTTTTTAAATTGTTAAAAAATTTATTAACTCGGAATAAATTATTGCCTTCGAAAGTATACCAGCGTTTATTATTTCAAATGAGGACTATCCTAAAAGGAACAAGGAAGACCTAAAGTTATTTTTTAAATGATTCTTACAAACAGCTTTCATTTCTATTTTCCAACCAATTCAAGTTTAAATATTTAGTGATACTGTTCCAGATTCAAGTAAAATGTTAAACCATTCTTTGAGATCAGTGTTTCAGAATATTTCATTCCGAGGGCTGGTGGTTATACCTATGTATAAAAATCCTTTATAGAAATACAAGTTCTTTTAATGCCAGTTTCATCAGCAAGTAACCATTGTTTCATGAGTTTTCTCGTTCCGAACAAAGACAGAAACGTGTAGGCCTTTTCCTGTACTGAGTTTGAAAGGATGCTGGTTTGACAATAAAATTTAGTTTCGTTTTAATGTTTTATGATGTTATTCGAACCAAAGTCATTTTTGAAATCAGAAAGTCACATAGGCCTTCTTATATTTTGAAGTGGCGCCAGAGGTTTTGAAAAAAGGATTTCAGAATAAGTGGGGAAGGCTTGCCTTTCGACTGTACCGACGATATTGACAAATATTCCTGTCGTAATAATTCATTACTCCAAACCATTGGCGCCCGAAGAATTTTTAAGGGGGTCATCTCCTTGATTGCTATATTACGCCTCATATTTAATATACGTAGTTTGCTATATTACACATATATTTTCGTGAGCAAGGGCGGCCGGGCCATTTCCCCTCCGTTGACGCGCCCGTGGTCGAAACTAAGTAGTCGTTGTTTTAAGCAGTGTTTCTTCCAGACATGTTTTTTGGGGTGCTGCCCCCTGGAACTCTAAGAGTACCCCCCACGGGTAGACCAAAATAATACATCTATAATTGAATAATACCAGCAGTACCCCCGGAATCCTAAATATACCCTCCCCAGGAGCATTTTTTCTGAAAGAAACACTGATTGGAAGATTGTAGTCGTGTTGTGTGTTGTGGTGATAACCAACCAAAAGTGGTTAAAAGCTGTAATTTTAACCACTTTGTAAATTTAACAACTCATTTTTGTGGGCCTCATCCGCTCTAGTGTTGCCACGAGACGAGACATTTCTCGTGTCTCGTCTCACGAGACTAGACAGCTTGAAGTATTCTCTCGTCTCATCTCGTGGAAACACTACTTTCGACCATGTGGGTTACTGCCCCAATCTTGGAAATGTCCTCGAAGGGATTGTGCTATGAATAACAGATTTTATTCGAACTAATTGACTGACTCCGATGCAACATTGTTCTAATTTCGCCTATTCGCAATGTAATGGAATAGACAAACATATGTTTATATGGTTACATGAAGGCGGTCCCGTGTTCGATTCCTGGTGGGGCACTCGGTCGAAAAATTTAAAAGTTTTTCAGGACAGTCACCTTGAATGAGATTTTTCTTGGTTTTCCACATTCACACCAGGAAGATGCCAGGGTGATACGTTAGGTTTCAGATCACTTCCTTTCTTCCCCAATCCTTTCTTCCTTCCCTTTCCCCGGAAAGTGTGTTCGCCTAGAGACGTCATCCCTCGAACGTGACGGGTTAAATGGTCTCAGATGCCGAAAGCGCAGAAATCTAAATCCTAAATCCTAAATTTACAAAGTTACTTCTGGGAAACATTGTTCTTTCAAAATATATTTCTATATATTGATATTTATTATTATTAATTGCTTTCTTGCATCTTTCCTACATTATTCTAGATTAGTTACCATCGGTTAGTTTAGTCACATTATGTATAGTTAAATACGGTTACGTATGTTTACCGTTTCTTTTCTTTTTTTCAAAATACATTCCTATCTGATCACATGTATTGTTAATAATTTATTTCTTGCATTTTTTAATAATTTATTTCATACACACAACAGATAAAACAACTCATACATTTTAATTACACAGCACATAGTTCTTTGACATGGAGGGAAATCTCCTTTGGTTATAGGAGCATATAGTATTACCAATGGGGATTTCCCTCATCCCCCTTGTAATTCGCACATCGTCAACAGATATAGAACATTGTTGAACATTTCTTGAACCACTTCCTCACACTCCTGGCCTTGTGACATGGTGCATTATTTTGTCGAAAAATGCCACTACCGTTGGGAAACATGATCGTCATCAAGGGGTGTACGTAGTCTGCAAGCAGTGTGGGATACGCGTCGGCCGTCATTGTGCCTTGCTCGAGCTGTACTAGATAGATGCTCACGTGTATGTCCCCCAGAGCATTATTATTATTATTATTATTATTATTATTATTATTATTATTATTATTATTATTATTATCATTATTATTATTATTATTATTATTATTATTATATTTGAAGTACAATCAAATATCACGACATTAATTATTAGTTTCAATTAACGGAATTGAGCTGAAAATTAAATCTTAATTTCGAAAGATTAAAAATTAAGTTTATGCGTTCGGTACCTTTCTAAAGTAATAAATACTGGAATTGGTTTCAAGGCTGTTTCTGACTGAATACTTTCTTCAAAATAATATTAAAAATTATAGAAAGATTCGATTCGAATCGAGATTTTTACGAAAAGTGTCGACTCGACTCCTTTCTCGGCTCGAAAATTAGAGGCGAGAAATAAATTTGACTTGACTCGTCTCGAATTTTACAAAGTGTGTCAACTCGTATTTCAGTCCAGATTCGAGACATGTCTCGACTCGTGCGCATCCCTAAATATTCATATTTTAAATGTGCAATACTACCTCGCGAAAAATGACCCCGAAGTTAATTTACCAAAGTCTACTTTTTTTCTTGTTAGATTAGTGATCGTGGTTTAGGATATATTATGTAAAGTCAGACATGGTTATGTATGTTTACACTTTCGTTTCTTTCTTTCAAAATGCATTTCTATCTGTTCCCATTTATTATTAATAATTTATTTCTTGCATTTATTAATAACTATCAGAAAAACCCATTATTCGCATGGTGGCTGTATTTGGAAGTCAACGCCTCTATAGTATCACCGTTGATTTCAGCGAGTGCGAAAACTTTGGATTTGACATTAATATCGGCCATTTTGGATTATTTTACGGTCAGTTATCCTCTCCGGTACCCCGACCCGCAACTAAGTGGGGTTAATTTGGAATTTAATGCAATCGGAGTTTCACCATTGATCTCAGCGACCGCAAAACCTTTGAATGCGACACTAATATCGGTTATCTTCTACTACTTTTACATGTCCCTGTAAACGTCTCCTGAGACTTCCTGGTTCGATTTAAAAAAAAAACGCTTCGTCTTGATCCGGAACCTGGGCCAAGGTACCCAAGATCAAAATTTGGTAACTCTCGGTCCTCTTGTCTGGTCTCCAGGCAGCACACAGATACATACATACAGACAGACAGACACACAAACAAACTTTTTATTTTATTTATATTAGATTAGGTTATTTCAAACAGTGCTTCTTCCAGAAGCGTTTTAAGGGGTACTGCCCGCCCGGAGCTATGAGAGTGCCCCCCAGAAGAGACCGAAATAATACGTCTATAATATAATAAAAAAAAAATAGAAAGTTATCGATAGTGCCCCCGGAATACGAAGTGTCCCCCCCCTGGAAATAGTTTCTGAAAGAAACACTGATTTCAAACACAACAGATAGAACCAACGGCGCCGACTTTCCAAAATGTATGTGGGTGCATATAAATGGCGGGACGTGTTATATGTTTTCAGGGGAGTCTCGATTTTTTTTATTGACTTCTTTTTAGTTAAAATCTTTTATGAACACCGTCATAAAGGGCTGTGCTGTGACAAAGTAAAATATACCGGTAATATAAGGATAAGTTGGGACTGTCCTAGCTCAGTCGGTAACACGGCTGACTTAAACGTAAAGAAACAGGTTGAAACCCGGGTTCAAGTTTAATTCCTGTAATGCATATTCCCAACATATATAATCGTGGTATTTAGTGTATATTTTCAACAACTTACATGATGCACAATGAGTGCAAGAGGCAGTGATATTATCAAACGTTACTAAAAGAAAATACTACATTCATACAAATTAAAATGAAAATATCATCATAAAAGAAAATAATTTTAATGGTATTGCAAAAAGAACTTGCAAGGATTTTGAAAATGAAATCTTTGAGTCTTGCGTCCCACGTTTATGCCGGTTAGGCTAAAGGAGATGGTGATGATGAGAGATGAATGAAATGGTGGAATGAAGAAAGTGGGAGGAAACGGGAGTGCCCCGAGAAAACCCACGAGCACGGTGTTTGTCCACCACAAGGTTCACTGGGCGGGGACTGTGATCGAACCCGGGACCCCAAGCACCAGAAGTGAATGCTCTACCACTGAGCCACCGCGCCCCCTGCAAGGATTTTGTTGTGGACATAAAGTATAAAGTGACTAACTTAGTGTGTTCTTTGGTTGCCTTTGCAAAAACACATTTGAAACAATCAATTATGTTTTAGAGGTTAAAAATTTTAACTCCCATCTCTATGTTTTAATTGTTTATTTTTTGATAGTGTCAAGCGAGAAATATTTATTTTATTATGTTTCGAAACTAAAAATCTTGCCTGCAGCCCCCTGACAAGATTATTTTTGTGAGTGCTTTAACCAGGGAACACCAAGGAGGCGGCGCACATAGACAGAACAACCCCTAGCATTTCTTACACAGTACAACGTTGCTTGGCATATAACGTTGCTCCTGTACTAGCGAGTTCCAGCTAGTTAAGCCTTTTATTAACAGCCGGAGGCAGCATTCTGTTATATCGTTGTAGTGAGTGGCGTGTTAAAATACTCCTAGTATCAGTTTTTTCATTCTTCGATTGACCTTGAAGGACCAACAAATGCCTTTCGAGGAGTACAAGTTCCCTTTAATTCATGAAGTTAATATAGAAATGACCTTCAAACCTATGCTGTGCATAAATGCTGGAAGTCTCATAAAACGGTTTTATGCGTGTGTCTGTAGACCAGAGCCCTGCAAAGCCAGGCCCGAAGACGGCCCGGATGGATCTGTATTCTGTATCCGTCTCGACGCGATCCGGCCCGAATCTCGAGCCGGGCAGAGAATGGGCGGGACTGTAACCGGGCCGGGCACAAATGGGCCGGACTCTAAACTGGCCGGGCACAAAAGAGCCGGGCTCTAAATGGGCCGGGCGTAACCGGCCTGAGAAAAAACAAGTTGATAAATCAAGTCAATCGTTCAATATGTAATGGAAAATGAGAAATATGTCGTCATAATATTGCACTGTCTATTTGTCCTTCTCAAATAGGAAAATCGTGTGAAAAGTTACCCAAGGTTTGTTTTCTATATCCGTATACTGTCTGTCTATTTGTTATTTGTGCTTGCTCTGTCCAGCCATGTTTATTATACAATAATACAGCTCATGGACGTAAAAGTCTTATACTACACTCATTAATGCATTACAAGTAACAGAGAAGATATGTAAAACTTCTACACTGTATGTGATACTAATACTACAACTACTACTGCTAATACTATTATTACTATTGCGATTACGAATGCTAGTGCTAATTCCACTATTGCCGCCACTGCTATTACTGTTACTATTAAAACTACTGCTACTACTTATTACTATACTAATACGACAGCGAATACCACTACTGCTATTACTAGTAATACGAAAACAAAGCAATGCAAATGAAATCTTTGAGTTTTACGTCACACAGTTATGCCGGCTAGGCTAAAGGAGACGGTGATACTGGTGGAATAAATGAAATGAAATGGTGGAATTAATAAAGTGGGAGAAAACGGGAGAAAGTCGAGAACCCCCACACACGATGTTTGTCCATCACAAATTTCATTTGGCGAGACCTGGGATCGAACCAGGGACCCCATCCACCAGTGGTGAACGCTCAATCACTGAGCCACCGTTCCAGGAACACCTAATCCGCCCTGGCGTCTTGGTGATTTATTTTATCATAATATTTTGTTATATTTGTAGTATCATACTATGATATAAAGAATACAGGAACATGTAACATCATTTGGTATTTGACTTGCTAATTGTACATAACTACAAATTGCACTGATCTTATGAGCACGCCAGTTCACGGTTTTGGCCTCCGTAGTCTAAAGGTAGCGTACCAAATTCTACTTAGTAGGTCAAGTACTTGACTTTGTCATACGTTCTATAGGTAACTACGGCTCAGGCTGTATGGATGATGATGGGATGAATTGGTGGAATGAAAACAGTGGGAGGAAGCGGGACCACCCCGGAAACTCCCAAGCACACGTTATTTGTCCACCACAAAGCTCACATAGCATCTGGGTGGTAGTTCTGTACGGATCCAATGAACTACGGAATAACGTAGCAGAAACTCCCTACTCTGTAAATATATACTGCTAATATTCGTAAGTTTCAAGCTTGTAAAAGAACGTAGCTGTTTTGTCTTTCTATTAAGGTTTACGATATTTCTATCGTATCTTGTCTGAGCTGCAAAACGAGAGGTAACACATTTATCGATTTATGGTTAGAGATTGGTCCTTTAAAACATTTAATTAAATCGAGAGGTGATAGAAACATACTATCCCGCGAAAAACGTACATTTTCTTTTGTGACAGATGATAGCACTACTTCAAGTTTCACTATTGAATTCATATTGTTTGGAAATCTTCGTTTCATACTGTGAAACGATACTTACTTCTTTTAGTTTGGCATTGGTACTGGTAACTCCTCTAATATATGCAACAAGTTGAAACTCTTAGTCATAGATTAAACATGTAGCAATACACGTTGAAACCGAGCTTGGCTAACTTCAGCTACTTCTTTTTTGAATGGGAATTGGTGGAAAGTATTCTTGGGATGCTGAATTCTTGAGGGAACATTTCCTTACGACTCTGATATATTTAAAAAAGCCGTATCTTGATATCTCCTATTGTTGTGATCTCTGGAAAAAAGAACTGAAATAGGAAGTAATAGTTAATTTGAACCACTTCCTGTCCCGGTAGGGTGTTGACAATAATTATGGTATGTTGCCTAGAGACGGTAAATCGTTTGGGCAAAAATGTTCTATCTCTTACTGTTTTTGCTCTATGGCGAGGAACGTTCAAACAGAATATGGCTAGTTTTAACAAATTCTGCTTTGATCAAAGCTGCCACGGAAATGGAGGAGGCTATTCTTAAGACGATGAATCGATTGCAAAAAGCCACTTTTTAATATCTTTTACCATTTTTGCTCTACGGAAATCAGTATTGGAACAGGAAGTACTAGTAAATTTGAACAATTTCCAGTTTTAGTAGAGTTATATGGATAGTAACAATATGTTTGTTGAGAGGCTGAATCGTTTGCTTAAAACTGTTTCTAGCTATCTGCTGCCGGTTTCATTCTATAGCGATAAACGTTGAAACCGTTATTGAAACCAGAAGTTGTAATAAATTCTAACTACAGCCGAATTTAGTATTGTAGATATTTGTCTTTAGACTCTAAATCGTTTGCAGAAACCACTTCTCACTATCCGTTATCATTTTCTTTATATATCGACAAACATTGAAATCCGAAATGGCTAATTTGAAGCAATTCCGGTTTGAGTAGAAGGTTAACGGAGGAAATAAAATATATTCTTTGGATACTGAATTAATTGCAAAAGACCACATCTTGAAGCATTTATTATTTCTATTAGGCGAAAATTGGAAATTGAAACCGGAAGTAATAGTAAATTTCAACCATTTATAATTTCGGTAGAATATTTTGTGTACCCATGATGTTGACTCTAGATGGTAACTCGTTTTCAAAAATCAGTTCTTGCTATGTTACCGTTTTATGCTATGACGATAAAAGTTGAAACTGTTGTTGAAACTGGAAGTAATAATAAATTTAAACCATTTTCAATTTTAGTAGAGATTGTGAATGACCATGATATGTCGCCTATACACGCGCAATCGTTTACAAAAAAAAAAGAAAAAAAAGAAAAGAAAAGAAAAAAAAGAAAAAGTTTTCATGTATGTTACCGTTTTCATCTTTGGGTTAAATGTCAGAACCGGAAATTGCTAATTTGAACCACTTCTGGGTTCAATATAAAGTTAACGGATGAAATGGAACCTATTCTATTCATTGGATGAAGAATCAATAGCTACATCACTTTCTGTCTTTGCTTTGGTATCTGTCAACAGACACACGGATGAAACCACTCTATAAGATTTCCGACTTTATGCAAAGCACAATTTGGAACTTTAAAACCTGTCTTTGGTTCCATAAATATTATTAACACTAACATATCAATGATACTCTTGTGTATGATTCAAAAAGTTAGCCGTGAAATTTAATCTAGATTGGAAGTAGTTGTGGAAAGGCCTCTTGCTATAACAGATTTGTGTTGTTCAGATAAAACCAACATAATATTTCTATTTCACAACGGGTGAGTAATGCATAGGTCATTTCTACTGTATATCAACTTCACGGACCAAAGCGACTTGTGACTTGATGTGAAACCATTTGTTAGTTCTTCAAGGTCAATAACAACAAAATACCTAATACTAGCTCTACACGCGACCCATTACTTCAATTGAAGAGGCAGATTCAATAGACGTGTTTAAGTATAAAAGAAGCCCTCCGGCACTTAGGCTGGGTGGAAGCAACAACATTCTATGCGAAAGAACGCTGTTTGTTCTATCTGTTTGAGTTTGCTTGTGTGTCTGTCTGTGTGCGGCCTAGGGATCAGACGAGTTGAAAAAAGTTACTAAATTTTAATAAGGGATACTTTTGTCCAGGCCCCAGACCAGGACCAAGTGGTTTTTATTTTAAAAAAAATCGAACCAGGGGTCTCAGGGGAGGGGGACGTTTACCGAGACATGTAATAATATTAGGAAATTGCCGATATTTGTGTCGAATTCATAGTTTTCACGGTCACTGAGATCAATGGTTACACTTCAATTAGCGATGACTTTCAAAATCAGCTACCATTGCGTGCGGCCGGGGTCACCGGGAGGGGGGAGATGTACAGAAACACGTAAAAATAATCCAAAATGACCTATATTAGTATCAAATCCTTAGTTTTCACGGTCGCTGAGATGAATGGTGATTCTTCCAGAGGCGTTGAATTCTAAATACAGCTCCCATCGCTTGGGAGCCAGAGGCGTTCTTTTTAAATTTTGAACCAGGGGGTGTCAAGGGGCGTTTCCCGCGATATGTAAAAGTAGTAGAAAATTACCGATATATTTTCGTTTCGTTGTTCAGTTTGTTTACATAGATATTTTATCTGACCCATGCGAAAAGTGGTTATTTTCAGCTAGTTATTATTAAATGCAAGAAATAAATTATTAATAATATACAGGGTGGCCCAAAAGTACGTAAACAGTACCGTACTGATCAGCTTATTGCATTTTATATAATTTCTTATTTTTATCCATCAGGTAGACTTAGTTTCTTTATTATTTGTTCTTAATATGTTTTTACTTACATCTTAAGTTCAGAAGAGCCGAAGCAAATAAACTCATACACTAGAATGTTATAGTTGATCAATACAGAGGTGTATGCCTACGTTTGGACTACGTGAACAGATAGGAGTGCATTTTGAAAGAAAGAAACGAAAATGTAAACATACATAACCGTATTTGACTTTACATAATCTATCCTAAACCGCGGTCACTAATCTAAGATAATGTAGGAAAAAATACAAGAAAGTAATTAATAATAATAATAAATATGAATATATAAAAATATATTTTGAAAGAAAAAAGTTTCCTGGCAGAACTTGTTTACTCCAGACGCCGAAAAGTTAACCAGAGTTGGAGTGGGTGAGTGGGTGAGTGGGTCAGTGGGTCGGTGGGTCGAGTTTTCTGAGTGGGACGTGGGTCAACAGCATGTGACCCACCACCCACCGTGACCGACTGCGACCCATCACCCACCATGACCCACTCTGCTCACTGCATTGTAAACAGCATTTTCTGAACAGCATATTTTTTTCACCCTCGACTCTAGCCATAGAAAGTAAAAACTAAAAAGAAGAAAAACATTGAAGAAGCAGTTGAAGTTAAATTTATATCATGGCAGTCACGGTGGTTCATATCAAGGACTGCCTAATATCAATATTAGGCAGTCAACTAATATCGATCGTTTTCGATTATTTTTAAAACTCAATCCTATATATAGAAAATGCCCCCCCAACAAAAGGGAGTTTTAAAAAATGATTTTGAGATTAGGGCCTAACTATACATATGCCAAATGTCATTTCAGTTGACTTTGATGTTGATGATCACACATACATAGTTATATTAAATTTTTATATAATAATTCATACATTATAGGTGATTCAAAATAAAACCAGTAGTTAGGTCCTCTAAAAACTCTTAGGCTGTGTCTGAAAAGTCAAGAAGTAAGTCCTATTGCTATTATTACAATTGCAAATATGATCAATTTCCTAAAGTTCTGCAAGAGTGCCTGAAGTTCTTTCTTCAATAGAAACAAATGAAAAAGAAGAAAAAGGAAGGCGTTGAAAGTAAAACGTAGACAAATTCACCAGTGCTCAGAAGAAGCTGTCTACAATGCACTGAGCACAGTGGGTTGGTGAGTCACAGTAGTTCGGTGGGTCAGCGTGGGTCAGAATGGATTGTTTGGTCAAAGTGAGTCACGGTGGGTTGTGCATCGCAGTGAGTCATATCCTGTTGACCCACAACCCACTTAAAAATCTTAATCCAATTGACCCACTGACACTCCATTATTTCAGTCATTTTTACCGAAATCCAGAACATCAACATTTTCGATTACTTTCCAAAACTGTCCCTGTAGTGGCGAAACGGTCAGTGAGTAGTGGTTGTGCCTATTAAATCCTTTTCTCAGAATTACAGTATCTACAACATATCACAGTTTCAGTCATTTTTACCGAAATCCAGAATATCACCATCTTTGGTTACTTTCAAGTGGCCTGGTTGTGGCCAAACGGTCAGTAATTATTGGTTGTACCCATTAGGACATTTTTTCAGAATCACAATATCTACAACATATCACAGTTTCAGTCATTTTTACCTAAATTCAGAACATCACTATTTTGGCTTACTTTCAAAAAAGTCATCTCGTAGTGTCCAAACGGTCAGTGATTATTGGCTGTGCCCATTAAGACTTTCTCTCAGAATCACAATATCTACACCATATCACAGTTTCAGTCATTTTTACTGAAATCCAGGACATCAATATTTTCGGTTACTTTCAATAAAGTGGCCTGTAATGGCCAAACGGAAATTGATTAGTGTGTGTAACCATTAAGACCTTTTCTCCGAATCACAAGATTTACAACATATCACAGTTTCAGTCACTTCTGTCGAAATCCAGAACATCACCATGTTCCGTTACTTTCAAGAAAGTGGCCTGGTAGTGGCCAAACGGTCAGTAATTAGTTGTGCCCATCAGGACATATTCTCAGAATCACAATATCTACAACATATCACAGTTTCAGTCATTTTTAGCGAAATCCAGAAAATCAACATATTCGATTACTTTCCAAAAAGTGACCCTGTAGTGGCCAAACGTTGAGTGATTAGTGGTTGTGCCTTTTCTCAGAATCACAAGATCTACAACATATTACAGTTTTATTTTTACGAAATCCAGAACATCATCTTCGATTACTTTCAAGAAAGTGGCCTGGTTGTGGCCAAGGTCAGTGATTAGTTTGTGTGCCCATGGAGACCTTACAAGATCTACAACATATCACTTATCAGTCATTTGTACCTAAATCCAGAACATCACCATGTTCCGTTACTTTAAAAAAGTGGCCCTATAATGGCCAAACTGTCAGTGATTAGTGGGCATGCCCATTCAGACCTTTTCTCGGAATCACAAGATCTACAACATATCACAGTTCCAGTCATTTTTACCGAAGTCCAGAACATCAATATTTTCGATTACTATCCAAAAATTAGCCCTGTAGTGGCCAAAAGGTTACTGATTAGGTGTTGTACCATTTTATCAGAATTAAAAGATATACAACATATCACAGTTTCAGTCATTTTTAGAGAAATCCAGAACATCACCATCCTCGCTTACTTTCAAGAAAGTGGCCTGGTTGTGGCCAAACGGTCAGTGATTAGTGGGTGTGCCCATTGAGACCTTTTCTCGGAATCTCAAGATCTACAACATATCACAATTTCAGTTATTTTTTTTGAAGAAATCCTGAACATCACCATGTTCCGTTACTTTCAAAAAAAAGTGGCCCTGTAGTATCGAAACGATCAGTGATTAGTGGTTGTGCCTATTAAATCCTTTTCTCAGAATTACAGTATCTACAACATATCACAGTTTCAGTCATTTTTACCGAAATCCAGAATATCACCATCTTTGGTTACTTTCAAGTGACCTGGTTGTGGCCAAACGGTCAGTAATTATTGGTTGTACCCATTAGGACATTTTTTCAGAATCACAATATCTACAACATATCACAGTTTCAGTCATTTTTACCTAAATGCAGAACATCACTATTTTGGCTTACTTTCAAAAAAGTCATCTCGTAGTGTCCAAACGGTCAGTAATTATTGGCTGTGCCCATTAAGACTTTCTCTCAGAATCACAATATCTACAACATATCACAGTTTCAGTCATTTTTACTGAAATCCAGGACATCAATATTTTCGATTACTTTCAATAAAGTGGCCTGTAATGGCCAAACGGAAATTGATTAGTGTGTGTACTCATTAGACCTTTTCTCGGAATCACAAGATTTACAACATATCACAGTTTCAGTCACTTCTGTCGAAATCCAGAACATCACAATGTTCCGTTACTTTCAAGAAAGTGGCCCGGTAGTGGCCAAACGGTCAGTAATTATTAGTTGTGCCCATCAGGACATTTTCTCAGAATCACAATATCTACAACATATCACAGTTTCAGTCATTTTTTGCGAAATCCAGAAAATCAACATATTCGATTACTTTCCAAAAAGTGGCCCTGTAGTGGCCAAACGTTGAGTGATTAGTGGTTGTGCCTTTTCTCAGAATCACAAGATCTACAACATATTACAGTTTTATTTTTTCGAAATCCAGAACATCATCTTCGATTACTTTCAAGAAAGTGGCCTGGTTGTGGCCAAAGGTCAGTGATTAGTTTGTGTGCCCATGGAGAACTTACAAGATCTAGAACATATCACTTTTCAGTCATTTGTACCTAAATCCAGAACATCACCATGTTCCGTTACTTTAAAAAAGTGGCCCTATAATGGCCAAACTGTCAGTGATTAGTGGGCATGCCCATTCAGACCTTTTCTCGGAATCACAAAATCTACAACATATCACAGTTCCAGTCATTTTTACCGAAGTCCAGAACATCAATATTTTCGATTACTATCCAAAAATTAGCCCTGTAGTGGCCAAACGGTTACTGATTAAGTGTTGTACCATTTCTCAGAATTACAAGATATACAACATATCACAGTTTCAGTCATTTTTAGAGAAATCCAGAACATCACCATCCTCGCTTCTTTCAAGAAAGTGGCCTGGTTGTGGCCAAACGGTCAGTGATTAGTGGGTGTGCCCATTGAGACCTTTTCTCGGAATCTCAAGATCTACAACATATCACAATTTCAGTTATTTTTTTTTAAGAAATCCTGAACATCACCATGTTCCGTTAATTTAAAAAAAAAGTGGCCCTGTAGTATCGAAACGATCAGTGATTAGTGGTTGTGCCTATTAAATCCTTTTCTCAGGATCACAATATCTACAACATATCACAGTTTCAGTCATTTTTACCGAAATCCAGAACATCAACATTTTCGATTACTTTCCAAAATTGTCCCTGTAGTGGCGAAACGTTCAGTGAGTAGTGGTTGTGCCATTTAAATCCTTTTCTCAGAATCACAATATCTACAACATATCACAGTTTCAGTCATTTTTACCGAAATCTAGAATGTCACCATCTTTGGTTACTTTCAATTGGCCTGGTTGTGGCTAAACGGTCAGTAATTTTTGGTTGTTCCCATTAGGACATTTTCTCATAATCACAATTTCTACAACATCTCACAGTTTTAGTCACTTTACCTAATTCCAGAACATCACCATTTTAGCTTACTTTCAAAAATGTGGTCTCGTAGTGTAAAAACGACCAGTGATTATTGGCTGTACCCATTAAGACTTTTTCTTAGAATCACAATATCTACAACGTATCACAGTTTCAGTCATTTTACCGAAATCCAGGACATCAACATTTTCGGTTACTTTCAAGAAAGTGGCCCGGTAGTGGCCAAACCGTCAGTAATTATTGGTTCTGCCCATTAGGACATTATCTCAGAATCACAATATCTACAACATATCACAGTTTCAGTCATTTTTACCGAAATCCAGAACATCACCATCTTCGGTTACTTTCAAGAAAGTATCCTGGTTGTGGCCAGAGGTCAGTGTTTAGTTTGTGTCCCCATTGAGACCTATTCGTGGAATCACAAGATCTACAACATATCACAGTTTCAGTCATTTTTAGAGAAATCCAGAACATCACCATCCTCGCTTACTTTCAAGAAAGTGGCCTGGTTGTGGCCAAACGGTCAGTGATTAGTGGGTGTGCCCATTGAGACCTTTTCTCGGAATCTCAAGATCTACAACATATCACAATTTCAGTTTTTTTTTTAAGAAATCCTGAACATCACCATGTTCCGTTACTTTCAAAAAAAAAGTGGCCCTGTAGTATCGAAACGATCAGTGATTAGTGGTTGTGCCTATTAAATCCTTTTCTCAGGATCACAATATCTACAACATATCACAGTTTCAGACATTTTTACCGAAATCCAGAACATCAACATTTTCGATTACTTTCCAAAATTGTCCCTGTAGTGGCGAAACGGTCAGTGAGTAGTGGTTGTGCCATTTAAATCCTTTTCTCAGAATCACAATATCTACAACATATCACAGTTTCAGTCATTTTTACCGAAATCTAGAATGTCACCATCTTTGGTTACTTTCAATTGGCCTGGTTGTGGCTAAACGGTCAGTAATTTTTGGTTGTTCCCATTAGGACATTTTCTCATAATCACAATTTCTTCAACATCTCACAGTTTTAGTCACTTTACCTAATTCCAGAACATCACCATTTTAGCTTACTTTCAAAAATGTGGTCTCGTAGTGTAAAAACGACCAGTGATTATTGGCTGTACCCATTAAGACTTTTTCTCAGAATCACAATATCTACAACGTATCACAGTTTCAGTCATTTTACCGAAATCCAGGCCATCAATATTTTCGGTTCTTTCAAAAAAGCGACCTGCTTCTGGCCAATGGTCAGCGATTAGTGGTTCTGCCTATTAAGACCTTCCCTCAGAATCAGCAATCTACAACATATCACAGTTTCAGTAATTTTTACCGAAATCCAGGACATCAACATTTTCGGTTACTTTCAAGAAAGTGGCCCGGTAGTGGCCAAACCGTCAGTAATTATTGGTTGTGCACATTAGGACATTATCTCAGAATCACAATATCTACAACATATTACAGTTTCAGTCATTTTTACCGAAATCCAGAACATCACCATCTCCGGTTACTTTCAAGAAAGTGGCCTGGTTGTGGCCAGAGGCCAGTGATTAGTTTGTGTGGCCATTGAGACCTATTCGTGGAATCACAAGATCTATAACATATCACAGTTTCAGTCATTTTTACCTAAATCCAGAACATCACCATGTTCCGTTACTTTAAAAAAAGTGGCCCAGTAATGAGCAAACGCTCAGTATTTATTGGTTGTGCCAATTAGGACATTTTTTCAGAATCACAATATCTACAATATATCACAGTTTCAGTCATTTCTATCGAAATCAAGAACATAACCATGTTCCGTTGCTTTCAAGAAAGTGGCCCGGTAATGGCCAAACGCTCAGTATTTATTGGTTGTGCCCATTAGGACATTTTCTTAGAATCACAAGATCTACAACATATCACAGTTTCAGTCATTTATAACGAAATCCTGAACATCACCATCTTCGGTTACTTTCAAGAAAGTGGCCTGGTTGTTGCCAAACGGTCAGTGATTAGTGGGTGTGCTCATTGAGACCTTTTCTCGGAATCAGAAGATCTACAAAATATTACAGTTTCAGTCATTTTTACCGAAATCCAGAACATCACCGTGGCCCTGTAGTGGCCAAACGCTCAGTAATTATTGGTTGTGTCCATTAGGATATTTTCTCAGAATCACCACATCTACAACATATCACAGTTTCAGTCATTTTTACCGAAATCCAGAACATCACCATGTTCCGTTACATTCAAAAAAGTGGCCTAACGGTCAGTAATTATTGGTTGTGCCCATTAGGACATTTTCTCAGAATCACAATATCTACAACATATCACACTTTCAGTCATTTTTACCTAAATCTAGAACATCACCATTTTCACTTACTTTCAAAAAATTGGCCTCGTAGTGTCCAAACGGCCAGTGATTATTGGCTGTGCCCATTAAGACTTTTTGTCATAATCACAATATCTACAACATATCACAGTTTCAGTCATTATTACCGAAATCCAGGCCATCAATATCTTCGGTTACTTTCAAAAAAGTGGCCTGGTTGTGGGCAAACGTTTATTGATTAGTGTTTGTGCCCATTAAGACCTTTTCTCAGAATAACAATATCTACAACATATCACAGTTTTAGTCATTTTTACCGAAATCAAGAACATCGCCACCTTCGGTTACTTTCAAAACAGGGGCCTCGTAGTGGCCAAACGATCAGTGATCAGTGGTTGTGCTCATTAAGACCTTTTCCCAGAATCACAATATCTACAACATATCACCGTTTCAAGCAATTGCTATGAAATCCAAAATAATGTTAAGTTCCGCTGTTGGCAAAAATGTGGCTCTGTAGTTACCAAACGGTCAGTGATTGGTGGTTGTGCTTATTGAGACTTTTTCTCAGGATCACAACATCTACAACACATCACAGTTTTACTGATTTTCATTGAAATCCAGAATATCACTATGTTTGGCTGTTTTAAAAAAAGTAGCCCTGTAGGGGCCAAATATCAGTGTTTGGTGGTTATGGCCATTAGGACCTTTTCGGAATCACAATATCACGGTTTTAGTATTTTTGTCCAAATCTCGAATGTCGTTTTCTTCTGCTTTTTTTTAAGAAAGTGGCCTCATGGTGGCCAAACGGCCAACGATTTTTGGTTGTGTCCATTGAGACTTTTTCTCAGGAACATAATATCTACAACATAACACGGTTCCAAGCAATTCCACCTAAATCCAATTTCCATAAAGATTGCTCGGGGTACTTTCTCATTTCGAACGAGCATTGCCTCTGCAAAACTTCTCTGTGAAAAACTTGAAAACCCGTATTTTGTACTTTGAAGTCATCTTTGCATCGGCAGAGTATCGTTTCTTTAATTTGGTCCTTTTAAATCAAAGGTACCCTTTTTTAAAAGAGACCCTTTGCCTCCTTTAACCTGTTCTCCGAAAGAAACAAAAAAAAAAAAAACATGTGTGCATTTGTTTTCGGTCTAGTATATATGTGCCAAGTTTGAAGAAAATCAGATGAATAGAAATCCTTGTGAAGCTATCTCCTTTATAGTTTCACTTTTTGGACTTGACAAGTCGTTTGTCCCAAAGTCTTCAATTTCTTTATTACCTCAAATTGCATTGTAAATAAATGCACTTGCAAATTTGCAATATTATATACTGTAATTTGAAGAAAACGGAAAAAAACTGTAGTAGTAGTAGTAGTGAACGAAGAAGGCTGAGTGTAGTGTAGAGGAGTCGCTAAAATTATTTTTTTAACGAGGGCGATTACGAAACATCACCTACTAATTGAAATCATGATTATTTTCCAATAAAGTAAAATTCAATAAACTTTCTTGTTATTGTTCGTCCCTCAATGCATACTCATCTCATGGTTAATTATCCCATATCGGACTTCCGAAGAAACTCATCGAAACAACTTATTGACCGCGCCAATAGCGACTACTCTCAGTCATGACTCCGTTTTCTTTCATTCAGAAATAGAAAAGAAAGAGAAGAAAGTAGAAGGGTAAAAGAAGGAGGTAGGAAAAGGGAGGAAAAAAAGAAAACAAATAGAGTATTTTAATAAGAAACAGATTACTGGATACTTCCGGAAATATAGTAAGAAGTCGGGAAAGTCGTTGAAAGATGAATCATTTTAAGCGTTATTAACGACTAATCAATTTTAGAATGTTTCGGAATAGACACATGTTCCTCCATACAACCCCGACCTAGCTCCAGGCACCACGTTCGTGGGGTTGCCCAAACCTAGACCAGGAAAGAAGAAAATCGAAATTATTCCTTGTAAAGTTATTCCAAACGATGATTGATAACCATCCAGTATCTCTAGGATCGACCACACATATGAATTAGCCAAGAAAAAAAAATCAAAGTTATAAACTCAATATAAATTTATGTATCGTATCAATTAGGGTTTCAACTTCCTGGAAGAAAGATGTCGTATTTAGGCTATTTTCTTCTCACTCCTAGAGCCGATTTAAACCGTTAGTAGCGGTCCTTCATGACCTAGGTTATTTACCTTAACACATATATTAAAACATGACACATATATTATAGACGTTAATATGACAAATGATATTAAAATTACTTAAATTAAATCTATCATGCATTCACTCGCTCACTCACTCAGGACAGTGTATATATGTTTAAAGGAAACCAACTAACTACAAAGGTACAAATAGTTTATTACATTCATAGTGAAAAGAAAAAAAAATAATTATAAAAAAATATTAAAAGCACAAGTTCTTGGTTATATATCAATAGAATACATAGGGTTATACTTTAGTAAGTCTTTATACATTTGATCATATTGACAAATGGAAAGGAAAAAAAATAATTACATATATTATATCTTAGGCATGCTAAAGCGAAATTATGATTTGCGACATACGCAAAGAAGACACTTATTTTACTAAAAAAATGGACAAAGAAAAAGAAAAGAAAAAAACTTTTGGGTGTAATAGAACTTATGAGTCTCTACTTCACATTGAGCAATAAAATATTAATAATTCCGAGCGTTCAAATCACAAATCGCGCACTACTCGTAGCGTCCAAAATATTTCGCTCCATTTAACTTAGTTTGTGTTTATATATATATATAACTATTGGTTTATAAAAACCATTCATCAACTATATTTAGTTTGTGACTATTAGCAGTTTATATCTGCACTCGCATACTGCGACGTTTATACCCATCTAGGGATTTTGAAAATCACCTTCCGCCAGAGGATGTTTCTCCTCTTAGTCAGTCCATTTACAAATTTATTAATCAGATGATTTTGAGTTACTTGTTCATCACTGGGACACGTCATGAGACCTTTCATTTATCCAGGATCACTTTTGTGTATATATATATAGTTCGGATTTGAGATGATCTTCCACAGGTGTAAGGAGTATCATGATTTAAATTAAGGAAAAACACTGGTCAAGTCATAGGATACATTTGCAGGTGAGAAGGATTAAAGGTACACTTTCCACAATAGTTTTAGATTGGTAGCTCAGGGATAATATTCATTATGATGTGGGTTACATTTAGACCTGCCGTTACTTCTTAATACATGCCATTAAATAATGATTACATAGGTTATGATTTACATCTATTCAGAAGAAAGGAAAATTATTTGAGTGCACGGCGGTATTCTTGACAAAAATCTATATTATTATATTCGTCGGAAAATTACTTGTAAACTATAGCAACCAATACACGTTTGGGGGACAGGCACGAGCGCTCTTACATATATCCATATAATACATTTAATATCATACTTTTACTTTAACATCATATTCACATACTAAGCACATGTACATTTTGACGTATTCATTTATCTCTCTCTATATATATTTATATTTAATAAATGCGCACACATTTAAAGTAATAACTCCAACAATAATTTCAGAAAAGGTTGGAAACATTGTACAAGAAAAACAAATGACTTCCGACATTACATATGAAAAAAGAATTGATTTTTTACCTAATACCGCGTGTCTATAAATTTTAACTTTCATATAGTCAATTCGTGCATGAATAGTAAAAAAAACTTTGTGAGGCAGGCACGTAACACAGAACATTCCTAAAGATATAAATAGATAAACCAAAATACAATTTCTGGGCCCAGGTTAACTACAAGATAAACGAAAACCAAAACGGAAGGAAAGTGACCAATGGATTAAAAAAACTTAGAGGGACGACGGTGAAAGAACGTAATTGAAGTGTCGTCAAATATAAAGTCGTTATTCATTTTGGCAATAGGTCAAAATGTGATGGAGGACCCAACCACTATCTACTCTATCCATGAATTGTGTCTTGCAACGTCTCACCTGGTAATTTCTGATCAGAGTTGTACGTTAAAAAAATTGTAAGCGACAAGTTCAAAATCGGGGGGTGGAAGGTTGAAAATTTAACAAAAACTCTAGAGAAGAAGTAGAAGAAGTATAGGTAAAGAGAGAGGAGACAGAACACTGCAACTACGAAAGATAAGTGGTCGAATTTACGTATACAACATACTATAACCAAATATTCTCTTTTGTGCCAAAAAGGGTTGGTTTACTTAAATACGTAAACTCAAAAGTTATCTCCAAACACACAACTAGTCTGTGCCCGCAAGGGAATTTTCAGAAAGACGAAAGATTTAAGGAAATTCCCCTCCTCGCTGTATCCGGTTGAGTCCTTGGAGATCCCGGAATCTCCCGGAAGGTTGGAGTAGAGTCTTAATTTGGAATTTCAAAAGAAAAAAAAATCATCCGACCTGTAAAAAACTAGGAGAGTCCAAAATAGTAATGAAACTAGAGTAAAATATTATCTAAGATAACCCTAATTAGTGATTTGCCAAATAATAAAAAAAATTAAATAAACTGAATTTTGGATCGGTGATTTCAATTACCAAAACATCACCGATAGCTACCCTGCGCAGACGTGCCACAGTCTGGGATGTCATTATTTTCCCTCATCTAATTAAACTAAGAGAAGAAATGAAAATACTTAAGGGGACTAGGGGTCGACATCCGGGTACGCGAAAATAAGTTTCAATAACTAATTGTTTTGATTCTGTAACCCTGTCAGAGCTGTCGCCTCCATGAATATTGTGAGCTAGCCCGAGTAGGCAACGTGAAAAAAAATCTCACGGAGCAGGATATTCTATTTTAAAAACGACCCAAAAAATATATATATAATTCACTACAGCCCCGTTGTGTAACAACTATTGTCTTTCCATAATTGATTATTAAATATGTCCAGTCAGCGATTATATGATGCTACAAATATTATTAAACGAGATTATTATGAACGAATACGACTGCAATAACAAATTAAGCTATTAAGCACTAACATAGTCCGGCAATATCTCACCCACATGTTCGCACGATGCTCCGGTGTAGGGGCCAGAACCCGAGATGTTGCTAGCTATACATAATCCTTAAATATATATATATATTCTTTTACCGAAACGTGACTAATCATAAACTGGGCTTATATATATCTATATATATATCTATGTATATGGGTGTCCTCTCATTCATTTCGTTTCACAATATATTCATACTATCATTTTATTCATTTATTACGACGTCGTATTTCATAACACCCTATTTCTTTAACTACACCCAGACTATATGCACACTTCGTCATATACTTCTAAATCTATAAATCATTGCCAACGTTTCATGTTCCGGCCACCACACAAAACATCCCTCGAACTGAAGACTCCCTTACCACGCAAACAATACTATGTTATACTTCGTAGCTTCATGTAAAAAAAAAATATGTATGTATGTTCACAGCAAGTAGAGTTCTCCGCGATATTATTCAATTTTATAAAATTCTGACAACAATGAAATTATTCTGCAGCCACAGAGGAAAAAAATGAACATTTAATATAATTTCCAAGCGAAAAACTAGCATCATATCGCCCGACTTCTGTTAAGAATTTACGTATTGTTTATTTACTTAAATATTTCGATTTCTAGACTAAGTAGAATGTTGCAATTTTCAGAAAATATTAATTTTGGATCACTTAACCTAACTGTATATGCATTTGGGCTGGGAATTATATTTACTAGGTTTTATTTCGAAAAGAAAGGTCAATTCCATGGAAACTGAATCACTAAGAGCGTCGACATAAGAATGACGGTTAGTACTGACTTTTGACACTAGGTTGCTAGCGACGATATGATCAACCCTTGAACCACTGAATGTGACCTTGTACACGGAATTTTGATACTATGACACTCTCATTTTCTGATAATACTATAGATCGATATGTTGCGTTTAGCTATTGATCGAATACGAATGATACACTGTCCATACTTCATTATTTCGCACACTCTTTCATCACGTAACTACAATTGCTACTACTGATACTACATTACAAACACATACATGCCACATCCATAACTACAAACTACATTAATACATGTTATAATACATATTAATCATTACTATTTACTCACATAAACAACATTCAGATTTTACCATTTTCTTTAAAATCGGCTCTATCGGTTTATGAAAGGAAAGGGAAAGAAAGGAACAGGGCCAATTGGCCCTTGTATTCACTAAATCACATTCTTAATTCAACCTGTTTAGTTAATACCCAAACTATTTATTGGAAAATATATGTACGCCCCTTTCCTGAAGGGAAAAGAACCTTATGACAACTATACGTTCAACCCATCCCTGCTGGAAGCCGTACCCCCAAGTTGGGAGTAAACAGGAGCCCTCTTGAAACTTTACACGTGCATTATGATCACTATCCTAACTACAACGAAATTAAATACCGCCATGTTACTACTAGATAAGTACAAAAAAGAAATCACATTCACTACATACACGAACACAAACGGCAGTGGGGCAGGCCTTACGTAACTCTAAAAGGAAATATTTTCAGGATAAAAATATTTTAAGGGAGAAAACACTACTCTTCCGAAACTGTTTATGGATCTTTAAGAATAACTAACAAACTGATGCACTTCACTTGGTAGAACCTGTCCATCACTAATTATATCTGCAAAACATGGCGTCACTGAATTACACTTCCTATTTCAGCTCTTCAGTCCGGGTTTTTACTATGAAATTTAGTAAATTATGCCCCGTAGCTTCCTGGATGGTATTTATTCAACTATTAAACTAGATTTACCTTTTTAACCGCTTAACTTATAATTTTTTTTGCAAAAGTCGTTCCAAATTTTATAGTTTTTTCGGTACAATGTAAATATGCTATTTCAATTTAGTCATTTCGTCAATAAGCATTGGCCTTCAATGCAAAATATATTAGCCAAAAATAGTTAAATGAATCTTACCGACATCTAGCGAACACCCATACACTCAGCTGCGTATGGCGAACGTAAGGATTCGTCGTTTAAATTAATATTTAGACCTTTTTTCTTTGCACGAATATATTCGTGTTTATAATTTTAGGGCAAAACAAAAATAACGTAATAATTCGTGGTTTTAAGTTAAGCGGTTAATGCAGCTTTTCTAGCTAATTTCTACCTTTTTCTGAGTTGGGAAGATCCGGGTCTGCTGTCTTCAGCAAAATTCTAGGCAAGGAATGGGAATAATCGCGCTCTAACATCATAGCGTGGGTGAATCTTCCAATCAAAACAAAGCATTTTTGGCGGTGGGGCTTTGAAACGAATAAATTTTGGTAAAATCTGGATTGAACTACATATCAGAAGGACATAGATATCTAAAAGAGAGGTGAAGGGTGGTCCAGAAAATTTTGCCGAATTTTAGATTGGTTATTTATTCGAAAATTTCCGTCCAATGGTGGACCTATATTTTCAGATAGCACTGACACCGTAAGACTTGTAATAATCCATTTACATATCAATATACAAAACTTATAACTAATTTAATATATAAATAAAGATATCGATTCCCAAAACTATAATTCCTAATGAAGTTTTACAGTTTTCCATGTTAATTTGAAATAGAATAACAAACAAAATTACGAATTATATGAACAGCCAGAATTTTTTTTGTTAAACGTCAAGTACAGTCGGTGCAAAAAATTTCGAGCATCCTCCTATTAAAAACATAATCACATTAGACTGTAATGGTATATTACAAATTTCTTAGGCGATACAATTTTCTGTCTCCAAAAATCAAGAAAGCACCCGTCAAAAGCAATTCCTCGAACTTTCCCCTAGAATTTATCATAAGAAAGTTTTTTTGTTCCTCTCTCTCAGAGATTTGCATCCCTTTTACCTTTAGAGCCACTCATTGACAAAAGGTACTCACATGACCGCTATATACAGACATGCTCTTAGGTAGGTCAGAGATTGGGAAAGGAGACGATTTTTAATAATAATAATAATAATAATAATAATAATAATAATAATAATAATAATAATATTAATAATAATAATAATAATAATAATATTAATAATAATAATAATAATAATAATAATTATTATTATTATTATTATTATTATAACAATTAGGTTTACAACTAGGGTCCCATCTCTTTATCTTGTATGAGAGAGCCGCTAGTCAGCTAAGCCATTGGTGTTCCTTATTCTGTGTTTCTCTCTCTTTCTGTGTCGTGTGGATGTTTGTTTTGGGGGTGTTAGGCTTTTATATTAAACCTTTACATGATATAATCTTTTTCTTTTTTACGAGATTTTCTTTTGGAAAAGGAAAGAAACTGCTTTCCTCTTATGTGTGTTTCTTACCATTCACCTTGTGGAACTGCTTAGGTAAGATGATTTTGAACTTTTATGTCATCCATTGCCATCACGATAATAAAATGGTAAGTCTTAACTTTTTATTTTATTCTCTTATTTGCAGTTTGCCACACTGATATATATGTAACAAAATTGAGGTTTGGTCCAACGCCTTTCGAATGTGCAACCAACCCAAGCGCTGAGCTTTTTGGGTTGCCTGCTATTGCAGGAAAGGGAGAATTGCAGGTGGTAATGCACTTTTGGAGTCGTGTATACATCGAATATGTTGGTACGCCATTGAACAGATACGTGAAAGACATTATTCGATCGGAAAATAAATCCAAGTGAAAAGTAGCTTTAAAGGGAACTAATATAGAGCAAAGAATATACAGAGAAATCGCTACGAACTGAATAAGTGTGATATTACTGAAACTATTAACGTAATTTAACACATTGAAGCAACTGGGTGAATATTATTTGCAAACATTTGTAGGTATGAGAAAATGTATACAAAATAAAAGATTACAATACGTTAATAATATAAGATGGATATTATTATGTTAGATAAAACAGGATAATAAATTAGAAATGTTAATATATGTTTAAATACAAATAATTAAATGTTTAAAAACACAGTAGATCCCACGTAATGGCGAAATTAATGTGATGAAAATAGTGCAGTGGGAGTGTTACAAAACTGCAGGATATGTTAGAAGGGGAAAGCAGAGTGCGTTATTTAGAAAGTTACGATAATGCGTAAGTTGATAATCACCTTAATAACAATGTAGTTAAAAAAGCAATTCATAGACAAAATACATTATAGAGATTTAAAGCCCTTTGCTTGGATGTAGAAATATGAAGTCGAACATTTTGCTTTAATGGACAAAACACATAGAAATGATCCCAATAATTTCCTGATGAATATACATTGTAGGCTAGACATCTTTGATAGTGAGCTACAGTATTTTTTTTATCGCAATAATAAAAATATCATTCTTGAAAACCATTAGAATATGTTGACTAAATTAGGGAAATATCAGTGACATAGGTGATGTGCTTTGAGATAATAATTTGTAAAACGACATATGATGATAGGAATGCGTCTTGAAGTGAGGTAAAGTAAAATGGAAAAAATAAAATATTACAAATTAATATCTAAAGTTATTCACATTTCCAATATTATTATTACTACTACTATTTCACATACTTTCCTAGTTTCTACTCTTCGCTTTTATTATCTGCGATTAGTTTCACTCTGATTTTGCTTCCTTGTATAATCTTTTGCTATTTTCTATCAAATATTGCGTATTCATACATAATAAAATAAATAGAGTTATTTACCTGTAAACCTATAGTAATGTTTCTTATTTTGTTTATCAATGTTAGGACTTTGAGATTCACTGTTTGTCAAAACATTAAATTTGAAATTTGTTAAATTGAATGATAAAGTTTTTTCTTATTTTCCTAAATCCTATTTACTTTACAATATATTTCACTGATGTTATTAAAATTACAGTACTCTTGTCAGGTAAAATTACAATTACGTAATTACGAAAACTTTGTTGTTGTCTTGTAGGAGAGAAAGGAACTATCTTTTTTTTTTCGTTTTACACAAATGCGTCATTTTAAGCAGTACACACAATTTTATCGATGTTATTATATCTTCAAAGTTGTTTGGTATACGAAATGGCTGGAAGCAACATTGATACATACGTATTTTGGTATTTACGGTATCAAGGTACAAACAAAATTATTACTCGTAAGCTTTACAAAGAATATGTTCGAAATATTTTCTTAGAAAAGTATTTTTTCAATTGTTTTTATTTTATATATATTCGAAGTACATAATGTTACATTCAAAGTATTCAACATGAAGTTAGTTTGATGTATACTGCTATCCTTTCTGTTCTTATGCACTTGTAACATTTGGATATTTGTAATACTGCAGTATGTTAGGTTTGTAACACTGAATAATAAATGCGTTTCATAAGTTTCTTTTAGCATGGGGATTTAAAATGCGTAGTAATGTAGTGTACTGTAGTTTTGAAAACGACACCGATTTGTACTGAACTGGTAATCAGGTTATCTTTTACAGAATGTCAATTTCTTTCTGTTTATGCTCACCATGGTTGTGCAGTGTAAGGTAAACGATATCGTGATAATTAGAATGAATAATATGCTGGAATGAAGAAAATTGGAGAAAACAAGAGAATCTCTACTAAAATCACACACACAGCCTCTGTTTGCTATAAACCTATTTGGCACGAGTTAAGAGGGAAACACAGATCGCGGGCACCAGTCACCAGTGTGTATAAAACCAAATTTTATACCTACTTATTTTTAATAAACTTATGTTACATATTATGTAATATTTTTTTCTGTTAGTCCGAAAGTTCAGAGAGAGTTTCAAAATGAATTGTCCAACTTTTATATATCTTGATCAGCTTTACATAAAACAGATTTGCTTCATCAAGTATTTATTTTTAAATAAGCATATTGTTTCATGTTTTCCAGGGAGATAGTGGTGGACCTCTGTTAATATATATACAAGATCTTCAACAATTTAGACAAATAGGTAAGGCAAAAAGTACACTTTATTTCTATTCGTTATTGTTTATTAATGTCATTATTACCAACATTAAATAAAACTTTCAACAAAGTGAGAATCCAGTCTAAAGCATCACGAATCATTCCTCCTTCCATTATGTTCCCTTTCCCTAATATTTAATAGTATATTTTACCTTAAGTAAGAAATTTTGCAATCAGTAAAAGTATAATATCTTATAAATTGCCCGGTATTCACCTTAATAAAAGCGATTACAACAAGAGAACACTACCGAAAGGTGCGCACTAATCTCAGAAATTATTTACTACATTATTACCGGCATCTGTTACAATATATTGAACCACATCTCATCTGAGATTATTCTCCACATCAAGGTTATAGGAACATAACATCTTAAATAATAATGTATAGAAACGTGATAATAGAAGCATAATTTACCGACACTTAGCTATAAGTACTTATCCCTCTCGATCACAGAAAAGCTTACATTAATTCGCATAATAGTCTGTCCAATCACAAAATGTGTTTGAAATGAAACACTAAAGAAAACAACTTTCATCCATAAAGATTAACCATCCCTAATACATAGCTGACATATGCAGAGTTACATATCAACACATTATTATTATCATACAGCCACATAATAACCTCAAGCGCACTTTACGTTAATCATTTCTTCATGAAATCAGAAGGTAAGAAGATTCATGGCACCAATTTGTGGAGCAACAGCGAACAAAGAAGTTACGATATGATCTTTCATAGTTAATTATTTGTGTACTGCTAAAGATAGAAGGTGTTCTTCAGAAAAGTCAATGTGATCTTTGTGGAGCAATGGATTCAGGGAATTTAATTCATACTGATACTTAACGCACGTTCAAAGTAATTAAGCTACAATTACTACAATGATAATATTTTCTTCTTGCTTCTACTGCCAGTGTTCAGTACACATGTAGAAATGAAAGAACTCTTGAAAGAAAGACTAATCAACATCAAAATCAAACCACATAAATAAGTAGCATGAAATTAGCATAACACATTAGAATTCTGACGTAAGAAATAAATTTAAAAAAGATTAAAAATCAACGAGCGAGACAGAAAAATTTTGATGTCAATTAATAATGGATCCATATCTCAACGTTAGAAAAATGAAAGTTTTAATTTGGAGATTTCGATTCAAATAATTTGAGACGCATTTTAGCGTTTCCTTATATTTGATCTAAAAGAGAATAAAATAACTGTAAAAAGGATGCTTGGTTTCAGATAAGTGCAATATATCATTATCTAGGAATTTCTAAGAACCACAGACTGCAAATTTTGATACATGAACTTCTAATTCATTGTATGTCCAGCAACGTTTTGATATTTGATCAACACTAAAACAAACGATTTGGGAAGAAGACGCAGTGAACGTTACAATCATATTAAGATGGTCATATCTCAGGATCTTTGAATGTTATAGCCATGTAATTAGATATTTAGCCTTATCAATTAAGATATTTGAGTACGGGGTTGAGCGTTTGTTGATAATTGACCTAGAAGAAGGCAAAATATACAGAAAGACACAGGAGAATAGGTATGCAAGGATAATAATATATTTCTATATCATGGAAATCGTAAAATTACAGGTATACATATGCTACATAAACTTTCTATTTCAAATAAAAAAAAACTTTCACAGTTATCTCACGAATCAACTAGAAGGGAAAAACAGGTAGAAAAAATGTTATGGGAGTTGCAATCGGTATTATAAGGTGCCCATTGGAAATGTCACCGACATAGAACCTTTTATTTAGCTTTCCATTTAAATAATTCTTTGGTTAAACAGTTCATTATAATTTAGATATGTCACTAAAAACTTAGTGGAATGATAAGGGGTGCAGGTTACAGTTATTAAAATATTTGTATTTTGTAATGCCTTAAGTTTAAGGTAACGGAAGTCTGTTGTGAGACATCTAATTGAAAATAAATAAATTCACAATGCTGCCTTACTTAATATTTGACTTAGATGGGAAGTTCACTGTGTGAAATGGTTCAGATGGTTCAGAAGTCAAATATCAAAATACTTGGAACATTTGTTAAAATATTTTGTATGGATAGATCAAAAAGCAATTTACATTCATAAACATAAAAGATTGATACATGAATATTTTATCATAGAAATTCGGTATCAAAATTTGTTAAATAGTATTAAATTTTATAGTAGAAGGATTTACTTCGTAATATTTGACAATCGAATGTGAATGCTAAATAAATTACGCCAAAATATGTGTTTATTTATTTGAAATGAAAAGTCAAAATAATAAATTGCACATGTCTACCGTTAAGAAATCCCCATAAACGAAATTGTAAGTAGGTGAAATGGTGTTTCAATGTATTAAACTAAGATATGTATATCTAATAACCCCTTACTTCTAAAGAATGAATACTCCGTCATCTTCGAATTCTCTTCCTTTATTGGTTGCCGATAATTCATAAAATAGTTTACAAACAGTAAGAAACCCCAGAACATAAATGCAGTATCCACTAAATTACATTTTCTTCATCCTAAAAGAGCGCAAAATTCTATATTTATATTACTCAAATCAAAAAAATGTTTGTCTTCTCATGAAAGGAAAACCGCTGAATCGTTTGCAATGTACTAGTGTTTCTGAACATATAGATTACTATTCAACATTGGCTCCACACATATATAGATTACTGGATATATCAAACATGTAAATTATATTATTTTGTATAATGAACTCAAGTAAATCATCATAACCTACATATAAACACCCCTTTCCTTCGCTGTATGGTAGTAATGAGAATTGGTTTCATATGAGCTTAAAACATTGTTCTTGCTTGTTAAGAGCGTTCAGACATTGTTTAGTCATTTGTAATTTCATATGAACAGGAAGGAGTAAAACATTATCCTGATTCACTACAATTCCCATTGCGACGTTTGAAATCCGGATTCAATGTTTTGTGTATTGTCTACTATTTTCTTCCTTATTATACTTTATTGCAATCCATTCACAGATGTAATATAACATTTTCCTATAGCCAATTTATTCTCCAAGAATGATACTGGTACGCGATTATTTTGCTTCTATAAAAGAAAGAATGTATGCATATAGTTGACTAAAGTTATGAACAAAAAACACTCCCATTGTTACCAGTCACAGGCCATTTTAGAGACATAAACATTTGTCGTAAAATCGTGATATTATCCCCGAACGAGTGGATTTACTTATGATAATTGCAAATGTCACAGCCTAGAGTCGTCAAACATGGCTTTGTTCACTTTGACATAAACACCTGACATGATACGAAAAATCTGTTTCACATCTGTGATTAGCATTTTCGTGTTGACAAAGAACAGGTGGTTTCGTTTCCGAAGCAGCAAAAAGGTCTCAGAGGCATATTAGTGTATTTCTTTAAACCCGGAGTTCACTAGCTAAACATATTCCTTGTTTTTATTTTATTAACGATTGTTTCCTATTACCATAGGTGTCTTTTTGTGACAGAGGTTGAGCAACATAAACTGGTAAACTTAATTTAATTTTGTAAGAGACCAATCTTCAATCAATGGAAGGGCCAGGTATTTTAAGTTGGTTTTTCAAAGTAGACGGAGCAGAACAAAACATGGAAGATTTTTTTTTAAATCATAGCAATGACTTCTTTCTCGAAGTTTGTACCAAGAAATGTTGTACTGAGACTAGTAGAATATTTTCATTAAGTACAACCAAGAACATTAGCTCATTTAAGATAAATTTAGGCTTGTGTAAGTGAAGTTGGGACACAAGATCTAATATTGAAATCATAAATGTCCCTCGTTTCACTTCCTTACATTGACTCGCTTTGTGAACTAAGATCATTTAGACACTCGAAACCTGATGGAGGTATCCAAACAAGCAAGTGTGGATAATGCAAAGTACTGTGAGTCTTATTGCAGAGGTAATATTGCGATACGTTATGTTCGTCTTGTTTGTATTATTACGACCTGGTGTTTTATAGGAACGGGAGTAGCAGTTCTTGCAACGATGTTTGGGCTCCCTTTACAATATGGATATTATAAGTGATATATATTGCCGCTTCAGGTGCTGCAGTTTTTTAATGATCCTACATAGGATTGGCATGCATTGTATTGGTCACATGGTTTATGCTAATCTGTATGTTTCATATGAATATACAGGTTGTAGTGTATTCTTTCAAAATCGAGAATTTTCTGTCTCTATCTCCAAGGAACACATTCACCACAAATATAGCGCACACAAATGTAGCGAACACATTCTTGTAGCGATGTCGATAGAACATACCTTACTGGTCGTCTGGCATCAGTTTCGTTAAACTAACCGTCAGTATACTGTCAATTTTAAAATGGTGGTTCTTGTGGAAGTAGGAAGTTGCCTGCCGATATCTCATTCATGATATTCTTATTTCTTAACGCTGTTAATCGCAACTAGCAATCCTCTTGGATAGTGATACTTTCTGAACCGTTTTGCAACTGCATCTGCATCTGATCTCTCACAAGTAGTCCGATAGTTGGTTTATGGATGATTTCTGATTTAAGGTTAATTTGCGTGATTCTTCTGACCGTTCAGTGTAAGACAACAATACGTCTGTATATACGCTGTATTTTACATTTCGAACGCAACTGATCGCATGTTGGAACAATGCTCTTCACAACTCTGACATCGGTAGACGTATACAACGTCCATAAAAATCTAGAATCACGTGTGGCAAATAGTCAAGAACTTATATTTTGATAAACTCAATCGTATATGCAGCTATTATTGAAACGAAATTTTAAACGAAGGTTTGTACATGCATTTATATCATATAAATATACTCAATAATAGAATCATGATGCTGATCTCCTATAAGTTATGTGACACACTTGAGATCAGAAATAGAAGCCGATATCATAAATTTTAGTATATGTCACCACAACTTTCATACATCAATTATTTTTATTCCCTTCTTTATCTACAAATTATAACATAGAGTTCTTCAAAGGATAATCTTTGTCCTAGTGACGATGTTTCGAAAATTGGTGCTCTTTCGAAATGAGACACAATATAATTTTTAGAAAAATAACTATATGCTTCCTCATCGTCTCATATTAGATTCTTTCTTTAAACAATATATTACTAACAAAATTCTTAAGTGGCAATAAGTTGCACGGGCAATAAGAGTATTTTAATATTGCATCTGCTCGCAGTAAACATGTGAAGGAGGAAAATATGTATCTAATAAAACAACATATGATAATACACACTTTCCTTTTAAAACATGAAAGAGTGTAATCAATTTCTTTCTAAATCACTTAATCTTTTTTCTAGGTATTGTCTCGTGGGGAAGGAGCTGTGCTCAGGAAGCATATCCTGGAGTGTATACTACATTACCAAATTACCGTTCTTGGCTGGAAAATAAAATAGGAAAATTGCCTGCATGATATTTACAATAATTAAAAATTTCTAACTACTTTTTTATATTTTTCTACTTTTTGTTGAAAATCAAATATTTAAATTTCACTGCGATTTTTCATATACAATAATACAGTTATTTATTTAATACGATTGGATAGTATACCATGATTGTAATGTATTTGTATATTTGAAATTACTACGAATTTTTCAATTTATTCTTTAGAAAAATAAACATCTGCTATTGTGTATGCCAATAAAAAATAAAGTGGATATATATTTTACAAATACTTATGGCAACAACATATTTTATGTCATAAATATAGTATGTAAAGGAGATTTTAGAAAATATAATTACTTGTTCGAAATTGTATTTAGAGAAAAGCAAAATATCGAATCGATTTATGGGAGATCTAATACTTATACGTAAGGTGTGTTATTCTGAATACTCCTGCAGTTAGGTAAAATAGTGAATTTAGCTAGAAATAAGCAAAAACGGAAAGCGTTAATATATTGAAATGGTTTATATACTTTCCAGTACATAATTTTATTAAGTTATGATATATTTAATTTTCTTACTGGTTTATGTTATTTAAGGTAACTATTTATTTACTTAATGAAAATATTTCATAATTATTAAAACTAACAACCTTTTCGTTTCATTATTACTTGTAATATTTAGTAGATAAATGGGCAATTTCTACATAGTATGGTACTAATACTAATTAGGGACTGCAGATCTAAAAGGTGTAAATACAGTTCATCAAGCAGAGAAACATGTATGTTCAATATCTTATGCACACACACAATATGCATACAGAGTGCAGAAAGGACCCGGAACGGTCCAATATCTCGCGAAGTGTAAAGAAAAGAAAACAAAAATAATACGTGTTAAATACTTTTGAAATGCTATCCAATCATACTAAACTGAACGATCTATCTCCACCCCCTTCGGCCTTACGGGGCAATCTTTAAATTTTAAATGGAAACCCCTATTTCTTATTGCAAATTTGGATTCTCCAGAAAAAATGACAGTGATTTAACCCAAAATTGAAACAGTGTCTTCGCAGATGGCGCTTCAATCGACACACAAAATGGCGATGCATCAAAACGTTACGAAAATACGAATTGTTAGTCCCGTGCTCTGTGGCCGTACAGTTAGCGTATTGGATTGCGGTCATAGATGTACTGAGTTATTCCCCGTTCAAGTCAATCTTTCTTCTATTATTTCCCCAAATAAATTCCATACGTTTTAACTTCAATTAGTACTTTTCTGTAGGTATATAAAATAAACTTTTCGATAATATTTTTACAAACTAGATATATGAAGTAGTCACTTGAAATAGTGTCAGAGTTTATAGAGTTATTTCGAACAAAAATAAACAATTATTGTTGCCATTTGTACTTTCTTGCAAATTTTTAAATATGGACAAATACATTATTTTATCGAAGTTACGATGTATGAATCTATTATTTAGGTATAGAAAGTTCAAATAAAAATGATACTTTGAGCTGGGATGGAACTCACGACTTCTGAGTCCACAATCCAGTACATTAACAGCATGACCATAGAGTGCGATACTCAAAAACCACATCTTCATTATGTTTTGCCGCCCCATTTTTGGGTGTCGACTCAACTGCCATCCCTGAAGGCATTCTTTTCAATATTGAATCAAATCGCTATGAGTTTCTCTGGAGAATCCAAATGTACAATAAACAATGGGGGTTTCCATTTAAAATTTCAAAGTCACTCCCGTACCCTCGAAAAGCGCGGGAACAGGGGTTACGTTTGGTACCATTGGATAGGATTTTAAAAACTATATAATACTTGTTAGCGATCGGTATATTTCGCGAGATGTTGGACAGTTCCGGGCCATTTTCGGCACCCTATATATATGGTGCGTAATATTAATGCATGTCCAAAAGTGACGAGGTAATTGCGGACATCCAAATAAGTAAAAATATTCCTATAAACGTGGATCCGATCCCCCTTTGTTTCCAAGCTACAGGGTGTTCAAATGTCTAGTCACTCCATTGACTTTCTGTGGGAAAGCGAATGGAAATATTCAGTATTACAAGAATAATACAATCAAGTGGAATTACGCCTGACCAAATATATTTACACTGACATGGAGAATGAAGCTAATCAACATTTGAGGTTATTGTGTTATCAGCGTTTTCAACTAGGTATAACGTGTTGTGTTTTCAAACAGTACTAGGCGTCCACACGAAGTGGGCAACAGTGTTACTCAATAACATTACTTTGTGCCTCTTAACATTTAATTACTTTGTGCCTTTTAACATTTAATAACTTTGTGCCTTCATATGTATGGTATTTTCATGGCATTCATTTGTAACGACACAATAATACTTTCATGCAAGAGTTTTTTATCAATGAACCGTTTTTTCCTGTTCTGGGCAGTTAAGTGACTTCGCACCTGGGCGCCTTGTGTTTCGAAAACGAAGCGGGATCTGGCCCATGTTTGAATTTTTTTATAGCAACAACCATATGCTAACGTGTGGATGTCTAGTGCTGTTTGAAAACGTAACACTTTGTAACAGGTTGGCAACACTGACAACCCAATAACCTGAAATGTTGATCAGTTTCTTTCTGGATGTTAGTGCAAATATATTTGAACTGGCATAATTCCAGTTGATTGTATCATCCCTGCAATATTGAACATTTCAATTCACTTTCCCATAGTGAAGCATTGGAGGGAGTCGACATTCGAACACCCTGTATCTCGAAAACGAAGGGGCATCGGACCCATGTTTATATGAACATTTTTACTAATTTGGATGCCCGCAAACACTTAGTCACTTTTGGACATGCATTAATGTTACGCACTGTATATACTTTAAGTAAACCAGTATAACAATACTTTTTATTTTCGTAAAACACCAGATTTCTATAATTTCATGATGCTGTAATAATGTTACATCTGAAAACCGGAGAATGAATCTGTGGCTTGGGTATAAAAAACGACAATATCACTTTTTGGCAAAACTGAGATGTTCGTCTAATTTTATAAATGGATATTTTCTTTGGCAAGAAAAGCAAATTTTAATATGAATGGAATATATTCCAAACTATTTCGTGCTGGCATTTGCTCTTCTTATACAAGGAAACGTCCATTTATAGACTCTAAAATTAAAGCCTGCAGCCTGAATGATATTTGAAAATTGCATATGGCAGGTTGCACACGAATAGGGAAACTTTGCACCAGTGTTTAGTATGCGGTAATTGGAATAAACGGCTTACTGCGTAAATTTGCTTTACAACTCGTCCCAAAGGGCTTTAATGGGATTGAGATTGGGGGTCTGAGAGAGCCAGTCCACTTTTTGAATCCCCATTTCGTCAAACCATGACTATATAAGTCTCGACGTGTAACTTAGAGAGTTATGCTGCTGGAAGAGAAATGGACCATTCACGAAATTTTGGCATAGAGTAGGGGGAGCAGTATTGTTCAGAATGTCCAGATTCTTCTTAGAGTCCATATTTCCCACAACATGAAGTTACATTTCCAAAGCATGTAAAACACCCCCACACCAGGACGCTCCCACCACCAAAATTATCAGTTGGAACAATGAAGTCACTGCACAAGCGCTCGCCGAGAATCCACCACACCCAGACCCATCCATTGGACTCCCAGATAGTGTCCCGGGATTCGCCACTCCACAGAACACGTTTCCACATGACCAACGTCTAATCTCGGTCACCTTTACACCATTGCCATCGACACATTACATTCTGTGGACTGATGTCCGCCTTGTCCGTAGTTGCACGACCATGGAATCCCAGGTTTTTGAACTCGCGACGAACAGTCCTACTGCTAGCACTAACACACGATGCACTTTAAAACTCCTGTGTGACTTCTACCAACAGCAACTTGTGATTTTATTTCACTACACGTCTGAACTTTCTTTTGCTATGTTCAGTAAGTATTCTCGGCCTATCACTTCATATGCCAGTCGTTTCATTGCTTCAAAATTCCAACATCATAATTACATCCCCCACAGTGGATTTCGGCTTCTGTAGAATTTTTGCAATTTGACGAGCAGATTTCCCACTACGGTGATATACCGCTACCACGCCACAATCAAACTCACTGAACAACGTAGACTTATTCATTGTAGCACGATGGCATCACTGTGACCTCCACACTACTTATACTGTTCTTGCTTTCAGTCACGAGCCACTTAATGTCACTGGCCTGATCCACTTCTTTAGAGGGGTATCCGGTTGCTTTAGGACAGATGGAGAGTATATATATATTGGATAGCCTAAAAGTCGCACCCGTGCTCAGTAGTGGTGACCCTAGATGCGTCACTTCATGTGTCATCTTATATATCAATATAATGAATATGACACTTCATATATATCAATAACACGATACTCATTAAAGATAAGTGTCTAAGAAAGAAGATTTGCCATTGTTTGGTCTGCAGTAGGACTTATCTGAGTGAGTGGAAATTAGGCTATTCATGTTCTAACCCCAATATGTATTTCCATTGTCTTACAGTTCAAGACACATTTTCAGCTTAGTGTAAATTTAAGTAAGAAAGGAAAGTAGGAATAACGTGTAGAAGTAGATATAAACGTAATGATGGACCATCTAATTTTTTGAATGTGCTTATCTTGTTCTAAAATATATGTGTACATACAATTGTCGACGTTCTCAAAAAGAAAAGCAAGGTACATATTGATGGTGCACATTATGTACATTCTTCACGCTCCAAGTGATTAGAAGATGCGTGACCTTGATTCTGGCTACATGACTAGCGTACATGCATTTGGCACTGGAAACCTAGGACTGAATTCTAAAGAGAACTCATGTGGTTTCCATATCACATTCAGCTGTGGGACCACGTCTCACATGGCTTCGGTGGCGGACAAAACGCTAAACTCAAAATTAATCAATGAATCCAATGAATGTAAGTTTGGTTAAATCTCGGTTTCGGCACGTTCGTACACTTATGTGATACGAAAGTATGTTTCTTTTTGTTTCTTCACACTATTACAACCTCTCCATTCTTTCCACCCATGTTTGGCACGCAACAGTATTCTTTACCACACGAAAAAGTACAACACGTGATAGCACTTGAGAAAGGATCACCGGCTAGTTGGTAAAAATTTTTATCTCTATTACCTGCCAAACAGTAACTACTTTTCTCTGTTATTTCGTAATGTGGCATAAAATATTACTATTTAGCTTACAATATATATATTTGTATGGTATTATGTTTCTTAATTGAAAGAGAACTCATATCCTGTACAAAGAACTTCACCTACCAACACTTATCTAAATTACGAAATTTGCATCACTATAATTTTGAATTATTGCATAATTTTGTATACAATATTTATTCATATAATTGGTCACTAAGAACAATTTCCTAAATCTTCTCATATGTTGTTTTCAAATAATGTCTTTACCAATAATTATTAATATCTAATGTGTACACTACCTTACAAATCAAAGATCCACTTAAATATAATATAATTTCCTTAATAAAAACATATGTATATATAATTCTGCTATGTATCTTTATTATGCTATAGTGCCAAGAAATGAAACTTCAAAATTAGTTTCTCGACGGGTTCAATGTTTTCGTTGAACCTCTAACACAAACACTTAAATACGTTAGCATTAAGCATTATAGCCATTATAGTATTAAGAATATTAATAAATTCAATTTTTTTTTTTGTAAAATATTAAAGTGAAAATTATTTAATGTAATTAAATAAATGAAAGGTACAAACTCTTTATATTCCTACTTATGTAAGTGAAGTGCAAAATCAGAATGCTATGTTTTCAACTAGATATACTCCCATTTTCATACAAGAGAACAATTTAAAGGAAACAGGGACTTCTAATTTTCCTGAGTAAGAACGTTTACAAAGTAATAAAAAAAGCAGCTTTATATTTTCAATTAAAAAATCTCCATTTACCTTCATGCACTCATTCCTCTGTTTGCCCAGTCCTTGGATAGAACCAGTGTTAAAAAACATCGTTGTACTACTTAGCAAAAGTTTTATGATTCCCGTTTGAGTTCTTAGTCTCCAATAATGAGCTTCGAGAAGCTCATTTACGAGTTAATGCAATCAAAATAGTTTGAAGGTATCTACAGAACTGTTATAACTTCCTTGCTATAAAGCAAATGGTTGTACTTATTTTAAAATAAAAGTGATATTAGTCCAGGCATCAACGTAACAAAAGTTCTCACCTTTTCGAGTTTAAGGGCAAATCATGTAACAATTTAGCATCCCATATTTGTAAATATATATTCATAATTGATCACTAAAATATCTCATGCGAGAAAAAAAACTAGTCATGGCAAGGGGGAGGAGAGGGAGAAAGTCGAAATTTTAGCCATTTCTATTATTCACTATAACCCCTAACCATTGGAGCTAGATCATCCAAACTTTTATCAGTTTGTTTTCTGATTGTCTTCTACAATTTAGTTCTGGTGCATTTTTGAGCTAAATATAATGGTTTTCTTGTTATTTTATTTTTTATTTAGTTTTGATTGCGCGTGATGTCAGATTTTTTACTCACAGATTATTTACAAGATAGAATTTGGAATAATGTTTCCTCTAAAAGTTTTTCATTTTATGCTCTTTTAAAAATATATATACTTCCATTAATGTAGGACTAATAGTGCCTAACTTATAAGCGACTTCATTCTGTCGTGTACGAAACTGATCACGGTGCAGCCCAAAAGTTACCTTCCACAAACATTAGATATTAGGAGCCGATGATTTTTAATATATATATATATAATATGGTTTGCCTGCAAGTATATAATCCTAATAAGTAAGTCTCTCTATAATTGAATTAAAAATATCCATTTTTAATAACAGTTGGGGGCTTTTCGAAAAATAACTCTTGTCATAACTCGAAATTTCTCTGGAGAACGAAAAGAGAGCTTTCTCTTCACACAATATGAGAAAGTCTGCAAATCTGTTTCTTTACACGTGTCTCTGATACCTTCTAAACCACGCACAAACATGCAGATTTCTATTTATCTTTCTGTAAAAGAAAACAATCTGGTTTCCGAAAGGGTTGTTTTTACTACAACTTCTTTGATTTATATACTATATTGATACCGAGCGAAACAGAGCAGTAACCAGATTTCAAAATTTCCTTCAAGAGAGAATTATGAACAATTTGCCATTTACTTTTCTAACGTTTAAACCATTAAATCTTATTTATAGCAGAAGCATTTGACTATTATTCGGATTGTGTAGAATTGCTATACTCGGACTATTTTTGATCTTCCAGGTACGTCGTAAGAGACATTACGATGTTCAAAAGTACTGGGTGAAAACGCGACAGAAAATTATCGGTTACCGTTATATAACAGTTGCATAATATTATTGATAACTAATTCTAGAAATCGAATAACTTGTTCTCTTGTGTAAATATTTCTTAAGTGTATAGTTTCCCCCTATTAAGTTTCATATTATAGATGTATTATAGCAACTGTACACAATCTTAACAATAAGCAAGTGCTTCTTCTGTAAATAAGATTTAACAGCTTAAAGACTGATCATTAAAAAAATGTCTTAGGTACATCTTATTTTCTCCTTTTTGCTTACAGTTACCGATAAGTATTAAGAAGAAAAGGTTGTAATATATAAACGTGGGTGGAAAATTGTTCATCAATCTCTCTTGAAGGAAATTTTTAATTCTGGTTCCTGCTCTATTTAGCTCAGTATCATTGTACTACATAAATTGAACTTGTAGCAGAAACAGCCCTTGTCGAAACAAGATTTTTTTTACAGAAAAATGAATAGAAAGTTGCAGGTTTGTGCATGTTTCAGAAGGGATCAGAGACAGGTATAAAGAAACAGATTTACAAGTTTCTCATATTGTGAACTAGAGAAAGTTCTCCATTCATTCTTCTGAGAAATCTTGTGTTTTGAGAAGGGTTATTTTTCCGAAAAGTCCTTCAACTAATATTGAAAGTGAATGTTCCTAATTCGATTATAAAGACTTAATTATTATGATTATATACTTGCAGGCAGACATGATTATATATATATATATATCACCATCAGCTACTAATATCTACCGTTTGCGTGGAGGTAACTTTTGGGCTGGGCCGTGATAAGTTTCGTACACGACAGAATAAAGTATCTTATAACTCAGGCACTATTAGTCCTATAGTAATATAAGTGTACATTTTTTGAAAAAGCATAAAATGGTGAAAAATATTTAGACGGAACATTTTTCCGAATTCTATCTTGTAAAGAATGTGTGGCTACAAAACTGATGTCACTCGCAACCAAAACTGAGTAAATATTAAAATAACGAGAAAACGATTATATTTAGCTCAAAAATGCTCTAGAATGAAATTGGAGAAAGAATATTTAAAAAGTTTGGATGCTCTAACTTCAATGGTTACGGAGTTATAGTGAATATTAGAAACGGCTAAGATTTCGGCTTTCTCCCTCTCTCTTCCTCCCGTAAGGTGTTTTTTTCTGGCATCCCGTATTATTGTGATCAGTGATGAGTATATATTCAAAAAATATTGGATGTCAAATTGTTACATCAT